>NC_134430.1:8750000-9375000 GCF_030867145.1 Opisthocomus hoazin | reverse complement strand
TTCAAGAGTTTTGTGTCATTCCTTAGGTTGTTAGTATTATCGATTTTCTTTCAAAATCTCTCTTTTAGTTCACGGTCCTTGTTTTTGCCTATGGTTTTTCTTTTGTTCCCTAATCTCGGTTGGTTTTTCACTTGTCAACGTTCATGTCTTCGTCTTCCATTCCATTCTAGCCACTTTTTGTTGTTTTTCCAGAACACCGTGGCTTTGTACATTGTCTTTCTACATCTCATTTTAGTTTGCTGCCACTCTTTTGTTTCGTTTGTCCCTTCACTTCCTTCATCCTCCTCCCTACTGAGATCTTCTTGAAGGCTAAGTTTTGGAAATCATTGCCTATATGTGTAGGTATTGCTAGTTTTGCTATAGATCTCCAGCTTTTTGCATTGTCTTTCTATGTCTGTTTTAGTGTGCTGCCCTCAGTTTTTGAGTTTTTGCCTTGGTTTCCTGAATCTTCCTCCCTGTTTCAAGGTTCATTTGAAGTGTAAGGTTTTGAAATCGCTGTCTTCAAGAGTTTTGTGTCATTCCTTAGGTTGTTAGTATTATCGATTTTCTTTCAAAATCTCTCTTTTAGTTCACGGTCCTTGTTTTTGCCTATGGTTTTTCTTTTGTTCCCTAATCTCGGTTGGTTTTTCACTTGTCAACGTTCATGTCTTCGTCTTCCATTCCATTCTAGCCACTTTTTGTTGTTTTTCCAGAACACCGTGGCTTTGTACATTGTCTTTCTACATCTCATTTTAGTTTGCTGCCACTCTTTTGTTTCGTTTGTCCCTTCACTTCCTTCATCCTCCTCCCTACTGAGATCTTCTTGAAGGCTAAGTTTTGGAAATCATTGCCTATATGTGTAGGTATTGCTAGTTTTGCTATAGATCTCCAGCTTTTTGCATTGTCTTTCTATGTCTGTTTTAGTGTGCTGCCCTCAGATTTTGAGTTTTTGCCTTGGTTTCCTGAATCTTCCTCCCTGTTTCAAGGTTCATTTGAAGTGTAAGGTTTTGAAATCGCTGTCTTCAAGAGTTTTGTGTCATTCCTTAGGTTGTTAGTATTATCGATTTTCTTTCAAAATCTCTCTTTTAGTTCACGGTCCTTGTTTTTGCCTATGGTTTTTCTTTTGTTCCCTAATCTCGGTTGGTTTTTCACTTGTCAACGTTCATGTCTTCGTCTTCCATTCCATTCTAGCCACTTTTTGTTGTTTTTCCAGAACACCGTGGCTTTGTACATTGTCTTTCTACATCTCATTTTAATTTGCTGCCACTCTTTTGTTTCGTTTGTCCCTTCACTTCCTTCATCCTCCTCCCTACTGAGATCTTCTTGAAGGCTAAGTTTTGGAAATCATTGCCTATATGTGTAGGTATTGCTAGTTTTGCTATAGATCTCCAGCTTTTTGCATTGTCTTTCTATGTCTGTTTTAGTGTGCTGCCCTCAGTTTTTGAGTTTTTGCCTTGGTTTCCTGAATCTTCCTCCCTGTTTCAAGGTTCATTTGAAGTGTAAGGTTTTGAAATCGCTGTCTTCAAGAGTTTTGTGTCATTCCTTAGGTTGTTAGTGTTATCGATTTTCTTTCAAAATCTCTCTTTTAGTTCACGGTCCTTGTTTTTGCCTATGGTTTTTCTTTTGTTCCCTAATCTCGGTTGGTTTTTCACTTGTCAACGTTCATGTCTTCGTCTTCCATTCCATTCTAGCCACTTTTTGTTGTTTTTCCAGAACACCGTGGCTTTGTACATTGTGTTTCTACATCTCATTTTAATTTGCTGCCACTCTTTTGTTTCGTTTGTCCCTTCACTTCCTTCATCCTCCTCCCTACTGAGATCTTCTTGAAGGCTAAGTTTTGGAAATCATTGCCTATATGTGTAGGTATTGCTAGTTTTGCTATAGATCTCCAGCTTTTTGCATTGTCTTTCTATGTCTGTTTTAGTGTGCTGCCCTCAGTTTTTGAGTTTTTGCCTTGGTTTCCTGAATCTTCCTCCCTGTTTCAAGGTTCATTTGAAGTGTAAGGTTTTGAAATCGCTGTCTTCAAGAGTTTTGTGTCATTCCTTAGGTTGTTAGTGTTATCGATTTTCTTTCAAAATCTCTCTTTTAGTTCACGGTCCTTGTTTTTGCCTATGGTTTTTCTTTTGTTCCCTAATCTCGGTTGGTTTTTCACTTGTCAACGTTCATGTCTTCGTCTTCCATTCCATTCTAGCCACTTTTTGTTGTTTTTCCAGAACACCGTGGCTTTGTACATTGTCTTTCTACATCTCATTTTAGTTTGCTGCCACTCTTTTGTTTCGTTTGTCCCTTCACTTCCTTCATCGTCCTCCCTACTGAGATCTTGAAGGCTAAGTTTTGGAAATCATTGCCTATATGTGTAGGTATTGCTAGTTTTGCTATAAATCTCCAGCTTTTTGCATTGTCTTTCTATGTCTGTTTTAGTGTGCTGCCCTCAGATTTTGAGTTTTTGCCTTGGTTTCCTGAATCTTCCTCCCTGTTTCAAGGTTCATTTGAAGTGTAAGGTTTTGAAATCGCTGTCTTCAAGAGTTTTGTGTCATTCCTTAGGTTGTTAGTGTTATCGATTTTCTTTCAAAATCTCTCTTTTAGTTCACGGTCCTTGTTTTTGCCTATGGTTTTTCTTTTGTTCCCTAATCTCGGTTGGTTTTTCACTTGTCAACGTTCATGTCTTCGTCTTCCATTCCATTCTAGCCACTTTTTGTTGTTTTTCCAGAACACCGTGGCTTTGTACATTGTCTTTCTACATCTCATTTTAGTTTGCTGCCACTCTTTTGTTTCGTTTGTCCCTTCACTTCCTTCATCCTCCTCCCTACTGAGATCTTCTTGAAGGCTAAGTTTTGGAAATCATTGCCTATATGTGTAGGTATTGCTAGTTTTGCTATAGATCTCCAGCTTTTTGCATTGTCTTTCTATGTCTGTTTTAGTGTGCTGCCCTCAGTTTTTCGTTTTTGCCTTGGTTTCCTGAATCTTCCTCCCTGTTTCAAGGTTCATTTGAAGTGTAAGGTTTTGAAATCGCTGTCTTCAAGAGTTTTGTGTCATTCCTTAGGTTGTTAGTATTATCGATTTTCTTTCAAAATCTCTCTTTTAGTTCACGGTCCTTGTTTTTGCCTATGGTTTTTCTTTTGTTCCCTAATCTCGGTTGGTTTTTCACTTGTCAACGTTTATGTCTTCGTCTTCCATTCCATTCTAGCCACTTTTTGTTGTTTTTCCAGAACACCGTGGATTTGTACATTGTCTTTCTACATCTCATTTTAGTTTGCTGCCACTCTTTTGTTTCGTTTGTCCCTTCACTTCCTTCATCCTCCTCCCTACTGAGATCTTCTTGAAGGCTAAGTTTTGGAAATCATTGCCTATATGTGTAGGTATTGCTAGTTTTGCTATAGATCTCCAGCTTTTTGCATTGTCTTTCTATGTCTGTTTTAGTGTGCTGCCCTCAGATTTTGAGTTTTTGCCTTGACTTCCTTAATCTTCCGCCCTAGTTAAGTTTTCTTTCTAAGTGGAAGCGTTTCCAGACTGGCCTTACTTTCTACATTGTCTTTCCACAGCTTTTCAGTCTGCTGCCACTCTTTGGTTTAGTATTTCCCTTCACTTCCTTCATCCTCCTTTCTATTGAGATCTTCTTGAAGGCTAAGGTTTTTAAATCATTTCCTGTATTTGTAGTTATTGCTAGATTTGCTCTTGATCTCCAGCTTTTTGCACAGCCTTGCTATGTCTATTTTAGTGTGCTGCCCTCAGTTTTTCGTTTTTGCCTTGGTTTCCTGAATCTTCCTCCCTGTTTCAAGGTTCATTTGAAGTGTAAGGTTTTGAAATCGCTGTCTTCAAGAGTTTTGTGTCATTCCTTAGGTTGTTAGTATTATCGATTTTCTTTCAAAATCTCTCTTTTAGTTCACGGTCCTTGTTTTTGCCTATGGTTTTTCTTTTGTTCCCTAATCTCGGTTGGTTTTTCACTTGTCAACGTTCATGTCTTCGTCTTCCATTCCATTCTAGCCACTTTTTGTTGTTTTTCCAGAACACCGTGGCTTTGTACATTGTCTTTCTACATCTCATTTTAGTTTGCTGCCACTCTTTTGTTTCGTTTGTCCCTTCACTTCCTTCATCCTCCTCCCTACTGAGATCTTCTTGAAGGCTAAGTTTTGGAAATCATTGCCTATATGTGTAGGTATTGCTAGTTTTGCTATAGATCTCCAGCTTTTTGCATTGTCTTTCTATGTCTGTTTTAGTGTGCTGCCCTCAGTTTTTGAGTTTTTGCCTTGGTTTCCTGAATCTTCCTCCCTGTTTCAAGGTTCATTTGAAGTGTAAGGTTTTGAAATCGCTGTCTTCAAGAGTTTTGTGTCATTCCTTAGGTTGTTAGTATTATCGATTTTCTTTCAAAATCTCTCTTTTAGTTCACGGTCCTTGTTTTTGCCTATGGTTTTTCTTTTGTTCCCTAATCTCGGTTGGTTTTTCACTTGTCAACGTTCATGTCTTCGTCTTCCATTCCATTCTAGCCACTTTTTGTTGTTTTTCCAGAACACCGTGGCTTTGTACATTGTCTTTCTACATCTCATTTTAGTTTGCTGCCACTCTTTTGTTTCGTTTGTCCCTTCACTTCCTTCATCCTCCTCCCTACTGAGATCTTCTTGAAGGCTAAGTTTTGGAAATCATTGCCTATATGTGTAGGTATTGCTAGTTTTGCTATAGATCTCCAGCTTTTTGCATTGTCTTTCTATGTCTGTTTTAGTGTGCTGCCCTCAGATTTTGAGTTTTTGCCTTGGTTTCCTGAATCTTCCTCCCTGTTTCAAGGTTCATTTGAAGTGTAAGGTTTTGAAATCGCTGTCTTCAAGAGTTTTGTGTCATTCCTTAGGTTGTTAGTATTATCGATTTTCTTTCAAAATCTCTCTTTTAGTTCACGGTCCTTGTTTTTGCCTATGGTTTTTCTTTTGTTCCCTAATCTCGGTTGGTTTTTCACTTGTCAACGTTCATGTCTTCGTCTTCCATTCCATTCTAGCCACTTTTTGTTGTTTTTCCAGAACACCGTGGCTTTGTACATTGTCTTTCTACATCTCATTTTAATTTGCTGCCACTCTTTTGTTTCGTTTGTCCCTTCACTTCCTTCATCCTCCTCCCTACTGAGATCTTCTTGAAGGCTAAGTTTTGGAAATCATTGCCTATATGTGTAGGTATTGCTAGTTTTGCTATAGATCTCCAGCTTTTTGCATTGTCTTTCTATGTCTGTTTTAGTGTGCTGCCCTCAGTTTTTGAGTTTTTGCCTTGGTTTCCTGAATCTTCCTCCCTGTTTCAAGGTTCATTTGAAGTGTAAGGTTTTGAAATCGCTGTCTTCAAGAGTTTTGTGTCATTCCTTAGGTTGTTAGTGTTATCGATTTTCTTTCAAAATCTCTCTTTTAGTTCACGGTCCTTGTTTTTGCCTATGGTTTTTCTTTTGTTCCCTAATCTCGGTTGGTTTTTCACTTGTCAACGTTCATGTCTTCGTCTTCCATTCCATTCTAGCCACTTTTTGTTGTTTTTCCAGAACACCGTGGCTTTGTACATTGTCTTTCTACATCTCATTTTAGTTTGCTGCCACTCTTTTGTTTCGTTTGTCCCTTCACTTCCTTCATCGTCCTCCCTACTGAGATCTTCTTGAAGGCTAAGTTTTGGAAATCATTGCCTATATGTGTAGGTATTGCTAGTTTTGCTATAGATCTCCAGCTTTTTGCATTGTCTTTCTATGTCTGTTTTAGTGTGCTGCCCTCAGATTTTGAGTTTTTGCCTTGGTTTCCTGAATCTTCCTCCCTGTTTCAAGGTTCATTTGAAGTGTAAGGTTTTGAAATCGCTGTCTTCAAGAGTTTTGTGTCATTCCTTAGGTTGTTAGTATTATCGATTTTCTTTCAAAATCTCTCTTTTAGTTCACGGTCCTTGTTTTTGCCTATGGTTTTTCTTTTGTTCCCTAATCTCGGTTGGTTTTTCACTTGTCAACGTTCATGTCTTCGTCTTCCATTCCATTCTAGCCACTTTTTGTTGTTTTTCCAGAACACCGTGGCTTTGTACATTGTCTTTCTACATCTCATTTTAGTTTGCTGCCACTCTTTTGTTTCGTTTGTCCCTTCACTTCCTTCATCCTCCTCCCTACTGAGATCTTCTTGAAGGCTAAGTTTTGGAAATCATTGCCTATATGTGTAGGTATTGCTAGTTTTGCTATAGATCTCCAGCTTTTTGCATTGTCTTTCTATGTCTGTTTTAGTGTGCTGCCCTCAGATTTTGAGTTTTTGCCTTGGTTTCCTGAATCTTCCTCCCTGTTTCAAGGTTCATTTGAAGTGTAAGGTTTTGAAATCGCTGTCTTCAAGAGTTTTGTGTCATTCCTTAGGTTGTTAGTATTATCGATTTTCTTTCAAAATCTCTCTTTTAGTTCACGGTCCTTGTTTTTGCCTATGGTTTTTCTTTTGTTCCCTAATCTCGGTTGGTTTTTCACTTGTCAACGTTCATGTCTTCGTCTTCCATTCCATTCTAGCCACTTTTTGTTGTTTTTCCAGAACACCGTGGCTTTGTACATTGTCTTTCTACATCTCATTTTAATTTGCTGCCACTCTTTTGTTTCGTTTGTCCCTTCACTTCCTTCATCCTCCTCCCTACTGAGATCTTCTTGAAGGCTAAGTTTTGGAAATCATTGCCTATATGTGTAGGTATTGCTAGTTTTGCTATAGATCTCCAGCTTTTTGCATTGTCTTTCTATGTCTGTTTTAGTGTGCTGCCCTCAGTTTTTGAGTTTTTGCCTTGGTTTCCTGAATCTTCCTCCCTGTTTCAAGGTTCATTTGAAGTGTAAGGTTTTGAAATCGCTGTCTTCAAGAGTTTTGTGTCATTCCTTAGGTTGTTAGTGTTATCGATTTTCTTTCAAAATCTCTCTTTTAGTTCACGGTCCTTGTTTTTGCCTATGGTTTTTCTTTTGTTCCCTAATCTCGGTTGGTTTTTCACTTGTCAACGTTCATGTCTTCGTCTTCCATTCCATTCTAGCCACTTTTTGTTGTTTTTCCAGAACACCGTGGCTTTGTACATTGTCTTTCTACATCTCATTTTAGTTTGCTGCCACTCTTTTGTTTCGTTTGTCCCTTCACTTCCTTCATCGTCCTCCCTACTGAGATCTTCTTGAAGGCTAAGTTTTGGAAATCATTGCCTATATGTGTAGGTATTGCTAGTTTTGCTATAGATCTCCAGCTTTTTGCATTGTCTTTCTATGTCTGTTTTAGTGTGCTGCCCTCAGATTTTGAGTTTTTGCCTTGGTTTCCTGAATCTTCCTCCCTGTTTCAAGGTTCATTTGAAGTGTAAGGTTTTGAAATCGCTGTCTTCAAGAGTTTTGTGTCATTCCTTAGGTTGTTAGTATTATCGATTTTCTTTCAAAATCTCTCTTTTAGTTCACGGTCCTTGTTTTTGCCTATGGTTTTTCTTTTGTTCCCTAATCTCGGTTGGTTTTTCACTTGTCAACGTTCATGTCTTCGTCTTCCATTCCATTCTAGCCACTTTTTGTTGTTTTTCCAGAACACCGTGGCTTTGTACATTGTCTTTCTACATCTCATTTTAGTTTGCTGCCACTCTTTTGTTTCGTTTGTCCTTTCACTTCCTTCATCCTCCTCCCTACTGAGATCTTCTTGAAGGCTAAGTTTTGGAAATCATTGCCTATATGTGTAGGTATTGCTAGTTTTGCTATAGATCTCCAGCTTTTTGCATTGTCTTTCTATGTCTGTTTTAGTGTGCTGCCCTCAGATTTTGAGTTTTTGCCTTGGTTTCCTGAATCTTCCTCCCTGTTTCAAGGTTCATTTGAAGTGTAAGGTTTTGAAATCGCTGTCTTCAAGAGTTTTGTGTCATTCCTTAGGTTGTTAGTATTATCGATTTTCTTTCAAAATCTCTCTTTTAGTTCACGGTCCTTGTTTTTGCCTATGGTTTTTCTTTTGTTCCCTAATCTCGGTTGGTTTTTCACTTGTCAACGTTCATGTCTTCGTCTTCCATTCCATTCTAGCCACTTTTTGTTGTTTTTCCAGAACACCGTGGCTTTGTACATTGTCTTTCTACATCTCATTTTAATTTGCTGCCACTCTTTTGTTTCGTTTGTCCCTTCACTTCCTTCATCGTCCTCCCTACTGAGATCTTCTTGAAGGCTAAGTTTTGGAAATCATTGCCTATATGTGTAGGTATTGCTAGTTTTGCTATAGATCTCCAGCTTTTTGCATTGTCTTTCTATGTCTGTTTTAGTGTGCTGCCCTCAGTTTTTGAGTTTTTGCCTTGGTTTCCTGAATCTTCCTCCCTGTTTCAAGGTTCATTTGAAGTGTAAGGTTTTGAAATCGCTGTCTTCAAGAGTTTTGTGTCATTCCTTAGGTTGTTAGTGTTATCGATTTTCTTTCAAAATCTCTCTTTTAGTTCACGGTCCTTGTTTTTGCCTATGGTTTTTCTTTTGTTCCCTAATCTCGGTTGGTTTTTCACTTGTCAACGTTCATGTCTTCGTCTTCCATTCCATTCTAGCCACTTTTTGTTGTTTTTCCAGAACACCGTGGCTTTGTACATTGTCTTTCTACATCTCATTTTAGTTTGCTGCCACTCTTTTGTTTCGTTTGTCCCTTCACTTCCTTCATCGTCCTCCCTACTGAGATCTTCTTGAAGGCTAAGTTTTGGAAATCATTGCCTATATGTGTAGGTATTGCTAGTTTTGCTATAGATCTCCAGCTTTTTGCATTGTCTTTCTATGTCTGTTTTAGTGTGCTGCCCTCAGATTTTGAGTTTTTGCCTTGACTTCCTTAATCTTCCGCCCTAGTTAAGTTTTCTTTCTAAGTGGAAGCGTTTCCAGACTGGCCTTACTTTCTACATTGTCTTTCCACAGCTTTTCAGTCTGCTGCCACTCTTTGGTTTAGTATTTCCCTTCACTTCCTTCATCCTCCTTTCTATTGAGATCTTCTTGAAGGCTAAGGTTTTTAAATCATTTCCTGTATTTGTAGTTATTGCTAGATTTGCTCTTGATCTCCAGCTTTTTGCACAGCCTTGCTATGTCTATTTTAGTGTGCTGCCCTCAGTTTTTCGTTTTTGCCTTGGTTTCCTGAATCTTCCTCCCTGTTTCAAGGTTCATTTGAAGTGTAAGGTTTTGAAATCGCTGTCTTCAAGAGTTTTGTGTCATTCCTTAGGTTGTTAGTATTATCGATTTTCTTTCAAAATCTCTCTTTTAGTTCACGGTCCTTGTTTTTGCCTATGGTTTTTCTTTTGTTCCCTAATCTCGGTTGGTTTTTCACTTGTCAACGTTCATGTCTTCGTCTTCCATTCCATTCTAGCCACTTTTTGTTGTTTTTCCAGAACACCGTGGCTTTGTACATTGTCTTTCTACATCTCATTTTAGTTTGCTGCCACTCTTTTGTTTCGTTTGTCCCTTCACTTCCTTCATCCTCCTCCCTACTGAGATCTTCTTGAAGGCTAAGTTTTGGAAATCATTGCCTATATGTGTAGGTATTGCTAGTTTTGCTATAGATCTCCAGCTTTTTGCATTGTCTTTCTATGTCTGTTTTAGTGTGCTGCCCTCAGATTTTGAGGTTTTGCCTTGACTTCCTTAATCTTCCGCCCTAGTTAAGTTTTCTTTCTAAGTGGAAGCGTTTCCAGACTGGCCTTACTTTCTACATTGTCTTTCCACAGCTTTTCAGTCTGCTGCCACTCTTTGGTTTAGTATTTCCCTTCACTTCCTTCATCCTCCTTTCTATTGAGATCTTCTTGATGCTAAGTTTTTTAAATCATTTCCTGTATTTGTAGGTATTGCTAGATTTGCTCTTGATCTCCAGCTTTTTGCACAGCCTTGCTATGTCTGTTTTAGTGTGCTGCCCTCAGTTTTTCGTTTTTGCCTTGGTTTCCTGAATCTTCCTCCCTGTTTCAAGGTTCATTTGAAGTGTAAGGTTTTGAAATCGCTGTCTTCAAGAGTTTTGTGTCATTCCTTAGGTTGTTAGTATTATCGATTTTCTTTCAAAATCTCTCTTTTAGTTCACGGTCCTTGTTTTTGCCTATGGTTTTTCTTTTGTTCCCTAATCTCGGTTGGTTTTTCACTTGTCAACGTTCATGTCTTCGTCTTCCATTCCATTCTAGCCACTTTTTGTTGTTTTTCCAGAACACCGTGGCTTTGTACATTGTCTTTCTACATCTCATTTTAGTTTGCTGCCACTCTTTTGTTTCGTTTGTCCCTTCACTTCCTTCATCGTCCTCCCTACTGAGATCTTCTTGAAGGCTAAGTTTTGGAAATCATTGCCTATATGTGTAGGTATTGCTAGTTTTGCTATAGATCTCCAGCTTTTTGCATTGTCTTTCTATGACTGTTTTAGTGTGCTGCCCTCAGTTTTTGAGTTTTTGCCTTGGTTTCCTGAATCTTCCTCCCTGTTTCAAGGTTCATTTGAAGTGTAAGGTTTTGAAATCGCTGTCTTCAAGAGTTTTGTGTCATTCCTTAGGTTGTTAGTGTTATCGATTTTCTTTCAAAATCTCTCTTTTAGTTCACGGTCCTTGTTTTTTGCCTATGGTTTTTCTTTTGTTCCCTAATCTCGGTTGGTTTTTCACTTGTCAACGTTCATGTCTTCGTCTTCCATTCCATTCTAGCCACTTTTTGTTGTTTTTCCAGAACACCGTGGCTTTGTACATTGTCTTTCTACATCTCATTTTAGTTTGCTGCCACTCTTTTGTTTCGTTTGTCCCTTCACTTCCTTCATCCTCCTCCCTACTGAGATCTTCTTGAAGGCTAAGTTTTGGAAATCATTGCCTATATGTGTAGGTATTGCTAGTTTTGCTATAGATCTCCAGCTTTTTGCATTGTCTTGCTATGTCTGTTTTAGTGTGCTGCCCTCAGATTTTGAGGTTTTGCCTTGACTTCCTTAATCTTCCGCCCTAGTTAAGTTTTCTTTCTAAGTGGAAGCGTTTCCAGACTGGCCTTACTTTCTACATTGTCTTTCCACAGCTTTTCAGTCTGCTGCCACTCTTTGGTTTAGTATTTCCCTTCACTTCCTTCATCCTCCTTTCTATTGAGATCTTCTTGAAGGCTAAGTTTTGGAAATCATTGCCTATATGTGTAGGTATTGCTAGTTTTGCTATAGATCTCCAGCTTTTTGCATTGTCTTGCTATGTCTGTTTTAGTGTGCTGCCCTCAGTTTTTCGTTTTTGCCTTGGTTTCCTGAATCTTCCTCCCTGTTTCAAGGTTCATTTCAAGTGTAAGGTTTTGAAATCGCTGTCTTCAAGAGTTTTGTGTCATTCCTTAGGTTGTTAGTATTATCGATTTTCTTTCAAAATCTCTCTTTTAGTTCACGGTCCTTCTTTTTGCCTATGGTTTTTCTTTTGTTCCCTAATCTCGGTTGGTTTTTTACTTGTCAACGTTCATGTCTTCGTCTTCCATTCCATTCTAGCCACTTTTTCTTGTTTTTCCAGAACACCGTGGCTTTGTACATTGTCTTTCTACATCTCATTTTAGTCTGCTGCCACTCTTTGGTTTAGTATTTCCCTTGACTTCCTTCATCCTCCTTTCTATTGAGATCTTCTTGATGCTAAGTTTTTTAAATCATTTCCTGTATTTGTAGGTATTGCTAGATTTGCTCTTGATCTCCAGCTTTTTGCACAGCCTTGCTATGTCTGTTTTAGTGTGCTGCCCTCAGTTTTTCGTTTTTGCCTTGGTTTCCTGAATCTTCCTCCCTGTTTCAAGGTTCATTTGAAGTGTAAGGTTTTGAAATCGCTGTCTTCAAGAGTTTTGTGTCATTCCTTAGGTTGTTAGTATTATCGATTTTCTTTCAAAATCTCTCTTTTAGTTCACGGTCCTTGTTTTTGCCTATGGTTTTTCTTTTGTTCCCTAATCTCGGTTGGTTTTTCACTTGTCAACGTTCATGTCTTCGTCTTCCATTCCATTCTAGCCACTTTTTGTTGTTTTTCCAGAACACCGTGGCTTTGTACATTGTCTTTCTACATCTCATTTTAGTTTGCTGCCACTCTTTTGTTTCGTTTGTCCCTTCACTTCCTTCATCGTCCTCCCTACTGAGATCTTCTTGAAGGCTAAGTTTTGGAAATCATTGCCTATATGTGTAGGTATTGCTAGTTTTGCTATAGATCTCCAGCTTTTTGCATTGTCTTTCTATGTCTGTTTTAGTGTGCTGCCCTCAGTTTTTGAGTTTTTGCCTTGGTTTCCTGAATCTTCCTCCCTGTTTCAAGGTTCATTTGAAGTGTAAGGTTTTGAAATCGCTGTCTTCAAGAGTTTTGTGTCATTCCTTAGGTTGTTAGTGTTATCGATTTTCTTTCAAAATCTCTCTTTTAGTTCACGGTCCTTGTTTTTGCCTATGGTTTTTCTTTTGTTCCCTAATCTCGGTTGGTTTTTCACTTGTCAACGTTTATGTCTTCGTCTTCCATTCCATTCTAGCCACTTTTTGTTGTTTTTCCAGAACACCGTGGCTTTGTACATTGTCTTTCTACATCTCATTTTAGTTTGCTGCCACTCTTTTGTTTCGTTTGTCCCTTCACTTCCTTCATCCTCCTCCCTACTGAGATCTTCTTGAAGGCTAAGTTTTGGAAATCATTGCCTATATGTGTAGGTATTGCTAGTTTTGCTATAGATCTCCAGCTTTTTGCATTGTCTTTCTATGTCTGTTTTAGTGTGCTGCCCTCAGATTTTGAGTTTTTGCCTTGGTTTCCTGAATCTTCCTCCCTGTTTCAAGGTTCATTTGAAGTGTAAGGTTTTGAAATCGCTGTCTTCAAGAGTTTTGTGTCATTCCTTAGGTTGTTAGTATTATCGATTTTCTTTCAAAATCTCTCTTTTAGTTCACGGTCCTTGTTTTTGCCTATGGTTTTTCTTTTGTTCCCTAATCTCGGTTGGTTTTTCACTTGTCAACGTTCATGTCTTCGTCTTCCATTCCATTCTAGCCACTTTTTGTTGTTTTTCCAGAACACCGTGGCTTTGTACATTGTCTTTCTACATCTCATTTTAGTTTGCTGCCACTCTTTTGTTTCGTTTGTCCCTTCACTTCCTTCATCGTCCTCCCTACTGAGATCTTCTTGAAGGCTAAGTTTTGGAAATCATTGCCTATATGTGTAGGTATTGCTAGTTTTGCTATAGATCTCCATCTTTTTGCATTGTCTTTCTATGTCTGTTTTAGTGTGCTGCCCTCAGATTTTGAGTTTTTGCCTTGACTTCCTTAATCTTCCGCCCTAGTTAAGTTTTCTTTCTAAGTGGAAGCGTTTCCAGACTGGCCTTACTTTCTACATTGTCTTTCCACAGCTTTTCAGTCTGCTGCCACTCTTTGGTTTAGTATTTCCCTTCACTTCCTTCATCCTCCTTTCTATTGAGATCTTCTTGAAGGCTAAGGTTTTTAAATCATTTCCTGTATTTGTAGTTATTGCTAGATTTGCTCTTGATCTCCAGCTTTTTGCACAGCCTTGCTATGTCTATTTTAGTGTGCTGCCCTCAGTTTTTCGTTTTTGCCTTGGTTTCCTGAATCTTCCTCCCTGTTTCAAGGTTCATTTGAAGTGTAAGGTTTTGAAATCGCTGTCTTCAAGAGTTTTGTGTCATTCCTTAGGTTGTTAGTATTATCGATTTTCTTTCAAAATCTCTCTTTTAGTTCACGGTCCTTGTTTTTGCCTATGGTTTTTCTTTTGTTCCCTAATCTCGGTTGGTTTTTCACTTGTCAACGTTCATGTCTTCGTCTTCCATTCCATTCTAGCCACTTTTTGTTGTTTTTCCAGAACACCGTGGCTTTGTACATTGTCTTTCTACATCTCATTTTAGTTTGCTGCCACTCTTTTGTTTCGTTTGTCCCTTCACTTCCTTCATCGTCCTCCCTACTGAGATCTTCTTGAAGGCTAAGTTTTGGAAATCATTGCCTATATGTGTAGGTATTGCTAGTTTTGCTATAGATCTCCAGCTTTTTGCATTGTCTTTCTATGTCTGTTTTAGTGTGCTGCCCTCAGATTTTGAGTTTTTGCCTTGGTTTCCTGAATCTTCCTCCCTGTTTCAAGGTTCATTTGAAGTGTAAGGTTTTGAAATCGCTGTCTTCAAGAGTTTTGTGTCATTCCTTAGGTTGTTAGTATTATCGATTTTCTTTCAAAATCTCTCTTTTAGTTCACGGTCCTTGTTTTTGCCTATGGTTTTTCTTTTGTTCCCTAATCTCGGTTGGTTTTTCACTTGTCAACGTTCATGTCTTCGTCTTCCATTCCATTCTAGCCACTTTTTGTTGTTTTTCCAGAACACCGTGGCTTTGTACATTGTTTTTCTACATCTCATTTTAATTTGCTGCCACTCTTTTGTTTCGTTTGTCCCTTCACTTCCTTCATCCTCCTCCCTACTGAGATCTTCTTGAAGGCTAAGTTTTGGAAATCATTGCCTATATGTGTAGGTATTGCTAGTTTTGCTATAGATCTCCAGCTTTTTGCATTGTCTTTCTATGTCTGTTTTAGTGTGCTGCCCTCAGTTTTTGAGTTTTTGCCTTGGTTTCCTGAATCTTCCTCCCTGTTTCAAGGTTCATTTGAAGTGTAAGGTTTTGAAATCGCTGTCTTCAAGAGTTTTGTGTCATTCCTTAGGTTGTTGGTGTTATCGATTTTCTTTCAAAATCTCTCTTTTAGTTCACGGTCCTTGTTTTTGCCTATGGTTTTTCTTTTGTTCCCTAATCTCGGTTGGTTTTTCACTTGTCAACGTTCATGTCTTCGTCTTCCATTCCATTCTAGCCACTTTTTGTTGTTTTTCCAGAACACCGTGGCTTTGTACATTGTCTTTCTACATCTCATTTTAGTTTGCTGCCACTCTTTTGTTTCGTTTGTCCCTTCACTTCCTTCATCGTCCTCCCTACTGAGATCTTCTTGAAGGCTAAGTTTTGGAAATCATTGCCTATATGTGTAGGTATTGCTAGTTTTGCTATAGATCTCCAGCTTTTTGCATTGTCTTTCTATGTCTGTTTTAGTGTGCTGCCCTCAGTTTTTGAGTTTTTGCCTTGGTTTCCTGAATCTTCCTCCCTGTTTCAAGGTTCATTTCAAGTGTAAGGTTTTGAAATCGCTGTCTTCAAGAGTTTTGTGTCATTCCTTAGGTTGTTAGTATTATCGATTTTCTTTCAAAATCTCTCTTTTAGTTCACGGTCCTTCTTTTTGCCTATGGTTTTTCTTTTGTTCCCTAATCTCGGTTGGTTTTTTACTTGTCAACGTTCATGTCTTCGTCTTCCATTCCATTCTAGCCACTTTTTCTTGTTTTTCCAGAACACCGTGGCTTTGTACATTGTCTTTCTACATCTCATTTTAGTCTGCTGCCACTCTTTGGTTTAGTATTTCCCTTGACTTCCTTCATCCTCCTTTCTATTGAGATCTTCTTGATGCTAAGTTTTTTAAATCATTTCCTGTATTTGTAGGTATTGCTAGATTTGCTCTTGATCTCCAGCTTTTTGCACAGCCTTGCTATGTCTGTTTTAGTGTGCTGCCCTCAGTTTTTCGTTTTTGCCTTGGTTTCCTGAATCTTCCTCCCTGTTTCAAGGTTCATTTCAAGTGTAAGGTTTTGAAATCGCTGTCTTCAAGAGTTTTGTGTCATTCCTTAGGTTGTTAGTATTATCGATTTTCTTTCAAAATCTCTCTTTTAGTTCACGGTCCTTGTTTTTGCCTATGGTTTTTCTTTTGTTCCCTAATCTCGGTTGGTTTTTCACTTGTCAACGTTCATGTCTTCGTCTTCCATTCCATTCTAGCCACTTTTTGTTGTTTTTCCAGAACACCGTGGATTTGTACATTGTCTTTCTACATCTCATTTTAGTTTGCTGCCACTCTTTTGTTTCGTTTGTCCCTTCACTTCCTTCATCCTCCTCCCTACTGAGATCTTCTTGAAGGCTAAGTTTTGGAAATCATTGCCTATATGTGTAGGTATTGCTAGTTTTGCTATAGATCTCCAGCTTTTTGCATTGTCTTTCTATGTCTGTTTTAGTGTGCTGCCCTCAGATTTTGAGTTTTTGCCTTGGTTTCCTGAATCTTCCTCCCTGTTTCAAGGTTCATTTGAAGTGTAAGGTTTTGAAATCGCTGTCTTCAAGAGTTTTGTGTCATTCCTTAGGTTGTTAGTATTATCGATTTTCTTTCAAAATCTCTCTTTTAGTTCACGGTCCTTGTTTTTGCCTATGGTTTTTCTTTTGTTCCCTAATCTCGGTTGGTTTTTCACTTGTCAACGTTCATGTCTTCGTCTTCCATTCCATTCTAGCCACTTTTTGTTGTTTTTCCAGAACACCGTGGCTTTGTACATTGTCTTTCTACATCTCATTTTAGTTTGCTGCCACTCTTTTGTTTCGTTTGTCCCTTCAGTTCCTTCATCGTCCTCCCTACTGAGATCTTCTTGAAGGCTAAGTTTTGGAAATCATTGCCTATATGTGTAGGTATTGCTAGTTTTGCTATAGATCTCCATCTTTTTGCATTGTCTTTCTATGTCTGTTTTAGTGTGCTGCCCTCAGTTTTTGAGTTTTTGCCTTGGTTTCCTGAATCTTCCTCCCTGTTTCAAGGTTCATTTGAAGTGTAAGGTTTTGAAATCGCTGTCTTCAAGAGTTTTGTGTCATTCCTTAGGTTGTTAGTGTTATCGATTTTCTTTCAAAATCTCTCTTTTAGTTCACGGTCCTTGTTTTTGCCTATGGTTTTTCTTTTGTTCCCTAATCTCGGTTGGTTTTTCACTTGTCAACGTTTATGTCTTCGTCTTCCATTCCATTCTAGCCACTTTTTGTTGTTTTTCCAGAACACCGTGGCTTTGTACATTGTCTTTCTACATCTCATTTTAGTTTGCTGCCACTCTTTTGTTTCGTTTGTCCCTTCACTTCCTTCATCGTCCTCCCTACTGAGATCTTCTTGAAGGCTAAGTTTTGGAAATCATTGCCTATATGTGTAGGTATTGCTAGTTTTGCTATAGATCTCCAGCTTTTTGCATTGTCTTTCTATGTCTGTTTTAGTGTGCTGCCCTCAGATTTTGAGTTTTTGCCTTGACTTCCTTAATCTTCCGCCCTAGTTAAGTTTTCTTTCTAAGTGGAAGCGTTTCCAGACTGGCCTTACTTTCTACATTGTCTTTCCACAGCTTTTCAGTCTGCTGCCACTCTTTGGTTTAGTATTTCCCTTCACTTCCTTCATCCTCCTTTCTATTGAGATCTTCTTGAAGGCTAAGGTTTTTAAATCATTTCCTGTATTTGTAGTTATTGCTAGATTTGCTCTTGATCTCCAGCTTTTTGCACAGCCTTGCTATGTCTATTTTAGTGTGCTGCCCTCAGTTTTTCGTTTTTGCCTTGGTTTCCTGAATCTTCCTCCCTGTTTCAAGGTTCATTTGAAGTGTAAGGTTTTGAAATCGCTGTCTTCAAGAGTTTTGTGTCATTCCTTAGGTTGTTAGTATTATCAATTTTCTTTCAAAATCTCTCTTTTAGTTCACGGTCCTTGTTTTTGCCTATGGTTTTTCTTTTGTTCCCTAATCTCGGTTGGTTTTTCACTTGTCAACGTTCATGTCTTCGTCTTCCATTCCATTCTAGCCACTTTTTGTTGTTTTTCCAGAACACCGTGGCTTTGTACATTGTCTTTCTACATCTCATTTTAGTTTGCTGCCACTCTTTTGTTTCGTTTGTCCCTTCACTTCCTTCATCGTCCTCCCTACTGAGATCTTCTTGAAGGCTAAGTTTTGGAAATCATTGCCTATATGTGTAGGTATTGCTAGTTTTGCTATAGATCTCCAGCTTTTTGCATTGTCTTTCTATGTCTGTTTTAGTGTGCTGCCCTCAGATTTTGAGTTTTTGCCTTGGTTTCCTGAATCTTCCTCCCTGTTTCAAGGTTCATTTGAAGTGTAAGGTTTTGAAATCGCTGTCTTCAAGAGTTTTGTGTCATTCCTTAGGTTGTTAGTATTATCGATTTTCTTTCAAAATCTCTCTTTTAGTTCACGGTCCTTGTTTTTGCCTATGGTTTTTCTTTTGTTCCCTAATCTCGGTTGGTTTTTCACTTGTCAACGTTCATGTCTTCGTCTTCCATTCCATTCTAGCCACTTTTTGTTGTTTTTCCAGAACACCGTGGCTTTGTACATTGTCTTTCTACATCTCATTTTAATTTGCTGCCACTCTTTTGTTTCGTTTGTCCCTTCACTTCCTTCATCCTCCTCCCTACTGAGATCTTCTTGAAGGCTAAGTTTTGGAAATCATTGCCTATATGTGTAGGTATTGCTAGTTTTGCTATAGATCTCCAGCTTTTTGCATTGTCTTTCTATGTCTGTTTTAGTGTGCTGCCCTCAGTTTTTGAGTTTTTGCCTTGGTTTCCTGAATCTTCCTCCCTGTTTCAAGGTTCATTTGAAGTGTAAGGTTTTGAAATCGCTGTCTTCAAGAGTTTTGTGTCATTCCTTAGGTTGTTAGTGTTATCGATTTTCTTTCAAAATCTCTCTTTTAGTTCACGGTCCTTGTTTTTGCCTATGGTTTTTCTTTTGTTCCCTAATCTCGGTTGGTTTTTCACTTGTCAACGTTCATGTCTTCGTCTTCCATTCCATTCTAGCCACTTTTTGTTGTTTTTCCAGAACACCGTGGCTTTGTACATTGTCTTTCTACATCTCATTTTAGTTTGCTGCCACTCTTTTGTTTCGTTTGTCCCTTCACTTCCTTCATCGTCCTCCCTACTGAGATCTTCTTGAAGGCTAAGTTTTGGAAATCATTGCCTATATGTGTAGGTATTGCTAGTTTTGCTATAGATCTCCAGCTTTTTGCATTGTCTTGCTATGTCTGTTTTAGTGTGCTGCCCTCAGTTTTTCGTTTTTGCCTTGGTTTCCTGAATCTTCCTCCCTGTTTCAAGGTTCATTTCAAGTGTAAGGTTTTGAAATCGCTGTCTTCAAGAGTTTTGTGTCATTCCTTAGGTTGTTAGTATTATCGATTTTCTTTCAAAATCTCTCTTTTAGTTCACGGTCCTTGTTTTTGCCTATGGTTTTTCTTTTGTTCCCTAATCTCGGTTGGTTTTTCACTTGTCAACGTTCATGTCTTCGTCTTCCATTCCATTCTAGCCACTTTTTGTTGTTTTTCCAGAACACCGTGGCTTTGTACATTGTCTTTCTACATCTCATTTTAGTTTGCTGCCACTCTTTTGTTTCGTTTGTCCCTTCACTTCCTTCATCGTCCTCCCTACTGAGATCTTCTTGAAGGCTAAGTTTTGGAAATCATTGCCTATATGTGTAGGTATTGCTAGTTTTGCTATAGATCTCCAGCTTTTTGCATTGTCTTTCTATGTCTGTTTTAGTGTGCTGCCCTCAGATTTTGAGTTTTTGCCTTGGTTTCCTGAATCTTCCTCCCTGTTTCAAGGTTCATTTGAAGTGTAAGGTTTTGAAATCGCTGTCTTCAAGAGTTTTGTGTCATTCCTTAGGTTGTTAGTATTATCGATTTTCTTTCAAAATCTCTCTTTTAGTTCACGGTCCTTGTTTTTGCCTATGGTTTTTCTTTTGTTCCCTAATCTCGGTTGGTTTTTCACTTGTCAACGTTCATGTCTTCGTCTTCCATTCCATTCTAGCCACTTTTTGTTGTTTTTCCAGAACACCGTGGCTTTGTACATTGTCTTTCTACATCTCATTTTAGTTTGCTGCCACTCTTTTGTTTCGTTTGTCCCTTCACTTCCTTCATCGTCCTCCCTACTGAGATCTTCTTGAAGGCTAAGTTTTGGAAATCATTGCCTATATGTGTAGGTATTGCTAGTTTTGCTATAGATCTCCAGCTTTTTGCATTGTCTTTCTATGTCTGTTTTAGTGTGCTGCCCTCAGATTTTGAGTTTTTGCCTTGACTTCCTTAATCTTCCGCCCTAGTTAAGTTTTCTTTCTAAGTGGAAGCGTTTCCAGACTGGCCTTACTTTCTACATTGTCTTTCCACAGCTTTTCAGTCTGCTGCCACTCTTTGGTTTAGTATTTCCCTTCACTTCCTTCATCCTCCTTTCTATTGAGATCTTCTTGAAGGCTAAGGTTTTTAAATCATTTCCTGTATTTGTAGTTATTGCTAGATTTGCTCTTGATCTCCAGCTTTTTGCACAGCCTTGCTATGTCTATTTTAGTGTGCTGCCCTCAGTTTTTCGTTTTTGCCTTGGTTTCCTGAATCTTCCTCCCTGTTTCAAGGTTCATTTGAAGTGTAAGGTTTTGAAATCGCTGTCTTCAAGAGTTTTGTGTCATTCCTTAGGTTGTTAGTATTATCGATTTTCTTTCAAAATCTCTCTTTTAGTTCACGGTCCTTGTTTTTGCCTATGGTTTTTCTTTTGTTCCCTAATCTCGGTTGGTTTTTCACTTGTCAACGTTCATGTCTTCGTCTTCCATTCCATTCTAGCCACTTTTTGTTGTTTTTCCAGAACACCGTGGCTTTGTACATTGTCTTTCTACATCTCATTTTAGTTTGCTGCCACTCTTTTGTTTCGTTTGTCCCTTCACTTCCTTCATCGTCCTCCCTACTGAGATCTTCTTGAAGGCTAAGTTTTGGAAATCATTGCCTATATGTGTAGGTATTGCTAGTTTTGCTATAGATCTCCAGCTTTTTGCATTGTCTTTCTATGTCTGTTTTAGTGTGCTGCCCTCAGTTTTTCGTTTTTGCCTTGGTTTCCTGAATCTTCCTCCCTGTTTCAAGGTTCATTTCAAGTGTAAGGTTTTGAAATCGCTGTCTTCAAGAGTTTTGTGTCATTCCTTAGGTTGTTAGTATTATCGATTTTCTTTCAAAATCTCTCTTTTAGTTCACGGTCCTTCTTTTTGCCTATGGTTTTTCTTTTGTTCCCTAATCTCGGTTGGTTTTTTACTTGTCAACGTTCATGTCTTCGTCTTCCATTCCATTCTAGCCACTTTTTCTTGTTTTTCCAGAACACCGTGGCTTTGTACATTGTCTTTCTACATCTCATTTTAGTCTGCTGCCACTCTTTGGTTTAGTATTTCCCTTGACTTCCTTCATCCTCCTTTCTATTGAGATCTTCTTGATGCTAAGTTTTTTAAATCATTTCCTGTATTTGTAGGTATTTCTAGATTTGCTCTTGATCTCCAGCTTTTTGCACAGCCTTGCTATGCCTGTTTTAGTGTGCTGTCCTCAGTTTTTCGTTTTTGCCTTGGTTTCCTGAATCTTCCTCCCTGTTTCAAGGTTCATTTGAAGTGTAAGGTTTTGAAATCGCTGTCTACAAGAGTTTTGTGTCATTCCTTAGGTTGTTAGTATTATCGATTTTCTTTCAAAATCTCTCTTTTAGTTCACGGTCCTTGTTTTTGCCTATGGTTTTTCTTTTGTTCCCTAATCTCGGTTGGTTTTTCACTTGTCAACGTTCATGTCTTCGTCTTCCATTCCATTCTAGCCACTTTTTGTTGTTTTTCCAGAACACCGTGGCTTTGTACATTGTCTTTCTACATCTCATTTTAGTTTGCTGCCACTCTTTTGTTTCGTTTGTCCCTTCACTTCCTTCATCGTCCTCCCTACTGAGATCTTCTTGAAGGCTAAGTTTTGGAAATCATTGCCTATATGTGTAGTTATTGCTAGTTTTGCTATAGATCTCCAGCTTTTTGCATTGTCTTTCTATGTCTGTTTTAGTGTGCTGCCCTCAGTTTTTGAGTTTTTGCCTTGGTTTCCTGAATCTTCCTCCCTGTTTCAAGGTTCATTTGAAGTGTAAGGTTTTGAAATCGCTGTCTTCAAGAGTTTTGTGTCATTCCTTAGGTTGTTAGTGTTATCGATTTTCTTTCAAAATCTCTCTTTTAGTTCACGGTCCTTGTTTTTGCCTATGGTTTTTCTTTTGTTCCCTAATCTCGGTTGGTTTTTCACTTGTCAACGTTCATGTCTTCGTCTTCCATTCCATTCTAGCCACTTTTTGTTGTTTTTCCAGAACACCGTGGCTTTGTACATTGTCTTTCTACATCTCATTTTAGTTTGCTGCCACTCTTTTGTTTCGTTTGTCCCTTCACTTCCTTCATCCTCCTCCCTACTGAGATCTTCTTGAAGGCTAAGTTTTGGAAATCATTGCCTATATGTGTAGGTATTGCTAGTTTTGCTATAGATCTCCAGCTTTTTGCATTGTCTTTCTATGTCTGTTTTAGTGTGCTGCCCTCAGTTTTTGAGTTTTTGCCTTGGTTTCCTGAATCTTCCTCCCTGTTTCAAGGTTCATTTGAAGTGTAAGGTTTTGAAATCGCTGTCTTCAAGAGTTTTGTGTCATTCCTTAGGTTGTTAGTATTATCGATTTTCTTTCAAAATCTCTCTTTTAGTTCACGGTCCTTGTTTTTGCCTATGGTTTTTCTTTTGTTCCCTAATCTCGGTTGGTTTTTCACTTGTCAACGTTTATGTCTTCGTCTTCCATTCCATTCTAGCCACTTTTTGTTGTTTTTCCAGAACACCGTGGCTTTGTACATTGTCTTTCTACATCTCATTTTAGTTTGCTGCCACTCTTTTGTTTCGTTTGTCCCTTCACTTCCTTCATCGTCCTCCCTACTGAGATCTTCTTGAAGGCTAAGTTTTGGAAATCATTGCCTATATGTGTAGGTATTGCTAGTTTTGCTATAGATCTCCAGCTTTTTGCATTGTCTTTCTATGTCTGTTTTAGTGTGCTGCCCTCAGATTTTGAGTTTTTGCCTTGACTTCCTTAATCTTCCGCCCTAGTTAAGTTTTCTTTCTAAGTGGAAGCGTTTCCAGACTGGCCTTACTTTCTACATTGTCTTTCCACAGCTTTTCAGTCTGCTGCCACTCTTTGGTTTAGTATTTCCCTTCACTTCCTTCATCCTCCTTTCTATTGAGACCTTCTTGAAGGCTAAGGTTTTTAAATCATTTCCTGTATTTGTAGTTATTGCTAGATTTGCTCTTGATCTCCAGCTTTTTGCACAGCCTTGCTATGTCTATTTTAGTGTGCTGCCCTCAGTTTTTCGTTTTTGCCTTGGTTTCCTGAATCTTCCTCCCTGTTTCAAGGTTCATTTGAAGTGTAAGGTTTTGAAATCGCTGTCTTCAAGAGTTTTGTGTCATTCCTTAGGTTGTTAGTATTATCGATTTTCTTTCAAAATCTCTCTTTTAGTTCACGGTCCTTGTTTTTGCCTATGGTTTTTCTTTTGTTCCCTAATCTCGGTTGGTTTTTCACTTGTCAACGTTCATGTCTTCGTCTTCCATTCCATTCTAGCCACTTTTTGTTGTTTTTCCAGAACACCGTGGCTTTGTACATTGTCTTTCTACATCTCATTTTAGTTTGCTGCCACTCTTTTGTTTCGTTTGTCCCTTCACTTCCTTCATCCTCCTCCCTACTGAGATCTTCTTGAAGGCTAAGTTTTGGAAATCATTGCCTATATGTGTAGGTATTGCTAGTTTTGCTATAGATCTCCAGCTTTTTGCATTGTCTTTCTATGTCTGTTTTAGTGTGCTGCCCTCAGATTTTGAGGTTTTGCCTTGACTTCCTTAATCTTCCGCCCTAGTTAAGTTTTCTTTCTAAGTGGAAGCGTTTCCAGACTGGCCTTACTTTCTACATTGTCTTTCCACAGCTTTTCAGTCTTCTGCCACTCTTTGGTTTAGTATTTCCCTTCACTTCCTTCATCCTCCTTTCTATTGAGATCTTCTTGATGCTAAGTTTTTTAAATCATTTCCTGTATTTGTAGGTATTGCTAGATTTGCTCTTGATCTCCAGCTTTTTGCACAGCCTTGCTATGTCTGTTTTAGTGTGCTGCCCTCAGTTTTTCGTTTTTGCCTTGGTTTCCTGAATCTTCCTCCCTGTTTCAAGGTTCATTTGAAGTGTAAGGTTTTGAAATCGCTGTCTTCAAGAGTTTTGTGTCATTCCTTAGGTTGTTAGTATTATCGATTTTCTTTCAAAATCTCTCTTTTAGTTCACGGTCCTTGTTTTTGCCTATGGTTTTTCTTTTGTTCCCTAATCTCGGTTGGTTTTTCACTTGTCAACGTTCATGTCTTCGTCTTCCATTCCATTCTAGCCACTTTTTGTTGTTTTTCCAGAACACCGTGGCTTTGTACATTGTCTTTCTACATCTCATTTTAGTTTGCTGCCACTCTTTTGTTTCGTTTGTCCCTTCACTTCCTTCATCGTCCTCCCTACTGAGATCTTCTTGAAGGCTAAGTTTTGGAAATCATTGCCTATATGTGTAGGTATTGCTAGTTTTGCTATAGATCTCCAGCTTTTTGCATTGTCTTTCTATGACTGTTTTAGTGTGCTGCCCTCAGTTTTTGAGTTTTTGCCTTGGTTTCCTGAATCTTCCTCCCTGTTTCAAGGTTCATTTGAAGTGTAAGGTTTTGAAATCGCTGTCTTCAAGAGTTTTGTGTCATTCCTTAGGTTGTTAGTGTTATCGATTTTCTTTCAAAATCTCTCTTTTAGTTCACGGTCCTTGTTTTTTGCCTATGGTTTTTCTTTTGTTCCCTAATCTCGGTTGGTTTTTCACTTGTCAACGTCCATGTCTTCGTCTTCCATTCCATTCTAGCCACTTTTTGTTGTTTTTCCAGAACACCGTGGCTTTGTACATTGTCTTTCTACATCTCATTTTAGTTTGCTGCCACTCTTTTGTTTCGTTTGTCCCTTCACTTCCTTCATCCTCCTCCCTACTGAGATCTTCTTGAAGGCTAAGTTTTGGAAATCATTGCCTATATGTGTAGGTATTGCTAGTTTTGCTATAGATCTCCAGCTTTTTGCATTGTCTTTCTATGTCTGTTTTAGTGTGCTGCCCTCAGATTTTGAGTTTTTCCCTTGACTTCCTTAATCTTCCGCCCTAGTTAAGTTTTCTTTCTAAGTGGAAGCGTTTCCAGACTGGCCTTACTTTCTACATTGTCTTTCCACAGCTTTTCAGTCTGCTGCCACTCTTTGGTTTAGTATTTCCCTTGACTTCCTTCATCCTCCTTTCTATTGAGATCTTCTTGAAGGCTAAGTTTTGGAAATCATTGCCTATATGTGTAGGTATTGCTAGCTTTGCTATAGATCTCCAGCTTTTTGCATTGTCTTGCTATGTCTGTTTTAGTGTGCTGCCCTCAGTTTTTCGTTTTTGCCTTGGTTTCCTGAATCTTCCTCCCTGTTTCAAGGTTCATTTCAAGTGTAAGGTTTTGAAATCGCTGTCTTCAAGAGTTTTGTGTCATTCCTTAGGTTGTTAGTATTATCGATTTTCTTTCAAAATCTCTCTTTTAGTTCACGGTCCTTCTTTTTGCCTATGGTTTTTCTTTTGTTCCCTAATCTCGGTTGGTTTTTTACTTGTCAACGTTCATGTCTTCGTCTTCCATTCCATTCTAGCCACTTTTTCTTGTTTTTCCAGAACACCGTGGCTTTGTACATTGTCTTTCTACATCTCATTTTAGTCTGCTGCCACTCTTTGGTTTAGTATTTCCCTTGACTTCCTTCATCCTCCTTTCTATTGAGATCTTCTTGATGCTAAGTTTTTTAAATCATTTCCTGTATTTGTAGGTATTGCTAGATTTGCTCTTGATCTCCAGCTTTTTGCACAGCCTTGCTATGTCTGTTTTAGTGTGCTGCCCTCAGTTTTTCGTTTTTGCCTTGGTTTCCTGAATCTTCCTCCCTGTTTCAAGGTTCATTTGAAGTGTAAGGTTTTGAAATCGCTGTCTTCAAGAGTTTTGTGTCATTCCTTAGGTTGTTAGTATTATCGATTTTCTTTCAAAATCTCTCTTTTAGTTCACGGTCCTTGTTTTTGCCTATGGTTTTTCTTTTGTTCCCTAATCTCGGTTGGTTTTTCACTTGTCAACGTTCATGTCTTCGTCTTCCATTCCATTCTAGCCACTTTTTGTTGTTTTTCCAGAACACCGTGGCTTTGTACATTGTCTTTCTACATCTCATTTTAGTTTGCTGCCACTCTTTTGTTTCGTTTGTCCCTTCACTTCCTTCATCGTCCTCCCTACTGAGATCTTCTTGAAGGCTAAGTTTTGGAAATCATTGCCTATATGTGTAGGTATTGCTAGTTTTGCTATAGATCTCCAGCTTTTTGCATTGTCTTTCTATGTCTGTTTTAGTGTGCTGCCCTCAGTTTTTGAGTTTTTGCCTTGATTTCCTGAATCTTCCTCCCTGTTTCAAGGTTCATTTGAAGTGTAAGGTTTTGAAATCGCTGTCTTCAAGAGTTTTGTGTCATTCCTTAGGTTGTTAGTATTATCGATTTTCTTTCAAAATCTCTCTTTTAGTTCACGGTCCTTGTTTTTGCCTATGGTTTTTCTTTTGTTCCCTAATCTCGGTTGGTTTTTCACTTGTCAACGTTCATGTCTTCGTCTTCCATTCCATTCTAGCCACTTTTTGTTGTTTTTCCAGAACACCGTGGCTTTGTACATTGTCTTTCTACATCTCATTTTAGTTTGCTGCCACTCTTTTGTTTCGTTTGTCCCTTCACTTCCTTCATCCTCCTCCCTACTGAGATCTTCTTGAAGGCTAAGTTTTGGAAATCATTGCCTATATGTGTAGGTATTGCTAGTTTTGCTATAGATCTCCAGCTTTTTGCATTGTCTTTCTATGTCTGTTTTAGTGTGCTGCCCTCAGTTTTTGAGTTTTTGCCTTGGTTTCCTGAATCTTCCTCCCTGTTTCAAGGTTCATTTGAAGTGTAAGGTTTTGAAATCGCTGTCTTCAAGAGTTTTGTGTCATTCCTTAGGTTGTTAGTATTATCGATTTTCTTTCAAAATCTCTCTTTTAGTTCACGGTCCTTGTTTTTGCCTATGGTTTTTCTTTTGTTCCCTAATCTCGGTTGGTTTTTCACTTGTCAACGTTCATGTCTTCGTCTTCCATTCCATTCTAGCCACTTTTTGTTGTTTTTCCAGAACACCGTGGCTTTGTACATTGTCTTTCTACATCTCATTTTAGTTTGCTGCCACTCTTTTGTTTCGTTTGTCCCTTCAGTTCCTTCATCGTCCTCCCTACTGAGATCTTCTTGAAGGCTAAGTTTTGGAAATCATTGCCTATATGTGTAGGTATTGCTAGTTTTGCTATAGATCTCCAGCTTTTTGCATTGTCTTTCTATGTCTGTTTTAGTGTGCTGCCCTCAGTTTTTGAGTTTTTGCCTTGGTTTCCTGAATCTTCCTCCCTGTTTCAAGGTTCATTTGAAGTGTAAGGTTTTGAAATCGCTGTCTTCAAGAGTTTTGTGTCATTCCTTAGGTTGTTAGTGTTATCGATTTTCTTTCAAAATCTCTCTTTTAGTTCACGGTCCTTGTTTTTGCCTATGGTTTTTCTTTTGTTCCCTAATCTCGGTTGGTTTTTCACTTGTCAACGTTTATGTCTTCGTCTTCCATTCCATTCTAGCCACTTTTTGTTGTTTTTCCAGAACACCGTGGCTTTGTACATTGTCTTTCTACATCTCATTTTAGTTTGCTGCCACTCTTTTGTTTCGTTTGTCCCTTCACTTCCTTCATCGTCCTCCCTACTGAGATCTTCTTGAAGGCTAAGTTTTGGAAATCATTGCCTATATGTGTAGGTATTGCTAGTTTTGCTATAGATCTCCAGCTTTTTGCATTGTCTTTCTATGTCTGTTTTAGTGTGCTGCCCTCAGATTTTGAGTTTTTGCCTTGACTTCCTTAATCTTCCGCCCTAGTTAAGTTTTCTTTCTAAGTGGAAGCGTTTCCAGACTGGCCTTACTTTCTACATTGTCTTTCCACAGCTTTTCAGTCTGCTGCCACTCTTTGGTTTAGTATTTCCCTTCACTTCCTTCATCCTCCTTTCTATTGAGATCTTCTTGAAGGCTAAGGTTTTTAAATCATTTCCTGTATTTGTAGTTATTGCTAGATTTGCTCTTGATCTCCAGCTTTTTGCACAGCCTTGCTATGTCTATTTTAGTGTGCTGCCCTCAGTTTTTCGTTTTTGCCTTGGTTTCCTGAATCTTCCTCCCTGTTTCAAGGTTCATTTGAAGTGTAAGGTTTTGAAATCGCTGTCTTCAAGAGTTTTGTGTCATTCCTTAGGTTGTTAGTATTATCGATTTTCTTTCAAAATCTCTCTTTTAGTTCACGGTCCTTGTTTTTGCCTATGGTTTTTCTTTTGTTCCCTAATCTCGGTTGGTTTTTCACTTGTCAACGTTCATGTCTTCGTCTTCCATTCCATTCTAGCCACTTTTTGTTGTTTTTCCAGAACACCGTGGCTTTGTACATTGTCTTTCTACATCTCATTTTAGTTTGCTGCCACTCTTTTGTTTCGTTTGTCCCTTCACTTCCTTCATCGTCCTCCCTACTGAGATCTTCTTGAAGGCTAAGTTTTGGAAATCATTGCCTATATGTGTAGGTATTGCTAGTTTTGCTATAGATCTCCAGCTTTTTGCATTGTCTTTCTATGTCTGTTTTAGTGTGCTGCCCTCAGATTTTGAGTTTTTGCCTTGACTTCCTTAATCTTCCGCCCTAGTTAAGTTTTCTTTCTAAGTGGAAGCGTTTCCAGACTGGCCTTACTTTCTACATTGTCTTTCCACAGCTTTTCAGTCTGCTGCCACTCTTTGGTTTAGTATTTCCCTTCACTTCCTTCATCCTCCTTTCTATTGAGATCTTCTTGAAGGCTAAGGTTTTTAAATCATTTCCTGTATTTGTAGTTATTGCTAGATTTGCTCTTGATCTCCAGCTTTTTGCACAGCCTTGCTATGTCTATTTTAGTGTGCTGCCCTCAGTTTTTCGTTTTTGCCTTGGTTTCCTGAATCTTCCTCCCTGTTTCAAGGTTCATTTGAAGTGTAAGGTTTTGAAATCGCTGTCTTCAAGAGTTTTGTGTCATTCCTTAGGTTGTTAGTATTATCGATTTTCTTTCAAAATCTCTCTTTTAGTTCACGGTCCTTGTTTTTGCCTATGGTTTTTCTTTTGTTCCCTAATCTCGGTTGGTTTTTCACTTGTCAACGTTCATGTCTTCGTCTTCCATTCCATTCTAGCCACTTTTTGTTGTTTTTCCAGAACACCGTGGCTTTGTACATTGTCTTTCTACATCTCATTTTAGTTTGCTGCCACTCTTTTGTTTCGTTTGTCCCTTCACTTCCTTCATCGTCCTCCCTACTGAGATCTTCTTGAAGGCTAAGTTTTGGAAATCATTGCCTATATGTGTAGGTATTGCTAGTTTTGCTATAGATCTCCAGCTTTTTGCATTGTCTTTCTATGTCTGTTTTAGTGTGCTGCCCTCAGATTTTGAGTTTTTGCCTTGGTTTCCTGAATCTTCCTCCCTGTTTCAAGGTTCATTTGAAGTGTAAGGTTTTGAAATCGCTGTCTTCAAGAGTTTTGTGTCATTCCTTAGGTTGTTAGTGTTATCGATTTTCTTTCAAAATCTCTCTTTTAGTTCACGGTCCTTGTTTTTGCCTATGGTTTTTCTTTTATTCCCTAATCTCGGTTGGTTTTTCACTTGTCAACGTTCATGTCTTCGTCTTCCATTCCATTCTAGCCACTTTTTGTTGTTTTTCCAGAACACCGTGGCTTTGTACATTGTCTTTCTACATCTCATTTTAATTTGCTGCCACTCTTTTGTTTCGTTTGTCCCTTCACTTCCTTCATCCTCCTCCCTACTGAGATCTTCTTGAAGGCTAAGTTTTGGAAATCATTGCCTATATGTGTAGGTATTGCTAGTTTTGCTATAGATCTCCAGCTTTTTGCATTGTCTTTCTATGTCTGTTTTAGTGTGCTGCCCTCAGTTTTTGAGTTTTTGCCTTGGTTTCCTGAATCTTCCTCCCTGTTTCAAGGTTCATTTGAAGTGTAAGGTTTTGAAATCGCTGTCTTCAAGAGTTTTGTGTCATTCCTTAGGTTGTTAGTGTTATCAATTTTCTTTCAAAATCTCTCTTTTAGTTCACGGTCCTTGTTTTTGCCTATGGTTTTTCTTTTGTTCCCTAATCTCGGTTGGTTTTTCACTTGTCAACGTTCATGTCTTCGTCTTCCATTCCATTCTAGCCACTTTTTGTTGTTTTTCCAGAACACCGTGGCTTTGTACATTGTCTTTCTACATCTCATTTTAGTTTGCTGCCACTCTTTTGTTTCGTTTGTCCCTTCAGTTCCTTCATCGTCCTCCCTACTGAGATCTTCTTGAAGGCTAAGTTTTGGAAATCATTGCCTATATGTGTAGGTATTGCTAGTTTTGCTATAGATCTCCAGCTTTTTGCATTGTCTTTCTATGTCTGTTTTAGTGTGCTGCCCTCAGTTTTTGAGTTTTTGCCTTGGTTTCCTGAATCTTCCTCCCTGTTTCAAGGTTCATTTCAAGTGTAAGGTTTTGAAATCGCTGTCTTCAAGAGTTTTGTGTCATTCCTTAGGTTGTTAGTGTTATCGATTTTCTTTCAAAATCTCTCTTTTAGTTCACGGTCCTTGTTTTTGCCTATGGTTTTTCTTTTGTTCCCTAATCTGGGTTGGTTTTTCACTTGTCAACGTTTATGTCTTCGTCTTCCATTCCATTCTAGCCACTTTTTGTTGTTTTTCCAGAACACCGTGGCTTTGTACATTGTCTTTCTACATCTCATTTTAGTTTGCTGCCACTCTTTTGTTTCGTTTGTCCCTTCACTTCCTTCATCGTCCTCCCTACTGAGATCTTCTTGAAGGCTAAGTTTTGGAAATCATTGCCTATATGTGTAGGTATTGCTAGTTTTGCTATAGATCTCCAGCTTTTTGCATTGTCTTTCTATGTCTGTTTTAGTGTGCTGCCCTCAGATTTTGAGTTTTTGCCTTGACTTCCTTAATCTTCCGCCCTAGTTAAGTTTTCTTTCTAAGTGGAAGCGTTTCCAGACTGGCCTTACTTTCTACATTGTCTTTCCACAGCTTTTCAGTCTGCTGCCACTCTTTGGTTTAGTATTTCCCTTCACTTCCTTCATCCTCCTTTCTATTGAGATCTTCTTGAAGGCTAAGGTTTTTAAATCATTTCCTGTATTTGTAGTTATTGCTAGATTTGCTCTTGATCTCCAGCTTTTTGCACAGCCTTGCTATGTCTATTTTAGTGTGCTGCCCTCAGTTTTTCGTTTTTGCCTTGGTTTCCTGAATCTTCCTCCCTGTTTCAAGGTTCATTTGAAGTGTAAGGTTTTGAAATCGCTGTCTTCAAGAGTTTTGTGTCATTCCTTAGGTTGTTAGTGTTATCGATTTTCTTTCAAAATCTCTCTTTTAGTTCACGGTCCTTGTTTTTGCCTATGGTTTTTCTTTTGTTCCCTAATCTCGGTTGGTTTTTCACTTGTCAACGTTCATGTCTTCGTCTTCCATTCCATTCTAGCCACTTTTTGTTGTTTTTCCAGAACACCGTGGCTTTGTACATTGTCTTTCTACATCTCATTTTAGTTTGCTGCCACTCTTTTGTTTCGTTTGTCCCTTCACTTCCTTCATCGTCCTCCCTACTGAGATCTTCTTGAAGGCTAAGTTTTGGAAATCATTGCCTATATGTGTAGGTATTGCTAGTTTTGCTATAGATCTCCAGCTTTTTGCATTGTCTTTCTATGTCTGTTTTAGTGTGCTGCCCTCAGATTTTGAGTTTTTGCCTTGGTTTCCTGAATCTTCCTCCCTGTTTCAAGGTTCATTTGAAGTGTAAGGTTTTGAAATCGCTGTCTTCAAGAGTTTTGTGTCATTCCTTAGGTTGTTAGTATTATCGATTTTCTTTCAAAATCTCTCTTTTAGTTCACGGTCCTTGTTTTTGCCTATGGTTTTTCTTTTGTTCCCTAATCTCGGTTGGTTTTTCACTTGTCAACGTTCATGTCTTCGTCTTCCATTCCATTCTAGCCACTTTTTGTTGTTTTTCCAGAACACCGTGGCTTTGTACATTGTCTTTCTACATCTCATTTTAATTTGCTGCCACTCTTTTGTTTCGTTTGTCCCTTCACTTCCTTCATCCTCCTCCCTACTGAGATCTTCTTGAAGGCTAAGTTTTGGAAATCATTGCCTATATGTGTAGGTATTGCTAGTTTTGCTATAGATCTCCAGCTTTTTGCATTGTCTTTCTATGTCTGTTTTAGTGTGCTGCCCTCAGTTTTTGAGTTTTTGCCTTGGTTTCCTGAATCTTCCTCCCTGTTTCAAGGTTCATTTGAAGTGTAAGGTTTTGAAATCGCTGTCTTCAAGAGTTTTGTGTCATTCCTTAGGTTGTTAGTGTTATCGATTTTCTTTCAAAATCTCTCTTTTAGTTCACGGTCCTTGTTTTTGCCTATGGTTTTTCTTTTGTTCCCTAATCTCGGTTGGTTTTTCACTTGTCAACGTTCATGTCTTCGTCTTCCATTCCATTCTAGCCACTTTTTGTTGTTTTTCCAGAACACCGTGGCTTTGTACATTGTCTTTCTACATCTCATTTTAGTTTGCTGCCACTCTTTTGTTTCGTTTGTCCCTTCACTTCCTTCATCGTCCTCCCTACTGAGATCTTCTTGAAGGCTAAGTTTTGGAAATCATTGCCTATATGTGTAGGTATTGCTAGTTTTGCTATAGATCTCCAGCTTTTTGCATTGTCTTGCTATGTCTGTTTTAGTGTGCTGCCCTCAGTTTTTCGTTTTTGCCTTGGTTTCCTGAATCTTCCTCCCTGTTTCAAGGTTCATTTCAAGTGTAAGGTTTTGAAATCGCTGTCTTCAAGAGTTTTGTGTCATTCCTTAGGTTGTTAGTATTATCGATTTTCTTTCAAAATCTCTCTTTTAGTTCACGGTCCTTCTTTTTGCCTATGGTTTTTCTTTTGTTCCCTAATCTCGGTTGGTTTTTTACTTGTCAACGTTCATGTCTTCGTCTTCCATTCCATTCTAGCCACTTTTTCTTGTTTTTCCAGAACACCGTGGCTTTGTACATTGTCTTTCTACATCTCATTTTAGTCTGCTGCCACTCTTTGGTTTAGTATTTCCCTTCACTTCCTTCATCCTCCTTTCTATTGAGATCTTCTTGATGCTAAGTTTTTTAAATCATTTCCTGTATTTGTAGGTATTGCTAGATTTGCTCTTGATCTCCAGCTTTTTGCACAGCCTTGCTATGTCTGTTTTAGTGTGCTGCCCTCAGTTTTTCGTTTTTGCCTTGGTTTCCTGAATCTTCCTCCCTGTTTCAAGGTTCATTTGAAGTGTAAGGTTTTGAAATCGCTGTCTTCAAGAGTTTTGTGTCATTCCTTAGGTTGTTAGTATTATCGATTTTCTTTCAAAATCTCTCTTTTAGTTCACGGTCCTTGTTTTTGCCTATGGTTTTTCTTTTGTTCCCTAATCTCGGTTGGTTTTTCACTTGTCAACGTTCATGTCTTCGTCTTCCATTCCATTCTAGCCACTTTTTGTTGTTTTTCCAGAACACCGTGGCTTTGTACATTGTCTTTCTACATCTCATTTTAATTTGCTGCCACTCTTTTGTTTCGTTTGTCCCTTCACTTCCTTCATCCTCCTCCCTACTGAGATCTTCTTGAAGGCTAAGTTTTGGAAATCATTGCCTATATGTGTAGGTATTGCTAGTTTTGCTATAGATCTCCAGCTTTTTGCATTGTCTTTCTATGTCTGTTTTAGTGTGCTGCCCTCAGTTTTTGAGTTTTTGCCTTGGTTTCCTGAATCTTCCTCCCTGTTTCAAGGTTCATTTGAAGTGTAAGGTTTTGAAATCGCTGTCTTCAAGAGTTTTGTGTCATTCCTTAGGTTGTTAGTGTTATCGATTTTCTTTCAAAATCTCTCTTTTAGTTCACGGTCCTTGTTTTTGCCTATGGTTTTTCTTTTGTTCCCTAATCTCGGTTGGTTTTTCACTTGTCAACGTTCATGTCTTCGTCTTCCATTCCATTCTAGCCACTTTTTGTTGTTTTTCCAGAACACCGTGGCTTTGTACATTGTCTTTCTACATCTCATTTTAGTTTGCTGCCACTCTTTTGTTTCGTTTGTCCCTTCACTTCCTTCATCGTCCTCCCTACTGAGATCTTCTTGAAGGCTAAGTTTTGGAAATCATTGCCTATATGTGTAGGTATTGCTAGTTTTGCTATAGATCTCCAGCTTTTTGCATTGTCTTGCTATGTCTGTTTTAGTGTGCTGCCCTCAGTTTTTCGTTTTTGCCTTGGTTTCCTGAATCTTCCTCCCTGTTTCAAGGTTCATTTCAAGTGTAAGGTTTTGAAATCGCTGTCTTCAAGAGTTTTGTGTCATTCCTTAGGTTGTTAGTATTATCGATTTTCTTTCAAAATCTCTCTTTTAGTTCACGGTCCTTCTTTTTGCCTATGGTTTTTCTTTTGTTTCCTAATCTCGGTTGGTTTTTTACTTGTCAACGTTCATGTCTTCGTCTTCCATTCCATTCTAGCCACTTTTTCTTGTTTTTCCAGAACACCGTGGCTTTGTACATTGTCTTTCTACATCTCATTTTAGTCTGCTGCCACTCTTTGGTTTAGTATTTCCCTTGACTTCCTTCATCCTCCTTTCTATTGAGATCTTCTTGATGCTAAGTTTTTTAAATCATTTCCTGTATTTGTAGGTATTGCTAGATTTGCTCTTGATCTCCAGCTTTTTGCACAGCCTTGCTATGTCTGTTTTAGTGTGCTGCCCTCAGTTTTTCGTTTTTGCCTTGGTTTCCTGAATCTTCCTCCCTGTTTCAAGGTTCATTTGAAGTGTAAGGTTTTGAAATCGCTGTCTTCAAGAGTTTTGTGTCATTCCTTAGGTTGTTAGTATTATCGATTTTCTTTCAAAATCTCTCTTTTAGTTCACGGTCCTTGTTTTTGCCTATGGTTTTTCTTTTGTTCCCTAATCTCGGTTGGTTTTTCACTTGTCAACGTTCATGTCTTCGTCTTCCATTCCATTCTAGCCACTTTTTGTTGTTTTTCCAGAACACCGTGGCTTTGTACATTGTCTTTCTACATCTCATTTTAGTTTGCTGCCACTCTTTTGTTTCGTTTGTCCCTTGACTTCCTTCATCGTCCTCCCTACTGAGATCTTCTTGAAGGCTAAGTTTTGGAAATCATTGCCTATATGTGTAGGTATTGCTAGTTTTGCTATAGATCTCCAGCTTTTTGCATTGTCTTTCTATGTCTGTTTTAGTGTGCTGCCCTCAGTTTTTGAGTTTTTGCCTTGGTTTCCTGAATCTTCCTCCCTGTTTCAAGGTTCATTTGAAGTGTAAGGTTTTGAAATCGCTGTCTTCAAGAGTTTTGTGTCATTCCTTAGGTTGTTAGTGTTATCGATTTTCTTTCAAAATCTCTCTTTTAGTTCACGGTCCTTGTTTTTGCCTATGGTTTTTCTTTTGTTCCCTAATCTCGGTTGGTTTTTCACTTGTCAACGTTCATGTCTTCGTCTTCCATTCCATTCTAGCCACTTTTTGTTGTTTTTCCAGAACACCGTGGCTTTGTACATTGTCTTTCTACATCTCATTTTAGTTTGCTGCCACTCTTTTGTTTCGTTTGTCCCTTCACTTCCTTCATCCTCCTCCCTACTGAGATCTTCTTGAAGGCTAAGTTTTGGAAATCATTGCCTATATGTGTAGGTATTGCTAGTTTTGCTATAGATCTCCAGCTTTTTGCATTGTCTTGCTATGCCTGTTTTAGTGTGCTGCCCTCAGATTTTGAGTTTTTGCCTTGGTTTCCTGAATCTTCCTCCCTGTTTCAAGGTTCATTTGAAGTGTAAGGTTTTGAAATCGCTGTCTTCAAGAGTTTTGTGTCATTCCTTAGGTTGTTAGTGTTATCGATTTTCTTTCAAAATCTCTCTTTTAGTTCACGGTCCTTGTTTTTGCCTATGGTTTTTCTTTTGTTCCCTAATCTCGGTTGGTTTTTCACTTGTCAACGTTCATGTCTTCGTCTTCCATTCCATTCTAGCCACTTTTTGTTGTTTTTCCAGAACACCGTGGCTTTGTACATTGTCTTTCTACATCTCATTTTAGTTTGCTGCCACTCTTTTGTTTCGTTTGTCCCTTCACTTCCTTCATCGTCCTCCCTACTGAGATCTTCTTGAAGGCTAAGTTTTGGAAATCATTGCCTATATGTGTAGGTATTGCTAGTTTTGCTATAGATCTCCAGCTTTTTGCATTGTCTTTCTATGTCTGTTTTAGTGTGCTGCCCTCAGATTTTGAGTTTTTGCCTTGGTTTCCTGAATCTTCCTCCCTGTTTCAAGGTTCATTTGAAGTGTAAGGTTTTGAAATCGCTGTCTTCAAGAGTTTTGTGTCATTCCTTAGGTTGTTAGTGTTATCGATTTTCTTTCAAAATCTCTCTTTTAGTTCACGGTCCTTGTTTTTGCCTATGGTTTTTCTTTTGTTCCCTAATCTCGGTTGGTTTTTCACTTGTCAACGTTCATGTCTTCGTCTTCCATTCCATTCTAGCCACTTTTTGTTGTTTTTCCAGAACACCGTGGCTTTGTACATTGTCTTTCTACATCTCATTTTAGTTTGCTGCCACTCTTTTGTTTCGTTTGTCCCTTCACTTCCTTCATCCTCCTCCCTACTGAGATCTTCTTGAAGGCTAAGTTTTGGAAATCATTGCCTATATGTGTAGGTATTGCTAGTTTTGCTATAGATCTCCAGCTTTTTGCATTGTCTTGCTATGTCTGTTTTAGTGTGCTGCCCTCAGTTTTTCGTTTTTGCCTTGGTTTCCTGAATCTTCCTCCCTGTTTCAAGGTTCATTTCAAGTGTAAGGTTTTGAAATCGCTGTCTTCAAGAGTTTTGTGTCATTCCTTAGGTTGTTAGTATTATCGATTTTCTTTCAAAATCTCTCTTTTAGTTCACGGTCCTTCTTTTTGCCTATGGTTTTTCTTTTGTTCCCTAATCTCGGTTGGTTTTTTACTTGTCAACGTTCATGTCTTCGTCTTCCATTCCATTCTAGCCACTTTTTCTTGTTTTTCCAGAACACCGTGGCTTTGTACATTGTCTTTCTACATCTCATTTTAGTCTGCTGCCACTCTTTGGTTTAGTATTTCCCTTCACTTCCTTCATCCTCCTTTCTATTGAGATCTTCTTGATGCTAAGTTTTTTAAATCATTTCCTGTATTTGTAGGTATTGCTAGATTTGCTCTTGATCTCCAGCTTTTTGCACAGCCTTGCTATGTCTGTTTTAGTGTGCTGCCCTCAGTTTTTCGTTTTTGCCTTGGTTTCCTGAATCTTCCTCCCTGTTTCAAGGTTCATTTGAAGTGTAAGGTTTTGAAATCGCTGTCTTCAAGAGTTTTGTGTCATTCCTTAGGTTGTTAGTATTATCGATTTTCTTTCAAAATCTCTCTTTTAGTTCACGGTCCTTGTTTTTGCCTATGGTTTTTCTTTTGTTCCCTAATCTCGGTTGGTTTTTCACTTGTCAACGTTCATGTCTTCGTCTTCCATTCCATTCTAGCCACTTTTTGTTGTTTTTCCAGAACACCGTGGCTTTGTACATTGTCTTTCTACATCTCATTTTAATTTGCTGCCACTCTTTTGTTTCGTTTGTCCCTTCACTTCCTTCATCCTCCTCCCTACTGAGATCTTCTTGAAGGCTAAGTTTTGGAAATCATTGCCTATATGTGTAGGTATTGCTAGTTTTGCTATAGATCTCCAGCTTTTTGCATTGTCTTTCTATGTCTGTTTTAGTGTGCTGCCCTCAGTTTTTGAGTTTTTGCCTTGGTTTCCTGAATCTTCCTCCCTGTTTCAAGGTTCATTTGAAGTGTAAGGTTTTGAAATCGCTGTCTTCAAGAGTTTTGTGTCATTCCTTAGGTTGTTAGTGTTATCGATTTTCTTTCAAAATCTCTCTTTTAGTTCACGGTCCTTGTTTTTGCCTATGGTTTTTCTTTTGTTCCCTAATCTCGGTTGGTTTTTCACTTGTCAACGTTCATGTCTTCGTCTTCCATTCCATTCTAGCCACTTTTTGTTGTTTTTCCAGAACACCGTGGCTTTGTACATTGTCTTTCTACATCTCATTTTAGTTTGCTGCCACTCTTTTGTTTCGTTTGTCCCTTCACTTCCTTCATCGTCCTCCCTACTGAGATCTTCTTGAAGGCTAAGTTTTGGAAATCATTGCCTATATGTGTAGGTATTGCTAGTTTTGCTATAGATCTCCAGCTTTTTGCATTGTCTTGCTATGTCTGTTTTAGTGTGCTGCCCTCAGTTTTTCGTTTTTGCCTTGGTTTCCTGAATCTTCCTCCCTGTTTCAAGGTTCATTTCAAGTGTAAGGTTTTGAAATCGCTGTCTTCAAGAGTTTTGTGTCATTCCTTAGGTTGTTAGTATTATCGATTTTCTTTCAAAATCTCTCTTTTAGTTCACGGTCCTTCTTTTTGCCTATGGTTTTTCTTTTGTTTCCTAATCTCGGTTGGTTTTTTACTTGTCAACGTTCATGTCTTCGTCTTCCATTCCATTCTAGCCACTTTTTCTTGTTTTTCCAGAACACCGTGGCTTTGTACATTGTCTTTCTACATCTCATTTTAGTCTGCTGCCACTCTTTGGTTTAGTATTTCCCTTGACTTCCTTCATCCTCCTTTCTATTGAGATCTTCTTGATGCTAAGTTTTTTAAATCATTTCCTGTATTTGTAGGTATTGCTAGATTTGCTCTTGATCTCCAGCTTTTTGCACAGCCTTGCTATGTCTGTTTTAGTGTGCTGCCCTCAGTTTTTCGTTTTTGCCTTGGTTTCCTGAATCTTCCTCCCTGTTTCAAGGTTCATTTGAAGTGTAAGGTTTTGAAATCGCTGTCTTCAAGAGTTTTGTGTCATTCCTTAGGTTGTTAGTATTATCGATTTTCTTTCAAAATCTCTCTTTTAGTTCACGGTCCTTGTTTTTGCCTATGGTTTTTCTTTTGTTCCCTAATCTCGGTTGGTTTTTCACTTGTCAACGTTCATGTCTTCGTCTTCCATTCCATTCTAGCCACTTTTTGTTGTTTTTCCAGAACACCGTGGCTTTGTACATTGTCTTTCTACATCTCATTTTAGTTTGCTGCCACTCTTTTGTTTCGTTTGTCCCTTGACTTCCTTCATCGTCCTCCCTACTGAGATCTTCTTGAAGGCTAAGTTTTGGAAATCATTGCCTATATGTGTAGGTATTGCTAGTTTTGCTATAGATCTCCAGCTTTTTGCATTGTCTTTCTATGTCTGTTTTAGTGTGCTGCCCTCAGTTTTTGAGTTTTTGCCTTGGTTTCCTGAATCTTCCTCCCTGTTTCAAGGTTCATTTGAAGTGTAAGGTTTTGAAATCGCTGTCTTCAAGAGTTTTGTGTCATTCCTTAGGTTGTTAGTGTTATCGATTTTCTTTCAAAATCTCTCTTTTAGTTCACGGTCCTTGTTTTTGCCTATGGTTTTTCTTTTGTTCCCTAATCTCGGTTGGTTTTTCACTTGTCAACGTTCATGTCTTCGTCTTCCATTCCATTCTAGCCACTTTTTGTTGTTTTTCCAGAACACCGTGGCTTTGTACATTGTCTTTCTACATCTCATTTTAGTTTGCTGCCACTCTTTTGTTTCGTTTGTCCCTTCACTTCCTTCATCCTCCTCCCTACTGAGATCTTCTTGAAGGCTAAGTTTTGGAAATCATTGCCTATATGTGTAGGTATTGCTAGTTTTGCTATAGATCTCCAGCTTTTTGCATTGTCTTGCTATGCCTGTTTTAGTGTGCTGCCCTCAGATTTTGAGTTTTTGCCTTGGTTTCCTGAATCTTCCTCCCTGTTTCAAGGTTCATTTGAAGTGTAAGGTTTTGAAATCGCTGTCTTCAAGAGTTTTGTGTCATTCCTTAGGTTGTTAGTGTTATCGATTTTCTTTCAAAATCTCTCTTTTAGTTCACGGTCCTTGTTTTTGCCTATGGTTTTTCTTTTGTTCCCTAATCTCGGTTGGTTTTTCACTTGTCAACGTTCATGTCTTCGTCTTCCATTCCATTCTAGCCACTTTTTGTTGTTTTTCCAGAACACCGTGGCTTTGTACATTGTCTTTCTACATCTCATTTTAGTTTGCTGCCACTCTTTTGTTTCGTTTGTCCCTTCACTTCCTTCATCGTCCTCCCTACTGAGATCTTCTTGAAGGCTAAGTTTTGGAAATCATTGCCTATATGTGTAGGTATTGCTAGTTTTGCTATAGATCTCCAGCTTTTTGCATTGTCTTTCTATGTCTGTTTTAGTGTGCTGCCCTCAGATTTTGAGTTTTTGCCTTGGTTTCCTGAATCTTCCTCCCTGTTTCAAGGTTCATTTGAAGTGTAAGGTTTTGAAATCGCTGTCTTCAAGAGTTTTGTGTCATTCCTTAGGTTGTTAGTGTTATCGATTTTCTTTCAAAATCTCTCTTTTAGTTCACGGTCCTTGTTTTTGCCTATGGTTTTTCTTTTGTTCCCTAATCTCGGTTGGTTTTTCACTTGTCAACGTTCATGTCTTCGTCTTCCATTCCATTCTAGCCACTTTTTGTTGTTTTTCCAGAACACCGTGGCTTTGTACATTGTCTTTCTACATCTCATTTTAGTTTGCTGCCACTCTTTTGTTTCGTTTGTCCCTTCACTTCCTTCATCCTCCTCCCTACTGAGATCTTCTTGAAGGCTAAGTTTTGGAAATCATTGCCTATATGTGTAGGTATTGCTAGTTTTGCTATAGATCTCCAGCTTTTTGCATTGTCTTTCTATGTCTGTTTTAGTGTGCTGCCATCAGATTTTGAGTTTTTGCCTTGACTTCCTTAATCTTCCGCCCTAGTTAAGTTTTCTTTCTAAGTGGAAGCGTTTCCAGACTGGCCTTACTTTCTACATTGTCTTTCCACAGCTTTTCAGTCTGCTGCCACTCTTTGGTTTAGTATTTCCCTTCACTTCCTTCATCCTCCTTTCTATTGAGATCTTCTTGAAGGCTAAGGTTTTTAAATCATTTCCTGTATTTGTAGTTATTGCTAGATTTGCTCTTGATCTCCAGCTTTTTGCACAGCCTTGCTATGTCTATTTTAGTGTGCTGCCCTCAGTTTTTCGTTTTTGCCTTGGTTTCCTGAATCTTCCTCCCTGTTTCAAGGTTCATTTGAAGTGTAAGGTTTTGAAATCGCTGTCTTCAAGAGTTTTGTGTCATTCCTTAGGTTGTTAGTATTATCGATTTTCTTTCAAAATCTCTCTTTTAGTTCACGGTCCTTGTTTTTGCCTATGGTTTTTCTTTTGTTCCCTAATCTCGGTTGGTTTTTCACTTGTCAACGTTCATGTCTTCGTCTTCCATTCCATTCTAGCCACTTTTTGTTGTTTTTCCAGAACACCGTGGCTTTGTACATTGTCTTTCTACATCTCATTTTAGTTTGCTGCCACTCTTTTGTTTCGTTTGTCCCTTCACTTCCTTCATCGTCCTCCCTACTGAGATCTTCTTGAAGGCTAAGTTTTGGAAATCATTGCCTATATGTGTAGGTATTGCTAGTTTTGCTATAGATCTCCAGCTTTTTGCATTGTCTTTCTATGTCTGTTTTAGTGTGCTGCCCTCAGTTTTTGAGTTTTTGCCTTGGTTTCCTGAATCTTCCTCCCTGTTTCAAGGTTCATTTGAAGTGTAAGGTTTTGAAATCGCTGTCTTCAAGAGTTTTGTGTCATTCCTTAGGTTGTTAGTGTTATCGATTTTCTTTCAAAATCTCTCTTTTAGTTCACGGTCCTTGTTTTTGCCTATGGTTTTTCTTTTGTTCCCTAATCTCGGTTGGTTTTTCACTTGTCAACGTTCATGTCTTCGTCTTCCATTCCATTCTAGCCACTTTTTGTTGTTTTTCCAGAACACCGTGGCTTTGTACATTGTCTTTCTACATCTCATTTTAGTTTGCTGCCACTCTTTTGTTTCGTTTGTCCCTTCACTTCCTTCATCGTCCTCCCTACTGAGATCTTCTTGAAGGCTAAGTTTTGGAAATCATTGCCTATATGTGTAGGTATTGCTAGTTTTGCTATAGATCTCCAGCTTTTTGCATTGTCTTTCTATGTCTGTTTTAGTGTGCTGCCCTCAGATTTTGAGTTTTTGCCTTGGTTTCCTCAATCTTCCTCCCTGTTTCAAGGTTCATTTGAAGTGTAAGGTTTTGAAATCGCTGTCTTCAAGAGTTTTGTGTCATTCCTTAGGTTGTTAGTGTTATCGATTTTCTTTCAAAATCTCTCTTTTAGTTCACGGTCCTTGTTTTTGCCTATGGTTTTTCTTTTGTTCCCTAATCTCGGTTGGTTTTTCACTTGTCAACGTTCATGTCTTCGTCTTCCATTCCATTCTAGCCACTTTTTGTTGTTTTTCCAGAACACCGTGGCTTTGTACATTGTCTTTCTACATCTCATTTTAGTTTGCTGCCACTCTTTTGTTTCGTTTGTCCCTTCACTTCCTTCATCGTCCTCCCTACTGAGATCTTCTTGAAGGCTAAGTTTTGGAAATCATTGCCTATATGTGTAGGTATTGCTAGTTTTGCTATAGATCTCCAGCTTTTTGCACAGCCTTGCTATGTCTGTTTTAGTGTGCTGCCCTCAGTTTTTGAGTTTTTGCCTTGGTTTCCTGAATCTTCCTCCCTGTTTCAAGGTTCATTTGAAGTGTAAGGTTTTGAAATCGCTGTCTTCAAGAGTTTTGTGTCATTCCTTAGGTTGTTAGTGTTATCGATTTTCTTTCAAAATCTCTCTTTTAGTTCACGGTCCTTGTTTTTGCCTATGGTTTTTCTTTTGTTCCCTAATCTCGGTTGGTTTTTCACTTGTCAACGTTCATGTCTTCGTCTTCCATTCCATTCTAGCCACTTTTTGTTGTTTTTCCAGAACACCGTGGCTTTGTACATTGTCTTTCTACATCTCATTTTAGTTTGCTGCCACTCTTTTGTTTCGTTTGTCCCTTCACTTCCTTCATCCTCCTCCCTACTGAGATCTTCTTGAAGGCTAAGTTTTGGAAATCATTGCCTATATGTGTAGGTATTGCTAGTTTTGCTATAGATCTCCAGCTTTTTGCATTGTCTTGCTATGTCTGTTTTAGTGTGCTGCCCTCAGATTTTGAGTTTTTGCCTTGGTTTCCTGAATCTTCCTCCCTGTTTCAAGGTTCATTTGAAGTGTAAGGTTTTGAAATCGCTGTCTTCAAGAGTTTTGTGTCATTCCTTAGGTTGTTAGTGTTATCGATTTTCTTTCAAAATCTCTCTTTTAGTTCACGGTCCTTGTTTTTGCCTATGGTTTTTCTTTTGTTCCCTAATCTCGGTTGGTTTTTCACTTGTCAACGTTCATGTCTTCGTCTTCCATTCCATTCTAGCCACTTTTTGTTGTTTTTCCAGAACACCGTGGCTTTGTACATTGTCTTTCTACATCTCATTTTAGTTTGCTGCCACTCTTTTGTTTCGTTTGTCCCTTCACTTCCTTCATCGTCCTCCCTACTGAGATCTTCTTGAAGGCTAAGTTTTGGAAATCATTGCCTATATGTGTAGGTATTGCTAGTTTTGCTATAGATCTCCAGCTTTTTGCATTGTCTTTCTATGTCTGTTTTAGTGTGCTGCCCTCAGATTTTGAGTTTTTGCCTTGGTTTCCTGAATCTTCCTCCCTGTTTCAAGGTTCATTTGAAGTGTAAGGTTTTGAAATCGCTGTCTTCAAGAGTTTTGTGTCATTCCTTAGGTTGTTAGTGTTATCGATTTTCTTTCAAAATCTCTCTTTTAGTTCACGGTCCTTGTTTTTGCCTATGGTTTTTCTTTTGTTCCCTAATCTCGGTTGGTTTTTCACTTGTCAACGTTCATGTCTTCGTCTTCCATTCCATTCTAGCCACTTTTTGTTGTTTTTCCAGAACACCGTGGCTTTGTACATTGTCTTTCTACATCTCATTTTAGTTTGCTGCCACTCTTTTGTTTCGTTTGTCCCTTCACTTCCTTCATCCTCCTCCCTACTGAGATCTTCTTGAAGGCTAAGTTTTGGAAATCATTGCCTATATGTGTAGGTATTGCTAGTTTTGCTATAGATCTCCAGCTTTTTGCATTGTCTTTCTATGTCTGTTTTAGTGTGCTGCCCTCAGATTTTGAGTTTTTGCCTTGGTTTCCTGAATCTTCCTCCCTGTTTCAAGGTTCATTTGAAGTGTAAGGTTTTGAAATCGCTGTCTTCAAGAGTTTTGTGTCATTCCTTAGGTTGTTAGTGTTATCGATTTTCTTTCAAAATCTCTCTTTTAGTTCACGGTCCTTGTTTTTGCCTATGGTTTTTCTTTTGTTCCCTAATCTCGGTTGGTTTTTCACTTGTCAACGTTCATGTCTTCGTCTTTCATTCCATTCTAGCCACTTTTTGTTGTTTTTCCAGAACACCGTGGCTTTGTACATTGTCTTTCTACATCTCATTTTAGTTTGCTGCCACTCTTTTGTTTCGTTTGTCCCTTCACTTCCTTCATCCTCCTCCCTACTGAGATCTTCTTGAAGGCTAAGTTTTGGAAATCATTGCCTATATGTGTAGGTATTGCTAGTTTTGCTATAGATCTCCAGCTTTTTGCACAGCCTTGCTATGTCTGTTTTAGTGTGCTGCCCTCAGTTTTTCGTTTTTGCCTTGGTTTCCTGAATCTTCCTCCCTGTTTCAAGGTTCATTTGAAGTGTAAGGTTTTGAAATCGCTGTCTTCAAGAGTTTTGTGTCATTCCTTAGGTTGTTAGTATTATCGATTTTCTTTCAAAATCTCTCTTTTAGTTCACGGTCCTTGTTTTTGCCTATGGTTTTTCTTTTGTTCCCTAATCTCGGTTGGTTTTTCACTTGTCAACGTTCATGTCTTCGTCTTCCATTCCATTCTAGCCACTTTTTGTTGTTTTTCCAGAACACCGTGGCTTTGTACATTGTCTTTCTACATCTCATTTTAGTTTGCTGCCACTCTTTTGTTTCGTTTGTCCCTTCACTTCCTTCATCCTCCTCCCTACTGAGATCTTCTTGAAGGCTAAGTTTTGGAAATCATTGCCTATATGTGTAGGTATTGCTAGTTTTGCTATAGATCTCCAGCTTTTTGCATTGTCTTTCTATGTCTGTTTTAGTGTGCTGCCATCAGATTTTGAGTTTTTGCCTTGACTTCCTTAATCTTCCGCCCTAGTTAAGTTTTCTTTCTAAGTGGAAGCGTTTCCAGACTGGCCTTACTTTCTACATTGTCTTTCCACAGCTTTTCAGTCTGCTGCCACTCTTTGGTTTAGTATTTCCCTTCACTTCCTTCATCCTCCTTTCTATTGAGATCTTCTTGAAGGCTAAGTTTTTTAAATCATTTCCTGTATTTGTAGTTATTGCTAGATTTGCTCTTGATCTCCAGCTTTTTGCACAGCCTTGCTATGTCTATTTTAGTGTGCTGCCCTCAGTTTTTCGTTTTTGCCTTGGTTTCCTGAATCTTCCTCCCTGTTTCAAGGTTCATTTGAAGTGTAAGGTTTTGAAATCGCTGTCTTCAAGAGTTTTGTGTCATTCCTTAGGTTGTTAGTATTATCGATTTTCTTTCAAAATCTCTCTTTTAGTTCACGGTCCTTGTTTTTGCCTATGGTTTTTCTTTTGTTCCCTAATCTCGGTTGGTTTTTCACTTGTCAACGTTCATGTCTTCGTCTTCCATTCCATTCTAGCCACTTTTTGTTGTTTTTCCAGAACACCGTGGATTTGTACATTGTCTTTCTACATCTCATTTTAGTTTGCTGCCACTCTTTTGTTTCGTTTGTACCTTCACTTCCTTCATCCTCCTCCCTACTGAGATCTTCTTGAAGGCTAAGTTTTGGAAATCATTGCCTATATGTGTAGGTATTGCTAGTTTTGCTATAGATCTCCAGCTTTTTGCACAGCCTTGCTATGTCTGTTTTAGTGTGCTGCCCTCAGTTTTTCGTTTTTGCCTTGGTTTCCTCAATCTTCCTCCCTGTTTCAAGGTTCATTTGAAGTGTAAGGTTTTGAAATCGCTGTCTTCAAGAGTTTTGTGTCATTCCTTAGGTTGTTAGTATTATCGATTTTCTTTCAAAATCTCTCTTTTAGTTCACGGTCCTTGTTTTTGCCTATGGTTTTTCTTTTGTTCCCTAATCTCGGTTGGTTTTTCACTTGTCAACGTTCATGTCTTCGTCTTCCATTCCATTCTAGCCACTTTTTGTTGTTTTTCCAGAACACCGTGGCTTTGTACATTGTCTTTCTACATCTCATTTTAGTTTGCTGCCACTCTTTTGTTTCGTTTGTCCCTTCACTTCCTTCATCCTCCTCCCTACTGAGATCTTCTTGAAGGCTAAGTTTTGGAAATCATTGCCTATATGTGTAGGTATTGCTAGTTTTGCTATAGATCTCCAGCTTTTTGCATTGTCTTTCTATGTCTGTTTTAGTGTGCTGCCATCAGATTTTGATTTTTTGCCTTGACTTCCTTAATCTTCCGCCCTAGTTAAGTTTTCTTTCTAAGTGGAAGCGTTTCCAGACTGGCCTTACTTTCTACATTGTCTTTCCACAGCTTTTCAGTCTGCTGCCACTCTTTGGTTTAGTATTTCCCTTCACTTCCTTCATCCTCCTTTCTATTGAGATCTTCTTGAAGGCTAAGGTTTTTAAATCATTTCCTGTATTTGTAGTTATTGCTAGATTTGCTCTTGATCTCCAGCTTTTTGCATTGTCTTGCTATGTCTGTTTTAGTGTGCTGCCCTCAGTTTTTCGTTTTTGCCTTGGTTTCCTGAATCTTCCTCCCTGTTTCAAGGTTCATTTGAAGTGTAAGGTTTTGAAATCGCTGTCTTCAAGAGTTTTGTGTCATTCCTTAGGTTGTTAGTATTATCGATTTTCTTTCAAAATCTCTCTTTTAGTTCACGGTCCTTGTTTTTGCCTATGGTTTTTCTTTTGTTCCCTAATCTCGGTTGGTTTTTCACTTGTCAACATTCATGTCTTCGTCTTCCATTCCATTCTAGCCACTTTTTGTTGTTTTTCCAGAACACCGTGGCTTTTGTACATTGTCTTTCTACATCTCATTTTAGTTTGCTGCCACTCTTTTGTTTCGTTTGTCCCTTCACTTCCTTCATCGTCCTCCCTACTGAGATCTTCTTGAAGGCTAAGTTTTGGAAATCATTGCCTATATGTGTAGGTATTGCTAGTTTTGCAAATAGATCTCCAGCTTTTTGCATTGTCTTTCTATGTCTGTTTTAGTGTGCTGCCCTCAGTTTTTGAGTTTTTGCCTTGGTTTCCTGAATCTTCCTCCCTGTTTCAAGGTTCATTTGAAGTGTAAGGTTTTGAAATCGCTGTCTTCAAGAGTTTTGTGTCATTCCTTAGGTTTTTAGTGTTATCGATTTTCTTTCAAAATCTCTCTTTTAGTTCACGGTCCTTGTTTTTGCCTATGGTTTTTCTTTTGTTCCCTAATCTCGGTTGGTTTTTCACTTGTCAACGTTCATGTCTTCGTCTTCCATTCCATTCTAGCCACTTTTTCTTGTTTTTCCAGAACACCGTGGCTTTGTACATTGTCTTTCTACATCTCATTTTAGTTTGCTGCCACTCTTTTGTTTCGTTTGTCCCTTCACTTCCTTCATCCTCCTCCCTACTGAGATCTTCTTGAAGGCTAAGTTTTGGAAATCATTGCCTATATGTGTAGGTATTGCTAGTTTTGCTATAGATCTCCAGCTTTTTGCATTGTCTTTCTATGTCTGTTTTAGTGTGCTGCCATCAGATTTTGAGTTTTTGCCTTGACTTCCTTAATCTTCCGCCCTAGTTAAGTTTTCTTTCTAAGTGGAAGCGTTTCCAGACTGGCCTTACTTTCTACATTGTCTTTCCACAGCTTTTCAGTCTGCTGCCACTCTTTGGTTTAGTATTTCCCTTCACTTCCTTCATCCTCCTTTCTATTGAGATCTTCTTGAAGGCTAAGTTTTTTAAATCATTGCCTATATGTGTAGTTATTGCTAGTTTTGCTATAGATCTCCAGCTTTTTGCATTGTCTTGCTATGTCTGTTTTAGTGTGCTGCCCTCAGTTTTTCGTTTTTGCCTTGGTTTCCTGAATCTTCCTCCCTGTTTCAAGGTTCATTTGAAGTGTAAGGTTTTGAAATCGCTGTCTTCAAGAGTTTTGTGTCATTCCTTAGGTTGTTAGTATTATCGATTTTCTTTCAAAATCTCTCTTTTAGTTCACGGTCCTTGTTTTTGCCTATGGTTTTTCTTTTGTTCCCTAATCTCGGTTGGTTTTTCACTTGTCAACGTTCATGTCTTCGTCTTCCATTCCATTCTAGCCACTTTTTGTTGTTTTTCCAGAACACCGTGGATTTGTACATTGTCTTTCTACATCTCATTTTAGTTTGCTGCCACTCTTTTGTTTCGTTTGTCCCTTCACTTCCTTCATCCTCCTCCCTACTGAGATCTTCTTGAAGGCTAAGTTTTGGAAATCATTGCCTATATGTGTAGGTATTGCTAGTTTTGCTATAGATCTCCAGCTTTTTGCACAGCCTTGCTATGTCTGTTTTAGTGTGCTGCCCTCAGTTTTTCGTTTTTGCCTTGGTTTCCTCAATCTTCCTCCCTGTTTCAAGGTTCATTTGAAGTGTAAGGTTTTGAAATCGCTGTCTTCAAGAGTTTTGTGTCATTCCTTAGGTTGTTAGTATTATCGATTTTCTTTCAAAATCTCTCTTTTAGTTCACGGTCCTTGTTTTTGCCTATGGTTTTTCTTTTGTTCCCTAATCTCGGTTGGTTTTTCACTTGTCAACGTTCATGTCTTCGTCTTCCATTCCATTCTAGCCACTTTTTGTTGTTTTTCCAGAACACCGTGGCTTTGTACATTGTCTTTCTACATCTCATTTTAGTTTGCTGCCACTCTTTTGTTTCGTTTGTCCCTTCACTTCCTTCATCCTCCTCCCTACTGAGATCTTCTTGAAGGCTAAGTTTTGGAAATCATTGCCTATATGTGTAGGTATTGCTAGTTTTGCTATAGATCTCCAGCTTTTTGCATTGTCTTTCTATGTCTGTTTTAGTGTGCTGCCCTCAGATTTTGAGTTTTTGCCTTGGTTTCCTGAATCTTCCTCCCTGTTTCAAGGTTCATTTGAAGTGTAAGGTTTTGAAATCGCTGTCTTCAAGAGTTTTGTGTCATTCCTTAGGTTTTTAGTGTTATCGATTTTCTTTCAAAATCTCTCTTTTAGTTCACGGTCCTTGTTTTTGCCTATGGTTTTTCTTTTGTTCCCTAATCTCGGTTGGTTTTTCACTTGTCAACGTTCATGTCTTCGTCTTCCATTCCATTCTAGCCACTTTTTCTTGTTTTTCCAGAACACCGTGGCTTTGTACATTGTCTTTCTACATCTCATTTTAGTTTGCTGCCACTCTTTTGTTTCGTTTGTCCCTTCACTTCCTTCATCCTCCTCCCTACTGAGATCTTCTTGAAGGCTAAGTTTTGGAAATCATTGCCTATATGTGTAGGTATTGCTAGTTTTGCTATAGATCTCCAGCTTTTTGCATTGTCTTTCTATGTCTGTTTTAGTGTGCTGCCATCAGATTTTGAGTTTTTGCCTTGACTTCCTTAATCTTCCGCCCTAGTTAAGTTTTCTTTCTAAGTGGAAGCGTTTCCAGACTGGCCTTACTTTCTACATTGTCTTTCCACAGCTTTTCAGTCTGCTGCCACTCTTTGGTTTAGTATTTCCCTTCACTTCCTTCATCCTCCTTTCTATTGAGATCTTATTGAAGGCTAAGTTTTGAAAATCATTGCCTATATGTGTAGTTATTGCTAGTTTTGCTATAGATCTCCAGCTTTTTGCATTGTCTTGCTATGTCTGTTTTAGTGTGCTGCCCTCAGTTTTTCGTTTTTGCCTTGGTTTCCTGAATCTTCCTCCCTGTTTCAAGGTTCATTTGAAGTGTAAGGTTTTGAAATCGCTGTCTTCAAGAGTTTTGTGTCATTCCTTAGGTTGTTAGTATTATCGATTTTCTTTCAAAATCTCTCTTTTAGTTCACGGTGCTTGTTTTTGCCTATGGTTTTTCTTTTGTTCCCTAATCTCGGTTGGTTTTTCACTTGTCAACGTTCATGTCTTCGTCTTCCATTCCATTCTAGCCACTTTTTGTTGTTTTTCCAGAACACCGTGGATTTGTACATTGTCTTTCTACATCTCATTTTAGTTTGCTGCCACTCTTTTGTTTCGTTTGTCCCTTCACTTCCTTCATCCTCCTCCCTACTGAGATCTTCTTGAAGGCTAAGTTTTGGAAATCATTGCCTATATGTGTAGGTATTGCTAGTTTTGCTATAGATCTCCAGCTTTTTGCATTGTCTTGCTATGTCTGTTTTAGTGTGCTGCCCTCAGATTTTGAGTTTTTGCCTTGGTTTCCTGAATCTTCCTCCCTGTTTCAAGGTTCATTTGAAGTGTAAGGTTTTGAAATCGCTGTCTTCAAGAGTTTTGTGTCATTCCTTAGGTTGTTAGTGTTATCGATTTTCTTTCAAAATCTCTCTTTTAGTTCACGGTCCTTGTTTTTGCCTATGGTTTTTCTTTTGTTCCCTAATCTCGGTTGGTTTTTCACTTGTCAACGTTCATGTCTTCGTCTTCCATTCCATTCTAGCCACTTTTTGTTGTTTTTCCAGAACACCGTGGCTTTGTACATTGTCTTTCTACATCTCATTTTAGTTTGCTGCCACTCTTTTGTTTCGTTTGTCCCTTCACTTCCTTCATCCTCCTCCCTACTGAGATCTTCTTGAAGGCTAAGTTTTGGAAATCATTGCCTATATGTGTAGGTATTGCTAGTTTTGCTATAGATCTCCAGCTTTTTGCATTGTCTTTCTATGTCTGTTTTAGTGTGCTGCCATCAGATTTTGATTTTTTGCCTTGACTTCCTTAATCTTCCGCCCTAGTTAAGTTTTCTTTCTAAGTGGAAGCGTTTCCAGACTGGCCTTACTTTCTACATTGTCTTTCCACAGCTTTTCAGTCTGCTGCCACTCTTTGGTTTAGTATTTCCCTTCACTTCCTTCATCCTCCTTTCTATTGAGATCTTCTTGAAGGCTAAGGTTTTTAAATCATTTCCTGTATTTGTAGTTATTGCTAGATTTGCTCTTGATCTCCAGCTTTTTGCATTGTCTTGCTATGTCTGTTTTAGTGTGCTGCCCTCAGTTTTTCGTTTTTGCCTTGGTTTCCTGAATCTTCCTCCCTGTTTCAAGGTTCATTTGAAGTGTAAGGTTTTGAAATCGCTGTCTTCAAGAGTTTTGTGTCATTCCTTAGGTTGTTAGTATTATCGATTTTCTTTCAAAATCTCTCTTTTAGTTCACGGTCCTTGTTTTTGCCTATGGTTTTTCTTTTGTTCCCTAATCTCGGTTGGTTTTTCACTTGTCAACGTTCATGTCTTCGTCTTCCATTCCATTCTAGCCACTTTTTGTTGTTTTTCCAGAACACCGTGGCTTTTGTACATTGTCTTTCTACATCTCATTTTAGTTTGCTGCCACTCTTTTGTTTCGTTTGTCCCTTCACTTCCTTCATCCTCCTCCCTACTGAGATCTTCTTGAAGGCTAAGTTTTGGAAATCATTGCCTATATGTGTAGGTATTGCTAGTTTTGCTATAGATCTCCAGCTTTTTGCATTGTCTTTCTATGTCTGTTTTAGTGTGCTGCCCTCAGATTTTGAGTTTTTGCCTTGGTTTCCTCAATCTTCCTCCCTGTTTCAAGGTTCATTTGAAGTGTAAGGTTTTGAAATCGCTGTCTTCAAGAGTTTTGTGTCATTCCTTAGGTTTTTAGTGTTATCGATTTTCTTTCAAAATCTCTCTTTTAGTTCACGGTCCTTGTTTTTGCCTATGGTTTTTCTTTTGTTCCCTAATCTCGGTTGGTTTTTCACTTGTCAACGTTCATGTCTTCGTCTTCCATTCCATTCTAGCCACTTTTTGTTGTTTTTCCAGAACACCGTGGCTTTGTACATTGTCTTTCTACATCTCATTTTAGTTTGCTGCCACTCTTTTGTTTCGTTTGTCCCTTCACTTCCTTCATCCTCCTCCCTACTGAGATCTTCTTGAAGGCTAAGTTTTGGAAATCATTGCCTATATGTGTAGGTATTGCTAGTTTTGCTATAGATCTCCAGCTTTTTGCATTGTCTTTCTATGTCTGTTTTAGTGTGCTGCCATCAGATTTTGAGTTTTTGCCTTGACTTCCTTAATCTTCCGCCCTAGTTAAGTTTTCTTTCTAAGTGGAAGCGTTTCCAGACTGGCCTTACTTTCTACATTGTCTTTCCACAGCTTTTCAGTCTGCTGCCACTCTTTGGTTTAGTATTTCCCTTCACTTCCTTCATCCTCCTTTCTATTGAGATCTTATTGAAGGCTAAGTTTTGAAAATCATTGCCTATATGTGTAGTTATTGCTAGTTTTGCTATAGATCTCCAGCTTTTTGCATTGTCTTGCTATGTCTGTTTTAGTGTGCTGCCCTCAGTTTTTCGTTTTTGCCTTGGTTTCCTGAATCTTCCTCCCTGTTTCAAGGTTCATTTGAAGTGTAAGGTTTTGAAATCGCTGTCTTCAAGAGTTTTGTGTCATTCCTTAGGTTGTTAGTATTATCGATTTTCTTTCAAAATCTCTCTTTTAGTTCACGGTGCTTGTTTTTGCCTATGGTTTTTCTTTTGTTCCCTAATCTCGGTTGGTTTTTCACTTGTCAACGTTCATGTCTTCGTCTTCCATTCCATTCTAGCCACTTTTTGTTGTTTTTCCAGAACACCGTGGATTTGTACATTGTCTTTCTACATCTCATTTTAGTTTGCTGCCACTCTTTTGTTTCGTTTGTCCCTTCACTTCCTTCATCCTCCTCCCTACTGAGATCTTCTTGAAGGCTAAGTTTTGGAAATCATTGCCTATATGTGTAGGTATTGCTAGTTTTGCTATAGATCTCCAGCTTTTTGCATTGTCTTGCTATGTCTGTTTTAGTGTGCTGCCCTCAGATTTTGAGTTTTTGCCTTGGTTTCCTGAATCTTCCTCCCTGTTTCAAGGTTCATTTGAAGTGTAAGGTTTTGAAATCGCTGTCTTCAAGAGTTTTGTGTCATTCCTTAGGTTGTTAGTGTTATCGATTTTCTTTCAAAATCTCTCTTTTAGTTCACGGTCCTTGTTTTTGCCTATGGTTTTTCTTTTGTTCCCTAATCTCGGTTGGTTTTTCACTTGTCAACGTTCATGTCTTCGTCTTCCATTCCATTCTAGCCACTTTTTGTTGTTTTTCCAGAACACCGTGGCTTTGTACATTGTCTTTCTACATCTCATTTTAGTTTGCTGCCACTCTTTTGTTTCGTTTGTCCCTTCACTTCCTTCATCCTCCTCCCTACTGAGATCTTCTTGAAGGCTAACTTTTGGAAATCATTGCCTATATGTGTAGGTATTGCTAGTTTTGCTATAGATCTCCAGCTTTTTGCATTGTCTTTCTATGTCTGTTTTAGTGTGCTGCCCTCAGATTTTGAGTTGTTGCCTTGGTTTCCTGAATCTTCCTCCCTGTTTCAAGGTTCATTTGAAGTGTAAGGTTTTGAAATCGCTGTCTTCAAGACTTTCGTGTCATTCCTTAGGTTGTTAGTGTTATCGATTTTCTTTCAAAATCTCTCTTTTAGTTCACGGTCCTTGTTTTTGCCTATGGTTTTTCTTTTGTTCCCTAATCTCGGTTGGTTTTTCACTTGTCAACGTTCATGTCTTCGTCTTCCATTCCATTCTAGCCACTTTTTGTTGTTTTTCCAGAACACCGTGGCTTTGTACATTGTCTTTCTACATCTCATTTTAGTTTGCTGCCACTCTTTTGTTTCGTTTGTCCCTTGACTTCCTTCATCCTCCTCCCTACTGAGATCTTCTTGAAGGCTAAGTTTTGGAAATCATTGCCTATATGTGTAGGTATTGCTAGTTTTGCTATAGATCTCCAGCTTTTTGCATTGTCTTGCTATGTCTGTTTTAGTGTGCTGCCCTCAGATTTTGAGTTTTTGCCTTGGTTTCCTCAATCTTCCTCCCTGTTTCAAGGTTCATTTGAAGTGTAAGGTTTTGAAATCGCTGTCTTCAAGACTTTCGTGTCATTCCTTAGGTTGTTAGTGTTATCGATTTTCTTTCAAAATCTCTCTTTTAGTTCACGGTCCTTGTTTTTGCCTATGGTTTTTCTTTTCTTCCCTAATCTCGGTTGGTTTTTCACTTGTCAACGTTCATGTCTTCGTCTTCCATTCCATTCTAGCCACTTTTTGTTGTTTTTCCAGAACACCGTGGCTTTGTACATTGTCTTTCTACATCTCATTTTAGTTTGCTGCCACTCTTTTGTTTCGTTTGTCCCTTCACTTCCTTCATCCTCCTCCCTACTGAGATCTTCTTGAAGGCTAAGTTTTGGAAATCATTGCCTATATGTGTAGGTATTGCTAGTTTTGCTATAGATCTCCAGCTTTTTGCATTGTCTTTCTATGTCTGTTTTAGTGTGCTGCCCTCAGATTTTGAGGTTTTGCCTTGACTTCCTTAATCTTCCGCCCTAGTTAAGTTTTCTTTCTAAGTGGAAGCGTTTCCAGACTGGCCTTACTTTCTACATTGTCTTTCCACAGCTTTTCAGTCTGCTGCCACTCTTTGGTTTAGTATTTCCCTTCACTTCCTTCATCCTCCTTTCTATTGAGATCTTCTTGAAGGCTAAGGTTTTTAAATCATTTCCTGTATTTGTAGTTATTGCTAGATTTGCTCTTGATCTCCAGCTTTTTGCATTGTCTTGCTATGTCTGTTTTAGTGTGCTGCCCTCAGTTTTTCGTTTTTGCCTTGGTTTCCTGAATCTTCCTCCCTGTTTCAAGGTTCATTTGAAGTGTAAGGTTTTGAAATCGCTGTCTTCAAGAGTTTTGTGTCATTCCTTAGGTTGTTAGTATTATCGATTTTCTTTCAAAATCTCTCTTTTAGTTCACGGTCCTTGTTTTTGCCTATGGTTTTTCTTTTGTTCCCTAATCTCGGTTGGTTTTTCACTTGTCAACGTTCATGTCTTCGTCTTCCATTCCATTCTAGCCACTTTTTGTTGTTTTTCCAGAACACCGTGGCTTTTGTACATTGTCTTTCTACATCTCATTTTAGTTTGCTGCCACTCTTTTGTTTCGTTTGTCCCTTCACTTCCTTCATCCTCCTCCCTACTGAGATCTTCTTGAAGGCTAAGTTTTGGAAATCATTGCCTATATGTGTAGGTATTGCTAGTTTTGCTATAGATCTCCAGCTTTTTGCATTGTCTTTCTATGTCTGTTTTAGTGTGCTGCCCTCAGATTTTGAGTTTTTGCCTTGGTTTCCTGAATCTTCCTCCCTGTTTCAAGGTTCATTTGAAGTGTAAGGTTTTGAAATCGCTGTCTTCAAGAGTTTTGTGTCATTCCTTAGGTTTTTAGTGTTACCGATTTTCTTTCAAAATCTCTCTTTTAGTTCACGGTCCTTGTTTTTGCCTATGGTTTTTCTTTTGTTCCCTAATCTCGGTTGGTTTTTCACTTGTCAACGTTCATGTCTTCGTCTTCCATTCCATTCTAGCCACTTTTTCTTGTTTTTCCAGAACACCGTGGCTTTGTACATTGTCTTTCTACATCTCATTTTAGTTTGCTGCCACTCTTTTGTTTCGTTTGTCCCTTCACTTCCTTCATCCTCCTCCCTACTGAGATCTTCTTGAAGGCTAAGTTTTGGAAATCATTGCCTATATGTGTAGGTATTGCTAGTTTTGCTATAGATCTCCAGCTTTTTGCATTGTCTTTCTATGTCTGTTTTAGTGTGCTGCCATCAGATTTTGAGTTTTTGCCTTGACTTCCTTAATCTTCCGCCCTAGTTAAGTTTTCTTTCTAAGTGGAAGCGTTTCCAGACTGGCCTTACTTTCTACATTGTCTTTCCACAGCTTTTCAGTCTGCTGCCACTCTTTGGTTTAGTATTTCCCTTCACTTCCTTCATCCTCCTTTCTATTGAGATCTTATTGAAGGCTAAGTTTTGAAAATCATTGCCTATATGTGTAGTTATTGCTAGTTTTGCTATAGATCTCCAGCTTTTTGCATTGTCTTGCTATGTCTGTTTTAGTGTGCTGCCCTCAGTTTTTCGTTTTTGCCTTGGTTTCCTGAATCTTCCTCCCTGTTTCAAGGTTCATTTGAAGTGTAAGGTTTTGAAATCGCTGTCTTCAAGAGTTTTGTGTCATTCCTTAGGTTGTTAGTATTATCGATTTTCTTTCAAAATCTCTCTTTTAGTTCACGGTGCTTGTTTTTGCCTATGGTTTTTCTTTTGTTCCCTAATCTCGGTTGGTTTTTCACTTGTCAACGTTCATGTCTTCGTCTTCCATTCCATTCTAGCCACTTTTTGTTGTTTTTCCAGAACACCGTGGATTTGTACATTGTCTTTCTACATCTCATTTTAGTTTGCTGCCACTCTTTTGTTTCGTTTGTCCCTTCACTTCCTTCATCCTCCTCCCTACTGAGATCTTCTTGAAGGCTAAGTTTTGGAAATCATTGCCTATATGTGTAGGTATTGCTAGTTTTGCTATAGATCTCCAGCTTTTTGCATTGTCTTGCTATGTCTGTTTTAGTGTGCTGCCCTCAGATTTTGAGTTTTTGCCTTGGTTTCCTGAATCTTCCTCCCTGTTTCAAGGTTCATTTGAAGTGTAAGGTTTTGAAATCGCTGTCTTCAAGAGTTTTGTGTCATTCCTTAGGTTGTTAGTGTTATCGATTTTCTTTCAAAATCTCTCTTTTAGTTCACGGTCCTTGTTTTTGCCTATGGTTTTTCTTTTGTTCCCTAATCTCGGTTGGTTTTTCACTTGTCAACGTTCATGTCTTCGTCTTCCATTCCATTCTAGCCACTTTTTGTTGTTTTTCCAGAACACCGTGGCTTTGTACATTGTCTTTCTACATCTCATTTTAGTTTGCTGCCACTCTTTTGTTTCGTTTGTCCCTTCACTTCCTTCATCCTCCTCCCTACTGAGATCTTCTTGAAGGCTAACTTTTGGAAATCATTGCCTATATGTGTAGGTATTGCTAGTTTTGCTATAGATCTCCAGCTTTTTGCATTGTCTTTCTATGTCTGTTTTAGTGTGCTGCCCTCAGATTTTGAGTTGTTGCCTTGGTTTCCTGAATCTTCCTCCCTGTTTCAAGGTTCATTTGAAGTGTAAGGTTTTGAAATCGCTGTCTTCAAGACTTTCGTGTCATTCCTTAGGTTGTTAGTGTTATCGATTTTCTTTCAAAATCTCTCTTTTAGTTCACGGTCCTTGTTTTTGCCTATGGTTTTTCTTTTGTTCCCTAATCTCGGTTGGTTTTTCACTTGTCAACGTTCATGTCTTCGTCTTCCATTCCATTCTAGCCACTTTTTGTTGTTTTTCCAGAACACCGTGGCTTTGTACATTGTCTTTCTACATCTCATTTTAGTTTGCTGCCACTCTTTTGTTTCGTTTGTCCCTTCACTTCCTTCATCCTCCTCCCTACTGAGATCTTCTTGAAGGCTAAGTTTTGGAAATCATTGCCTATATGTGTAGGTATTGCTAGTTTTGCTATAGATCTCCAGCTTTTTGCATTGTCTTGCTATGTCTGTTTTAGTGTGCTGCCCTCAGTTTTTCGTTTTTGCCTTGGTTTCCTGAATCTTCCTCCCTGTTTCAAGGTTCATTTCAAGTGTAAGGTTTTGAAATCGCTGTCTTCAAGAGTTTTGTGTCATTCCTTAGGTTGTTAGTATTATCGATTTTCTTTCAAAATCTCTCTTTTAGTTCACGGTCCTTCTTTTTGCCTATGGTTTTTCTTTTGTTCCCTAATCTCGGTTGGTTTTTTACTTGTCAACGTTCATGTCTTCGTCTTCCATTCCATTCTAGCCACTTTTTCTTGTTTTTCCAGAACACCGTGGCTTTGTACATTGTCTTTCTACATCTCATTTTAGTCTGCTGCCACTCTTTGGTTTAGTATTTCCCTTGACTTCCTTCATCCTCCTTTCTATTGAGATCTTCTTGATGCTAAGTTTTTTAAATCATTTCCTGTATTTGTAGGTATTGCTAGATTTGCTCTTGATCTCCAGCTTTTTGCACAGCCTTGCTATGTCTGTTTTAGTGTGCTGCCCTCAGTTTTTCGTTTTTGCCTTGGTTTCCTGAATCTTCCTCCCTGTTTCAAGGTTCATTTGAAGTGTAAGGTTTTGAAATCGCTGTCTTCAAGAGTTTTGTGTCGTTCCTTAGGTTGTTAGTATTATCGATTTTCTTTCAAAATCTCTCTTTTAGTTCACGGTCCTTGTTTTTGCCTATGGTTTTTCTTTTGTTCCCTAATCTCGGTTGGTTTTTCACTTGTCAACGTTCATGTCTTCGTCTTCCATTCCATTCTAGCCACTTTTTCTTGTTTTTCCAGAACACCGTGGCTTTGTACATTGTCTTTCTACATCTCATTTTAGTCTGCTGCCACTCTTTTGTTTCGTTTGTCCCTTCACTTCCTTCATCCTCCTCCCTACTGAGATCTTCTTGAAGGCTAAGTTTTGGAAATCATTGCCTATATGTGTAGGTATTGCTAGTTTTGCTATAGATCTCCAGCTTTTTGCATTGTCTTTCTATGTCTGTTTTAGTGTGCTGCCCTCAGATTTTGAGTTTTTGCCTTGACTTCCTTAATCTTCCGCCCTAGTTAAGTTTTCTTTCTAAGTGGAAGCGTTTCCAGACTGGCCTTACTTTCTACATTGTCTTTCCACAGCTTTTCAGTCTGCTGCCACTCTTTGGTTTAGTATTTCCCTTGACTTCCTTCATCCTCCTTTCTATTGAGATCTTCTTGAAGGCTAAGTTTTGGAAATCATTGCCTATATGTGTAGGTATTGCTAGTTTTGCTATAGATCTCCAGCTTTTTGCATTGTCTTGCTATGTCTGTTTTAGTGTGCTGCCCTCAGTTTTTCTTTTTTGCCTTGGTTTCCTGAATCTTCCTCCCTGTTTCAAGGTTCATTTCAAGTGTAAGGTTTTGAAATTGCTGTCTTCAAGAGTTTTGTGTCATTCCTTAGGTTGTTAGTATTATCGATTTTCTTTCAAAATCTCTCTTTTAGTTCACGGTCCTTCTTTTTGCCTATGGTTTTTCTTTTGTTCCCTAATCTCGGTTGGTTTTTTACTTGTCAACGTTCATGTCTTCGTCTTCCATTCCATTCTAGCCACTTTTTGTTGTTTTTCCAGAACACCGTGGCTTTGTACATTGTCTTTCTACATCTCATTTTAGTCTGCTGCCACTCTTTGGTTTAGTATTTCCCTTGACTTCCTTCATCCTCCTTTCTATTGAGATCTTCTTGATGCTAAGTTTTTTAAATCATTTCCTGTATTTGTAGGTATTGCTAGATTTGCTCTTGATCTCCAGCTTTTTGCATTGTTTTGCTATGTCTGTTTTAGTGTGCTGCCCTCAGTTTTTCGTTTTTGCCTTGGTTTCCTGAATCTTCCTCCCTGTTTCAAGGTTCATTTGAAGTGTAAGGTTTTGAAATCGCTGTCTTCAAGAGTTTTGTGTCATTCCTTAGGTTGTTAGTATTATCGATTTTCTTTCAAAATCTCTCTTTTAGTTCACGGTCCTTGTTTTTGCCTATGGTTTTTCTTTTGTTCCCTAATCTCGGTTGGTTTTTCACTTGTCAACGTTCATGTCTTCGTCTTCCATTCCATTCTAGCCACTTTTTGTTGTTTTTCCAGAACACCGTGGCTTTGTACATTGTCTTTCTACATCTCATTTTAGTCTGCTGCCACTCTTTTGTTTCGTTTGTCTCTTCACTTCCTTCATCCTCCTCCCTACTGAGATCTTCTTGAAGGCTAAGTTTTGGAAATCATTGCCTATATGTGTAGGTATTGCTAGTTTTGCTATAGATCTCCAGCTTTTTGCATTGTCTTTCTATGTCTGTTTTAGTGTGCTGCCCTCAGATTTTGAGTTTTTGCCTTGACTTCCTTAATCTTCCGCCCTAGTTAAGTTTTCTTTCTAAGTGGAAGCGTTTCCAGACTGGCCTTACTTTCTACATTGTCTTTCCACAGCTTTTCAGTCTGCTGCCACTCTTTGGTTTAGTATTTCCCTTGACTTCCTTCATCCTCCTTTCTATTGAGATCTTATTGAAGGCTAAGTTTTGGAAATCATTGCCTATATGTGTAGGTATTGCTAGTTTTGCTATAGATCTCCAGCTTTTTGCATTGTCTTGCTATGTCTGTTTTAGTGTGCTGCCCTCAGTTTTTCTTTTTTGCCTTGGTTTCCTGAATCTTCCTCCCTGTTTCAAGGTTCATTTCAAGTGTAAGGTTTTGAAATTGCTGTCTTCAAGAGTTTTGTGTCATTCCTTAGGTTGTTAGTATTATCGATTTTCTTTCAAAATCTCTCTTTTAGTTCACGGTCCTTCTTTTTGCCTATGGTTTTTCTTTTGTTCCCTAATCTCGGTTGGTTTTTTACTTGTCAACGTTCATGTCTTCGTCTTCCATTCCATTCTAGCCACTTTTTGTTGTTTTTCCAGAACACCGTGGCTTTGTACATTGTCTTTCTACATCTCATTTTAGTCTGCTGCCACTCTTTGGTTTAGTATTTCCCTTGACTTCCTTCATCCTCCTTTCTATTGAGATCTTCTTGATGCTAAGTTTTTTAAATCATTTCCTGTATTTGTAGGTATTGCTAGATTTGCTCTTGATCTCCAGCTTTTTGCACAGCCTTGCTATGTCTGTTTTAGTGTGCTGCCCTCAGTTTTTCGTTTTTGCCTTGGTTTCCTGAATCTTCCTCCCTGTTTCAAGGTTCATTTGAAGTGTAAGGTTTTGAAATCGCTGTCTTCAAGAGTTTTGTGTCATTCCTTAGGTTGTTAGTATTATCGATTTTCTTTCAAAATCTCTCTTTTAGTTCACGGTCCTTGTTTTTGCCTATGGTTTTTCTTTTGTTCCCTAATCTCGGTTGGTTTTTCACTTGTCAACGTTCATGTCTTCGTCTTCCATTCCATTCTAGCCACTTTTTGTTGTTTTTCCAGAACACCGTGGCTTTGTACATTGTCTTTCTACATCTCATTTTAGTCTGCTGCCACTCTTTTGTTTCGTTTGTCTCTTCACTTCCTTCATCCTCCTCCCTACTGAGATCTTCTTGAAGGCTAAGTTTTGGAAATCATTGCCTATATGTGTAGGTATTGCTAGTTTTGCTATAGATCTCCAGCTTTTTGCATTGTCTTTCTATGTCTGTTTTAGTGTGCTGCCCTCAGATTTTGAGTTTTTGCCTTGACTTCCTTAATCTTCCGCCCTAGTTAAGTTTTCTTTCTAAGTGGAAGCGTTTCCAGACTGGCCTTACTTTCTACATTGTCTTTCCACAGCTTTTCAGTCTGCTGCCACTCTTTGGTTTAGTATTTCCCTTGACTTCCTTCATCCTCCTTTCTATTGAGATCTTATTGAAGGCTAAGTTTTGGAAATCATTGCCTATATGTGTAGGTATTGCTAGTTTTGCTATAGATCTCCAGCTTTTTGCATTGTCTTGCTATGTCTGTTTTAGTGTGCTGCCCTCAGTTTTTCTTTTTTGCCTTGGTTTCCTGAATCTTCCTCCCTGTTTCAAGGTTCATTTCAAGTGTAAGGTTTTGAAATTGCTGTCTTCAAGAGTTTTGTGTCATTCCTTAGGTTGTTAGTATTATCGATTTTCTTTCAAAATCTCTCTTTTAGTTCACGGTCCTTCTTTTTGCCTATGGTTTTTCTTTTGTTCCCTAATCTCGGTTGGTTTTTTACTTGTCAACGTTCATGTCTTCGTCTTCCATTCCATTCTAGCCACTTTTTGTTGTTTTTCCAGAACACCGTGGCTTTGTACATTGTCTTTCTACATCTCATTTTAGTCTGCTGCCACTCTTTGGTTTAGTATTTCCCTTGACTTCCTTCATCCTCCTTTCTATTGAGATCTTCTTGATGCTAAGTTTTTTAAATCATTTCCTGTATTTGTAGGTATTGCTAGATTTGCTCTTGATCTCCAGCTTTTTGCACAGCCTTGCTATGTCTGTTTTAGTGTGCTGCCCTCAGTTTTTCGTTTTTGCCTTGGTTTCCTGAATCTTCCTCCCTGTTTCAAGGTTCATTTGAAGTGTAAGGTTTTGAAATCGCTGTCTTCAAGAGTTTTGTGTCATTCCTTAGGTTGTTAGTATTATCGATTTTCTTTCAAAATCTCTCTTTTAGTTCACGGTCCTTGTTTTTGCCTATGGTTTTTCTTTTGTTCCCTAATCTCGGTTGGTTTTTCACTTGTCAACGTTCATGTCTTCGTCTTCCATTCCATTCTAGCCACTTTTTGTTGTTTTTCCAGAACACCGTGGCTTTGTACATTGTCTTTCTACATCTCATTTTAGTTTGCTGCCACTCTTTTGTTTCGTTTGTCCCTTCACTTCCTTCATCGTCCTCCCTACTGAGATCTTCTTGAAGGCTAAGTTTTGGAAATCATTGCCTATATGTGTAGGTATTGCTAGTTTTGCTATAGATCTCCAGCTTTTTGCATTGTCTTTCTATGTCTGTTTTAGTGTGCTGCCCTCAGATTTTGAGTTTTTGCCTTGGTTTCCTGAATCTTCCTCCCTGTTTCAAGGTTCATTTGAAGTGTAAGGTTTTGAAATCGCTGTCTTCAAGAGTTTTGTGTCATTCCTTAGGTATTTAGTGTTATCGATTTTCTTTCAAAATCTCTCTTTTAGTTCACGGTCCTTGTTTTTGCCTATGGTTTTTCTTTTGTTCCCTAATCTCGGTTGGTTTTTCACTTGTCAACGTTCATGTCTTCGTCTTCCATTCCATTCTAGCCACTTTTTGTTGTTTTTCCAGAACACCGTGGCTTTGTACATTGTCTTTCTACATCTCATTTTAGTTTGCTGCCACTCTTTTGTTTCGTTTGTCCCTTCACTTCCTTCATCGTCCTCCCTACTGAGATCTTCTTGAAGGCTAATTTTTATAAATCATTGCCTATATGTGTAGGTATTGCTAGTTTTGCTATAGATCTCCAGCTTTTTGCATTGTCTTTCTATGTCTGTTTTAGTGTGCTGCCCTCAGATTTTGAGTTTTTGCCTTGGTTTCCTCAATCTTCCTCCCTGTTTCAAGGTTCATTTGAAGTGTAAGGTTTTGAAATCGCTGTCTTCAAGAGTTTTGTGTCATTCCTTAGGTTTTTAGTATTATCGATTTTCTTTCAAAATCTCTCTTTTAGTTCACGGTCCTTGTTTTTGCCTATGGTTTTTCTTTTGTTCCCTAATCTCGGTTGGTTTTTCACTTGTCAACGTTCATGTCTTCGTCTTCCATTCCATTCTAGCCACTTTTTGTTGTTTTTCCAGAACACCGTGGCTTTGTACATTGTCTTTCTACATCTCATTTTAGTTTGCTGCCACTCTTTTGTTTCGTTTGTCCCTTCACTTCCTTCATTGTCCTCCCTACTGAGATCTTCTTGAAGGCTAAGTTTTGGAAATCATTGCCTATATTTGTAGGTATTGCTAGTTTTGCTATAGATCTCCAGCTTTTTCCATTGTCTTGCTATGTCTGTTTTAGTGTGCTGCCCTCAGTTTTTCGTTTTTGCCGTGGTTTCCTGAATCTTCCTCCCTGTTTCAAGGTTCATTTCAAGTGTAAGGTTTTGAAATCGCTGTCTTCAAGAGTTTTGTGTCATTCCTTAGGTGTTTAGTATTATCGATTTTCTTTCAAAATCTCTCTTTTAGTTCACGGTCCTTTTTTTTGCCTATGGTTTTTCTTTTGTTCCCTAATCTCGGTTGGTTTTTCACTTGTCAACGTTCATGTCTTCGTCTTCCATTCCATTCTAGCCACTTTTTGTTGTTTTTCCAGAACACCGTGGCCTTGTACATTGTCTTTCTACATCTCATTTTAGTTTGCTGCCACTCTTTTGTTTCGTTTGTCCCTTCACTTCCTTCATCCTCCTCCCTACTGAGATCTTCTTGAAGGCTAAGGTTTTTAAATCATTTCCTGTATTTGTAGTTATTGCTAGATTTGCTCTTGATCTCCAGCTTTTTGCACAGCCTTGCTATGTCTGTTTTAGTGTGCTGCCCTCAGTTTTTCGTTTTTGCCTTGGTTTCCTGAATCTTCCTCCCTGTTTCAAGGTTCATTTGAAGTGTAAGGTTTTGAAATCGCTGTCTTCAAGAGTTTTGTGTCATTCCTTAGGTTGTTAGTATTATCGATTTTCTTTCAAAATCTCTCTTTTAGTTCACGGTCCTTGTTTTTGCCTATGGTTTTTCTTTTGTTCCCTAATCTCGGTTGGTTTTTCACTTGTCAACATTCATGTCTTCGTCTTTCATTCCATTCTAGCCACTTTTTGTTGTTTTTCCAGAACACCGTGGCTTTGTACATTGTCTTTCTACATCTCATTTTAGTCTGCTGCCACTCTTGTTTCGTTTGTCCCTTCACTTCCTTCATCCTCCTCCCTACTGAGATCTTCTTGAAGGCTAAGTTTTGGAAATCATTGCCTATATGTGTAGGTATTGCTAGTTTTGCTATAGATCTCCAGCTTTTTGCATTGTCTTTCTATGTCTGTTTTAGTGTGCTGCCATCAGATTTTGAGTTTTTGCCTTGACTTCCTTAATCTTCCGCCCTAGTTAAGTTTTCTTTCTAAGTGGAAGCGTTTCCAGACTGGCCTTACTTTCTACATTGTCTTTCCACAGCTTTTCAGTCTGCTGCCACTCTTTGGTTTAGTATTTCCCTTCACTTCCTTCATCCTCCTTTCTACTGAGATCTTCTTGAAGGCTGAGGTTTTTAAATCATTTCCTGTATTTGTAGGTATTGCTAGTTTTGCTATAGATCTCCAGCTTTTTGCATTGTCTTTCTATGTCTGTTTTAGTGTGCTGCCCTCAGTTTTTCGTTTTTGCCTTGGTTTCCTGAATCTTCCTCCCTGTTTCAAGGTTCATTTGAAGTGTAAGGTTTTGAAATCGCTGTCTTCAAGAGTTTTGTGTCGTTCCTTAGGTTGTTAGTATTATCGATTTTCTTTCAAAATCTCTCTTTTAGTTCACGGTCCTTGTTTTTGCCTATGGTTTTTCTTTTGTTCCCTAATCTCGGTTGGTTTTTCACTTGTCAACGTTCATGTCTTCATCTTCCATTCCATTCTAGCCACTTTTTGTTGTTTTTCCAGAACACCGTGGCTTTGTACATTGTCTTTCTACATCTCATTTTAGTTTGCTGCCACTCTTTTGTTTCGTTTGTCCCTTCACTTCCTTCATCCTCCTCCCTACTGAGATCTTCTTGAAGGCTAAGTTTTGGAAATCATTGCCTATATGTGTAGGTATTGCTAGTTTTGCTATAGATCTCCAGCTTTTTGCATTGTCTTTCTATGTCTGTTTTAGTGTGCTGCCCTCAGATTTTGAGTTTTTGCCTTGACTTCCTTAATCTTCCTCCCTAGTTAAGTTTTCTTTCTAAGTGGAAGCGTTTCCAGACTGGCCTTACTTTCTACATTGTCTTTCCACAGCTTTTCAGTCTGCTGCCACTCTTTGGTTTAGTATTTCCCTTGACTTCCTTCATCCTCCTTTCTATTGAGATCTTATTGAAGGCTAAGTTTTGGAAATCATTGCCTATATGTGTAGGTATTGCTAGTTTTGCTATAGATCTCCAGCTTTTTGCATTGTCTTGCTATGTCTGTTTTAGTGTGCTGCCCTCAGTTTTTCGTTTTTGCCTTGGTTTCCTGAATCTTCCTCCCTGTTTCAAGGTTCATTTCAAGTGTAAGGTTTTGAAATCGCTGTCTTCAAGAGTTTTGTGTCATTCCTTAGGTTGTTAGTATTATCGATTTTCTTTCAAAATCTCTCTTTTAGTTCACGGTCCTTGTTTTTGCCTATGGTTTTTCTTTTGTTCCCTAATCTCGGTTGGTTTTTCACTTGTCAACGTTCATGTCTTCGTCTTCCATTCCATTCTAGCCACTTTTTGTTGTTTTTCCAGAACACCGTGGCCTTGTACATTGTCTTTCTACATCTCATTTTAGTTTGCTGCCACTCTTTTGTTTCGTTTGTCCCTTCACTTCCTTCATCCTCCTCCCTACTGAGATCTTCTTGAAGGCTAAGGTTTTTAAATCATTTCCTGTATTTGTAGTTATTGCTAGATTTGCTCTTGATCTCCAGCTTTTTGCACAGCCTTGCTATGTCTGTTTTAGTGTGCTGCCCTCAGTTTTTCGTTTTTGCCGTGGTTTCCTGAATCTTCCTCCCTGTTTCAAGGTTCATTTGAAGTGTAAGGTTTTGAAATCGCTGTCTTCAAGAGTTTTGTGTCATTCCTTAGGTTGTTAGTATTATCGATTTTCTTTCAAAATCTCTCTTTTAGTTCACGGTCCTTGTTTTTGCCTATGGTTTTTCTTTTGTTCCCTAATCTCGGTTGGTTTTTCACTTGTCAACATTCATGTCTTCGTCTTTCATTCCATTCTAGCCACTTTTTGTTGTTTTTCCAGAACACCGTGGCTTTGTACATTGTCTTTCTACATCTCATTTTAGTCTGCTGCCACTCTTGTTTCGTTTGTCCCTTCACTTCCTTCATCCTCCTCCCTACTGAGATCTTCTTGAAGGCTAAGTTTTGGAAATCATTGCCTATATGTGTAGGTATTGCTAGTTTTGCTATAGATCTCCAGCTTTTTGCATTGTCTTTCTATGTCTGTTTTAGTGTGCTGCCATCAGATTTTGAGTTTTTGCCTTGACTTCCTTAATCTTCCGCCCTAGTTAAGTTTTCTTTCTAAGTGGAAGCGTTTCCAGACTGGCCTTACTTTCTACATTGTCTTTCCACAGCTTTTCAGTCTGCTGCCACTCTTTGGTTTAGTATTTCCCTTCACTTCCTTCATCCTCCTTTCTATTCAGATCTTCTTGAAGGCTAAGGTTTTTAAATCATTTCCTGTATTTGTAGTTATTGCTAGATTTGCTCTTGATATCCAGCTTTTTGCATTGTCTTTCTATGTCTGTTTTAGTGTGCTGCCCTCAGTTTTTCGTTTTTGCCTTGGTTTCCTGAATCTTCCTCCCTGTTTCAAGGTTCATTTGAAGTGTAAGGTTTTGAAATCGCTGTCTTCAAGAGTTTTGTGTCATTCCTTAGGTTGTTAGTATTATCGATTTTCTTTCAAAATCTCTCTTTTAGTTCACGGTCCTTGTTTTTGCCTATGGTTTTTCTTTTGTTCCCTAATCTCGGTTGGTTTTTCACTTGTCAACGTTCATGTCTTCGTCTTCCATTCCATTCTAGCCACTTTTTGTTGTTTTTCCAGAACACCGTGGCTTTGTACATTGTCTTTCTAAATCTCATTTTAGTTTGCTGCCACTCTATTGTTTCGTTTGTCCCTTCACTTCCTTCATCCTCCTCCCTACTGAGATCTTGAAGGCTAAGTTTTGGAAATCATTGCCTATATGTGTAGGTATTGCTAGTTTTGCTATAGATCTCCAGCTTTTTGCATTGTCTTTCTATGTCTGTTTTAGTGTGCTGCCATCAGATTTTGAGTTTTTGCCTTGACTTCCTTAATCTTCCGCCCTAGTTAAGTTTTCTTTCTAAGTGGAAGCGTTTCCAGACTGGCCTTACTTTCTACATTGTCTTTCCACAGCTTTTCAGTCTGCTGCCACTCTTTGGTTTAGTATTTCCCTTCACTTCCTTCATCCTCCTTTCTATTGAGATCTTATTGAAGGCTAAGTTTTGGAAATCATTGCCTATATGTGTAGTTATTGCTAGTTTTGCTATAGATCTCCAGCTTTTTGCACAGCCTTGCTATGTCTGTTTTAGTGTGCTGCCCTCAGTTTTTCGTTTTTGCCTTGGTTTCCTGAATCTTCCTCCCTGTTTCAAGGTTCATTTGAAGTGTAAGGTTTTGAAATCGCTGTCTTCAAGAGTTTTGTGTCATTCCTTAGGTTGTTAGTATTATCGATTTTCTTTCAAAATCTCTCTTTTAGTTCACGGTGCTTGTTTTTGCCTATGGTTTTTCTTTTGTTCCCTAATCTCGGTTGGTTTTTCACTTGTCAACGTTCATGTCTTCGTCTTCCATTCCATTCTAGCCACTTTTTGTTGTTTTTCCAGAACACCGTGGCTTTTGTACATTGTCTTTCTACATCTCATTTTAGTTTGCTGCCACTCTTTTGTTTCGTTTGTCCCTTCACTTCCTTCATCGTCCTCCCTACTGAGATCTTCTTGAAGGCTAAGTTTTGGAAATCATTGCCTATATGTGTAGGTATTGCTAGTTTTGCTATAGATCTCCAGCTTTTTGCATTGTCTTTCTATGTCTGTTTTAGTGTGCTGCCCTCAGATTTTGAGTTTTTGCCTTGGTTTCCTGAATCTTCCTCCCTGTTTCAAGGTTCATTTGAAGTGTAAGGTTTTGAAATCGCTGTCTTCAAGAGTTTTGTGTCATTCCTTAGGTTTTTAGTGTTATCGATTTTCTTTCAAAATCTCTCTTTTAGTTCACGGTCCTTGTTTTTGCCTATGGTTTTTCTTTTGTTCCCTAATCTCGGTTGGTTTTTCACTTGTCAACGTTCATGTCTTCGTCTTCCATTCCATTCTAGCCACTTTTTCTTGTTTTTCCAGAACACCGTGGCTTTGTACATTGTCTTTCTACATCTCATTTTAGTTTGCTGCCACTCTTTTGTTTCGTTTGTCCCTTCACTTCCTTCATCCTCCTCCCTACTGAGATCTTCTTGAAGGCTAAGTTTTGGAAATCATTGCCTATATGTGTAGGTATTGCTAGTTTTGCTATAGATCTCCAGCTTTTTGCATTGTCTTTCTATGTCTGTTTTAGTGTGCTGCCATCAGATTTTGAGTTTTTGCCTTGACTTCCTTAATCTTCCGCCCTAGTTAAGTTTTCTTTCTAAGTGGAAGCGTTTCCAGACTGGCCTTACTTTCTACATTGTCTTTCCACAGCTTTTCAGTCTGCTGCCACTCTTTGGTTTAGTATTTCCCTTCACTTCCTTCATCCTCCTTTCTATTGAGATCTTATTGAAGGCTAAGTTTTGAAAATCATTGCCTATATGTGTAGTTATTGCTAGTTTTGCTATAGATCTCCAGCTTTTTGCATTGTCTTGCTATGTCTGTTTTAGTGTGCTGCCCTCAGTTTTTCGTTTTTGCCTTGGTTTCCTGAATCTTCCTCCCTGTTTCAAGGTTCATTTGAAGTGTAAGGTTTTGAAATCGCTGTCTTCAAGAGTTTTGTGTCATTCCTTAGGTTGTTAGTATTATCGATTTTCTTTCAAAATCTCTCTTTTAGTTCACGGTGCTTGTTTTTGCCTATGGTTTTTCTTTTGTTCCCTAATCTCGGTTGGTTTTTCACTTGTCAACGTTCATGTCTTCGTCTTCCATTCCATTCTAGCCACTTTTTGTTGTTTTTCCAGAACACCGTGGATTTGTACATTGTCTTTCTACATCTCATTTTAGTTTGCTGCCACTCTTTTGTTTCGTTTGTCCCTTCACTTCCTTCATCCTCCTCCCTACTGAGATCTTCTTGAAGGCTAAGTTTTGGAAATCATTGCCTATATGTGTAGGTATTGCTAGTTTTGCTATAGATCTCCAGCTTTTTGCATTGTCTTGCTATGTCTGTTTTAGTGTGCTGCCCTCAGATTTTGAGTTTTTGCCTTGGTTTCCTGAATCTTCCTCCCTGTTTCAAGGTTCATTTGAAGTGTAAGGTTTTGAAATCGCTGTCTTCAAGAGTTTTGTGTCATTCCTTAGGTTGTTAGTGTTATCGATTTTCTTTCAAAATCTCTCTTTTAGTTCACGGTCCTTGTTTTTGCCTATGGTTTTTCTTTTGTTCCCTAATCTCGGTTGGTTTTTCACTTGTCAACGTTCATGTCTTCGTCTTCCATTCCATTCTAGCCACTTTTTGTTGTTTTTCCAGAACACCGTGGCTTTGTACATTGTCTTTCTACATCTCATTTTAGTTTGCTGCCACTCTTTTGTTTCGTTTGTCCCTTCACTTCCTTCATCCTCCTCCCTACTGAGATCTTCTTGAAGGCTAACTTTTGGAAATCATTGCCTATATGTGTAGGTATTGCTAGTTTTGCTATAGATCTCCAGCTTTTTGCATTGTCTTTCTATGTCTGTTTTAGTGTGCTGCCCTCAGATTTTGAGTTGTTGCCTTGGTTTCCTGAATCTTCCTCCCTGTTTCAAGGTTCATTTGAAGTGTAAGGTTTTGAAATCGCTGTCTTCAAGACTTTCGTGTCATTCCTTAGGTTGTTAGTGTTATCGATTTTCTTTCAAAATCTCTCTTTTAGTTCACGGTCCTTGTTTTTGCCTATGGTTTTTCTTTTGTTCCCTAATCTCGGTTGGTTTTTCACTTGTCAACGTTCATGTCTTCGTCTTCCATTCCATTCTAGCCACTTTTTGTTGTTTTTCCAGAACACCGTGGCTTTGTACATTGTCTTTCTACATCTCATTTTAGTTTGCTGCCACTCTTTTGTTTCGTTTGTCCCTTCACTTCCTTCATCGTCCTCCCTACTGAGATCTTCTTGAAGGCTAAGTTTTGGAAATCATTGCCTATATGTGTAGGTATTGCTAGTTTTGCTATAGATCTCCAGCTTTTTGCATTGTCTTGCTATGTCTGTTTTAGTGTGCTGCCCTCAGTTTTTCGTTTTTGCCTTGGTTTCCTGAATCTTCCTCCCTGTTTCAAGGTTCATTTCAAGTGTAAGGTTTTGAAATCGCTGTCTTCAAGAGTTTTGTGTCATTCCTTAGGTTGTTAGTATTATCGATTTTCTTTCAAAATCTCTCTTTTAGTTCACGGTCCTTCTTTTTGCCTATGGTTTTTCTTTTGTTCCCTAATCTCGGTTGGTTTTTTACTTGTCAACGTTCATGTCTTCGTCTTCCATTCCATTCTAGCCACTTTTTCTTGTTTTTCCAGAACACCGTGGCTTTGTACATTGTCTTTCTACATCTCATTTTAGTCTGCTGCCACTCTTTGGTTTAGTATTTCCCTTGACTTCCTTCATCCTCCTTTCTATTGAGATCTTCTTGATGCTAAGTTTTTTAAATCATTTCCTGTATTTGTAGGTATTGCTAGATTTGCTCTTGATCTCCAGCTTTTTGCACAGCCTTGCTATGTCTGTTTTAGTGTGCTGCCCTCAGTTTTTCGTTTTTGCCTTGGTTTCCTGAATCTTCCTCCCTGTTTCAAGGTTCATTTGAAGTGTAAGGTTTTGAAATCGCTGTCTTCAAGAGTTTTGTGTCGTTCCTTAGGTTGTTAGTATTATCGATTTTCTTTCAAAATCTCTCTTTTAGTTCACGGTCCTTGTTTTTGCCTATGGTTTTTCTTTTGTTCCCTAATCTCGGTTGGTTTTTCACTTGTCAACGTTCATGTCTTCGTCTTCCATTCCATTCTAGCCACTTTTTCTTGTTTTTCCAGAACACCGTGGCTTTGTACATTGTCTTTCTACATCTCATTTTAGTCTGCTGCCACTCTTTTGTTTCGTTTGTCCCTTCACTTCCTTCATCCTCCTCCCTACTGAGATCTTCTTGAAGGCTAAGTTTTGGAAATCATTGCCTATATGTGTAGGTATTGCTAGTTTTGCTATAGATCTCCAGCTTTTTGCATTGTCTTTCTATGTCTGTTTTAGTGTGCTGCCCTCAGATTTTGAGTTTTTGCCTTGACTTCCTTAATCTTCCGCCCTAGTTAAGTTTTCTTTCTAAGTGGAAGCGTTTCCAGACTGGCCTTACTTTCTACATTGTCTTTCCACAGCTTTTCAGTCTGCTGCCACTCTTTGGTTTAGTATTTCCCTTGACTTCCTTCATCCTCCTTTCTATTGAGATCTTATTGAAGGCTAAGTTTTGGAAATCATTGCCTATATGTGTAGGTATTGCTAGTTTTGCTATAGATCTCCAGCTTTTTGCATTGTCTTGCTATGTCTGTTTTAGTGTGCTGCCCTCAGTTTTTCTTTTTTGCCTTGGTTTCCTGAATCTTCCTCCCTGTTTCAAGGTTCATTTCAAGTGTAAGGTTTTGAAATTGCTGTCTTCAAGAGTTTTGTGTCATTCCTTAGGTTGTTAGTATTATCGATTTTCTTTCAAAATCTCTCTTTTAGTTCACGGTTCTTCTTTTTGCCTATGGTTTTTCTTTTGTTCCCTAATCTCGGTTGGTTTTTTACTTGTCAACGTTCATGTCTTCGTCTTCCATTCCATTCTAGCCACTTTTTGTTGTTTTTCCAGAACACCGTGGCTTTGTACATTGTCTTTCTACATCTCATTTTAGTCTGCTGCCACTCTTTGGTTTAGTATTTCCCTTGACTTCCTTCATCCTCCTTTCTATTGAGATCTTCTTGATGCTAAGTTTTTTAAATCATTTCCTGTATTTGTAGGTATTGCTAGATTTGCTCTTGATCTCCAGCTTTTTGCATTGTTTTGCTATGTCTGTTTTAGTGTGCTGCCCTCAGTTTTTCGTTTTTGCCTTGGTTTCCTGAATCTTCCTCCCTGTTTCAAGGTTCATTTGAAGTGTAAGGTTTTGAAATCGCTGTCTTCAAGAGTTTTGTGTCATTCCTTAGGTTGTTAGTATTATCGATTTTCTTTCAAAATCTCTCTTTTAGTTCACGGTCCTTGTTTTTGCCTATGGTTTTTCTTTTGTTCCCTAATCTCGGTTGGTTTTTCACTTGTCAACGTTCATGTCTTCGTCTTCCATTCCATTCTAGCCACTTTTTGTTGTTTTTCCAGAACACCGTGGCTTTGTACATTGTCTTTCTACATCTCATTTTAGTCTGCTGCCACTCTTTTGTTTCGTTTGTCTCTTCACTTCCTTCATCCTCCTCCCTACTGAGATCTTCTTGAAGGCTAAGTTTTGGAAATCATTGCCTATATGTGTAGGTATTGCTAGTTTTGCTATAGATCTCCAGCTTTTTGCATTGTCTTTCTATGTCTGTTTTAGTGTGCTGCCCTCAGATTTTGAGTTTTTGCCTTGACTTCCTTAATCTTCCGCCCTAGTTAAGTTTTCTTTCTAAGTGGAAGCGTTTCCAGACTGGCCTTACTTTCTACATTGTCTTTCCACAGCTTTTCAGTCTGCTGCCACTCTTTGGTTTAGTATTTCCCTTGACTTCCTTCATCCTCCTTTCTATTGAGATCTTATTGAAGGCTAAGTTTTGGAAATCATTGCCTATATGTGTAGGTATTGCTAGTTTTGCTATAGATCTCCAGCTTTTTGCATTGTCTTGCTATGTCTGTTTTAGTGTGCTGCCCTCAGTTTTTCTTTTTTGCCTTGGTTTCCTGAATCTTCCTCCCTGTTTCAAGGTTCATTTCAAGTGTAAGGTTTTGAAATTGCTGTCTTCAAGAGTTTTGTGTCATTCCTTAGGTTGTTAGTATTATCGATTTTCTTTCAAAATCTCTCTTTTAGTTCACGGTCCTTCTTTTTGCCTATGGTTTTTCTTTTGTTCCCTAATCTCGGTTGGTTTTTTACTTGTCAACGTTCATGTCTTCGTCTTCCATTCCATTCTAGCCACTTTTTGTTGTTTTTCCAGTACACCGTGGCTTTGTACATTGTCTTTCTACATCTCATTTTAGTCTGCTGCCACTCTTTGGTTTAGTATTTCCCTTGACTTCCTTCATCCTCCTTTCTATTGAGATCTTCTTGATGCTAAGTTTTTTAAATCATTTCCTGTATTTGTAGGTATTGCTAGATTTGCTCTTGATCTCCAGCTTTTTGCACAGCCTTGCTATGTCTGTTTTAGTGTGCTGCCCTCAGTTTTTCGTTTTTGCCTTGGTTTCCTGAATCTTCCTCCCTGTTTCAAGGTTCATTTGAAGTGTAAGGTTTTGAAATCGCTGTCTTCAAGAGTTTTGTGTCATTCCTTAGGTTGTTAGTATTATCGATTTTCTTTCAAAATCTCTCTTTTAGTTCACGGTCCTTGTTTTTGCCTATGGTTTTTCTTTTGTTCCCTAATCTCGGTTGGTTTTTCACTTGTCAACGTTCATGTCTTCGTCTTCCATTCCATTCTAGCCACTTTTTGTTGTTTTTCCAGAACACCGTGGCTTTGTACATTGTCTTTCTACATCTCATTTTAGTTTGCTGCCACTCTTTTGTTTCGTTTGTCCCTTCACTTCCTTCATCGTCCTCCCTACTGAGATCTTCTTGAAGGCTAAGTTTTGGAAATCATTGCCTATATGTGTAGGTATTGCTAGTTTTGCTATAGATCTCCAGCTTTTTGCATTGTCTTTCTATGTCTGTTTTAGTGTGCTGCCCTCAGATTTTGAGTTTTTGCCTTGGTTTCCTGAATCTTCCTCCCTGTTTCAAGGTTCATTTGAAGTGTAAGGTTTTGAAATCGCTGTCTTCAAGAGTTTTGTGTCATTCCTTAGGTATTTAGTGTTATCGATTTTCTTTCAAAATCTCTCTTTTAGTTCACGGTCCTTGTTTTTGCCTATGGTTTTTCTTTTGTTCCCTAATCTCGGTTGGTTTTTCACTTGTCAACGTTCATGTCTTCGTCTTCCATTCCATTCTAGCCACTTTTTGTTGTTTTTCCAGAACACCGTGGCTTTGTACATTGTCTTTCTACATCTCATTTTAGTTTGCTGCCACTCTTTTGTTTCGTTTGTCCCTTCACTTCCTTCATCGTCCTCCCTACTGAGATCTTCTTGAAGGCTAATTTTTATAAATCATTGCCTATATGTGTAGGTATTGCTAGTTTTGCTATAGATCTCCAGCTTTTTCCATTGTCTTTCTATGTCTGTTTTAGTGTGCTGCCCTCAGATTTTGAGTTTTTGCCTTGGTTTCCTCAATCTTCCTCCCTGTTTCAAGTTTCATTTGAAGTGTAAGGTTTTGAAATCGCTGTCTTCAAGAGTTTTGTGTCATTCCTTAGGTTTTTAGTATTATCGATTTTCTTTCAAAATCTCTCTTTTAGTTCACGGTCCTTGTTTTTGCCTATGGTTTTTCTTTTGTTCCCTAATCTCGGTTGGTTTTTCACTTGTCAACGTTCATGTCTTCGTCTTCCATTCCATTCTAGCCACTTTTTGTTGTTTTTCCAGAACACCGTGGCTTTGTACATTGTCTTTCTACATCTCATTTTAGTTTGCTGCCACTCTTTTGTTTCGTTTGTCCCTTCACTTCCTTCATTGTCCTCCCTACTGAGATCTTCTTGAAGGCTAAGTTTTGGAAATCATTGCCTATATGTGTAGGTATTGCTAGTTTTGCTATAGATCTCCAGCTTTTTCCATTGTCTTTCTATGTCTGTTTTAGTGTGCTGCCCTCAGTTTTTCGTTTTTGCCTTGGTTTCCTGAATCTTCCTCCCTGTTTCAAGGTTCATTTGAAGTGTAAGGTTTTGAAATCGCTGTCTTCAAGAGTTTTGTGTCATTCCTTAGGTTGTTAGTATTATCGATTTTCTTTCAAAATCTCTCTTTTAGTTCACGGTCCTTGTTTTTGCCTATGGTTTTTCTTTTGTTCCCTAATCTCGGTTGGTTTTTCACTTGTCAACGTTCATGTCTTCATCTTCCATTCCATTCTAGCCACTTTTTGTTGTTTTTCCAGAACACCGTGGCTTTGTACATTGTCTTTCTACATCTCATTTTAGTTTGCTGCCACTCTTTTGTTTCGTTTGTCCCTTCACTTCCTTCATCCTCCTCCCTACTGAGATCTTCTTGAAGGCTAAGTTTTGGAAATCATTGCCTATATGTGTAGGTATTGCTAGTTTTGCTATAGATCTCCAGCTTTTTGCATTGTCTTTCTATGTCTGTTTTAGTGTGCTGCCCTCAGATTTTGAGTTTTTGCCTTGACTTCCTTAATCTTCCTCCCTAGTTAAGTTTTCTTTCTAAGTGGAAGCGTTTCCAGACTGGCCTTACTTTCTACATTGTCTTTCCACAGCTTTTCAGTCTGCTGCCACTCTTTGGTTTAGTATTTCCCTTGACTTCCTTCATCCTCCTTTCTATTGAGATCTTATTGAAGGCTAAGTTTTGGAAATCATTGCCTATATGTGTAGGTATTGCTAGTTTTGCTATAGATCTCCAGCTTTTTGCATTGTCTTGCTATGTCTGTTTTAGTGTGCTGCCCTCAGTTTTTCGTTTTTGCCGTGGTTTCCTGAATCTTCCTCCCTGTTTCAAGGTTCATTTCAAGTGTAAGGTTTTGAAATCGCTGTCTTCAAGAGTTTTGTGTCATTCCTTAGGTGTTTAGTATTATCGATTTTCTTTCAAAATCTCTCTTTTAGTTCACGGTCCTTTTTTTTGCCTATGGTTTTTCTTTTGTTCCCTAATCTCGGTTGGTTTTTCACTTGTCAACGTTCATGTCTTCGTCTTCCATTCCATTCTAGCCACTTTTTGTTGTTTTTCCAGAACACCGTGGCCTTGTACATTGTCTTTCTACATCTCATTTTAGTTTGCTGCCACTCTTTTGTTTCGTTTGTCCCTTCACTTCCTTCATCCTCCTCCCTACTGAGATCTTCTTGAAGGCTAAGGTTTTTAAATCATTTCCTGTATTTGTAGTTATTGCTAGATTTGCTCTTGATCTCCAGCTTTTTGCACAGCCTTGCTATGTCTGTTTTAGTGTGCTGCCCTCAGTTTTTCGTTTTTGCCTTGGTTTCCTGAATCTTCCTCCCTGTTTCAAGGTTCATTTGAAGTGTAAGGTTTTGAAATCGCTGTCTTCAAGAGTTTTGTGTCATTCCTTAGGTTGTTAGTATTATCGATTTTCTTTCAAAATCTCTCTTTTAGTTCACGGTCCTTGTTTTTGCCTATGGTTTTTCTTTTGTTCCCTAATCTCGGTTGGTTTTTCACTTGTCAACATTCATGTCTTCGTCTTTCATTCCATTCTAGCCACTTTTTGTTGTTTTTCCAGAACACCGTGGCTTTGTACATTGTCTTTCTACATCTCATTTTAGTCTGCTGCCACTCTTGTTTCGTTTGTCCCTTCACTTCCTTCATCCTCCTCCCTACTGAGATCTTCTTGAAGGCTAAGTTTTGGAAATCATTGCCTATATGTGTAGGTATTGCTAGTTTTGCTATAGATCTCCAGCTTTTTGCATTGTCTTTCTATGTCTGTTTTAGTGTGCTGCCATCAGATTTTGAGTTTTTGCCTTGACTTCCTTAATCTTCCGCCCTAGTTAAGTTTTCTTTCTAAGTGGAAGCGTTTCCAGACTGGCCTTACTTTCTACATTGTCTTTCCACAGCTTTTCAGTCTGCTGCCACTCTTTGGTTTAGTATTTCCCTTCACTTCCTTCATCCTCCTTTCTACTGAGATCTTCTTGAAGGCTGAGGTTTTTAAATCATTTCCTGTATTTGTAGGTATTGCTAGATTTGCTCTTGATCTCCAGCTTTTTGCACAGCCTTGCTATGTCTGTTTTAGTGTGCTGCCCTCAGTTTTTCGTTTTTGCCTTGGTTTCCTGAATCTTCCTCCCTGTTTCAAGGTTCATTTGAAGTGTAAGGTTTTGAAATCGCTGTCTTCAAGAGTTTTGTGTCGTTCCTTAGGTTGTTAGTATTATCGATTTTCTTTCAAAATCTCTCTTTTAGTTCACGGTCCTTGTTTTTGCCTATGGTTTTTCTTTTGTTCCCTAATCTCGGTTGGTTTTTCACTTGTCAACGTTCATGTCTTCATCTTCCATTCCATTCTAGCCACTTTTTGTTGTTTTTCCAGAACACCGTGGCTTTGTACATTGTCTTTCTACATCTCATTTTAGTTTGCTGCCACTCTTTTGTTTCGTTTGTCCCTTCACTTCCTTCATCCTCCTCCCTACTGAGATCTTCTTGAAGGCTAAGTTTTGGAAATCATTGCCTATATGTGTAGGTATTGCTAGTTTTGCTATAGATCTCCAGCTTTTTGCATTGTCTTTCTATGTCTGTTTTAGTGTGCTGCCCTCAGATTTTGAGGTTTTGCCTTGACTTCCTTAATCTTCCTCCCTAGTTAAGTTTTCTTTCTAAGTGGAAGCGTTTCCAGACTGGCCTTACTTTCTACATTGTCTTTCCACAGCTTTTCAGTCTGCTGCCACTCTTTGGTTTAGTATTTCCCTTGACTTCCTTCATCCTCCTTTCTATTGAGATCTTATTGAAGGCTAAGTTTTGGAAATCATTGCCTATATGTGTAGGTATTGCTAGTTTTGCTATAGATCTCCAGCTTTTTGCATTGTCTTGCTATGTCTGTTTTAGTGTGCTGCCCTCAGTTTTTCGTTTTTGCCTTGGTTTCCTGAATCTTCCTCCCTGTTTCAAGGTTCATTTCAAGTGTAAGGTTTTGAAATCGCTGTCTTCAAGAGTTTTGTGTCATTCCTTAGGTTGTTAGTATTATCGATTTTCTTTCAAAATCTCTCTTTTAGTTCACGGTCCTTGTTTTTGCCTATGGTTTTTCTTTTGTTCCCTAATCTCGGTTGGTTTTTCACTTGTCAACGTTCATGTCTTCGTCTTCCATTCCATTCTAGCCACTTTTTGTTGTTTTTCCAGAACACCGTGGCCTTGTACATTGTCTTTCTACATCTCATTTTAGTTTGCTGCCACTCTTTTGTTTCGTTTGTCCCTTCACTTCCTTCATCCTCCTCCCTACTGAGATCTTCTTGAAGGCTAAGGTTTTTAAATCATTTCCTGTATTTGTAGTTATTGCTAGATTTGCTCTTGATCTCCAGCTTTTTGCACAGCCTTGCTATGTCTGTTTTAGTGTGCTGCCCTCAGTTTTTCGTTTTTGCCGTGGTTTCCTGAATCTTCCTCCCTGTTTCAAGGTTCATTTGAAGTGTAAGGTTTTGAAATCGCTGTCTTCAAGAGTTTTGTGTCATTCCTTAGGTTGTTAGTATTATCGATTTTCTTTCAAAATCTCTCTTTTAGTTCACGGTCCTTGTTTTTGCCTATGGTTTTTCTTTTGTTCCCTAATCTCGGTTGGTTTTTCACTTGTCAACATTCATGTCTTCGTCTTTCATTCCATTCTAGCCACTTTTTGTTGTTTTTCCAGAACACCGTGGCTTTGTACATTGTCTTTCTACATCTCATTTTAGTCTGCTGCCACTCTTGTTTCGTTTGTCCCTTCACTTCCTTCATCCTCCTCCCTACTGAGATCTTCTTGAAGGCTAAGTTTTGGAAATCATTGCCTATATGTGTAGGTATTGCTAGTTTTGCTATAGATCTCCAGCTTTTTGCATTGTCTTTCTATGTCTGTTTTAGTGTGCTGCCATCAGATTTTGAGTTTTTGCCTTGACTTCCTTAATCTTCCGCCCTAGTTAAGTTTTCTTTCTAAGTGGAAGCGTTTCCAGACTGGCCTTACTTTCTACATTGTCTTTCCACAGCTTTTCAGTCTGCTGCCACTCTTTGGTTTAGTATTTCCCTTCACTTCCTTCATCCTCCTTTCTATTCAGATCTTCTTGAAGGCTAAGGTTTTTAAATCATTTCCTGTATTTGTAGTTATTGCTAGATTTGCTCTTGATATCCAGCTTTTTGCATTGTCTTTCTATGTCTGTTTTAGTGTGCTGCCCTCAGTTTTTCGTTTTTGCCTTGGTTTCCTGAATCTTCCTCCCTGTTTCAAGGTTCATTTGAAGTGTAAGGTTTTGAAATCGCTGTCTTCAAGAGTTTTGTGTCATTCCTTAGGTTGTTAGTATTATCGATTTTCTTTCAAAATCTCTCTTTTAGTTCACGGTCCTTGTTTTTGCCTATGGTTTTTCTTTTGTTCCCTAATCTCGGTTGGTTTTTCACTTGTCAACGTTCATGTCTTCGTCTTCCATTCCATTCTAGCCACTTTTTGTTGTTTTTCCAGAACACCGTGGCTTTGTACATTGTCTTTCTAAATCTCATTTTAGTTTGCTGCCACTCTATTGTTTCGTTTGTCCCTTCACTTCCTTCATCGTCCTCCCTACTGAGATCTTCTTGAAGGCTAAGTTTTGGAAATCATTGCCTATATGTGTAGGTATTGCTAGTTTTGCTATAGATCTCCAGCTTTTTGCATTGTCTTTCTATGTCTGTTTTAGTGTGCTGCCATCAGATTTTGAGTTTTTGCCTTGACTTCCTTAATCTTCCGCCCTAGTTAAGTTTTCTTTCTAAGTGGAAGCGTTTCCAGACTGGCCTTACTTTCTACATTGTCTTTCCACAGCTTTTCAGTCTGCTGCCACTCTTTGGTTTAGTATTTCCCTTCACTTCCTTCATCCTCCTTTCTATTGAGATCTTATTGAAGGCTAAGTTTTGGAAATCATTGCCTATATGTGTAGTTATTGCTAGTTTTGCTATAGATCTCCAGCTTTTTGAACAGCCTTGCTATGTCTGTTTTAGTGTGCTGCCCTCAGTTTTTCGTTTTTGCCTTGGTTTCCTGAATCTTCCTCCCTGTTTCAAGGTTCATTTGAAGTGTAAGGTTTTGAAATCGCTGTCTTCAAGAGTTTTGTGTCATTCCTTAGGTTGTTAGTATTATCGATTTTCTTTCAAAATCTCTCTTTTAGTTCACGGTGCTTGTTTTTGCCTATGGTTTTTCTTTTGTTCCCTAATCTCGGTTGGTTTTTCACTTGTCAACGTTCATGTCTTCGTCTTCCATTCCATTCTAGCCACTTTTTGTTGTTTTTCCAGAACACCGTGGCTTTGTACATTGTCTTTCTACATCTCATTTTAGTTTGCTGCCACTCTTTTGTTTCGTTTGTCCCTTCACTTCCTTCATCCTCCTCCCTACTGAGATCTTCTTGAAGGCTAAGTTTTGGAAATCATTGCCTATATGTGTAGGTATTGCTAGTTTTGCTATAGATCTCCAGCTTTTTGCATTGTCTTTCTATGTCTGTTTTAGTGTGCTGCCATCAGATTTTGAGTTTTTGCCTTGACTTCCTTAATCTTCCGCCCTAGTTAAGTTTTCTTTCTAAGTGGAAGCGTTTCCAGACTGGCCTTACTTTCTACATTGTCTTTCCACAGCTTTTCAGTCTGCTGCCACTCTTTGGTTTAGTATTTCCCTTCACTTCCTTCATCCTCCTTTCTATTGAGATCTTCTTGAAGGCTAAGTTTTGGAAATCATTGCCTATATGTGTAGTTATTGCTAGTTTTGCTATAGATCTCCAGCTTTTTGCATTGTCTTGCTATGTCTGTTTTAGTGTGCTGCCCTCAGTTTTTCGTTTTTGCCTTGGTTTCCTGAATCTTCCTCCCTTTTTCAAGGTTCATTTGAAGTGTAAGGTTTTGAAATCGCTGTCTTCAAGAGTTTTGTGTCATTCCTTAGGTTGTTAGTATTATCGATTTTCTTTCAAAATCTCTCTTTTAGTTCACGGTGCTTGTTTTTGCCTATGGTTTTTCTTTTGTTCCCTAATCTCGGTTGGTTTTTCACTTGTCAACGTTCATGTCTTCTTCTTCAATTCCATTCTAGCCACTTTTTGTTGTTTTTCCAGAACACCGTGGATTTGTACATTGTCTTTCTACATCTCATTTTAGTTTGCTGCCACTCTTTTGTTTCGTTTGTCCCTTCACTTCCTTCATCCTCCTCCCTACTGAGATCTTCTTGAAGGCTAAGTTTTGGAAATCATTGCCTATATGTGTAGGTATTGCTAGTTTTGCTATAGATCTCCAGCTTTTTGCATTGTCTTTCTATGTCTGTTTTAGTGTGCTGCCATCAGATTTTGAGTTTTTGCCTTGACTTCCTTAATCTTCCGCCCTAGTTAAGTTTTCTTTCTAAGTGGAAGCGTTTCCAGACTGGCCTTACTTTCTACATTGTCTTTCCACAGCTTTTCAGTCTGCTGCCACTCTTTGGTTTAGTATTTCCCTTCACTTCCTTCATCCTCCTTTCTATTGAGATCTTCTTGAAGGCTAAGTTTTGGAAATCATTGCCTATATGTGTAGTTATTGCTAGTTTTGCTATAGATCTCCAGCTTTTTGCATTGCCTTGCTATGTCTGTTTTAGTGTGCTGCCCTCAGTTTTTCGTTTTTGCCTTGGTTTCCTGAATCTTCCTCCCTTTTTCAAGGTTCATTTGAAGTGTAAGGTTTTGAAATCGCTGTCTTCAAGAGTTTTGTGTCATTCCTTAGGTTGTTAGTATTATCAATTTTCTTTCAAAATCTCTCTTTTAGTTCACGGTGCTTGTTTTTGCCTATGATTTTTCTTTTGTTCCCTAATCTCGGTTGGTTTTTCACTTGTCAACGTTCATGTCTTCTTCTTCCATTCCATTCTAGCCACTTTTTGTTGTTTTTCCAGAACACCGTGGATTTGTACATTGTCTTTCTACATCTCTTTTTAGTTTGCTGCCACTCTTTTGTTTCGTTTGTCCCTTCACTTCCTTCATCCTCCTCCCTACTGAGATCTTCTTGAAGGCTAAGTTTTGGAAATCATTGCCTATATGTGTAGGTATTGCTAGTTTTGCTATAGATCTCCAGCTTTTTGCATTGTCTTGCTATGTCTGTTTTAGTGTGCTGCCCTCAGATTTTGAGTTTTTGCCTTGGTTTCCTGAATCTTCCTCCCTGTTTCAAGGTTCATTTGAAGTGTAAGGTTTTGAAATCGCTGTCTTCAAGAGTTTTGTGTCATTCCTTAGGTTGTTAGTGTTATCGATTTTCTTTCAAAATCTCTCTTTTAGTTCACGGTCCTTGTTTTTGCCTATGGTTTTTCTTTTGTTCCCTAATCTCGGTTGGTTTTTCACTTGTCAACGTTCATGTCTTCGTCTTCCATTCCATTCTAGCCACTTTTTGTTGTTTTTCCAGAACACCGTGGCTTTGTACATTGTCTTTCTACATCTCATTTTAGTTTGCTGCCACTCTTTTGTTTCGTTTGTCCCTTCACTTCCTTCATCCTCCTCCCTACTGAGATCTTCTTGAAGGCTAAGTTTTGGAAATCATTGCCTATATGTGTAGGTATTGCTAGTTTTGCTAGAGATCTCCAGCTTTTTGCATTGTCTTTCTATGTCTGTTTTAGTGTGCTGCCCTCAGATTTTGAGTTTTTGCCTTGGTTTCCTGAATCTTCCTCCCTGTTTCAAGGTTCATTTGAAGTGTAAGGTTTTGAAATCGCTGTCTTCAAGAATTTCGTGTCATTCCTTAGGTTGTTAGTGTTATCGATTTTCTTTCAAAATCTCTCTTTTAGTTCACGGTCCTTGTTTTTGCCTATGGTTTTTCTTTTGTTCCCTTATCTCGGTTGGTTTTTCACTTGTCAACGTTCATGTCTTCGTCTTCCATTCCATTCTAGCCACTTTTTGTTGTTTTTCCAGAACACCGTGGCTTTGTACATTGTCTTTCTACATCTCATTTTAGTTTGCTGCCACTCTTTTGTTTCGTTTGTCCCTTCACTTCCTTCATCCTCCTCCCTACTGAGATCTTCTTGAAGGCTAAGTTTTGGAAATCATTGCCTATATGTGTAGGTATTGCTAGTTTTGCTATAGATCTCCAGCTTTTTGCATTGTCTTTCTATGTCTGTTTTAGTGTGCTGCCCTCAGATTTTGAGTTTTTGCCTTGACTTCCTTAATCTTCCGCCCTAGTTAAGTTTTCTTTCTAAGTGGAAGCGTTTCCAGACTGGCCTTACTTTCTACATTGTCTTTCCACAGCTTTTCAGTCTGCTGCCACTCTTTGGTTTAGTATTTCCCTTCACTTCCTTCATCCTCCTTTCTATTGAGATCTTCTTGAAGGCTAAGTTTTGGAAATCATTGCCTATATGTGTAGTTATTGCTAGTTTTGCTATAGATCTCCAGCTTTTTGCATTGTCTTGCTATGTCTGTTTTAGTGTGCTGCCCTCAGTTTTTCGTTTTTGCCTTGGTTTCCTGAATCTTCCTCCCTGTTTCAAGGTTCATTTGAAGTGTAAGGTTTTGAAATCGCTGTCTTCAAGACTTTCGTGTCATTCCTTAGGTTGTTAGTGTTATCGATTTTCTTCCAAAATCTCTCTTTTAGTTCACGGTCCTTGTTTTTGCCTATGGTTTTTCTTTTGTTCCCTAATCTCGGTTGGTTTTTCACTTGTCAACGTTCATGTCTTCGTCTTCCATTCCATTCTAGCCACTTTTTGTTGTTTTTCCAGAACACCGTGGCTTTGTACATTGTCTTTCTACATCTCATTTTAGTTTGCTGCCACTCTTTTGTTTCGTTTGTCCCTTCACTTCCTTCATCCTCCTCCCTACTGAGATCTTCTTGAAGGCTAAGTTTTGGAAATCATTGCCTATATGTGTAGGTATTGCTAGTTTTGCTAGAGATCTCCAGCTTTTTGCATTGTCTTTCTATGTCTGTTTTAGTGTGCTGCCCTCAGATTTTGAGTTTTTGCCTTGGTTTCCTGAATCTTCCTCCCTGTTTCAAGGTTCATTTGAAGTGTAAGGTTTTGAAATCGCTGTCTTCAAGAATTTCGTGTCATTCCTTAGGTTGTTAGTGTTATCGATTTTCTTTCAAAATCTCTCTTTTAGTTCACGGTCCTTGTTTTTGCCTATGGTTTTTCTTTTGTTCCCTTATCTCGGTTGGTTTTTCACTTGTCAACGTTCATGTCTTCGTCTTCCATTCCATTCTAGCCACTTTTTGTTGTTTTTCCAGAACACCGTGGCTTTGTACATTGTCTTTCTACATCTCATTTTAGTTTGCTGCCACTCTTTTGTTTCGTTTGTCCCTTCACTTCCTTCATCCTCCTCCCTACTGAGATCTTCTTGAAGGCTAAGTTTTGGAAATCATTGCCTATATGTGTAGGTATTGCTAGTTTTGCTATAGATCTCCAGCTTTTTGCATTGTCTTTCTATGTCTGTTTTAGTGTGCTGCCCTCAGATTTTGAGTTTTTGCCTTGACTTCCTTAATCTTCCGCCCTAGTTAAGTTTTCTTTCTAAGTGGAAGCGTTTCCAGACTGGCCTTACTTTCTACATTGTCTTTCCACAGCTTTTCAGTCTGCTGCCACTCTTTGGTTTAGTATTTCCCTTCACTTCCTTCATCCTCCTTTCTATTGAGATCTTCTTGAAGGCTAAGTTTTGGAAATCATTGCCTATATGTGTAGTTATTGCTAGTTTTGCTATAGATCTCCAGCTTTTTGCATTGTCTTGCTATGTCTGTTTTAGTGTGCTGCCCTCAGTTTTTCGTTTTTGCCTTGGTTTCCTGAATCTTCCTCCCTGTTTCAAGGTTCATTTGAAGTGTAAGGTTTTGAAATCGCTGTCTTCAAGAGTTTTGTGTCATTCCTTAGGTTGTTAGTAGTATCGATTTTCTTTCAAAATCTCTCTTTTAGTTCACGGTGCTTGTTTTAGCCTATGGTTTTTCTTTTGTTCCCTAATCTCGGTTGGTTTTTCACTTCTCAACGTTCATGTCTTCGTCTTCCATTCCATTCTAGCCACTTTTTGTTGTTTTTCCAGAACACCGTGGCTTTGTACATTGTCTTTCTACATCTCATTTTAGTCTGCTGCCACTCTTGTTTCGTTTGTCCCTTCACTTCCTTCATCCTCCTCCCTACTGAGATCTTCTTGAAGGCTAAGTTTTGGAAATCATTGCCTATATGTGTAGGTATTGCTAGTTTTGCTATAGATCTCCAGCTTTTTGCATTGTCTTTCTATGTCTGTTTTAGTGTGCTGCCATCAGATTTTGATTTTTTGCCTTGACTTCCTTAATCTTCCGCCCTAGTTAAGTTTTCTTTCTAAGTGGAAGCGTTTCCAGACTGGCCTTACTTTCTACATTGTCTTTCCACAGCTTTTCAGTCTGCTGCCACTCTTTGGTTTAGTATTTCCCTTCACTTCCTTCATCCTCCTTTCTATTGAGATCTTATTGAAGGCTAAGTTTTGGAAATCATTGCCTATATGTGTAGTTATTGCTAGTTTTGCTATAGATCTCCAGCTTTTTGCATTGTCTTGCTATGTCTGTTTTAGTGTGCTGCCCTCAGTTTTTCGTTTTTGCCTTGGTTTCCTGAATCTTCCTCCCTGTTTCAAGGTTCATTTGAAGTGTAAGGTTTTGAAATCGCTGTCTTCAAGAGTTTTGTGTCATTCCTTAGGTTGTTAGTATTATCGATTTTCTTTCAAAATCTCTCTTTTAGTTCACGGTGCTTGTTTTTGCCTATGGTTTTTCTTTTGTTCCCTAATCTCGGTTGGTTTTTCACTTGTCAACGTTCATGTCTTCGTCTTCCATTCCATTCTAGCCACTTTTTGTTGTTTTTCCAGAACACCGTGGCTTTGTACATTGTCTTTCTACATCTCATTTTAGTTTGCTGCCACTCTTTTGTTTCGTTTGTCCCTTGACTTCCTTCATCCTCCTCCCTACTGAGATCTTCTTGAAGGCTAAGTTTTGGAAATCATTGCCTATATGTGTAGGTATTGCTAGTTTTGCTATAGATCTCCAGCTTTTTGCATTGTCTTGCTATGTCTGTTTTAGTGTGCTGCCCTCAGATTTTGAGTTTTTGCCTTGGTTTCCTCAATCTTCCTCCCTGTTTCAAGGTTCATTTGAAGTGTAAGGTTTTGAAATCGCTGTCTTCAAGACTTTCGTGTCATTCCTTAGGTTGTTAGTGTTATCGATTTTCTTTCAAAATCTCTCTTTTAGTTCACGGTCCTTGTTTTTGCCTATGGTTTTTCTTTTCTTCCCTAATCTCGGTTGGTTTTTCACTTGTCAACGTTCATGTCTTCGTCTTCCATTCCATTCTAGCCACTTTTTGTTGTTTTTCCAGAACACCGTGGCTTTGTACATTGTCTTTCTACATCTCATTTTAGTTTGCTGCCACTCTTTTGTTTCGTTTGTCCCTTCACTTCCTTCATCCTCCTCCCTACTGAGATCTTCTTGAAGGCTAAGTTTTGGAAATCATTGCCTATATGTGTAGGTATTGCTAGTTTTGCTATAGATCTCCAGCTTTTTGCATTGTCTTTCTATGTCTGTTTTAGTGTGCTGCCCTCAGATTTTGAGTTTTTGCCTTGGTTTCCTCAATCTTCCTCCCTGTTTCAAGGTTCATTTGAAGTGTAAGGTTTTGAAATCGCTGTCTTCAAGAGTTTTGTGTCATTCCTTAGGTTTTTAGTATTATCGATTTTCTTTCAAAATCTCTCTTTTAGTTCACGGTCCTTGTTTTTGCCTATGGTTTTTCTTTTGTTCCCTAATCTCGGTTGGTTTTTCACTTGTCAACGTTCATGTCTTCGTCTTCCATTCCATTCTAGCCACTTTTTGTTGTTTTTCCAGAACACCGTGGCTTTGTACATTGTCTTTCTACATCTCATTTTAGTTTGCTGCCACTCTTTTGTTTCGTTTGTCCCTTCACTTCCTTCATCCTCCTCCCTACTGAGATCTTCTTGAAGGCTAAGTTTTGGAAATCATTGCCTATATGTGTAGGTATTGCTAGTTTTGCTATAGATCTCCAGCTTTTTCCATTGTCTTTCTATGTCTGTTTTAGTGTGCTGCCCTCAGTTTTTCGTTTTTGCCTTGGTTTCCTGAATCTTCCTCCCTGTTTCAAGGTTCATTTGAAGTGTAAGGTTTTGAAATCGCTGTCTTCAAGAGTTTTGTGTCATTCCTTAGGTTGTTAGTATTATCGATTTTCTTTCAAAATCTCTCTTTTAGTTCACGGTCCTTGTTTTTGCCTATGGTTTTTCTTTTGTTCCCTAATCTCGGTTGGTTTTTCACTTGTCAACGTTCATGTCTTCATCTTCCATTCCATTCTAGCCACTTTTTGTTGTTTTTCCAGAACACCGTGGCTTTGTACATTGTCTTTCTACATCTCATTTTAGTTTGCTGCCACTCTTTTGTTTCGTTTGTCCCTTCACTTCCTTCATCCTCCTCCCTACTGAGATCTTCTTGAAGGCTAAGTTTTGGAAATCATTGCCTATATGTGTAGGTATTGCTAGTTTTGCTATAGATCTCCAGCTTTTTGCATTGTCTTTCTATGTCTGTTTTAGTGTGCTGCCCTCAGATTTTGAGTTTTTGCCTTGACTTCCTTAATCTTCCTCCCTAGTTAAGTTTTCTTTCTAAGTGGAAGCGTTTCCAGACTGGCCTTACTTTCTACATTGTCTTTCCACAGCTTTTCAGTCTGCTGCCACTCTTTGGTTTAGTATTTCCCTTGACTTCCTTCATCCTCCTTTCTATTGAGATCTTATTGAAGGCTAAGTTTTGGAAATCATTGCCTATATGTGTAGGTATTGCTAGTTTTGCTATAGATCTCCAGCTTTTTGCATTGTCTTGCTATGTCTGTTTTAGTGTGCTGCCCTCAGTTTTTCGTTTTTGCCTTGGTTTCCTGAATCTTCCTCCCTGTTTCAAGGTTCATTTCAAGTGTAAGGTTTTGAAATCGCTGTCTTCAAGAGTTTTGTGTCATTCCTTAGGTGTTTAGTATTATCGATTTTCTTTCAAAATCTCTCTTTTAGTTCACGGTCCTTGTTTTTGCCTATGGTTTTTCTTTTGTTCCCTAATCTCGGTTGGTTTTTCACTTGTCAACGTTCATGTCTTCGTCTTCCATTCCATTCTAGCCACTTTTTGTTGTTTTTCCAGAACACCGTGGCCTTGTACATTGTCTTTCTACATCTCAATTTAGTTTGCTGCCACTCTTTTGTTTCGTTTGTCCCTTCACTTCCTTCATCCTCCTCCCTACTGAGATCTTCTTGAAGGCTAAGGGTTTTAAATCATTTCCTGTATTTGTAGTTATTGCTAGATTTGCTCTTGATCTCCAGCTTTTTGCACAGCCTTGCTATGTCTGTTTTAGTGTGCTGCTCTCAGTTTTTCGTTTTTGCCTTGGTTTCCTGAATCTTCCTCCCTGTTTCAAGGTTCATTTGAAGTGTAAGGTTTTGAAATCGCTGTCTTCAAGAGTTTTGTGTCATTCCTTAGGTTGTTAGTATTATCGATTTTCTTTCAAAATCTCTCTTTTAGTTCACGGTCCTTGTTTTTGCCTATGGTTTTTCTTTTGTTCCCTAATCTCGGTTGGTTTTTCACTTGTCAACATTCATGTCTTCGTCTTTCATTCCATTCTAGCCACTTTTTGTTGTTTTTCCAGAACACCGTGGCTTTGTACATTGTCTTTCTACATCTCATTTTAGTCTGCTGCCACTCTTGTTTCGTTTGTCCCTTCACTTCCTTCATCCTCCTCCCTACTGAGATCTTCTTGAAGGCTAAGTTTTGGAAATCATTGCCTATATGTGTAGGTATTGCTAGTTTTGCTATAGATCTCCAGCTTTTTGCATTGTCTTTCTATGTCTGTTTTAGTGTGCTGCCATCAGATTTTGAGTTTTTGCCTTGACTTCCTTAATCTTCCGCCCTAGTTAAGTTTTCTTTCTAAGTGGAAGCGTTTCCAGACTGGCCTTACTTTCTACATTGTCTTTCCACAGCTTTTCAGTCTGCTGCCACTCTTTGGTTTAGTATTTCCCTTCACTTCCTTCATCCTCCTTTCTACTGAGATCTTCTTGAAGGCTGAGGTTTTTAAATCATTTCCTGTATTTGTAGGTATTGCTAGATTTGCTCTTGATCTCCAGCTTTTTGCACAGCCTTGCTATGTCTGTTTTAGTGTGCTGCCCTCAGTTTTTCGTTTTTGCCTTGGTTTCCTGAATCTTCCTCCCTGTTTCAAGGTTCATTTGAAGTGTAAGGTTTTGAAATCGCTGTCTTCAAGAGTTTTGTGTCATTCCTTAGGTTGTTAGTATTATCGATTTTCTTTCAAAATCTCTCTTTTAGTTCACGGTCCTTGTTTTTGCCTATGGTTTTTCTTTTGTTCCCTAATCTCGGTTGGTTTTTCACTTGTCAACGTTCATGTCTTCGTCTTCCATTCCATTCTAGCCACTTTTTGTTCTTTTTCCAGAACACCGTGGCTTTGTACATTGTCTTTCTACATCTCATTTTAGTTTGCTGCCACTCTTTTGTTTCGTTTGTCCCTTCACTTCCTTCATTGTCCTCCCTACTGAGATCTTCTTGAAGGCTAAGTTTTGGAAATCATTGCCTATATGTGTAGGTATTGCTAGTTTTGCTATAGATCTCCAGCTTTTTGCATTGTCTTTCTATGTCTGTTTTAGTGTGCTGCCCTCAGTTTTTCGTTTTTGCCTTGGTTTCCTGAATCTTCCTCCCTGTTTCAAGGTTCATTTGAAGTGTAAGGTTTTGAAATCGCTGTCTTCAAGAGTTTTGTGTCGTTCCTTAGGTTGTTAGTATTATCGATTTTCTTTCAAAATCTCTCTTTTAGTTCACGGTCCTTGTTTTTGCCTATGGTTTTTCTTTTGTTCCCTAATCTCGGTTGGTTTTTCACTTGTCAACGTTCATGTCTTCATCTTCCATTCCATTCTAGCCACTTTTTGTTGTTTTTCCAGAACACCGTGGCTTTGTACATTGTCTTTCTACATCTCATTTTAGTTTGCTGCCACTCTTTTGTTTCGTTTGTCCCTTCACTTCCTTCATCCTCCTCCCTACTGAGATCTTCTTGAAGGCTAAGTTTTGGAAATCATTGCCTATATGTGTAGGTATTGCTAGTTTTGCTATAGATCTCCAGCTTTTTGCATTGTCTTTCTATGTCTGTTTTAGTGTGCTGCCCTCAGATTTTGAGGTTTTGCCTTGACTTCCTTAATCTTCCTCCCTAGTTAAGTTTTCTTTCTAAGTGGAAGCGTTTCCAGACTGGCCTTACTTTCTACATTGTCTTTCCACAGCTTTTCAGTCTGCTGCCACTCTTTGGTTTAGTATTTCCCTTGACTTCCTTCATCCTCCTTTCTATTGAGATCTTATTGAAGGCTAAGTTTTGGAAATCATTGCCTATATGTGTAGGTATTGCTAGTTTTGCTATAGATCTCCAGCTTTTTGCATTGTCTTGCTATGTCTGTTTTAGTGTGCTGCCCTCAGTTTTTCGTTTTTGCCTTGGTTTCCTGAATCTTCCTCCCTGTTTCAAGGTTCATTTCAAGTGTAAGGTTTTGAAATCGCTGTCTTCAAGAGTTTTGTGTCATTCCTTAGGTTGTTAGTATTATCGATTTTCTTTCAAAATCTCTCTTTTAGTTCACGGTCCTTGTTTTTGCCTATGGTTTTTCTTTTGTTCCCTAATCTCGGTTGGTTTTTCACTTGTCAACGTTCATGTCTTCGTCTTCCATTCCATTCTAGCCACTTTTTGTTGTTTTTCCAGAACACCGTGGCCTTGTACATTGTCTTTCTACATCTCATTTTAGTTTGCTGCCACTCTTTTGTTTCGTTTGTCCCTTCACTTCCTTCATCCTCCTCCCTACTGAGATCTTCTTGAAGGCTAAGGTTTTTAAATCATTTCCTGTATTTGTAGTTATTGCTAGATTTGCTCTTGATCTCCAGCTTTTTGCACAGCCTTGCTATGTCTGTTTTAGTGTGCTGCCCTCAGTTTTTCGTTTTTGCCGTGGTTTCCTGAATCTTCCTCCCTGTTTCAAGGTTCATTTGAAGTGTAAGGTTTTGAAATCACTGTCTTCAAGAGTTTTGTGTCATTCCTTAGGTTGTTAGTATTATCGATTTTCTTTCAAAATCTCTCTTTTAGTTCACGGTCCTTGTTTTTGCCTATGGTTTTTCTTTTGTTCCCTAATCTCGGTTGGTTTTTCACTTGTCAACATTCATGTCTTCGTCTTTCATTCCATTCTAGCCACTTTTTGTTGTTTTTCCAGAACACCGTGGCTTTGTACATTGTCTTTCTACATCTCATTTTAGTCTGCTGCCACTCTTGTTTCGTTTGTCCCTTCACTTCCTTCATCCTCCTCCCTACTGAGATCTTCTTGAAGGCTAAGTTTTGGAAATCATTGCCTATATGTGTAGGTATTGCTAGTTTTGCTATAGATCTCCAGCTTTTTGCATTGTCTTTCTATGTCTGTTTTAGTGTGCTGCCATCAGATTTTGAGTTTTTGCCTTGACTTCCTTAATCTTCCGCCCTAGTTAAGTTTTCTTTCTAAGTGGAAGCGTTTCCAGACTGGCCTTACTTTCTACATTGTCTTTCCACAGCTTTTCAGTCTGCTGCCACTCTTTGGTTTAGTATTTCCCTTCACTTCCTTCATCCTCCTTTCTATTGAGATCTTCTTGAAGGCTAAGTTTTGGAAATCATTGCCTATATGTGTAGTTATTGCTAGTTTTGCTATAGATCTCCAGCTTTTTGCACAGCCTTGCTATGTCTGTTTTAGTGTGCTGCCCTCAGTTTTTCGTTTTTGCCTTGGTTTCCTGAATCTTCCTCCCTGTTTCAAGGTTCATTTGAAGTGTAAGGTTTTGAAATCGCTGTCTTCAAGAGTTTTGTGTCATTCCTTAGGTTGTTAGTATTATCGATTTTCTTTCAAAATCTCTCTTTTAGTTCACGGTGCTTGTTTTTGCCTATGGTTTTTCTTTTGTTCCCTAATCTCGGTTGGTTTTTCACTTGTCAACGTTCATGTCTTCGTCTTCCATTCCATTCTAGCCACTTTTTGTTGTTTTTCCAGAACACCGTGGCTTTGTACATTGTCTTTCTACATCTCATTTTAGTTTGCTGCCACTCTTTTGTTTCGTTTGTCCCTTCACTTCCTTCATCCTCCTCCCTACTGAGATCTTCTTGAAGGCTAAGTTTTGGAAATCATTGCCTATATGTGTAGGTATTGCTAGTTTTGCTATAGATCTCCAGCTTTTTGCATTGTCTTTCTATGTCTGTTTTAGTGTGCTGCCATCAGATTTTGAGTTTTTGCCTTGACTTCCTTAATCTTCCGCCCTAGTTAAGTTTTCTTTCTAAGTGGAAGCGTTTCCAGACTGGCCTTACTTTCTACATTGTCTTTCCACAGCTTTTCAGTCTGCTGCCACTCTTTGGTTTAGTATTTCCCTTCACTTCCTTCATCCTCCTTTCTATTGAGATCTTCTTGAAGGCTAAGTTTTGGAAATCATTGCCTATATGTGTAGTTATTGCTAGTTTTGCTATAGATCTCCAGCTTTTTGCATTGTCTTGCTATGTCTGTTTTAGTGTGCTGCCCTCAGTTTTTCGTTTTTGCCTTGGTTTCCTGAATCTTCCTCCCTTTTTCAAGGTTCATTTGAAGTGTAAGGTTTGGAAATCGCTGTCTTCAAGAGTTTTGTGTCATTCCTTAGGTTGTTAGTATTATCGATTTTCTTTCAAAATCTCTCTTTTAGTTCACGGTGCTTGTTTTTGCCTATGGTTTTTCTTTTGTTCCCTAATCTCGGTTGGTTTTTCACTTGTCAACGTTCATGTCTTCTTCTTCAATTCCATTCTAGCCACTTTTTGTTGTTTTTCCAGAACACCGTGGATTTGTACATTGTCTTTCTACATCTCATTTTAGTTTGCTGCCACTCTTTTGTTTCGTTTGTCCCTTCACTTCCTTCATCCTCCTCCCTACTGAGATCTTCTTGAAGGCTAAGTTTTGGAAATCATTGCCTATATGTGTAGGTATTGCTAGTTTTGCTATAGATCTCCAGCTTTTTGCATTGTCTTTCTATGTCTGTTTTAGTGTGCTGCCATCAGATTTTGAGTTTTTGCCTTGACTTCCTTAATCTTCCGCCCTAGTTAAGTTTTCTTTCTAAGTGGAAGCGTTTCCAGACTGGCCTTACTTTCTACATTGTCTTTCCACAGCTTTTCAGTCTGCTGCCACTCTTTGGTTTAGTATTTCCCTTCACTTCCTTCATCCTCCTTTCTAGTGAGATCTTCTTGAAGGCTAAGTTTTGGAAATCATTGCCTATATGTGTAGTTATTGCTAGTTTTGCTATAGATCTCCAGCTTTTTGCATTGTCTTGCTATGTCTGTTTTAGTGTGCTGCCCTCAGTTTTTCGTTTTTGCCTTGGTTTCCTGAATCTTCCTCCCTTTTTCAAGGTTCATTTGAAGTGTAAGGTTTTGAAATCGCTGTCTTCAAGAGTTTTGTGTCATTCCTTAGGTTGTTAGTATTATCAATTTTCTTTCAAAATCTCTCTTTTAGTTCACGGTGCTTGTTTTTGCCTATGGTTTTTCTTTTGTTCCCTAATCTCGGTTGGTTTTTCACTTGTCAACGTTCATGTCTTCTTCTTCCATTCCATTCTAGCCACTTTTTGTTGTTTTTCCAGAACACCGTGGATTTGTACATTGTCTTTCTACATCTCATTTTAGTTTGCTGCCACTCTTTTGTTTCGTTTGTCCCTTCACTTCCTTCATCCTCCTCCCTACTGAGATCTTCTTGAAGGCTAAGTTTTGGAAATCATTGCCTATATGTGTAGGTATTGCTAGTTTTGCTATAGATCTCCAGCTTTTTGCATTGTCTTGCTATGTCTGTTTTAGTGTGCTGCCCTCAGATTTTGAGTTTTTGCCTTGGTTTCCTGAATCTTCCTCCCTGTTTCAAGGTTCATTTGAAGTGTAAGGTTTTGAAATCGCTGTCTTCAAGACTTTCGTGTCATTCCTTAGGTTGTTAGTGTTATCGATTTTCTTTCAAAATCTCTCTTTTAGTTCACGGTCCTTGTTTTTGCCTATGGTTTTTCTTTTGTTCCCTAATCTCGGTTGGTTTTTCACTTGTCAACGTTCATGTCTTCGTCTTCCATTCCATTCTAGCCACTTTTTGTTGTTTTTCCAGAACACCGTGGCTTTGTACATTGTCTTTCTACATCTCATTTTAGTTTGCTGCCACTCTTTTGTTTCGTTTGTCCCTTCACTTCCTTCATCCTCCTCCCTACTGAGATCTTCTTGAAGGCTAAGTTTTGGAAATCATTGCCTATATGTGTAGGTATTGCTAGTTTTGCTAGAGATCTCCAGCTTTTTGCATTGTCTTTCTATGTCTGTTTTAGTGTGCTGCCCTCAGATTTTGAGTTTTTGCCTTGGTTTCCTGAATCTTCCTCCCTGTTTCAAGGTTCATTTGAAGTGTAAGGTTTTGAAATCGCTGTCTTCAAGACTTTCGTGTCATTCCTTAGGTTGTTAGTGTTATCGATTTTCTTTCAAAATCTCTCTTTTAGTTCACGGTCCTTGTTTTTGCCTATGGTTTTTCTTTTGTTCCCTTATCTCGGTTGGTTTTTCACTTGTCAACGTTCATGTCTTCGTCTTCCATTCCATTCTAGCCACTTTTTGTTGTTTTTCCAGAACACCGTGGCTTTGTACATTGTCTTTCTACATCTCATTTTAGTTTGCTGCCACTCTTTTGTTTCGTTTGTCCCTTCACTTCCTTCATCCTCCTCCCTACTGAGATCTTCTTGAAGGCTAAGTTTTGGAAATCATTGCCTATATGTGTAGGTATTGCTAGTTTTGCTATAGATCTCCAGCTTTTTGCATTGTCTTTCTATGTCTGTTTTAGTGTGCTGCCCTCAGATTTTGAGTTTTTGCCTTGACTTCCTTAATCTTCCGCCCTAGTTAAGTTTTCTTTCTAAGTGGAAGCGTTTCCAGACTGGCCTTACTTTCTACATTGTCTTTCCACAGCTTTTCAGTCTGCTGCCACTCTTTGGTTTAGTATTTCCCTTCACTTCCTTCATCCTCCTTTCTATTGAGATCTTCTTGAAGGCTAAGTTTTGGAAATCATTGCCTATATGTGTAGTTATTGCTAGTTTTGCTATAGATCTCCAGCTTTTTGCATTGTCTTGCTATGTCTGTTTTAGTGTGCTGCCCTCAGTTTTTCGTTTTTGCCTTGGTTTCCTGAATCTTCCTCCCTGTTTCAAGGTTCATTTGAAGTGTAAGGTTTTGAAATCGCTGTCTTCAAGAGTTTTGTGTCATTCCTTAGGTTGTTAGTAGTATCGATTTTCTTTCAAAATCTCTCTTTTAGTTCACGGTCCTTGTTTTTGCCTATGGTTTTTCTTTTGTTCCCTAATCTCGGTTGGTTTTTCACTTGTCAACGTTCATGTCTTCGTCTTCCATTCCATTCTAGCCACTTTTTGTTGTTTTTCCACAACACCGTGGCTTTGTACATTGTCTTTCTACATCTCATTTTAGTTTGCTGCCACTCTTTTGTTTCGTTTGTCCCTTCACTTCCTTCATTGTCCTCCCTACTGAGATCTTCTTGAAGGCTAAGTTTTGGAAATCATTGCCTATATGTGTAGGTATTGCTAGTTTTGCTATAGATCTCCAGCTTTTTCCATTGTCTTTCTATGTCTGTTTTAGTGTGCTGCCCTCAGTTTTTCGTTTTTGCCTTGGTTTCCTGAATCTTCCTCCCTGTTTCAAGGTTCATTTGAAGTGTAAGGTTTTGAAATCGCTGTCTTCAAGAGTTTTGTGTCATTCCTTAGGTTGTTAGTATTATCGATTTTCTTTCAAAATCTCTCTTTTAGTTCACGGTCCTTGTTTTTGCCTATGGTTTTTCTTTTGTTCCCTAATCTCGGTTGGTTTTTCACTTGTCAACGTTCATGTCTTCATCTTCCATTCCATTCTAGCCACTTTTTGTTGTTTTTCCAGAACACCGTGGCTTTGTACATTGTCTTTCTACATCTCATTTTAGTTTGCTGCCACTCTTTTGTTTCGTTTGTCCCTTCACTTCCTTCATCCTCCTCCCTACTGAGATCTTCTTGAAGGCTAAGTTTTGGAAATCATTGCCTATATGTGTAGGTATTGCTAGTTTTGCTATAGATCTCCAGCTTTTTGCATTGTCTTTCTATGTCTGTTTTAGTGTGCTGCCCTCAGATTTTGAGTTTTTGCCTTGACTTCCTTAATCTTCCTCCCTAGTTAAGTTTTCTTTCTAAGTGGAAGCGTTTCCAGACTGGCCTTACTTTCTACATTGTCTTTCCACAGCTTTTCAGTCTGCTGCCACTCTTTGGTTTAGTATTTCCCTTGACTTCCTTCATCCTCCTTTCTATTGAGATCTTATTGAAGGCTAAGTTTTGGAAATCATTGCCTATATGTGTAGGTATTGCTAGTTTTGCTATAGATCTCCAGCTTTTTGCATTGTCTTGCTATGTCTGTTTTAGTGTGCTGCCCTCAGTTTTTCGTTTTTGCCTTGGTTTCCTGAATCTTCCTCCCTGTTTCAAGGTTCATTTCAAGTGTAAGGTTTTGAAATCGCTGTCTTCAAGAGTTTTGTGTCATTCCTTAGGTGTTTAGTATTATCGATTTTCTTTCAAAATCTCTCTTTTAGTTCACGGTCCTTGTTTTTGCCTATGGTTTTTCTTTTGTTCCCTAATCTCGGTTGGTTTTTCACTTGTCAACGTTCATGTCTTCGTCTTCCATTCCATTCTAGCCACTTTTTGTTGTTTTTCCAGAACACCGTGGCCTTGTACATTGTCTTTCTACATCTCATTTTAGTTTGCTGCCACTCTTTTGTTTCGTTTGTCCCTTCACTTCCTTCATCCTCCTCCCTACTGAGATCTTCTTGAAGGCTAAGGTTTTTAAATCATTTCCTGTATTTGTAGTTATTGCTAGATTTGCTCTTGATCTCCAGCTTTTTGCACAGCCTTGCTATGTCTGTTTTAGTGTGCTGCTCTCAGTTTTTCGTTTTTGCCTTGGTTTCCTGAATCTTCCTCCCTGTTTCAAGGTTCATTTGAAGTGTAAGGTTTTGAAATCGCTGTCTTCAAGAGTTTTGTGTCATTCCTTAGGTTGTTAGTATTATCGATTTTCTTTCAAAATCTCTCTTTTAGTTCACGGTCCTTGTTTTTGCCTATGGTTTTTCTTTTGTTCCCTAATCTCGGTTGGTTTTTCACTTGTCAACATTCATGTCTTCGTCTTTCATTCCATTCTAGCCACTTTTTGTTGTTTTTCCAGAACACCGTGGCTTTGTACATTGTCTTTCTACATCTCATTTTAGTCTGCTGCCACTCTTGTTTCGTTTGTCCCTTCACTTCCTTCATCCTCCTCCCTACTGAGATCTTCTTGAAGGCTAAGTTTTGGAAATCATTGCCTATATGTGTAGGTATTGCTAGTTTTGCTATAGATCTCCAGCTTTTTGCATTGTCTTTCTATGTCTGTTTTAGTGTGCTGCCATCAGATTTTGAGTTTTTGCCTTGACTTCCTTAATCTTCCGCCCTAGTTAAGTTTTCTTTCTAAGTGGAAGCGTTTCCAGACTGGCCTTACTTTCTACATTGTCTTTCCACAGCTTTTCAGTCTGCTGCCACTCTTTGGTTTAGTATTTCCCTTCACTTCCTTCATCCTCCTTTCTACTGAGATCTTCTTGAAGGCTGAGGTTTTTAAATCATTTCCTGTATTTGTAGGTATTGCTAGATTTGCTCTTGATCTCCAGCTTTTTGCACAGCCTTGCTATGTCTGTTTTAGTGTGCTGCCCTCAGTTTTTCGTTTTTGCCTTGGTTTCCTGAATCTTCCTCCCTGTTTCAAGGTTCATTTGAAGTGTAAGGTTTTGAAATCGCTGTCTTCAAGAGTTTTGTGTCGTTCCTTAGGTTGTTAGTATTATCGATTTTCTTTCAAAATCTCTCTTTTAGTTCACGGTCCTTGTTTTTGCCTATGGTTTTTCTTTTGTTCCCTAATCTCGGTTGGTTTTTCACTTGTCAACGTTCATGTCTTCGTCTTCCATTCCATTCTAGCCACTTTTTGTTCTTTTTCCAGAACACCGTGGCCTTGTACATTGTCTTTCTACATCTCATTTTAGTTTGCTGCCACTCTTTTGTTTCGTTTGTCCCTTCACTTCCTTCATCCTCCTCCCTACTGAGATCTTCTTGAAGGCTAAGGTTTTTAAATCATTTCCTGTATTTGTAGTTATTGCTAGATTTGCTCTTGATCTCCAGCTTTTTGCACAGCCTTGCTATGTCTGTTTTAGTGTGCTGCCCTCAGTTTTTCGTTTTTGCCGTGGTTTCCTGAATCTTCCTCCCTGTTTCAAGGTTCATTTGAAGTGTAAGGTTTTGAAATCGCTGTCTTCAAGAGTTTTGTGTCGTTCCTTAGGTTGTTAGTATTATCGATTTTCTTTCAAAATCTCTCTTTTAGTTCACGGTCCTTGTTTTTGCCTATGGTTTTTCTTTTGTTCCCTAATCTCGGTTGGTTTTTCACTTGTCAACGTTCATGTCTTCATCTTCCATTCCATTCTAGCCACTTTTTGTTGTTTTTCCAGAACACCGTGGCTTTGTACATTGTCTTTCTACATCTCATTTTAGTTTGCTGCCACTCTTTTGTTTCGTTTGTCCCTTCACTTCCTTCATCCTCCTCCCTACTGAGATCTTCTTGAAGGCTAAGTTTTGGAAATCATTGCCTATATGTGTAGGTATTGCTAGTTTTGCTATAGATCTCCAGCTTTTTGCATTGTCTTTCTATGTCTGTTTTAGTGTGCTGCCCTCAGATTTTGAGGTTTTGCCTTGACTTCCTTAATCTTCCTCCCTAGTTAAGTTTTCTTTCTAAGTGGAAGCGTTTCCAGACTGGCCTTACTTCTACATTGTCTTTCCACAGCTTTTCAGTCTGCTGCCACTCTTTGGTTTAGTATTTCCCTTGACTTCCTTCATCCTCCTTTCTATTGAGATCTTATTGAAGGCTAAGTTTTGGAAATCATTGCCTATATGTGTAGGTATTGCTAGTTTTGCTATAGATCTCCAGCTTTTTGCATTGTCTTGCTATGTCTGTTTTAGTGTGCTGCCCTCAGTTTTTCGTTTTTGCCTTGGTTTCCTGAATCTTCCTCCCTGTTTCAAGGTTCATTTCAAGTGTAAGGTTTTGAAATCGCTGTCTTCAAGAGTTTTGTGTCATTCCTTAGGTTGTTAGTATTATCGATTTTCTTTCAAAATCTCTCTTTTAGTTCACGGTCCTTGTTTTTGCCTATGGTTTTTCTTTTGTTCCCTAATCTCGGTTGGTTTTTCACTTGTCAACGTTCATGTCTTCGTCTTCCATTCCATTCTAGCCACTTTTTGTTGTTTTTCCAGAACACCGTGGCCTTGTACATTGTCTTTCTACATCTCATTTTAGTTTGCTGCCACTCTTTTGTTTCGTTTGTCCCTTCACTTCCTTCATCCTCCTCCCTACTGAGATCTTCTTGAAGGCTAAGGTTTTTAAATCATTTCCTGTATTTGTAGTTATTGCTAGATTTGCTCTTGATCTCCAGCTTTTTGCACAGCCTTGCTATGTCTGTTTTAGTGTGCTGCCCTCAGTTTTTCGTTTTTGCCGTGGTTTCCTGAATCTTCCTCCCTGTTTCAAGGTTCATTTGAAGTGTAAGGTTTTGAAATCACTGTCTTCAAGAGTTTTGTGTCATTCCTTAGGTTGTTAGTATTATCGATTTTCTTTCAAAATCTCTCTTTTAGTTCACGGTCCTTGTTTTTGCCTATGGTTTTTCTTTTGTTCCCTAATCTCGGTTGGTTTTTCACTTGTCAACATTCATGTCTTCGTCTTTCATTCCATTCTAGCCACTTTTTGTTGTTTTTCCAGAACACCGTGGCTTTGTACATTGTCTTTCTACATCTCATTTTAGTCTGCTGCCACTCTTGTTTCGTTTGTCCCTTCACTTCCTTCATCCTCCTCCCTACTGAGATCTTCTTGAAGGCTAAGTTTTGGAAATCATTGCCTATATGTGTAGGTATTGCTAGTTTTGCTATAGATCTCCAGCTTTTTGCATTGTCTTTCTATGTCTGTTTTAGTGTGCTGCCATCAGATTTTGAGTTTTTGCCTTGACTTCCTTAATCTTCCGCCCTAGTTAAGTTTTCTTTCTAAGTGGAAGCGTTTCCAGACTGGCCTTACTTTCTACATTGTCTTTCCACAGCTTTTCAGTCTGCTGCCACTCTTTGGTTTAGTATTTCCCTTCACTTCCTTCATCCTCCTTTCTATTGAGATCTTCTTGAAGGCTAAGTTTTGGAAATCATTGCCTATATGTGTAGTTATTGCTAGTTTTGCTATAGATCTCCAGCTTTTTGCACAGCCTTGCTATGTCTGTTTTAGTGTGCTGCCCTCAGTTTTTCGTTTTTGCCTTGGTTTCCTGAATCTTCCTCCCTGTTTCAAGGTTCATTTGAAGTGTAAGGTTTTGAAATCGCTGTCTTCAAGAGTTTTGTGTCATTCCTTAGGTTGTTAGTATTATCGATTTTCTTTCAAAATCTCTCTTTTAGTTCACGGTGCTTGTTTTTGCCTATGGTTTTTCTTTTGTTCCCTAATCTCGGTTGGTTTTTCACTTGTCAACGTTCATGTCTTCGTCTTCCATTCCATTCTAGCCACTTTTTGTTGTTTTTCCAGAACACCGTGGCTTTGTACATTGTCTTTCTACATCTCATTTTAGTTTGCTGCCACTCTTTTGTTTCGTTTGTCCCTTCACTTCCTTCATCCTCCTCCCTACTGAGATCTTCTTGAAGGCTAAGTTTTGGAAATCATTGCCTATATGTGTAGGTATTGCTAGTTTTGCTATAGATCTCCAGCTTTTTGCATTGTCTTTCTATGTCTGTTTTAGTGTGCTGCCATCAGATTTTGAGTTTTTGCCTTGACTTCCTTAATCTTCCGCCCTAGTTAAGTTTTCTTTCTAAGTGGAAGCGTTTCCAGACTGGCCTTACTTTCTACATTGTCTTTCCACAGCTTTTCAGTCTGCTGCCACTCTTTGGTTTAGTATTTCCCTTCACTTCCTTCATCCTCCTTTCTATTGAGATCTTCTTGAAGGCTAAGTTTTGGAAATCATTGCCTATATGTGTAGTTATTGCTAGTTTTGCTATAGATCTCCAGCTTTTTGCATTGTCTTGCTATGTCTGTTTTAGTGTGCTGCCCTCAGTTTTTCGTTTTTGCCTTGGTTTCCTGAATCTTCCTCCCTTTTTCAAGGTTCATTTGAAGTGTAAGGTTTTGAAATCGCTGTCTTCAAGAGTTTTGTGTCATTCCTTAGGTTGTTAGTATTATCGATTTTCTTTCAAAATCTCTCTTTTAGTTCACGGTCCTTGTTTTTGCCTATGGTTTTTCTTTTGTTCCCTAATCTCGGTTGGTTTTTCACTTGTCAACGTTCATGTCTTCTTCTTCAATTCCATTCTAGCCACTTTTTGTTGTTTTTCCAGAACACCGTGGATTTGTACATTGTCTTTCTACATCTCATTTTAGTTTGCTGCCACTCTTTTGTTTCGTTTGTCCCTTCACTTCCTTCATCCTCCTCCCTACTGAGATCTTCTTGAAGGCTAAGTTTTGGAAATCATTGCCTATATGTGTAGGTATTGCTAGTTTTGCTATAGATCTCCAGCTTTTTGCATTGTCTTTCTATGTCTGTTTTAGTGTGCTGCCATCAGATTTTGAGTTTTTGCCTTGACTTCCTTAATCTTCCGCCCTAGTTAAGTTTTCTTTCTAAGTGGAAGCGTTTCCAGACTGGCCTTACTTTCTACATTGTCTTTCCACAGCTTTTCAGTCTGCTGCCACTCTTTGGTTTAGTATTTCCCTTCACTTCCTTCATCCTCCTTTCTAGTGAGATCTTCTTGAAGGCTAAGTTTTGGAAATCATTGCCTATATGTGTAGTTATTGCTAGTTTTGCTATAGATCTCCAGCTTTTTGCATTGTCTTGCTATGTCTGTTTTAGTGTGCTGCCCTCAGTTTTTCGTTTTTGCCTTGGTTTCCTGAATCTTCCTCCCTTTTTCAAGGTTCATTTGAAGTGTAAGGTTTTGAAATCGCTGTCTTCAAGAGTTTTGTGTCATTCCTTAGGTTGTTAGTATTATCAATTTTCTTTCAAAATCTCTCTTTTAGTTCACGGTGCTTGTTTTTGCCTATGGTTTTTCTTTTGTTCCCTAATCTCGGTTGGTTTTTCACTTGTCAACGTTCATGTCTTCTTCTTCCATTCCATTCTAGCCACTTTTTGTTGTTTTTCCAGAACACCGTGGATTTGTACATTGTCTTTCTACATCTCATTTTAGTTTGCTGCCACTCTTTTGTTTCGTTTGTCCCTTCACTTCCTTCATCCTCCTCCCTACTGAGATCTTCTTGAAGGCTAAGTTTTGGAAATCATTGCCTATATGTGTAGGTATTGCTAGTTTTGCTATAGATCTCCAGCTTTTTGCATTGTCTTGCTATGTCTGTTTTAGTGTGCTGCCCTCAGATTTTGAGTTTTTGCCTTGGTTTCCTGAATCTTCCTCCCTGTTTCAAGGTTCATTTGAAGTGTAAGGTTTTGAAATCGCTGTCTTCAAGACTTTCGTGTCATTCCTTAGGTTGTTAGTGTTATCGATTTTCTTTCAAAATCTCTCTTTTAGTTCACGGTCCTTGTTTTTGCCTATGGTTTTTCTTTTGTTCCCTAATCTCGGTTGGTTTTTCACTTGTCAACGTTCATGTCTTCGTCTTCCATTCCATTCTAGCCACTTTTTGTTGTTTTTCCAGAACACCGTGGCTTTGTACATTGTCTTTCTACATCTCATTTTAGTTTGCTGCCACTCTTTTGTTTCGTTTGTCCCTTCACTTCCTTCATCCTCCTCCCTACTGAGATCTTCTTGAAGGCTAAGTTTTGGAAATCATTGCCTATATGTGTAGGTATTGCTAGTTTTGCTAGAGATCTCCAGCTTTTTGCATTGTCTTTCTATGTCTGTTTTAGTGTGCTGCCCTCAGATTTTGAGTTTTTGCCTTGGTTTCCTGAATCTTCCTCCCTGTTTCAAGGTTCATTTGAAGTGTAAGGTTTTGAAATCGCTGTCTTCAAGACTTTCGTGTCATTCCTTAGGTTGTTAGTGTTATCGATTTTCTTTCAAAATCTCTCTTTTAGTTCACGGTCCTTGTTTTTGCCTATGGTTTTTCTTTTGTTCCCTTATCTCGGTTGGTTTTTCACTTGTCAACTTTCATGTCTTCGTCTTCCATTCCATTCTAGCCACTTTTTGTTGTTTTTCCAGAACACCGTGGCTTTGTACATTGTCTTTCTACATCTCATTTTAGTTTGCTGCCACTCTTTTGTTTCGTTTGTCCCTTCACTTCCTTCATCCTCCTCCCTACTGAGATCTTCTTGAAGGCTAAGTTTTGGAAATCATTGCCTATATGTGTAGGTATTGCTAGTTTTGCTATAGATCTCCAGCTTTTTGCATTGTCTTTCTATGTCTGTTTTAGTGTGCTGCCCTCAGATTTTGAGTTTTTGCCTTGACTTCCTTAATCTTCCGCCCTAGTTAAGTTTTCTTTCTAAGTGGAAGCGTTTCCAGACTGGCCTTACTTTCTACATTGTCTTTCCACAGCTTTTCAGTCTGCTGCCACTCTTTGGTTTAGTATTTCCCTTCACTTCCTTCATCCTCCTTTCTATTGAGATCTTCTTGAAGGCTAAGTTTTGGAAATCATTGCCTATATGTGTAGTTATTGCTAGTTTTGCTATAGATCTCCAGCTTTTTGCATTGTCTTGCTATGTCTGTTTTAGTGTGCTGCCCTCAGTTTTTCGTTTTTGCCTTGGTTTCCTGAATCTTCCTCCCTGTTTCAAGGTTCATTTGAAGTGTAAGGTTTTGAAATCGCTGTCTTCAAGAGTTTTGTGTCATTCCTTAGGTTGTTAGTAGTATCGATTTTCTTTCAAAATCTCTCTTTTAGTTCACGGTGCTTGTTTTAGCCTATGGTTTTTCTTTTGTTCCCTAATCTCGGTTGGTTTTTCACTTCTCAACGTTCATGTCTTCGTCTTCCATTCCATTCTAGCCACTTTTTGTTGTTTTTCCAGAACACCGTGGCTTTGTACATTGTCTTTCTACATCTCATTTTAGTCTGCTGCCACTCTTGTTTCGTTTGTCCCTTCACTTCCTTCATCGTCCTCCCTACTGAGATCTTCTTGAAGGCTAAGTTTTGGAAATCATTGCCTATATGTGTAGGTATTGCTAGTTTTGCTATAGATCTCCAGCTTTTTGCATTGTCTTTCTATGTCTGTTTTAGTGTGCTGCCATCAGATTTTGATTTTTTGCCTTGACTTCCTTAATCTTCCGCCCTAGTTAAGTTTTCTTTCTAAGTGGAAGCGTTTCCAGACTGGCCTTACTTTCTACATTGTCTTTCCACAGCTTTTCAGTCTGCTGCCACTCTTTGGTTTAGTATTTCCCTTCACTTCCTTCATCCTCCTTTCTATTGAGATCTTCTTGAAGGCTAAGGTTTTTAAATCATTTCCTGTATTTGTAGTTATTGCTAGATTTGCTCTTGATATCCAGCTTTTTGCACAGCCTTGCTATGTCTGTTTTAGTGTGCTGCCCTCAGTTTTTCGTTTTTGCCTTGGTTTCCTGAATCTTCCTCCCTGTTTCAAGGTTCATTTGAAGTGTAAGGTTTTGAAATCGCTGTCTTCAAGAGTTTTGTGTCATTCCTTAGGTTGTTAGTGTTATCGATTTTCTTTCAAAATCTCTCTTTTAGTTCACGGTCCTTGTTTTTGCCTATGGTTTTTCTTTTGTTCCCTTATCTCGGTTGGTTTTTCACTTGTCAACGTTCATGTCTTCGTCTTCCATTCCATTCTAGCCACTTTTTGTTGTTTTTCCAGAACACCGTGGCTTTGTACATTGTCTTTCTACATCTCATTTTAGTTTGCTGCCACTCTTTTGTTTCGTTTGTCCCTTCACTTCCTTCATCCTCCTCCCTACTGAGATCTTCTTGAAGGCTAAGTTTTGGAAATCATTGCCTATATGTGTAGGTATTGCTAGTTTTGCTATAGATCTCCAGCTTTTTGCATTGTCTTTCTATGTCTGTTTTAGTGTGCTGCCCTCAGATTTTGAGTTTTTGCCTTGACTTCCTTAATCTTCCGCCCTAGTTAAGTTTTCTTTCTAAGTGGAAGCGTTTCCAGACTGGCCTTACTTTCTACATTGTCTTTCCACAGCTTTTCAGTCTGCTGCCACTCTTTGGTTTAGTATTTCCCTTCACTTCCTTCATCCTCCTTTCTATTGAGATCTTATTGAAGGCTAAGTTTTGGAAATCATTGCCTATATGTGTAGTTATTGCTAGTTTTGCTATAGATCTCCAGCTTTTTGCATTGTCTTGCTATGTCTGTTTTAGTGTGCTGCCCTCAGTTTTTCGTTTTTGCCTTGGTTTCCTGAATCTTCCTCCCTGTTTCAAGGTTCATTTGAAGTGTAAGGTTTTGAAATCGCTGTCTTCAAGAGTTTTGTGTCATTCCTTAGGTTGTTAGTATTATCGATTTTCTTTCAAAATCTCTCTTTTAGTTCACGGTGCTTGTTTTTGCCTATGGTTTTTCTTTTGTTCCCTAATCTCGGTTGGTTTTTCACTTGTCAACGTTCATGTCTTCGTCTTCCATTCCATTCTAGCCACTTTTTGTTGTTTTTCCAGAACACCGTGGCTTTGTACATTGTCTTTCTACATCTCATTTTAGTTTGCTGCCACTCTTTTGTTTCGTTTGTCCCTTGACTTCCTTCATCCTCCTCCCTACTGAGATCTTCTTGAAGGCTAAGTTTTGGAAATCATTGCCTATATGTGTAGGTATTGCTAGTTTTGCTATAGATCTCCAGCTTTTTGCATTGTCTTGCTATGTCTGTTTTAGTGTGCTGCCCTCAGATTTTGAGTTTTTGCCTTGGTTTCCTCAATCTTCCTCCCTGTTTCAAGGTTCATTTGAAGTGTAAGGTTTTGAAATCGCTGTCTTCAAGACTTTCGTGTCATTCCTTAGGTTGTTAGTGTTATCGATTTTCTTTCAAAATCTCTCTTTTAGTTCACGGTCCTTGTTTTTGCCTATGGTTTTTCTTTTCTTCCCTAATCTCGGTTGGTTTTTCACTTGTCAACGTTCATGTCTTCGTCTTCCATTCCATTCTAGCCACTTTTTGTTGTTTTTCCAGAACACCGTGGCTTTGTACATTGTCTTTCTACATCTCATTTTAGTTTGCTGCCACTCTTTTGTTTCGTTTGTCCCTTCACTTCCTTCATCCTCCTCCCTACTGAGATCTTCTTGAAGGCTAAGTTTTGGAAATCATTGCCTATATGTGTAGGTATTGCTAGTTTTGCTATAGATCTCCAGCTTTTTGCATTGTCTTTCTATGTCTGTTTTAGTGTGCTGCCCTCAGATTTTGAGGTTTTGCCTTGACTTCCTTAATCTTCCGCCCTAGTTAAGTTTTCTTTCTAAGTGGAAGCGTTTCCAGACTGGCCTTACTTTCTACATTGTCTTTCCACAGCTTTTCAGTCTGCTGCCACTCTTTGGTTTAGTATTTCCCTTGACTTCCTTCATCCTCCTTTCTATTGAGATCTTATTGAAGGCTAAGTTTTGGAAATCATTGCCTATATGTGTAGGTATTGCTAGTTTTGCTATAGATCTCCAGCTTTTTGCATTGTCTTGCTATGTCTGTTTTAGTGTGCTGCCCTCAGTTTTTCGTTTTTGCCTTGGTTTCCTGAATCTTCCTCCCTGTTTCAAGGTTCATTTGAAGTGTAAGGTTTTGAAATCGCTGTCTTCAAGAGTTTTGTGTCATTCCTTAGGTTGTTAGTAGTATCGATTTTCTTTCAAAATCTCTCTTTTAGTTCACGGTGCTTGTTTTAGCCTATGGTTTTTCTTTTGTTCCCTAATCTCGGTTGGTTTTTCACTTCTCAACGTTCATGTCTTCGTCTTCCATTCCATTCTAGCCACTTTTTGTTGTTTTTCCAGAACACCGTGGCTTTGTACATTGTCTTTCTACATCTCATTTTAGTCTGCTGCCACTCTTGTTTCGTTTGTCCCTTCACTTCCTTCATCCTCCTCCCTACTGAGATCTTCTTGAAGGCTAAGTTTTGGAAATCATTGCCTATATGTGTAGGTATTGCTAGTTTTGCTATAGATCTCCAGCTTTTTGCATTGTCTTTCTATGTCTGTTTTAGTGTGCTGCCATCAGATTTTGATTTTTTGCCTTGACTTCCTTAATCTTCCGCCCTAGTTAAGTTTTCTTTCTAAGTGGAAGCGTTTCCAGACTGGCCTTACTTTCTACATTGTCTTTCCACAGCTTTTCAGTCTGCTGCCACTCTTTGGTTTAGTATTTCCCTTCACTTCCTTCATCCTCCTTTCTATTGAGATCTTCTTGAAGGCTAAGGTTTTTAAATCATTTCCTGTATTTGTAGTTATTGCTAGATTTGCTCTTGATATCCAGCTTTTTGCACAGCCTTGCTATGTCTGTTTTAGTGTGCTGCCCTCAGTTTTTCGTTTTTGCCTTGGTTTCCTGAATCTTCCTCCCTGTTTCAAGGTTCATTTGAAGTGTAAGGTTTTGAAATCGCTGTCTTCAAGAGTTTTGTGTCATTCCTTAGGTTGTTAGTGTTATCGATTTTCTTTCAAAATCTCTCTTTTAGTTCACGGTCCTTGTTTTTGCCTATGGTTTTTCTTTTGTTCCCTTATCTCGGTTGGTTTTTCACTTGTCAACGTTCATGTCTTCGTCTTCCATTCCATTCTAGCCACTTTTTGTTGTTTTTCCAGAACACCGTGGCTTTGTACATTGTCTTTCTACATCTCATTTTAGTTTGCTGCCACTCTTTTGTTTCGTTTGTCCCTTCACTTCCTTCATCCTCCTCCCTACTGAGATCTTCTTGAAGGCTAAGTTTTGGAAATCATTGCCTATATGTGTAGGTATTGCTAGTTTTGCTATAGATCTCCAGCTTTTTGCATTGTCTTTCTATGTCTGTTTTAGTGTGCTGCCATCAGATTTTGAGTTTTTGCCTTGACTTCCTTAATCTTCCGCCCTAGTTAAGTTTTCTTTCTAAGTGGAAGCGTTTCCAGACTGGCCTTACTTTCTACATTGTCTTTCCACAGCTTTTCAGTCTGCTGCCACTCTTTGGTTTAGTATTTCCCTTCACTTCCTTCATCCTCCTTTCTATTGAGATCTTATTGAAGGCTAAGTTTTGGAAATCATTGCCTATATGTGTAGTTATTGCTAGTTTTGCTATAGATCTCCAGCTTTTTGCATTGTCTTGCTATGTCTGTTTTAGTGTGCTGCCCTCAGTTTTTCGTTTTTGCCTTGGTTTCCTGAATCTTCCTCCCTGTTTCAAGGTTCATTTGAAGTGTAAGGTTTTGAAATCGCTGTCTTCAAGAGTTTTGTGTCATTCCTTAGGTTGTTAGTATTATCGATTTTCTTTCAAAATCTCTCTTTTAGTTCACGGTGCTTGTTTTTGCCTATGGTTTTTCTTTTGTTCCCTAATCTCGGTTGGTTTTTCACTTGTCAACGTTCATGTCTTCGTCTTCCATTCCATTCTAGCCACTTTTTGTTGTTTTTCCAGAACACCGTGGCTTTGTACATTGTCTTTCTACATCTCATTTTAGTTTGCTGCCACTCTTTTGTTTCGTTTGTCCCTTGACTTCCTTCATCCTCCTCCCTACTGAGATCTTCTTGAAGGCTAAGTTTTGGAAATCATTGCCTATATGTGTAGGTATTGCTAGTTTTGCTATAGATCTCCAGCTTTTTGCATTGTCTTGCTATGTCTGTTTTAGTGTGCTGCCCTCAGATTTTGAGTTTTTGCCTTGGTTTCCTCAATCTTCCTCCCTGTTTCAAGGTTCATTTGAAGTGTAAGGTTTTGAAATCGCTGTCTTCAAGACTTTCGTGTCATTCCTTAGGTTGTTAGTGTTATCGATTTTCTTTCAAAATCTCTCTTTTAGTTCACGGTCCTTGTTTTTGCCTATGGTTTTTCTTTTCTTCCCTAATCTCGGTTGGTTTTTCACTTGTCAACGTTCATGTCTTCGTCTTCCATTCCATTCTAGCCACTTTTTGTTGTTTTTCCAGAACACCGTGGCTTTGTACATTGTCTTTCTACATCTCATTTTAGTTTGCTGCCACTCTTTTGTTTCGTTTGTCCCTTCACTTCCTTCATCCTCCTCCCTACTGAGATCTTCTTGAAGGCTAAGTTTTGGAAATCATTGCCTATATGTGTAGGTATTGCTAGTTTTGCTATAGATCTCCAGCTTTTTGCATTGTCTTTCTATGTCTGTTTTAGTGTGCTGCCCTCAGATTTTGAGGTTTTGCCTTGACTTCCTTAATCTTCCGCCCTAGTTAAGTTTTCTTTCTAAGTGGAAGCGTTTCCAGACTGGCCTTACTTTCTACATTGTCTTTCCACAGCTTTTCAGTCTGCTGCCACTCTTTGGTTTAGTATTTCCCTTCACTTCCTTCATCCTCCTTTCTATTGAGATCTTATTGAAGGCTAAGTTTTGGAAATCATTGCCTATATGTGTAGGTATTGCTAGTTTTGCTATAGATCTCCAGCTTTTTGCATTGTCTTGCTATGTCTGTTTTAGTGTGCTGCCCTCAGTTTTTCGTTTTTGCCTTGGTTTCCTGAATCTTCCTCCCTGTTTCAAGGTTCATTTGAAGTGTAAGGTTTTGAAATCGCTGTCTTCAAGAGTTTTGTGTCATTCCTTAGGTTGTTAGTAGTATCGATTTTCTTTCAAAATCTCTCTTTTAGTTCACGGTGCTTGTTTTAGCCTATGGTTTTTCTTTTGTTCCCTAATCTCGGTTGGTTTTTCACTTCTCAACGTTCATGTCTTCGTCTTCCATTCCATTCTAGCCACTTTTTGTTGTTTTTCCAGAACACCGTGGCTTTGTACATTGTCTTTCTACATCTCATTTTAGTCTGCTGCCACTCTTGTTTCGTTTGTCCCTTCACTTCCTTCATCCTCCTCCCTACTGAGATCTTCTTGAAGGCTAAGTTTTGGAAATCATTGCCTATATGTGTAGGTATTGCTAGTTTTGCTATAGATCTCCAGCTTTTTGCATTGTCTTTCTATGTCTGTTTTAGTGTGCTGCCATCAGATTTTGAGTTTTTGCCTTGACTTCCTTAATCTTCCGCCCTAGTTAAGTTTTCTTTCTAAGTGGAAGCGTTTCCAGACTGGCCTTACTTTCTACATTGTCTTTCCACAGCTTTTCAGTCTGCTGCCACTCTTTGGTTTAGTATTTCCCTTCACTTCCTTCATCCTCCTTTCTATTGAGATCTTATTGAAGGCTAAGTTTTGGAAATCATTGCCTATATGTGTAGTTATTGCTAGTTTTGCTATAGATCTCCAGCTTTTTGCACAGCCTTGCTATGTCTGTTTTAGTGTGCTACCCTCAGTTTTTCGTTTTTGCCTTGGTTTCCTGAATCTTCCTCCCTGTTTCAAGGTTCATTTGAAGTGTAAGGTTTTGAAATCGCTGTCTTCAAGAGTTTTGTGTCATTCCTTAGGTTGTTAGTAGTATCGATTTTCTTTCAAAATCTCTCTTTTAGTTCACGGTCCTTGTTTTTGCCTATGGTTTTTCTTTTGTTCCCTAATCTCGGTTGGTTTTTCACTTGTCAACGTTCATGTCTTCGTCTTCCATTCCATTCTAGCCACTTTTTGTTGTTTTTCCAGAACACCGTGGCTTTGTACATTGTCTTTCTACATCTCATTTTAGTTTGCTGCCACTCTTTTGTTTCGTTTGTCCCTTCACTTCCTTCATCCTCCTCCCTACTGAGATCTTCTTGAAGGCTAAGTTTTGGAAATCATTGCCTATATGTGTAGTTATTGCTAGTTTTGCTATAGATCTCCAGCTTTTTGCATTGTCTTGCTATGTCTGTTTTAGTGTGCTGCCCTCAGTTTTTCGTTTTTGCCTTGGTTTCCTGAATCTTCCTCCCTGTTTCAAGGTTCATTTGAAGTGTAAGGTTTTGAAATCGCTGTCTTCAAGACTTTCGTGTCATTCCTTAGGTTGTTAGTGTTATCGATTTTCTTTCAAAATCTCTCTTTTAGTTCACGGTCCTTGTTTTTGCCTATGGTTTTTCTTTTGTTCCCTAATCTCGGTTGGTTTTTCACTTCTCAACGTTCATGTCTTCGTCTTCCATTCCATTCTAGCCACTTTTTGTTGTTTTTCCAGAACACCGTGGCTTTGTACATTGTCTTTCTACATCTCATTTTAGTCTGCTGCCACTCTTGTTTCGTTTGTCCCTTCACTTCCTTCATCCTCCTCCCTACTGAGATCTTCTTGAAGGCTAAGTTTTGGAAATCATTGCCTATATGTGTAGGTATTGCTAGTTTTGCTATAGATCTCCAGCTTTTTGCATTGTCTTTCTATGTCTGTTTTAGTGTGCTGCCATCAGATTTTGAGGTTTTGCCTTGACTTCCTTAATCTTCCGCCCTAGTTAAGTTTTCTTTCTAAGTGGAAGCGTTTCCAGACTGGCCTTACTTTCTACATTGTCTTTCCACAGCTTTTCAGTCTGCTGCCACTCTTTGGTTTAGTATTTCCCTTCACTTCCTTCATCCTCCTTTCTATTGAGATCTTCTTGAAGGCTAAGGTTTTTAAATCATTTCCTGTATTTGTAGTTATTGCTAGATTTGCTCTTGATATCCAGCTTTTTGCACAGCCTTGCTATGTCTGTTTTAGTGTGCTGCCCTCAGTTTTTCGTTTTTGCCTTGGTTTCCTGAATCTTCCTCCCTGTTTCAAGGTTCATTTGAAGTGTAAGGTTTTGAAATCGCTGTCTTCAAGAGTTTTGTGTCATTCCTTAGGTTGTTAGTAGTATCGATTTTCTTTCAAAATCTCTCTTTTAGTTCACGGTCCTTGTTTTAGCCTATGGTTTTTCTTTTGTTCCCTAATCTCGGTTGGTTTTTCACTTCTCAACGTTCATGTCTTCGTCTTCCATTCCATTCTAGCCACTTTTTGTTGTTTTTCCAGAACACCGTGGCTTTGTACATTGTCTTTCTACATCTCATTTTAGTCTGCTGCCACTCTTGTTTCGTTTGTCCCTTCACTTCCTTCATCCTCCTCCCTACTGAGATCTTCTTGAAGGCTAAGTTTTGGAAATCATTGCCTATATGTGTAGGTATTGCTAGTTTTGCTATAGATCTCCAGCTTTTTGCATTGTCTTTCTATGTCTGTTTTAGTGTGCTGCCATCAGATTTTGATTTTTTGCCTTGACTTCCTTAATCTTCCGCCCTAGTTAAGTTTTCTTTCTAAGTGGAAGCGTTTCCAGACTGGCCTTACTTTCTACATTGTCTTTCCACAGCTTTTCAGTCTGCTGCCACTCTTTGGTTTAGTATTTCCCTTCACTTCCTTCATCCTCCTTTCTATTGAGATCTTCTTGAAGGCTAAGGTTTTTAAATCATTTCCTGTATTTGTAGTTATTGCTAGATTTGCTCTTGATATCCAGCTTTTTGCACAGCCTTGCTATGTCTGTTTTAGTGTGCTGCCCTCAGTTTTTCGTTTTTGCCTTGGTTTCCTGAATCTTCCTCCCTGTTTCAAGGTTCATTTGAAGTGTAAGGTTTTGAAATCGCTGTCTTCAAGAGTTTTGTGTCATTCCTTAGGTTGTTAGTGTTATCGATTTTCTTTCAAAATCTCTCTTTTAGTTCACGGTCCTTGTTTTTGCCTATGGTTTTTCTTTTGTTCCCTTATCTCGGTTGGTTTTTCACTTGTCAACGTTCATGTCTTCGTCTTCCATTCCATTCTAGCCACTTTTTGTTGTTTTTCCAGAACACCGTGGCTTTGTACATTGTCTTTCTACATCTCATTTTAGTTTGCTGCCACTCTTTTGTTTCGTTTGTCCCTTCACTTCCTTCATCCTCCTCCCTACTGAGATCTTCTTGAAGGCTAAGTTTTGGAAATCATTGCCTATATGTGTAGGTATTGCTAGTTTTGCTATAGATCTCCAGCTTTTTGCATTGTCTTTCTATGTCTGTTTTAGTGTGCTGCCATCAGATTTTGAGTTTTTGCCTTGACTTCCTTAATCTTCCGCCCTAGTTAAGTTTTCTTTCTAAGTGGAAGCGTTTCCAGACTGGCCTTACTTTCTACATTGTCTTTCCACAGCTTTTCAGTCTGCTGCCACTCTTTGGTTTAGTATTTCCCTTCACTTCCTTCATCCTCCTTTCTATTGAGATCTTATTGAAGGCTAAGTTTTGGAAATCATTGCCTATATGTGTAGTTATTGCTAGTTTTGCTATAGATCTCCAGCTTTTTGCATTGTCTTGCTATGTCTGTTTTAGTGTGCTGCCCTCAGTTTTTCGTTTTTGCCTTGGTTTCCTGAATCTTCCTCCCTGTTTCAAGGTTCATTTGAAGTGTAAGGTTTTGAAATCGCTGTCTTCAAGAGTTTTGTGTCATTCCTTAGGTTGTTAGTATTATCGATTTTCTTTCAAAATCTCTCTTTTAGTTCACGGTGCTTGTTTTTGCCTATGGTTTTTCTTTTGTTCCCTAATCTCGGTTGGTTTTTCACTTGTCAACGTTCATGTCTTCGTCTTCCATTCCATTCTAGCCACTTTTTGTTGTTTTTCCAGAACACCGTGGCTTTGTACATTGTCTTTCTACATCTCATTTTAGTTTGCTGCCACTCTTTTGTTTCGTTTGTCCCTTGACTTCCTTCATCCTCCTCCCTACTGAGATCTTCTTGAAGGCTAAGTTTTGGAAATCATTGCCTATATGTGTAGGTATTGCTAGTTTTGCTATAGATCTCCAGCTTTTTGCATTGTCTTGCTATGTCTGTTTTAGTGTGCTGCCCTCAGATTTTGAGTTTTTGCCTTGGTTTCCTCAATCTTCCTCCCTGTTTCAAGGTTCATTTGAAGTGTAAGGTTTTGAAATCGCTGTCTTCAAGACTTTCGTGTCATTCCTTAGGTTGTTAGTGTTATCGATTTTCTTTCAAAATCTCTCTTTTAGTTCACGGTCCTTGTTTTTGCCTATGGTTTTTCTTTTCTTCCCTAATCTCGGTTGGTTTTTCACTTGTCAACGTTCATGTCTTCGTCTTCCATTCCATTCTAGCCACTTTTTGTTGTTTTTCCAGAACACCGTGGCTTTGTACATTGTCTTTCTACATCTCATTTTAGTTTGCTGCCACTCTTTTGTTTCGTTTGTCCCTTCACTTCCTTCATCCTCCTCCCTACTGAGATCTTCTTGAAGGCTAAGTTTTGGAAATCATTGCCTATATGTGTAGGTATTGCTAGTTTTGCTATAGATCTCCAGCTTTTTGCATTGTCTTTCTATGTCTGTTTTAGTGTGCTGCCCTCAGATTTTGAGGTTTTGCCTTGACTTCCTTAATCTTCCGCCCTAGTTAAGTTTTCTTTCTAAGTGGAAGCGTTTCCAGACTGGCCTTACTTTCTACATTGTCTTTCCACAGCTTTTCAGTCTGCTGCCACTCTTTGGTTTAGTATTTCCCTTCACTTCCTTCATCCTCCTTTCTATTGAGATCTTATTGAAGGCTAAGTTTTGGAAATCATTGCCTATATGTGTAGTTATTGCTAGTTTTGCTATAGATCTCCAGCTTTTTGCACAGCCTTGCTATGTCTGTTTTAGTGTGCTACCCTCAGTTTTTCGTTTTTGCCTTGGTTTCCTGAATCTTCCTCCCTGTTTCAAGGTTCATTTGAAGTGTAAGGTTTTGAAATCGCTGTCTTCAAGAGTTTTGTGTCATTCCTTAGGTTGTTAGTAGTATCGATTTTCTTTCAAAATCTCTCTTTTAGTTCACGGTCCTTGTTTTTGCCTATGGTTTTTCTTTTGTTCCCTAATCTCGGTTGGTTTTTCACTTGTCAACGTTCATGTCTTCGTCTTCCATTCCATTCTAGCCACTTTTTGTTGTTTTTCCAGAACACCGTGGCTTTGTACATTGTCTTTCTACATCTCATTTTAGTTTGCTGCCACTCTTTTGTTTCGTTTGTCCCTTCACTTCCTTCATCCTCCTCCCTACTGAGATCTTCTTGAAGGCTAAGTTTTGGAAATCATTGCCTATATGTGTAGGTATTGCTAGTTTTGCTATAGATCTCCAGCTTTTTGCATTGTCTTGCTATGTCTGTTTTAGTGTGCTGCCCTCAGTTTTTCGTTTTTGCCTTGGTTTCCTGAATCTTCCTCCCTGTTTCAAGGTTCATTTGAAGTGTAAGGTTTTGAAATCGCTGTCTTCAAGACTTTCGTGTCATTCCTTAGGTTGTTAGTGTTATCGATTTTCTTTCAAAATCTCTCTTTTAGTTCACGGTCCTTGTTTTTGCCTATGGTTTTTCTTTTGTTCCCTAATCTCGGTTGGTTTTTCACTTGTCAACGTTCATGTCTTCGTCTTCCATTCCATTCTAGCCACTTTTTGTTGTTTTTCCAGAACACCGTGGCTTTGTACATTGTCTTTCTACATCTCATTTTAGTTTGCTGCCACTCTTTTGTTTCGTTTGTCCCTTCACTTCCTTCATCCTCCTCCCTACTGAGATCTTCTTGAAGGCTAAGTTTTGGAAATCATTGCCTATATGTGTAGGTATTGCTAGTTTTGCTATAGATCTCCAGCTTTTTGCATTGTCTTGCTATGTCTGTTTTAGTGTGCTGCCCTCAGATTTTGAGGTTTTGCCTTGACTTCCTTAATCTTCCGCCCTAGTTAAGTTTTCTTTCTAAGTGGAAGCGTTTCCAGACTGGCCTTACTTTCTACATTGTCTTTCCACAGCTTTTCAGTCTGCTGCCACTCTTTGGTTTAGTATTTCCCTTCACTTCCTTCATCCTCCTTTCTATTGAGATCTTCTTGAAGGCTAAGGTTTTTAAATCATTTCCTGTATTTGTAGTTATTGCTAGATTTGCTCTTGATATCCAGCTTTTTGCACAGCCTTGCTATGTCTGTTTTAGTGTGCTGCCCTCAGTTTTTCGTTTTTGCCTTGGTTTCCTGAATCTTCCTCCCTTTTTCAAGGTTCATTTGAAGTGTAAGGTTTTGAAATCGCTGTCTTCAAGAGTTTTGTGTCATTCCTTAGGTTGTTAGTATTATCAATTTTCTTTCAAAATCTCTCTTTTAGTTCACGGTGCTTGTTTTTGCCTATGGTTTTTCTTTTGTTCCCTAATCTCGGTTGGTTTTTCACTTGTCAACGTTCATGTCTTCTTCTTCCATTCCATTCTAGCCACTTTTTGTTGTTTTTCCAGAACACCGTGGATTTGTACATTGTCTTTCTACATCTCATTTTAGTTTGCTGCCACTCTTTTGTTTCGTTTGTCCCTTCACTTCCTTCATCCTCCTCCCTACTGAGATCTTCTTGAAGGCTAAGTTTTGGAAATCATTGCCTATATGTGTAGGTATTGCTAGTTTTGCTATAGATCTCCAGCTTTTTGCATTGTCTTTCTATGTCTGTTTTAGTGTGCTGCCATCAGATTTTGAGTTTTTGCCTTGACTTCCTTAATCTTCCGCCCTAGTTAAGTTTTCTTTCTAAGTGGAAGCGTTTCCAGACTGGCCTTACTTTCTACATTGTCTTTCCACAGCTTTTCAGTCTGCTGCCACTCTTTGGTTTAGTATTTCCCTTCACTTCCTTCATCCTCCTTTCTATTGACATCTTCTTGAAGGCTAAGTTTTGGAAATCATTGCCTATATGTGTAGTTATTGCTAGTTTTGCTATAGATCTCCAGCTTTTTGCATTGTCTTGCTATGTCTGTTTTAGTGTGCTGCCCTCAGTTTTTCGTTTTTGCCTTGGTTTCCTGAATCTTCCTCCCTGTTTCAAGGTTCATTTGAAGTGTAAGGTTTTGAAATCGCTGTCTTCAAGAGTTTTGTGTCATTCCTTAGGTTGTTAGTATTATCGATTTTCTTTCAAAATCTCTCTTTTAGTTCACGGTGCTTGTTTTTGCCTATGGTTTTTCTTTTGTTCCCTAACCTCGGTTGGTTTTTCACTTGTCAACGTTCATGTCTTCGTCTTCCATTCCATTCTAGCCACTTTTTGTTGTTTTTCCAGAACACCGTGGCTTTGTACATTGTCTTTCTACATCTCATTTTAGTTTGCTGCCACTCTTTTGTTTCGTTTGTCCCTTGACTTCCTTCATCCTCCTCCCTACTGAGATCTTCTTGAAGGCTAAGTTTTGGAAATCATTGCCTATATGTGTAGGTATTGCTAGTTTTGCTATAGATCTCCAGCTTTTTGCATTGTCTTGCTATGTCTGTTTTAGTGTGCTGCCCTCAGATTTTGAGTTTTTGCCTTGGTTTCCTCAATCTTCCTCCCTGTTTCAAGGTTCATTTGAAGTGTAAGGTTTTGAAATCGCTGTCTTCAAGACTTTCGTGTCATTCCTTAGGTTGTTAGTGTTATCGATTTTCTTTCAAAATCTCTCTTTTAGTTCACGGTCCTTGTTTTTGCCTATGGTTTTTCTTTTCTTCCCTAATCTCGGTTGGTTTTTCACTTGTCAACGTTCATGTCTTCGTCTTCCATTCCATTCTAGCCACTTTTTGTTGTTTTTCCAGAACACCGTGGCTTTGTACATTGTCTTTCTACATCTCATTTTAGTTTGCTGCCACTCTTTTGTTTCGTTTGTCCCTTCACTTCCTTCATCCTCCTCCCTACTGAGATCTTCTTGAAGGCTAAGTTTTGGAAATCATTGCCTATATGTGTAGGTATTGCTAGTTTTGCTATAGATCTCCAGCTTTTTGCATTGTCTTTCTATGTCTGTTTTAGTGTGCTGCCCTCAGATTTTGAGGTTTTGCCTTGACTTCCTTAATCTTCCGCCCTAGTTAAGTTTTCTTTCTAAGTGGAAGCGTTTCCAGACTGGCCTTACTTTCTACATTGTCTTTCCACAGCTTTTCAGTCTGCTGCCACTCTTTGGTTTAGTATTTCCCTTGACTTCCTTCATCCTCCTTTCTATTGAGATCTTATTGAAGGCTAAGTTTTGGAAATCATTGCCTATATGTGTAGGTATTGCTAGTTTTGCTATAGATCTCCAGCTTTTTGCATTGTCTTGCTATGTCTGTTTTAGTGTGCTGCCCTCAGTTTTTCGTTTTTGCCTTGGTTTCCTGAATCTTCCTCCCTGTTTCAAGGTTCATTTGAAGTGTAAGGTTTTGAAATCGCTGTCTTCAAGACTTTCGTGTCATTCCTTAGGTTGTTAGTGTTATCGATTTTCTTTCAAAATCTCTCTTTTAGTTCACGGTCCTTGTTTTTGCCTATGGTTTTTCTTTTGTTCCCTAATCCTAGTTGGTTTTTCACTTGTCAACGTTCATGTCTTCGTCTTCCATTCCATTCTAGCCACTTTTTGTTGTTTTTCCAGAACACCGTGGCTTTGTACATTGTCTTTCTACATCTCATTTTAGTTTGCTGCCACTCTTTTGTTTCGTTTGTCCCTTCACTTCCTTCATCCTCCTCCCTACTGAGATCTTCTTGAAGGCTAAGTTTTGGAAATCATTGCCTATATGTGTAGTTATTGCTAGTTTTGCTATAGATCTCCAGCTTTTTGCATTGTCTTGCTATGTCTGTTTTAGTGTGCTGCCCTCAGTTTTTCGTTTTTGCCTTGGTTTCCTGAATCTTCCTCCCTGTTTCAAGGTTCATTTGAAGTGTAAGGTTTTGAAATCGCTGTCTTCAAGAGTTTTGTGTCATTCCTTAGGTTGTTAGTATTATCGATTTTCTTTCAAAATCTCTCTTTTAGTTCACGGTCCTTGTTTTTGCCTATGGTTTTTCTTTTGTTCCCTAATCTCGGTTGGTTTTTCACTTCTCAACGTTCATGTCTTCGTCTTCCATTCCATTCTAGCCACTTTTTGTTGTTTTTCCAGAACACCGTGGCTTTGTACATTGTCTTTCTACATCTCATTTTAGTCTGCTGCCACTCTTGTTTCGTTTGTCCCTTCACTTCCTTCATCCTCCTCCCTACTGAGATCTTCTTGAAGGCTAAGTTTTGGAAATCATTGCCTATATGTGTAGGTATTGCTAGTTTTGCTATAGATCTCCAGCTTTTTGCATTGTCTTTCTATGTCTGTTTTAGTGTGCTGCCATCAGATTTTGAGGTTTTGCCTTGACTTCCTTAATCTTCCGCCCTAGTTAAGTTTTCTTTCTAAGTGGAAGCGTTTCCAGACTGGCCTTACTTTCTACATTGTCTTTCCACAGCTTTTCAGTCTGCTGCCACTCTTTGGTTTAGTATTTCCCTTCACTTCCTTCATCCTCCTTTCTATTGAGATCTTCTTGAAGGCTAAGGTTTTTAAATCATTTCCTGTATTTGTAGTTATTGCTAGATTTGCTCTTGATATCCAGCTTTTTGCACAGCCTTGCTATGTCTGTTTTAGTGTGCTGCCCTCAGTTTTTCGTTTTTGCCTTGGTTTCCTGAATCTTCCTCCCTTTTTCAAGGTTCATTTGAAGTGTAAGGTTTTGAAATCGCTGTCTTCAAGAGTTTTGTGTCATTCCTTAGGTTGTTAGTATTATCAATTTTCTTTCAAAATCTCTCTTTTAGTTCACGGTGCTTGTTTTTGCCTATGGTTTTTCTTTTGTTCCCTAATCTCGGTTGGTTTTTCACTTGTCAACGTTCATGTCTTCTTCTTCCATTCCATTCTAGCCACTTTTTGTTGTTTTTCCAGAACACCGTGGATTTGTACATTGTCTTTCTACATCTCATTTTAGTTTGCTGCCACTCTTTTGTTTCGTTTGTCCCTTCACTTCCTTCATCCTCCTCCCTACTGAGATCTTCTTGAAGGCTAAGTTTTGGAAATCATTGCCTATATGTGTAGGTATTGCTAGTTTTGCTATAGATCTCCAGCTTTTTGCATTGTCTTTCTATGTCTGTTTTAGTGTGCTGCCATCAGATTTTGAGTTTTTGCCTTGACTTCCTTAATCTTCCGCCCTAGTTAAGTTTTCTTTCTAAGTGGAAGCGTTTCCAGACTGGCCTTACTTTCTACATTGTCTTTCCACAGCTTTTCAGTCTGCTGCCACTCTTTGGTTTAGTATTTCCCTTCACTTCCTTCATCCTCCTTTCTATTGAGATCTTATTGAAGGCTAAGTTTTGGAAATCATTGCCTATATGTGTAGTTATTGCTAGTTTTGCTATAGATCTCCAGCTTTTTGCATTGTCTTGCTATGTCTGTTTTAGTGTGCTGCCCTCAGTTTTTCGTTTTTGCCTTGGTTTCCTGAATCTTCCTCCCTGTTTCAAGGTTCATTTGAAGTGTAAGGTTTTGAAATCGCTGTCTTCAAGAGTTTTGTGTCATTCCTTAGGTTGTTAGTATTATCGATTTTCTTTCAAAATCTCTCTTTTAGTTCACGGTGCTTGTTTTTGCCTATGGTTTTTCTTTTGTTCCCTAACCTCGGTTGGTTTTTCACTTGTCAACGTTCATGTCTTCGTCTTCCATTCCATTCTAGCCACTTTTTGTTGTTTTTCCAGAACACCGTGGCTTTGTACATTGTCTTTCTACATCTCATTTTAGTTTGCTGCCACTCTTTTGTTTCGTTTGTCCCTTGACTTCCTTCATCCTCCTCCCTACTGAGATCTTCTTGAAGGCTAAGTTTTGGAAATCATTGCCTATATGTGTAGGTATTGCTAGTTTTGCTATAGATCTCCAGCTTTTTGCATTGTCTTGCTATGTCTGTTTTAGTGTGCTGCCCTCAGATTTTGAGTTTTTGCCTTGGTTTCCTCAATCTTCCTCCCTGTTTCAAGGTTCATTTGAAGTGTAAGGTTTTGAAATCGCTGTCTTCAAGACTTTCGTGTCATTCCTTAGGTTGTTAGTGTTATCGATTTTCTTTCAAAATCTCTCTTTTAGTTCACGGTCCTTGTTTTTGCCTATGGTTTTTCTTTTCTTCCCTAATCTCGGTTGGTTTTTCACTTGTCAACGTTCATGTCTTCGTCTTCCATTCCATTCTAGCCACTTTTTGTTGTTTTTCCAGAACACCGTGGCTTTGTACATTGTCTTTCTACATCTCATTTTAGTTTGCTGCCACTCTTTTGTTTCGTTTGTCCCTTCACTTCCTTCATCCTCCTCCCTACTGAGATCTTCTTGAAGGCTAAGTTTTGGAAATCATTGCCTATATGTGTAGGTATTGCTAGTTTTGCTATAGATCTCCAGCTTTTTGCATTGTCTTTCTATGTCTGTTTTAGTGTGCTGCCCTCAGATTTTGAGGTTTTGCCTTGACTTCCTTAATCTTCCGCCCTAGTTAAGTTTTCTTTCTAAGTGGAAGCGTTTCCAGACTGGCCTTACTTTCTACATTGTCTTTCCACAGCTTTTCAGTCTGCTGCCACTCTTTGGTTTAGTATTTCCCTTGACTTCCTTCATCCTCCTTTCTATTGAGATCTTATTGAAGGCTAAGTTTTGGAAATCATTGCCTATATGTGTAGGTATTGCTAGTTTTGCTATAGATCTCCAGCTTTTTGCATTGTCTTGCTATGTCTGTTTTAGTGTGCTGCCCTCAGTTTTTCGTTTTTGCCTTGGTTTCCTGAATCTTCCTCCCTGTTTCAAGGTTCATTTGAAGTGTAAGGTTTTGAAATCGCTGTCTTCAAGAGTTTTGTGTCATTCCTTAGGTTGTTAGTAGTATCGATTTTCTTTCAAAATCTCTCTTTTAGTTCACGGTGCTTGTTTTAGCCTATGGTTTTTCTTTTGTTCCCTAATCTCGGTTGGTTTTTCACTTCTCAACGTTCATGTCTTCGTCTTCCATTCCATTCTAGCCACTTTTTGTTGTTTTTCCAGAACACCGTGGCTTTGTACATTGTCTTTCTACATCTCATTTTAGTCTGCTGCCACTCTTGTTTCGTTTGTCCCTTCACTTCCTTCATCCTCCTCCCTACTGAGATCTTCTTGAAGGCTAAGTTTTGGAAATCATTGCCTATATGTGTAGGTATTGCTAGTTTTGCTATAGATCTCCAGCTTTTTGCATTGTCTTTCTATGTCTGTTTTAGTGTGCTGCCATCAGATTTTGATTTTTTGCCTTGACTTCCTTAATCTTCCGCCCTAGTTAAGTTTTCTTTCTAAGTGGAAGCGTTTCCAGACTGGCCTTACTTTCTACATTGTCTTTCCACAGCTTTTCAGTCTGCTGCCACTCTTTGGTTTAGTATTTCCCTTCACTTCCTTCATCCTCCTTTCTATTGAGATCTTCTTGAAGGCTAAGGTTTTTAAATCATTTCCTGTATTTGTAGTTATTGCTAGATTTGCTCTTGATATCCAGCTTTTTGCACAGCCTTGCTATGTCTGTTTTAGTGTGCTGCCCTCAGTTTTTCGTTTTTGCCTTGGTTTCCTGAATCTTCCTCCCTGTTTCAAGGTTCATTTGAAGTGTAAGGTTTTGAAATCGCTGTCTTCAAGAGTTTTGTGTCATTCCTTAGGTTGTTAGTGTTATCGATTTTCTTTCAAAATCTCTCTTTTAGTTCACGGTCCTTGTTTTTGCCTATGGTTTTTCTTTTGTTCCCTTATCTCGGTTGGTTTTTCACTTGTCAACGTTCATGTCTTCGTCTTCCATTCCATTCTAGCCACTTTTTGTTGTTTTTCCAGAACACCGTGGCTTTGTACATTGTCTTTCTACATCTCATTTTAGTTTGCTGCCACTCTTTTGTTTCGTTTGTCCCTTCACTTCCTTCATCCTCCTCCCTACTGAGATCTTCTTGAAGGCTAAGTTTTGGAAATCATTGCCTATATGTGTAGGTATTGCTAGTTTTGCTATAGATCTCCAGCTTTTTGCATTGTCTTTCTATGTCTGTTTTAGTGTGCTGCCATCAGATTTTGAGTTTTTGCCTTGACTTCCTTAATCTTCCGCCCTAGTTAAGTTTTCTTTCTAAGTGGAAGCGTTTCCAGACTGGCCTTACTTTCTACATTGTCTTTCCACAGCTTTTCAGTCTGCTGCCACTCTTTGGTTTAGTATTTCCCTTCACTTCCTTCATCCTCCTTTCTATTGAGATCTTATTGAAGGCTAAGTTTTGGAAATCATTGCCTATATGTGTAGTTATTGCTAGTTTTGCTATAGATCTCCAGCTTTTTGCACAGCCTTGCTATGTCTGTTTTAGTGTGCTACCCTCAGTTTTTCGTTTTTGCCTTGGTTTCCTGAATCTTCCTCCCTGTTTCAAGGTTCATTTGAAGTGTAAGGTTTTGAAATCGCTGTCTTCAAGAGTTTTGTGTCATTCCTTAGGTTGTTAGTATTATCGATTTTCTTTCAAAATCTCTCTTTTAGTTCACGGTCCTTGTTTTTGCCTATGGTTTTTCTTTTGTTCCCTAATCTCGGTTGGTTTTTCACTTGTCAACGTTCATGTCTTCGTCTTCCATTCCATTCTAGCCACTTTTTGTTGTTTTTCCAGAACACCGTGGCTTTGTACATTGTCTTTCTACATCTCATTTTAGTTTGCTGCCACTCTTTTGTTTCGTTTGTCCCTTCACTTCCTTCATCCTCCTCCCTACTGAGATCTTCTTGAAGGCTAAGTTTTGGAAATCATTGCCTATATGTGTAGGTATTGCTAGTTTTGCTATAGATCTCCAGCTTTTTGCATTGTCTTGCTATGTCTGTTTTAGTGTGCTGCCCTCAGTTTTTCGTTTTTGCCTTGGTTTCCTGAATCTTCCTCCCTGTTTCAAGGTTCATTTGAAGTGTAAGGTTTTGAAATCGCTGTCTTCAAGACTTTCGTGTCATTCCTTAGGTTGTTAGTGTTATCGATTTTCTTTCAAAATCTCTCTTTTAGTTCACGGTCCTTGTTTTTGCCTATGGTTTTTCTTTTGTTCCCTAATCTCGGTTGGTTTTTCACTTGTCAACGTTCATGTCTTCGTCTTCCATTCCATTCTAGCCACTTTTTGTTGTTTTTCCAGAACACCGTGGCTTTGTACATTGTCTTTCTACATCTCATTTTAGTTTGCTGCCACTCTTTTGTTTCGTTTGTCCCTTCACTTCCTTCATCCTCCTCCCTACTGAGATCTTCTTGAAGGCTAAGTTTTGGAAATCATTGCCTATATGTGTAGTTATTGCTAGTTTTGCTATAGATCTCCAGCTTTTTGCATTGTCTTGCTATGTCTGTTTTAGTGTGCTGCCCTCAGTTTTTCGTTTTTGCCTTGGTTTCCTGAATCTTCCTCCCTGTTTCAAGGTTCATTTGAAGTGTAAGGTTTTGAAATCGCTGTCTTCAAGAGTTTTGTGTCATTCCTTAGGTTGTTAGTAGTATCGATTTTCTTTCAAAATCTCTCTTTTAGTTCACGGTCCTTGTTTTTGCCTATGGTTTTTCTTTTGTTCCCTAATCTCGGTTGGTTTTTCACTTCTCAACGTTCATGTCTTCGTCTTCCATTCCATTCTAGCCACTTTTTGTTGTTTTTCCAGAACACCGTGGATTTGTACATTGTCTTTCTACATCTCATTTTAGTCTGCTGCCACTCTTGTTTCGTTTGTCCCTTCACTTCCTTCATCCTCCTCCCTACTGAGATCTTCTTGAAGGCTAAGTTTTGGAAATCATTGCCTATATGTGTAGGTATTGCTAGTTTTGCTATAGATCTCCAGCTTTTTGCATTGTCTTTCTATGTCTGTTTTAGTGTGCTGCCATCAGATTTTGAGGTTTTGCCTTGACTTCCTTAATCTTCCGCCCTAGTTAAGTTTTCTTTCTAAGTGGAAGCGTTTCCAGACTGGCCTTACTTTCTACATTGTCTTTCCACAGCTTTTCAGTCTGCTGCCACTCTTTGGTTTAGTATTTCCCTTCACTTCCTTCATCCTCCTTTCTATTGAGATCATATTGAAGGCTAAGGTTTTTAAATCATTTCCTGTATTTGTAGTTATTGCTAGATTTGCTCTTGATATCCAGCTTTTTGCACAGCCTTGCTATGTCTGTTTTAGTGTGCTGCCCTCAGTTTTTCGTTTTTGCCTTGGTTTCCTGAATCTTCCTCCCTTTTTCAAGGTTCATTTGAAGTGTAAGGTTTTGAAATCGCTGTCTTCAAGAGTTTTGTGTCGTTCCTTAGGTTGTTAGTATTATCGATTTTCTTTCAAAATCTCTCTTTTAGTTCACGGTCCTTGTTTTTGCCTATGGTTTTTCTTTTGTTCCCTAATCTCGGTTGGTTTTTCACTTGTCAACGTTCATGTCTTCGTCTTCCATTCCATTCTAGCCACTTTTTGTTGTTTTTCCAGAACACCGTGGCTTTGTACATTGTCTTTCTACATCTCATTTTAGTTTGCTGCCACTCTTTTGTTTCGTTTGTCCCTTGACTTCCTTCATCCTCCTCCCTACTGAGATCTTCTTGAAGGCTAAGTTTTGGAAATCATTGCCTATATGTGTAGGTATTGCTAGTTTTGCTATAGATCTCCAGCTTTTTGCATTGTCTTTCTATGTCTGTTTTAGTGTGCTGCCATCAGATTTTGAGTTTTTGCCTTGACTTCCTTAATCTTCCGCCCTAGTTAAGTTTTCTTTCTAAGTGGAAGCGTTTCCAGACTGGCCTTACTTTCTACATTGTCTTTCCACAGCTTTTCAGTCTGCTGCCACTCTTTGGTTTAGTATTTCCCTTCACTTCCTTCATCCTCCTTTCTATTGAGATCTTCTTGAAGGCTAAGGTTTTTAAATCATTTCCTGTATTTGTAGGTATTGCTAGATTTGCTCTTGATCTCCAGCTTTTTGCACAGCCTTGCTATGTCTGTTTTAGTGTGCTGCCCTCAGTTTTTCGTTTTTGCCGTGGTTTCCTGAATCTTCCTCCCTGTTTCAAGGTTCATTTGAAGTGTAAGGTTTTGAAATCGCTGTCTTCAAGAGTTTTGTGTCATTCCTTAGGTTGTTAGTATTATCGATTTTCTTTCAAAATCTCTCTTTTAGTTCACGGTCCTTGTTTTTGCCTATGGTTTTTCTTTTGTTCCCTAATCTCGGTTGGTTTTTCACTTGTCAACGTTCATGTCTTCGTCTTCCATTCCATTCTAGCCACTTTTTGTTGTTTTTCCAGAACACCGTGGCTTTGTACATTGTCTTTCTACATCTCATTTTAGTTTGCTGCCACTCTTTTGTTTCGTTTGTCCCTTCACTTCCTTCATCCTCCTCCCTGCTGAGATCTTCTTGAAGGCTAAGTTTTGGAAATCATTGCCTATATGTGTAGGTATTGCTAGTTTTGCTATAGATCTCCAGCTTTTTGCATTGTCTTTCTATGTCTGTTTTAGTGTGCTGCCCTCAGATTTTGAGTTTTTGCCTTGACTTCCTTAATCTTCCGCCCTAGTTAAGTTTTCTTTCTAAGTGGAAGCGTTTCCAGACTGGCCTTACTTTCTACATTGTCTTTCCACAGCTTTTCAGTCTGCTGCCACTCTTTGGTTTAGTATTTCCCTTCACTTCCTTCATCGTCCTCCCTACTGAGATCTTCTTGAAGGCTAAGGTTTTTAAATCATTTCCTGTATTTGTAGTTATTGCTAGATTTGCTCTTGATCTCCAGCTTTTTGCATTGTCTTTCTATGTCTGTTTTAGTGTGCTGCCCTCAGTTTTTCGTTTTTGCCTTGGTTTCCTGAATCTTCCTCCCTGTTTCAAGGTTCATTTGAAGTGTAAGGTTTTGAAATCGCTGTCTTCAAGAGTTTTGTGTCATTCCTTAGGTTGTTAGTATTATCGATTTTCTTTCAAAATCTCTCTTTTAGTTCACGGTCCTTGTTTTTGCCTATGTTTTTTCTTTTGTTCCCTAATCTCGGTTGGTTTTTCACTTGTCAACGTTCATGTCTTCGTCTTCCATTCCATTCTAGCCACTTTTTGTTGTTTTTCCAGAACACCGTGGATTTGTACATTGTCTTTCTACATCTCATTTTAGTTTGCTGCCACTCTTTTGTTTCGTTTGTCCCTTCACTTCCTTCATCCTCCTCCCTACTGAGATCTTCTTGAAGGCTAAGTTTTGGAAATCATTGCCTATATGTGTAGGTATTGCTAGTTTTGCTATAGATCTCCAGCTTTTTGCATTGTCTTTCTATGTCTGTTTTAGTGTGCTGCCCTCAGATTTTGAGTTGTTGCCTTGGTTTCCTGAATCTTCCTCCCTGTTTCAAGGTTCATTTGAAGTGTAAGGTTTTGAAATCGCTGTCTTCAAGAGTTTTGTGTCATTCCTTAGGTTGTTAGTGTTATCGATTTTCTTTCAAAATCTCTCTTTTAGTTCACGGTCCTTGTTTTTGCCTATGGTTTTTCTTTTGTTCCCTAATCTCGGTTGGTTTTTCACTTGTCAACGTTCATGTCTTCGTCTTCCATTCCATTCTAGCCACTTTTTGTTGTTTTTCCAGAACACCGTGGCTTTGTACATTGTCTTTCTACATCTCATTTTAGTTTGCTGCCACTCTTTTGTTTCGTTTGTCCCTTCACTTCCTTCATCCTCCTCCCTACTGAGATCTTCTTGAAGGCTAAGTTTTGGAAATCATTGCCTATATGTGTAGGTATTGCTAGTTTTGCTATAGATCTCCAGCTTTTTGCATTGTCTTTCTATGTCTGTTTTAGTGTGCTGCCATCAGATTTTGAGTTTTTGCCTTGACTTCCTTAATCTTCCGCCCTAGTTAAGTTTTCTTTCTAAGTGGAAGCGTTTCCAGACTGGCCTTACTTTCTACATTGTCTTTCCACAGCTTTTCAGTCTGCTGCCACTCTTTGGTTTAGTATTTCCCTTCACTTCCTTCATCCTCCTTTCTATTGAGATCTTCTTGAAGGCTAAGGTTTTTAAATCATTTCCTGTATTTGTAGGTATTGCTAGATTTGCTCTTGATCTCCAGCTTTTTGCACAGCCTTGCTATATCTGTTTTAGTGTGCTGCCCTCAGTTTTTCGTTTTTGCCTTGGTTTCCTGAATCTTCCTCCCTGTTTCAAGGTTCATTTGAAGTGTAAGGTTTTGAAATCGCTGTCTTCAAGAGTTTTGTGTCGTTCCTTAGATTTTTAGTGTTATCGATTTTCTTTCAAAATCTCTCTTTTAGTTCACGGTCCTTGTTTTTGCCTATGGTTTTTCTTTTGTTCCCTAATCTCGGTTGGTTTTTCACTTGTCAACGTTCATGTCTTCGTCTTCCATTCCATTCTAGCCACTTTTTCTTGTTTTTCCAGAACACCGTGGCTTTGTACATTGTCTTTCTACATCTCATTTTAGTCTGCTGCCACTCTTTGGTTTAGTATTTTCCTTGACTTCCTTCATCCTCCTCCCCACTGAGATCTTCTTGATGCTAAGTTTTTTAAATCATTTCCTGTATTTGTAGGTATTGCTAGATTTGCTCTTGATCTCCAGCTTTTTGCACAGCCTTGCTATGTCTGTTTTAGTGTGCTGCCCTCAGTTTTTCGTTTTTGCCTTGGTTTCCTGAATCTTCCTCCCTGTTTCAAGGTTCATTTGAAGTGTAAGGTTTTGAAATCGCTGTCTTCAAGAGTTTTGTGTCATTCCTTAGGTTGTTAGTATTATCGATTTTCTTTCAAAATCTCTCTTTTAGTTCACGGTGCTTGTTTTTGCCTATGGTTTTTCTTTTGTTCCCTAATCTCGGTTGGTTTTTCACTTGTCAACGTTCATGTCTTCGTCTTCCATTCCATTCTAGCCACTTTTTGTTGTTTTTCCAGAACACCGTGGATTTGTACATTGTCTTTCTACATCTCATTTTAGTTTGCTGCCACTCTTTTGTTTCGTTTGTCCCTTCACTTCCTTCATCCTCCTCCCTACTGAGATCTTCTTGAAGGCTAAGTTTTGGAAATCATTGCCTATATGTGTAGGTATTGCTAGTTTTGCTATAGATCTCCAGCTTTTTGCATTGTCTTGCTATGTCTGTTTAAGTGTGCTGCCCTCAGATTTTGAGTTTTCGCCTTGGTTTCCTGAATCTTCCTCCCTGTTTCAAGGTTCATTTGAAGTGTAAGGTTTTGAAATCGCTGTCTTCAAGACTTTCGTGTCATTCCTTAGGTTGTTAGTGTTATCGATTTTCTTTCAAAATCTCTCTTTTAGTTCACGGTCCTTGTTTTTGCCTATGGTTTTTCTTTTGTTCCCTAATCTCGGTTGGTTTTTCACTTGTCAACGTTCATGTCTTCGTCTTCCATTCCATTCTAGCCACTTTTTGTTGTTTTTCCAGAACACCGTGGCTTTGTACATTGTCTTTCTACATCTCATTTTAGTTTGCTGCCACTCTTTTGTTTCGTTTGTCCCTTCACTTCCTTCATCCTCCTCCCTACTGAGATCTTCTTGAAGGCTAAGTTTTGGAAATCATTACCTATATGTGTAGGTATTGCTAGTTTTGCTATAGATCTCCAGCTTTTTGCATTGTCTTGCTATGTCTGTTTTAGTGTGCTGCCCTCAGATTTTGAGTTGTTGCCTTGGTTTCCTGAGTCTTCCTCCCTGTTTCAAGGTTCATTTGAAGTGTAAGGTTTTGAAATCGCTGTCTTCAAGAGTTTTGTGTCATTCCTTAGGTTGTTAGTGTTATCGATTTTCTTTCAAAATCTCTCTTTTAGTTCACGGTCCTTGTTTTTGCCTATGGTTTTTCTTTTGTTCCCTAATCTCGGTTGGTTTTTCACTTGTCAACGTTCATGTCTTCGTCTTCCATTCCATTCTAGCCACTTTTTGTTGTTTTTCCAGAACACCGTGGCTTTGTACATTGTCTTTCTACATCTCATTTTAGTTTGCTGCCACTCTTTTGTTTCGTTTGTCCCTTGACTTCCTTCATCCTCCTCCCTACTGAGATCTTCTTGAAGGCTAAGTTTTGGAAATCATTGCCTATATGTGTAGGTATTGCTAGTTTTGCTAGAGATCTCCAGCTTTTTGCATTGTCTTGCTATGTCTGTTTTAGTGTGCTGCCCTCAGATTTTGAGGTTTTGCCTTGACTTCCTTAATCTTCCGCCCTAGTTAAGTTTTCTTTCTAAGTGGAAGCGTTTCCAGACTGGCCTTACTTTCTACCTTGTCTTTCCACAGCTTTTCAGTCTGCTGCCACTCTTTGGTTTAGTATTTCCCTTCACTTCCTTCATCCTCCTTTCTATTGAGATCTTATTGAAGGCTAAGTTTTGGAAATCATTGCCTATATGTGTAGGTATTGCTAGTTTTGCTATAGATCTCCAGCTTTTTGCATTGTCTTGCTATGTCTGTTTTAGTGTGCTGCCCTCAGTTTTTCGTTTTTGCCTTGGTTTCCTGAATCTTCCTCCCTGTTTCAAGGTTCATTTGAAGTGTAAGGTTTTGAAATCGCTGTCTTCAAGACTTTCGTGTCATTCCTTAGGTTGTTAGTGTTATCGATTTTCTTTCAAAATCTCTCTTTTAGTTCACGGTCCTTGTTTTTGCCTATGGTTTTTCTTTTGTTCCCTAATCTCGGTTGGTTTTTCACTTGTCAACGTTCATGTCTTCGTCTTCCATTCCATTCTAGCCACTTTTTGTTGTTTTTCCAGAACACCGTGGCTTTGTACATTGTCTTTCTACATCTCATTTTAGTTTGCTGCCACTCTTTTGTTTCGTTTCTTCCTTCACTTCCTTTATCCTCCTCCCTACTGAGATCTTCTTGAAGGTTAAGTTTTGTAAATCATTACCTATATGTGTAGGTATTGCTAGTTTTGCTATAGATCTCCAGCTTTTTGCACAGCCTTGCTATATCTGTTTTAGTGTGCTGCCCTCAGTTTTTCGTTTTTGCCTTGGTTTCCTGAATCTTCCTCCCTGTTTCAAGGTTCATTTGAAGTGTAAGGTTTTGAAATCGCTGTCTTCAAGAGTTTTGTGTCGTTCCTTAGGTTGTTAGTATTATCGATTTTCTTTCAAAATCTCTCTTTTAGTTCACGGTCCTTGTTTTTGCCTATGGTTTTTCTTTTGTTCCCTAATCTCGGTTGGTTTTTCACTTGTCAACGTTCATGTCTTCGTCTTCCATTCCATTCTAGCCACTTTTTGTTGTTTTTCCAGAACACCGTGGCTTTGTACATTGTCTTTCTACATCTCATTTTAGTTTGCTGCCACTCTTTTGTTTCGTTTGTCCCTTGACTTCCTTCATCCTCCTCCCTACTGAGATCTTCTTGAAGGCTAAGTTTTGGAAATCATTGCCTATATGTGTAGGTATTGCTAGTTTTGCTAGAGATCTCCAGCTTTTTGCATTGTCTTTCTATGTCTGTTTTAGTGTGCTGCCATCAGATTTTGAGTTTTTGCCTTGACTTCCTTAATCTTCCGCCCTAGTTAAGTTTTCTTTCTAAGTGGAAGCGTTTCCAGACTGGCCTTACTTTCTACATTGTCTTTCCACAGCTTTTCAGTCTGCTGCCACTCTTTGGTTTAGTATTTCCCTTCACTTCCTTCATCCTCCTTTCTATTGAGATCTTCTTGAAGGCTAAGGTTTTTAAATCATTTCCTGTATTTGTAGGTATTGCTAGATTTGCTCTTGATCTCCAGCTTTTTGCACAGCCTTGCTATATCTGTTTTAGTGTGCTGCCCTCAGTTTTTCGTTTTTGCCTTGGTTTCCTGAATCTTCCTCCCTGTTTCAAGGTTCATTTGAAGTGTAAGGTTTTGAAATCGCTGTCTTCAAGAGTTTTGTGTCATTCCTTAGGTTGTTAGTATTATCGATTTTCTTTCAAAATCTCTCTTTTAGTTCACGGTCCTTGTTTTTGCCTATGTTTTTTCTTTTGTTCCCTAATCTCGGTTGGTTTTTCACTTGTCAACGTTCATGTCTTCGTCTTCCATTCCATTCTAGCCACTTTTTGTTGTTTTTCCAGAACACCGTGGCTTTGTACATTGTCTTTCTACATCTCATTTTAGTTTGCTGCCACTCTTTTGTTTCGTTTGTCCCTTCACTTCCTTCATCCTCCTCCCTGCTGAGATCTTCTTGAAGGCTAAGTTTTGGAAATCATTGCCTATATGTGTAGGTATTGCTAGTTTTGCTATAGATCTCCAGCTTTTTGCATTGTCTTTCTATGTCTGTTTTAGTGTGCTGCCCTCAGATTTTGAGTTTTTGCCTTGACTTCCTTAATCTTCCGCCCTAGTTAAGTTTTCTTTCTAAGTGGAAGCGTTTCCAGACTGGCCTTACTTTCTACATTGTCTTTCCACAGCTTTTCAGTCTGCTGCCACTCTTTGGTTTAGTATTTCCCTTCACTTCCTTCATCCTCCTCCCTACTGAGATCTTCTTGAAGGCTAAGGTTTTTAAATCATTTCCTGTATTTGTAGTTATTGCTAGATTTGCTCTTGATCTCCAGCTTTTTGCATTGTCTTTCTATGTCTGTTTTAGTGTGCTGCCCTCAGTTTTTCGTTTTTGCCTTGGTTTCCTGAATCTTCCTCCCTGTTTCAAGGTTCATTTGAAGTGTAAGGTTTTGAAATCGCTGTCTTCAAGAGTTTTGTGTCATTCCTTAGGTTGTTAGTATTATCGATTTTCTTTCAAAATCTCTCTTTTAGTTCACGGTCCTTGTTTTTGCCTATGTTTTTTCTTTTGTTCCCTAATCTCGGTTGGTTTTTCACTTGTCAACGTTCATGTCTTCGTCTTCCATTCCATTCTAGCCACTTTTTGTTGTTTTTCCAGAACACCGTGGATTTGTACATTGTCTTTCTACATCTCATTTTAGTTTGCTGCCACTCTTTTGTTTCGTTTGTCCCTTCACTTCCTTCATCCTCCTCCCTACTGAGATCTTCTTGAAGGCTAAGTTTTGGAAATCATTGCCTATATGTGTAGGTATTGCTAGTTTTGCTATAGATCTCCAGCTTTTTGCATTGTCTTTCTATGTCTGTTTTAGTGTGCTGCCCTCAGATTTTGAGTTGTTGCCTTGGTTTCCTGAATCTTCCTCCCTGTTTCAAGGTTCATTTGAAGTGTAAGGTTTTGAAATCGCTGTCTTCAAGAGTTTTGTGTCATTCCTTAGGTTGTTAGTGTTATCGATTTTCTTTCAAAATCTCTCTTTTAGTTCACGGTCCTTGTTTTTGCCTATGGTTTTTCTTTTGTTCCCTAATCTCGGTTGGTTTTTCACTTGTCAACGTTCATGTCTTCGTCTTCCATTCCATTCTAGCCACTTTTTGTTGTTTTTCCAGAACACCGTGGCTTTGTACATTGTCTTTCTACATCTCATTTTAGTTTGCTGCCACTCTTTTGTTTCGTTTGTCCCTTCACTTCCTTCATCCTCCTCCCTACTGAGATCTTCTTGAAGGCTAAGTTTTGGAAATCATTGCCTATATGTGTAGGTATTGCTAGTTTTGCTATAGATCTCCAGCTTTTTGCATTGTCTTTCTATGTCTGTTTTAGTGTGCTGCCCTCAGATTTTGAGGTTTTGCCTTGACTTCCTTAATCTTCCGCCCTAGTTAAGTTTTCTTTCTAAGTGGAAGCGTTTCCAGACTGGCCTTACTTTCTACATTGTCTTTCCACAGCTTTTCAGTCTGCTGCCACTCTTTGGTTTAGTATTTCCCTTCACTTCCTTCATCCTCCTTTCTATTGAGATCTTCTTGAAGGCTAAGGTTTTTAAATCATTTCCTGTATTTGTAGGTATTGCTAGATTTGCTCTTGATCTCCAGCTTTTTGCACAGCCTTGCTATATCTGTTTTAGTGTGCTGCCCTCAGTTTTTCGTTTTTGCCTTGGTTTCCTGAATCTTCCTCCCTGTTTCAAGGTTCATTTGAAGTGTAAGGTTTTGAAATCGCTGTCTTCAAGAGTTTTGTGTCGTTCCTTAGATTTTTAGTGTTATCGATTTTCTTTCAAAATCTCTCTTTTAGTTCACGGTCCTTGTTTTTGCCTATGGTTTTTCTTTTGTTCCCTAATCTCGGTTGGTTTTTCACTTGTCAACGTTCATGTCTTCGTCTTCCATTCCATTCTAGCCACTTTTTCTTGTTTTTCCAGAACACCGTGGCTTTGTACATTGTCTTTCTACATCTCATTTTAGTTTGCTGCCACTCTTTGGTTTAGTATTTCCCTTGACTTCCTTCATCCTCCTCCCTACTGAGATCTTCTTGATGCTAAGTTTTTTAAATCATTTCCTGTATTTGTAGGTATTGCTAGATTTGCTCTTGATCTCCAGCTTTTTGCATTGTCTTTCTATGTCTGTTTTAGTGTGCTGCCCTCAGTTTTTCGTTTTTGCCTTGGTTTCCTGAATCTTCCTCCCTGTTTCAAGGTTCATTTGAAGTGTAAGGTTTTGAAATCGCTGTCTTCAAGAGTTTTGTGTCATTCCTTAGGTTGTTAGTATTATCGATTTTCTTTCAAAATCTCTCTTTTAGTTCACGGTCCTTGTTTTTGCCTATGGTTTTTCTTTTGTTCCCTAATCTCGGTTGGTTTTTCACTTGTCAACGTTCATGTCTTCGTCTTCCATTCCATTCTAGCCACTTTTTGTTGTTTTTCCAGAACACCGTGGCTTTGTACATTGTCTTTCTACATCTCATTTTAGTTTGCTGCCACTCTTTTGTTTCGTTCGTCCCTTCACTTCCTTCATCCTCCTCCCTACTGAGATCTTCTTGAAGGCTAAGTTTTGGAAATCATTGCCTATATGTGTAGGTATTGCTAGTTTTGCTATAGATCTCCAGCTTTTTGCATTGTCTTTCTATGTCTGTTTTAGTGTGCTGCCATCAGATTTTGAGTTTTTGCCTTAACTTCCTTAATCTTCCGCCCTAGTTAAGTTTTCTTTCTAAGTGGAAGCGTTTCCAGACTGGCCTTACTTTCTACATTGTCTTTCCACAGCTTTTCAGTCTGCTGCCACTCTTTGGTTTAGTATTTCCCTTCACTTCCTTCATCCTCCTTTCTATTGAGATCTTATTGAAGGCTAAGTTTTGGAAATCATTGCCTATATGTGTAGTTATTGCTAGTTTTGCTATAGATCTCCAGCTTTTTGCATTGTCTTGCTATGTCTGTTTTAGTGTGCTGCCCTCAGTTTTTCGTTTTTGCCTTGGTTTCCTGAATCTTCCTCCCTGTTTCAAGGTTCATTTGAAGTGTAAGGTTTTGAAATCGCTGTCTTCAAGACTTTCGTGTCATTCCTTAGGTTGTTAGTGTTATCGATTTTCTTTCAAAATCTCTCTTTTAGTTCACGGTCCTTGTTTTTGCCTATGGTTTTTCTTTTGTTCCCTAATCTCGGTTGGTTTTTCACTTGTCAACGTTCATGTCTTCGTCTTCCATTCCATTCTAGCCACTTTTTGTTGTTTTTCCAGAACACCGTGGCTTTGTACATTGTCTTTCTACATCTCATTTTAGTTTGCTGCCACTCTTTTGTTTCGTTTCTTCCTTCACTTCCTTTATCCTCCTCCCTACTGAGATCTTCTTGAAGGTTAAGTTTTGTAAATCATTACCTATATGTGTAGGTATTGCTAGTTTTTCTATAGATCTCCAGCTTTTTGCATTGTCTTTCTATGTCTGTTTTAGTGTGCTGCCCTCAGATTTTGAGTTGTTGCCTTGGTTTCCTGAATCTTCCTCCCTGTTTCAAGGTTCATTTGAAGTGTAAGGTTTTGAAATCGCTGTCTTCAAGAGTTTTGTGTCATTCCTTAGGTTGTTAGTGTTATCGATTTTCTTTCAAAATCTCTCTTTTAGTTCACGGTCCTTGTTTTTGCCTATGGTTTTTCTTTTGTTCCCTAATCTCGGTTGGTTTTTCACTTGTCAACGTTCATGTCTTCGTCTTCCATTCCATTCTAGCCACTTTTTGTTGTTTTTCCAGAACACCGTGGCTTTGTACATTGTCTTTCTACATCTCATTTTAGTTTGCTGCCACTCTTTTGTTTCGTTTGTCCCTTCACTTCCTTCATCCTCCTCCCTACTGAGATCTTCTTGAAGGCTAAGTTTTGGAAATCATTGCCTATATGTGTAGGTATTGCTAGTTTTGCTATAGATCTCCAGCTTTTTGCATTGTCTTTCTATGTCTGTTTTAGTGTGCTGCCCTCAGATTTTGAGGTTTTGCCTTGACTTCCTTAATCTTCCGCCCTAGTTAAGTTTTCTTTCTAAGTGGAAGCGTTTCCAGACTGGCCTTACTTTCTACATTGTCTTTCCACAGCTTTTCAGTCTGCTGCCACTCTTTGGTTTAGTATTTCCCTTCACTTCCTTCATCCTCCTTTCTATTGAGATCTTCTTGAAGGCTAAGGTTTTTAAATCATTTCCTGTATTTGTAGGTATTGCTAGATTTGCTCTTGATCTCCAGCTTTTTGCACAGCCTTGCTATATCTGTTTTAGTGTGCTGCCCTCAGTTTTTCGTTTTTGCCTTGGTTTCCTGAATCTTCCTCCCTGTTTCAAGGTTCATTTGAAGTGTAAGGTTTTGAAATCGCTGTCTTCAAGAGTTTTGTGTCGTTCCTTAGGTTGTTAGTATTATCGATTTTCTTTCAAAATCTCTCTTTTAGTTCACGGTCCTTGTTTTTGCCTATGGTTTTTCTTTTGTTCCCTAATCTCGGTTGGTTTTTCACTTGTCAACGTTCATGTCTTCGTCTTCCATTCCATTCTAGCCACTTTTTGTTGTTTTTCCAGAACACCGTGGCTTTGTACATTGTCTTTCTACATCTCATTTTAGTTTGCTGCCACTCTTTTGTTTCGTTTGTCCCTTGACTTCCTTCATCCTCCTCCCTACTGAGATCTTCTTGAAGGCTAAGTTTTGGAAATCATTGCCTATATGTGTAGGTATTGCTAGTTTTGCTATAGATCTCCAGCTTTTTGCATTGTCTTTCTATGTCTGTTTTAGTGTGCTGCCATCAGATTTTGAGTTTTTGCCTTGACTTCCTTAATCTTCCGCCCTAGTTAAGTTTTCTTTCTAAGTGGAAGCGTTTCCAGACTGGCCTTACTTTCTACATTGTCTTTCCACAGCTTTTCAGTCTGCTGCCACTCTTTGGTTTAGTATTTCCCTTCACTTCCTTCATCCTCCTTTCTATTGAGATCTTCTTGAAGGCTAAGGTTTTTAAATCATTTCCTGTATTTGTAGGTATTGCTAGATTTGCTCTTGATCTCCAGCTTTTTGCACAGCCTTGCTATATCTGTTTTAGTGTGCTGCCCTCAGTTTTTCGTTTTTGCCTTGGTTTCCTGAATCTTCCTCCCTGTTTCAAGGTTCATTTGAAGTGTAAGGTTTTGAAATCGCTGTCTTCAAGAGTTTTGTGTCATTCCTTAGGTTGTTAGTATTATCGATTTTCTTTCAAAATCTCTCTTTTAGTTCACGGTCCTTGTTTTTGCCTATGGTTTTTCTTTTGTTCCCTAATCTCGGTTGGTTTTTCACTTGTCAACGTTCATGTCTTCGTCTTCCATTCCATTCTAGCCACTTTTTGTTGTTTTTCCAGAACACCGTGGCTTTGTACATTGTCTTTCTACATCTCATTTTAGTTTGCTGCCACTCTTTTGTTTCGTTTGTCCCTTCACTTCCTTCATCCTCCTCCCTGCTGAGATCTTCTTGAAGGCTAAGTTTTGGAAATCATTGCCTATATGTGTAGGTATTGCTAGTTTTGCTATAGATCTCCAGCTTTTTGCATTGTCTTTCTATGTCTGTTTTAGTGTGCTGCCCTCAGATTTTGAGTTTTTGCCTTGACTTCCTTAATCTTCCGCCCTAGTTAAGTTTTCTTTCTAAGTGGAAGCGTTTCCAGACTGGCCTTACTTTCTACATTGTCTTTCCACAGCTTTTCAGTCTGCTGCCACTCTTTGGTTTAGTATTTCCCTTCACTTCCTTCATCGTCCTCCCTACTGAGATCTTCTTGAAGGCTAAGGTTTTTAAATCATTTCCTGTATTTGTAGTTATTGCTAGATTTGCTCTTGATCTCCAGCTTTTTGCATTGTCTTTCTATGTCTGTTTTAGTGTGCTGCCCTCAGTTTTTCGTTTTTGCCTTGGTTTCCTGAATCTTCCTCCCTGTTTCAAGGTTCATTTGAAGTGTAAGGTTTTGAAATCGCTGTCTTCAAGAGTTTTGTGTCATTCCTTAGGTTGTTAGTGTTATCGATTTTCTTTCAAAATCTCTCTTTTAGTTCACGGTCCTTGTTTTTGCCTATGTTTTTTCTTTTGTTCCCTAATCTCGGTTGGTTTTTCACTTGTCAACGTTCATGTCTTCGTCTTCCATTCCATTCTAGCCACTTTTTGTTGTTTTTCCAGAACACCGTGGATTTGTACATTGTCTTTCTACATCTCATTTTAGTTTGCTGCCACTCTTTTGTTTCGTTTGTCCCTTCACTTCCTTCATCCTCCTCCCTACTGAGATCTTCTTGAAGGCTAAGTTTTGGAAATCATTGCCTATATGTGTAGGTATTGCTAGTTTTGCTATAGATCTCCAGCTTTTTGCATTGTCTTTCTATGTCTGTTTTAGTGTGCTGCCCTCAGATTTTGAGCTGTTGCCTTGGTTTCCTGAATCTTCCTCCCTGTTTCAAGGTTCATTTGAAGTGTAAGGTTTTGAAATCGCTGTCTTCAAGAGTTTTGTGTCATTCCTTAGGTTGTTAGTGTTATCGATTTTCTTTCAAAATCTCTCTTTTAGTTCACGGTCCTTGTTTTTGCCTATGGTTTTTCTTTTGTTCCCTAATCTCGGTTGGTTTTTCACTTGTCAACGTTCATGTCTTCGTCTTCCATTCCATTCTAGCCACTTTTTGTTGTTTTTCCAGAACACCGTGGCTTTGTACATTGTCTTTCTACATCTCATTTTAGTTTGCTGCCACTCTTTTGTTTCGTTTGTCCCTTCACTTCCTTCATCCTCCTCCCTACTGAGATCTTCTTGAAGGCTAAGTTTTGGAAATCATTGCCTATATGTGTAGGTATTGCTAGTTTTGCTATAGATCTCCAGCTTTTTGCATTGTCTTTCTATGTCTGTTTTAGTGTGCTGCCCTCAGATTTTGAGGTTTTGCCTTGACTTCCTTAATCTTCCGCCCTAGTTAAGTTTTCTTTCTAAGTGGAAGCGTTTCCAGACTGGCCTTACTTTCTACATTGTCTTTCCACAGCTTTTCAGTCTGCTGCCACTCTTTGGTTTAGTATTTCCCTTCACTTCCTTCATCCTCCTTTCTATTGAGATCTTCTTGAAGGCTAAGGTTTTTAAATCATTTCCTGTATTTGTAGGTATTGCTAGATTTGCTCTTGATCTCCAGCTTTTTGCACAGCCTTGCTATATCTGTTTTAGTGTGCTGCCCTCAGTTTTTCGTTTTTGCCTTGGTTTCCTGAATCTTCCTCCCTGTTTCAAGGTTCATTTGAAGTGTAAGGTTTTGAAATCGCTGTCTTCAAGAGTTTTGTGTCGTTCCTTAGATTTTTAGTGTTATCGATTTTCTTTCAAAATCTCTCTTTTAGTTCACGGTCCTTGTTTTTGCCTATGGTTTTTCTTTTGTTCCCTAATCTCGGTTGGTTTTTCACTTGTCAACGTTCATGTCTTCGTCTTCCATTCCATTCTAGCCACTTTTTCTTGTTTTTCCAGAACACCGTGGCTTTGTACATTGTCTTTCTACATCTCATTTTAGTCTGCTGCCACTCTTTGGTTTAGTATTTTCCTTGACTTCCTTCATCCTCCTCCCCACTGAGATCTTCTTGATGCTAAGTTTTTTAAATCATTTCCTGTATTTGTAGGTATTGCTAGATTTGCTCTTGATCTCCAGCTTTTTGCACAGCCTTGCTATGTCTGTTTTAGTGTGCTGCCCTCAGTTTTTCGTTTTTGCCTTGGTTTCCTGAATCTTCCTCCCTGTTTCAAGGTTCATTTGAAGTGTAAGGTTTTGAAATCGCTGTCTTCAAGAGTTTTGTGTCATTCCTTAGGTTGTTAGTATTATCGATTTTCTTTCAAAATCTCTCTTTTAGTTCACGGTGCTTGTTTTTGCCTATGGTTTTTCTTTTGTTCCCTAATCTCGGTTGGTTTTTCACTTGTCAACGTTCATGTCTTCGTCTTCCATTCCATTCTAGCCACTTTTTGTTGTTTTTCCAGAACACCATGGATTTGTACATTGTCTTTCTACATCTCATTTTAGTTTGCTGCCACTCTTTTGTTTCGTTTGTCCCTTCACTTCCTTCATCCTCCTCCCTACTGAGATCTTCTTGAAGGCTAAGTTTTGGAAATCATTGCCTATATGTGTAGGTATTGCTAGTTTTGCTATAGATCTCCAGCTTTTTGCATTGTCTTGCTATGTCTGTTTTAGTGTGCTGCCCTCAGATTTTGAGTTGTTGCCTTGGTTTCCTGAGTCTTCCTCCCTGTTTCAAGGTTCATTTGAAGTGTAAGGTTTTGAAATCGCTGTCTTCAAGAGTTTTGTGTCATTCCTTAGGTTGTTAGTGTTATCGATTTTCTTTCAAAATCTCTCTTTTAGTTCACGGTCCTTGTTTTTGCCTATGGTTTTTCTTTTGTTCCCTAATCTCGGTTGGTTTTTCACTTGTCAACGTTCATGTCTTCGTCTTCCATTCCATTCTAGCCACTTTTTGTTGTTTTTCCAGAACACCGTGGCTTTGTACATTGTCTTTCTACATCTCATTTTAGTTTGCTGCCACTCTTTTGTTTCGTTTGTCCCTTCACTTCCTTCATCCTCCTCCCTACTGAGATCTTCTTGAAGGCTAAGTTTTGGAAATCATTGCCTATATGTGTAGGTATTGCTAGTTTTGCTAGAGATCTCCAGCTTTTTGCATTGTCTTTCTATGTCTGTTTTAGTGTGCTGCCCTCAGATTTTGAGGTTTTGCCTTGACTTCCTTAATCTTCCGCCCTAGTTAAGTTTTCTTTCTAAGTGGAAGCGTTTCCAGACTGGCCTTACTTTCTACATTGTCTTTCCACAGCTTTTCAGTCTGCTGCCACTCTTTGGTTTAGTATTTCCCTTGACTTCCTTCATCCTCCTTTCTATTGAGATCTTATTGAAGGCTAAGTTTTGGAAATCATTGCCTATATGTGTAGGTATTGCTAGTTTTGCTATAGATCTCCAGCTTTTTGCATTGTCTTGCTATGTCTGTTTTAGTGTGCTGCCCTCAGTTTTTCGTTTTTGCCTTGGTTTCCTGAATCTTCCTCCCTGTTTCAAGGTTCATTTCAAGTGTAAGGTTTTGAAATCGCTGTCTTCAAGAGTTTTGTGTCATTCCTTAGGTTGTTAGTATTATCGATTTTCTTTCAAAATCTCTCTTTTAGTTCACGGTCCTTCTTTTTGCCTATGGTTTTTCTTTTGTTCCCTAATCTCGGTTGGTTTTTTACTTGTCAACGTTCATGTCTTCGTCTTCCATTCCATTCTAGCCACTTTTTCTTGTTTTTCCAGAACACCGTGGCTTTGTACATTGTCTTTCTACATCTCATTTTAGTCTGCTGCCACTCTTTGGTTTAGTATTTCCCTTGACTTCCTTCATCCTCCTCCCTACTGAGATCTTCTTGATGCTAAGTTTTTTAAATCATTTCCTGTATTTGTAGGTATTGCTAGATTTGCTCTTGATCTCCAGCTTTTTGCACAGCCTTGCTATGTCTGTTTTAGTGTGCTGCCCTCAGTTTTTCGTTTTTGCCTTGGTTTCCTGAATCTTCCTCCCTGTTTCAAGGTTCATTTGAAGTGTAAGGTTTTGAAATCGCTGTCTTCAAGAGTTTTGTGTCATTCCTTAGGTTGTTAGTATTATCGATTTTCTTTCAAAATCTCTCTTTTAGTTCACGGTCCTTGTTTTTGCCTATGGTTTTTCTTTTGTTCCCTAATCTCGGTTGGTTTTTCACTTGTCAACGTTCATGTCTTCGTCTTCCATTCCATTCTAGCCACTTTTTGTTGTTTTTCCAGAACACCGTGGATTTGTACATTGTCTTTCTACATCTCATTTTAGTTTGCTGCCACTCTTTTGTTTCGTTTGTCCCTTCACTTCCTTCATCCTCCTCCCTACCGAGATCTTCTTGAAGGCTAAGTTTTGGAAATCATTGCCTATATGTGTAGGTATTGCTAGTTTTGCTATAGATCTCCAGCTTTTTGCATTGTCTTGCTATGTCTGTTTAAGTGTGCTGCCCTCATTTTTTCGTTTTTGCCTTGGTTTCCTGAATCTTCCTCCCTGTTTCAAGGTTCATTTGAAGTGTAAGGTTTTGAAATCGCTGTCTTCAAGACTTTCGTGTCATTCCTTAGGTTGTTAGTGTTATCGATTTTCTTTCAAAATCTCTCTTTTAGTTCACGGTCCTTGTTTTTGCCTATGGTTTTTCTTTTGTTCCCTAATCTCGGTTGGTTTTTCACTTGTCAACGTTCATGTCTTCGTCTTCCATTCCATTCTAGCCACTTTTTGTTGTTTTTCCAGAACACCGTGGCTTTGTACATTGTCTTTCTACATCTCATTTTAGTTTGCTGCCACTCTTTTGTTTCGTTTGTCCCTTCACTTCCTTCATCCTCCTCCCTACTGAGATCTTCTTGAAGGCTAAGTTTTGGAAATCATTACCTATATGTGTAGGTATTGCTAGTTTTGCTATAGATCTCCAGCTTTTTGCATTGTCTTGCTATGTCTGTTTTAGTGTGCTGCCCTCAGATTTTGAGTTGTTGCCTTGGTTTCCTGAATCTTCCTCCCTGTTTCAAGGTTCATTTGAAGTGTAAGGTTTTGAAATCGCTGTCTTCAAGAGTTTTGTGTCATTCCTTAGGTTGTTAGTATTATCGATTTTCTTTCAAAATCTCTCTTTTAGTTCACGGTCCTTGTTTTTGCCTATGGTTTTTCTTTTGTTCCCTAATCTCGGTTGGTTTTTCACTTGTCAACGTTCATGTCTTCGTCTTCCATTCCATTCTAGCCACTTTTTGTTGTTTTTCCAGAACACCGTGGCTTTGTACATTGTCTTTCTACATCTCATTTTAGTTTGCTGCCACTCTTTTGTTTCGTTCGTCCCTTCACTTCCTTCATCCTCCTCCCTACTGAGATCTTCTTGAAGGCTAAGTTTTGGAAATCATTGCCTATATGTGTAGGTATTGCTAGTTTTGCTAGAGATCTCCAGCTTTTTGCATTGTCTTTCTATGTCTGTTTTAGTGTGCTGCCATCAGATTTTGAGGTTTTGCCTTGACTTCCTTAATCTTCCGCCCTAGTTAAGTTTTCTTTCTAAGTGGAAGCGTTTCCAGACTGGCCTTACTTTCTACATTGTCTTTCCACAGCTTTTCAGTCTGCTGCCACTCTTTGGTTTAGTATTTCCCTTCACTTCCTTCATCCTCCTTTCTATTGAGATCTTATTGAAGGCTAAGTTTTGGAAATCATTGCCTATATGTGTAGTTATTGCTAGTTTTGCTATAGATCTCCAGCTTTTTGCATTGTCTTGCTATGTCTGTTTTAGTGTGCTGCCCTCAGTTTTTCGTTTTTGCCTTGGTTTCCTGAATCTTCCTCCCTGTTTCAAGGTTCATTTGAAGTGTAAGGTTTTGAAATCGCTGTCTTCAAGACTTTCGTGTCATTCCTTAGGTTGTTAGTGTTATCGATTTTCTTTCAAAATCTCTCTTTTAGTTCACGGTCCTTGTTTTTGCCTATGGTTTTTCTTTTGTTCCCTAATCTCGGTTGGTTTTTCACTTGTCAACGTTCATGTCTTCGTCTTCCATTCCATTCTAGCCACTTTTTGTTGTTTTTCCAGAACACCGTGGCTTTGTACATTGTCTTTCTACATCTCATTTTAGTTTGCTGCCACTCTTTTGTTTCGTTTCTTCCTTCACTTCCTTTATCCTCCTCCCTACTGAGATCTTCTTGAAGGTTAAGTTTTGTAAATCATTACCTATATGTGTAGGTATTGCTAGTTTTGCTATAGATCTCCAGCTTTTTGCATTGTCTTTCTATGTCTGTTTTAGTGTGCTGCCCTCAGATTTTGAGTTGTTGCCTTGGTTTCCTGAATCTTCCTCCCTGTTTCAAGGTTCATTTGAAGTGTAAGGTTTTGAAATCGCTGTCTTCAAGAGTTTTGTGTCATTCCTTAGGTTGTTAGTGTTATCGATTTTCTTTCAAAATCTCTCTTTTAGTTCACGGTCCTTGTTTTTGCCTATGGTTTTTCTTTTGTTCCCTAATCTCGGTTGGTTTTTCACTTGTCAACGTTCATGTCTTCGTCTTCCATTCCATTCTAGCCACTTTTTGTTGTTTTTCCAGAACACCGTGGCTTTGTACATTGTCTTTCTACATCTCATTTTAGTTTGCTGCCACTCTTTTGTTTCGTTTGTCCCTTCACTTCCTTCATCCTCCTCCCTACTGAGATCTTCTTGAAGGCTAAGTTTTGGAAATCATTGCCTATATGTGTAGGTATTGCTAGTTTTGCTATAGATCTCCAGCTTTTTGCATTGTCTTTCTATGTCTGTTTTAGTGTGCTGCCCTCAGATTTTGAGGTTTTGCCTTGACTTCCTTAATCTTCCGCCCTAGTTAAGTTTTCTTTCTAAGTGGAAGCGTTTCCAGACTGGCCTTACTTTCTACATTGTCTTTCCACAGCTTTTCAGTCTGCTGCCACTCTTTGGTTTAGTATTTCCCTTCACTTCCTTCATCCTCCTTTCTATTGAGATCTTCTTGAAGGCTAAGGTTTTTAAATCATTTCCTGTATTTGTAGGTATTGCTAGATTTGCTCTTGATCTCCAGCTTTTTGCACAGCCTTGTAATATCTGTTTTAGTGTGCTGCCCTCAGTTTTTCGTTTTTGCCTTGGTTTCCTGAATCTTCCTCCCTGTTTCAAGGTTCATTTGAAGTGTAAGGTTTTGAAATCGCTGTCTTCAAGAGTTTTGTGTCGTTCCTTAGGTTGTTAGTATTATCGATTTTCTTTCAAAATCTCTCTTTTAGTTCACGGTCCTTGTTTTTGCCTATGGTTTTTCTTTTGTTCCCTAATCTCGGTTGGTTTTTCACTTGTCAACGTTCATGTCTTCGTCTTCCATTCCATTCTAGCCACTTTTTGTTGTTTTTCCAGAACACCGTGGCTTTGTACATTGTCTTTCTACATCTCATTTTAGTTTGCTGCCACTCTTTTGTTTCGTTTGTCCCTTGACTTCCTTCATCCTCCTCCCTACTGAGATCTTCTTGAAGGCTAAGTTTTGGAAATCATTGCCTATATGTGTAGGTATTGCTAGTTTTGCTATAGATCTCCAGCTTTTTGCATTGTCTTTCTATGTCTGTTTTAGTGTGCTGCCATCAGATTTTGAGTTTTTGCCTTGACTTCCTTAATCTTCCGCCCTAGTTAAGTTTTCTTTCTAAGTGGAAGCGTTTCCAGACTGGCCTTACTTTCTACATTGTCTTTCCACAGCTTTTCAGTCTGCTGCCACTCTTTGGTTTAGTATTTCCCTTCACTTCCTTCATCCTCCTTTCTATTGAGATCTTCTTGAAGGCTAAGGTTTTTAAATCATTTCCTGTATTTGTAGGTATTGCTAGATTTGCTCTTGATCTCCAGCTTTTTGCACAGCCTTGCTATATCTGTTTTAGTGTGCTGCCCTCAGTTTTTCGTTTTTGCCTTGGTTTCCTGAATCTTCCTCCCTGTTTCAAGGTTCATTTGAAGTGTAAGGTTTTGAAATCGCTGTCTTCAAGAGTTTTGTGTCGTTCCTTAGGTTGTTAGTATTATCGATTTTCTTTCAAAATCTCTCTTTTAGTTCACGGTCCTTGTTTTTGCCTATGGTTTTTCTTTTGTTCCCTAATCTCGGTTGGTTTTTCACTTGTCAACGTTCATGTCTTCGTCTTCCATTCCATTCTAGCCACTTTTTGTTGTTTTTCCAGAACACCGTGGCTTTGTACATTGTCTTTCTACATCTCATTTTAGTTTGCTGCCACTCTTTTGTTTCGTTTGTCCCTTGACTTCCTTCATCCTCCTCCCTACTGAGATCTTCTTGAAGGCTAAGTTTTGGAAATCATTGCCTATATGTGTAGGTATTGCTAGTTTTGCTATAGATCTCCAGCTTTTTGCATTGTCTTTCTATGTCTGTTTTAGTGTGCTGCCATCAGATTTTGAGTTTTTGCCTTGACTTCCTTAATCTTCCGCCCTAGTTAAGTTTTCTTTCTAAGTGGAAGCGTTTCCAGACTGGCCTTACTTTCTACATTGTCTTTCCACAGCTTTTCAGTCTGCTGCCACTCTTTGGTTTAGTATTTCCCTTCACTTCCTTCATCCTCCTTTCTATTGAGATCTTCTTGAAGGCTAAGGTTTTTAAATCATTTCCTGTATTTGTAGGTATTGCTAGATTTGCTCTTGATCTCCAGCTTTTTGCACAGCCTTGCTATATCTGTTTTAGTGTGCTGCCCTCAGTTTTTCGTTTTTGCCTTGGTTTCCTGAATCTTCCTCCCTGTTTCAAGGTTCATTTGAAGTGTAAGGTTTTGAAATCGCTGTCTTCAAGAGTTTTGTGTCATTCCTTAGGTTGTTAGTGTTATCGATTTTCTTTCAAAATCTCTCTTTTAGTTCACGGTCCTTGTTTTTGCCTATGGTTTTTCTTTTGTTCCCTAATCTCGGTTGGTTTTTCACTTGTCAACGTTCATGTCTTCGTCTTCCATTCCATTCTAGCCACTTTTTGTTGTTTTTCCAGAACACCGTGGCTTTGTACATTGTCTTTCTACATCTCATTTTAGTTTGCTGCCACTCTTTTGTTTCGTTTGTCCCTTGACTTCCTTCATCCTCCTCCCTACTGAGATCTTCTTGAAGGCTAAGTTTTGGAAATCATTGCCTATATGTGTAGGTATTGCTAGTTTTGCTATAGATCTCCAGCTTTTTGCATTGTCTTTCTATGTCTGTTTTAGTGTGCTGCCATCAGATTTTGAGTTTTTGCCTTGACTTCCTTAATCTTCCGCCCTAGTTAAGTTTTCTTTCTAAGTGGAAGCGTTTCCAGACTGGCCTTACTTTCTACATTGTCTTTCCACAGCTTTTCAGTCTGCTGCCACTCTTTGGTTTAGTATTTCCCTTCACTTCCTTCATCCTCCTTTCTATTGAGATCTTCTTGAAGGCTAAGGTTTTTAAATCATTTCCTGTATTTGTAGGTATTGCTAGATTTGCTCTTGATCTCCAGCTTTTTGCACAGCCTTGCTATATCTGTTTTAGTGTGCTGCCCTCAGTTTTTCGTTTTTGCCTTGGTTTCCTGAATCTTCCTCCCTGTTTCAAGGTTCATTTGAAGTGTAAGGTTTTGAAATCGCTGTCTTCAAGAGTTTTGTGTCGTTCCTTAGGTTGTTAGTATTATCGATTTTCTTTCAAAATCTCTCTTTTAGTTCACGGTCCTTGTTTTTGCCTATGGTTTTTCTTTTGTTCCCTAATCTCGGTTGGTTTTTCACTTGTCAACGTTCATGTCTTCGTCTTCCATTCCATTCTAGCCACTTTTTGTTGTTTTTCCAGAACACCGTGGCTTTGTACATTGTCTTTCTACATCTCATTTTAGTTTGCTGCCACTCTTTTGTTTCGTTTGTCCCTTGACTTCCTTCATCCTCCTCCCTACTGAGATCTTCTTGAAGGCTAAGTTTTGGAAATCATTGCCTATATGTGTAGGTATTGCTAGTTTTGCTATAGATCTCCAGCTTTTTGCATTGTCTTTCTATGTCTGTTTTAGTGTGCTGCCATCAGATTTTGAGTTTTTGCCTTGACTTCCTTAATCTTCCGCCCTAGTTAAGTTTTCTTTCTAAGTGGAAGCGTTTCCAGACTGGCCTTACTTTCTACATTGTCTTTCCACAGCTTTTCAGTCTGCTGCCACTCTTTGGTTTAGTATTTCCCTTCACTTCCTTCATCCTCCTTTCTATTGAGATCTTCTTGAAGGCTAAGGTTTTTAAATCATTTCCTGTATTTGTAGGTATTGCTAGATTTGCTCTTGATCTCCAGCTTTTTGCACAGCCTTGCTATATCTGTTTTAGTGTGCTGCCCTCAGTTTTTCGTTTTTGCCTTGGTTTCCTGAATCTTCCTCCCTGTTTCAAGGTTCATTTGAAGTGTAAGGTTTTGAAATCGCTGTCTTCAAGAGTTTTGTGTCATTCCTTAGGTTGTTAGTGTTATCGATTTTCTTTCAAAATCTCTCTTTTAGTTCACGGTCCTTGTTTTTGCCTATGGTTTTTCTTTTGTTCCCTAATCTCGGTTGGTTTTTCACTTGTCAACGTTCATGTCTTCGTCTTCCATTCCATTCTAGCCACTTTTTGTTGTTTTTCCAGAACACCGTGGCTTTGTACATTGTCTTTCTACATTTCATTTTAGTTTGCTGCCACTCTTTTGTTTCGTTTGTCCCTTCACTTCCTTCATCCTCCTCCCTACTGAGATCTTCTTGAAGGCTAAGTTTTGGAAATCATTGCCTATATGTGTAGGTATTGCTAGTTTTGCTATAGATCTCCAGCTTTTTGCATTGTCTTTCTATGTCTGTTTTAGTGTGCTGCCCTCAGATTTTGAGGTTTTGCCTTGACTTCCTTAATCTTCCGCCCTAGTTAAGTTTTCTTTCTAAGTGGAAGCGTTTCCAGACTGGCCTTACTTTCTACATTGTCTTTCCACAGCTTTTCAGTCTGCTGCCACTCTTTGGTTTAGTATTTCCCTTCACTTCCTTCATCCTCCTTTCTATTGAGATCTTCTTGAAGGCTAAGGTTTTTAAATCATTTCCTGTATTTGTAGGTATTGCTAGATTTGCTCTTGATCTCCAGCTTTTTGCACAGCCTTGCTATATCTGTTTTAGTGTGCTGCCCTCAGTTTTTCGTTTTTGCCTTGGTTTCCTGAATCTTCCTCCCTGTTTCAAGGTTCATTTGAAGTGTAAGGTTTTGAAATCGCTGTCTTCAAGAGTTTTGTGTCGTTCCTTAGGTTGTTAGTATTATCGATTTTCTTTCAAAATCTCTCTTTTAGTTCACGGTCCTTGTTTTTGCCTATGGTTTTTCTTTTGTTCCCTAATCTCGGTTGGTTTTTCACTTGTCAACGTTCATGTCTTCGTCTTCCATTCCATTCTAGCCACTTTTTGTTGTTTTTCCAGAACACCGTGGCTTTGTACATTGTCTTTCTACATCTCATTTTAGTTTGCTGCCACTCTTTTGTTTCGTTTGTCCCTTGACTTCCTTCATCCTCCTCCCTACTGAGATCTTCTTGAAGGCTAAGTTTTGGAAATCATTGCCTATATGTGTAGGTATTGCTAGTTTTGCTATAGATCTCCAGCTTTTTGCATTGTCTTTCTATGTCTGTTTTAGTGTGCTGCCATCAGATTTTGAGTTTTTGCCTTGACTTCCTTAATCTTCCGCCCTAGTTAAGTTTTCTTTCTAAGTGGAAGCGTTTCCAGACTGGCCTTACTTTCTACATTGTCTTTCCACAGCTTTTCAGTCTGCTGCCACTCTTTGGTTTAGTATTTCCCTTCACTTCCTTCATCCTCCTTTCTATTGAGATCTTCTTGAAGGCTAAGGTTTTTAAATCATTTCCTGTATTTGTAGGTATTGCTAGATTTGCTCTTGATCTCCAGCTTTTTGCACAGCCTTGCTATGTCTGTTTTAGTGTGCTGCCCTCAGTTTTTCGTTTTTGCCTTGGTTTCCTGAATCTTCCTCCCTGTTTCAAGGTTCATTTGAAGTGTAAGGTTTTGAAATCGCTGTCTTCAAGAGTTTTGTGTCATTCCTTAGGTTGTTAGTATTATCGATTTTCTTTCAAAATCTCTCTTTTAGTTCACGGTCCTTGTTTTTGCCTATGGTTTTTCTTTTGTTCCCTAATCTCGGTTGGTTTTTCACTTGTCAACGTTCATGTCTTCGTCTTCCATTCCATTCTAGCCACTTTTTGTTGTTTTTCCAGAACACCGTGGCTTTGTACATTGTCTTTCTACATCTCATTTTAGTTTGCTGCCACTCTTTTGTTTCGTTTGTCCCTTCACTTCCTTCATCCTCCTCCCTACTGAGATCTTCTTGAAGGCTAAGTTTTGGAAATCATTGCCTATATGTGTAGGTATTGCTAGTTTTGCTATAGATCTCCAGCTTTTTGCACAGCCTTGCTATGTCTGTTTTAGTGTGCTGCCCTCAGTTTTTCGTTTTTGCCTTGGTTTCCTGAATCTTCCTCCCTGTTTCAAGGTTCATTTGAAGTGTAAGGTTTTGAAATCGCTGTCTTCAAGAGTTTTGTGTCATTCCTTAGGTTGTTAGTATTATCGATTTTCTTTCAAAATCTCTCTTTTAGTTCACGGTCCTTGTTTTTGCCTATGGTTTTTCTTTTGTTCCCTAATCTCGGTTGGTTTTTCACTTGTCAACGTTCATGTCTTCGTCTTCCATTCCATTCTAGCCACTTTTTGTTGTTTTTCCAGAACACCGTGGCTTTGTACATTGTCTTTCTACATCTCATTTTAGTTTGCTGCCACTCTTTTGTTTCGTTTGTCCCTTCACTTCCTTCATCCTCCTCCCTGCTGAGATCTTCTTGAAGGCTAAGTTTTGGAAATCATTGCCTATATGTGTAGGTATTGCTAGTTTTGCTATAGATCTCCAGCTTTTTGCATTGTCTTTCTATGTCTGTTTTAGTGTGCTGCCCTCAGATTTTGAGTTTTTGCCTTGACTTCCTTAATCTTCCGCCCTAGTTAAGTTTTCTTTCTAAGTGGAAGCGTTTCCAGACTGGCCTTACTTTCTACATTGTCTTTCCACAGCTTTTCAGTCTGCTGCCACTCTTTGGTTTAGTATTTCCCTTCACTTCCTTCATCGTCCTCCCTACTGAGATCTTCTTGAAGGCTAAGGTTTTTAAATCATTTCCTGTATTTGTAGTTATTGCTAGATTTGCTCTTGATCTCCAGCTTTTTGCATTGTCTTTCTATGTCTGTTTTAGTGTGCTGCCCTCAGTTTTTCGTTTTTGCCTTGGTTTCCTGAATCTTCCTCCCTGTTTCAAGGTTCATTTGAAGTGTAAGGTTTTGAAATCGCTGTCTTCAAGAGTTTTGTGTCATTCCTTAGGTTGTTAGTATTATCGATTTTCTTTCAAAATCTCTCTTTTAGTTCACGGTCCTTGTTTTTGCCTATGGTTTTTCTTTTGTTCCCTAATCTCGGTTGGTTTTTCACTTGTCAACGTTCATGTCTTCGTCTTCCATTCCATTCTAGCCACTTTTTGTTGTTTTTCCAGAACACCGTGGATTTGTACATTGTCTTTCTACATCTCATTTTAGTTTGCTGCCACTCTTTTGTTTCGTTTGTCCCTTCACTTCCTTCATCCTCCTCCCTACTGAGATCTTCTTGAAGGCTAAGTTTTGGAAATCATTGCCTATATGTGTAGGTATTGCTAGTTTTGCTATAGATCTCCAGCTTTTTGCATTGTCTTTCTATGTCTGTTTTAGTGTGCTGCCCTCAGATTTTGAGTTGTTGCCTTGGTTTCCTGAATCTTCCTCCCTGTTTCAAGGTTCATTTGAAGTGTAAGGTTTTGAAATCGCTGTCTTCAAGAGTTTTGTGTCATTCCTTAGGTTGTTAGTGTTATCGATTTTCTTTCAAAATCTCTCTTTTAGTTCACGGTCCTTGTTTTTGCCTATGGTTTTTCTTTTGTTCCCTAATCTCGGTTGGTTTTTCACTTGTCAACGTTCATGTCTTCGTCTTCCATTCCATTCTAGCCACTTTTTGTTGTTTTTCCAGAACACCGTGGCTTTGTACATTGTCTTTCTACATCTCATTTTAGTTTGCTGCCACTCTTTTGTTTCGTTTGTCCCTTCACTTCCTTCATCCTCCTCCCTACTGAGATCTTCTTGAAGGCTAAGTTTTGGAAATCATTGCCTATATGTGTAGGTATTGCTAGTTTTGCTATAGATCTCCAGCTTTTTGCATTGTCTTTCTATGTCTGTTTTAGTGTGCTGCCCTCAGATTTTGAGGTTTTGCCTTGACTTCCTTAATCTTCCGCCCTAGTTAAGTTTTCTTTCTAAGTGGAAGCGTTTCCAGACTGGCCTTACTTTCTACATTGTCTTTCCACAGCTTTTCAGTCTGCTGCCACTCTTTGGTTTAGTATTTCCCTTCACTTCCTTCATCCTCCTTTCTATTGAGATCTTCTTGAAGGCTAAGGTTTTTAAATCATTTCCTGTATTTGTAGGTATTGCTAGATTTGCTCTTGATCTCCAGCTTTTTGCACAGCCTTGCTATATCTGTTTTAGTGTGCTGCCCTCAGTTTTTCGTTTTTGCCTTGGTTTCCTGAATCTTCCTCCCTGTTTCAAGGTTCATTTGAAGTGTAAGGTTTTGAAATCGCTGTCTTCAAGAGTTTTGTGTCATTCCTTAGATTTTTAGTGTTATCGATTTTCTTTCAAAATCTCTCTTTTAGTTCACGGTCCTTGTTTTTGCCTATGGTTTTTCTTTTGTTCCCTAATCTCGGTTGGTTTTTCACTTGTCAACGTTCATGTCTTCGTCTTCCATTCCATTCTAGCCACTTTTTGTTGTTTTTCCAGAACACCGTGGCTTTGTACATTGTCTTTCTACATCTCATTTTAGTTTGCTGCCACTCTTTTGTTTCGTTTGTCCCTTCACTTCCTTCATCGTCCTCCCTACTGAGATCTTCTTGAAGGCTAAGTTTTGGAAATCATTGCCTATATGTGTAGGTATTGCTAGTTTTGCTATAGATCTCCAGCTTTTTGCATTGTCTTTCTATGTCTGTTTTAGTGTGCTGCCATCAGATTTTGAGTTTTTGCCTTGGTTTCCTCAATCTTCCTCCCTGTTTCAAGGTTCATTTGAAGTGTAAGGTTTTGAAATCGCTGTCTTCAAGAGTTTTGTGTCGTTCCTTAGGTTGTTAGTATTATCGATTTTCTTTCAAAATCTCTCTTTTAGTTCACGGTCCTTGTTTTTGCCTATGGTTTTTCTTTTGTTCCCTAATCTCGGTTGGTTTTTCACTTGTCAACGTTCATGTCTTCGTCTTCCATTCCATTCTAGCCACTTTTTGTTGTTTTTCCAGAACACCGTGGCTTTGTACATTGTCTTTCTACATCTCATTTTAGTTTGCTGCCACTCTTTTGTTTCGTTTGTCCCTTGACTTCCTTCATCCTCCTCCCTACTGAGATCTTCTTGAAGGCTAAGTTTTGGAAATCATTGCCTATATGTGTAGGTATTGCTAGTTTTGCTATAGATCTCCAGCTTTTTGCATTGTCTTTCTATGTCTGTTTTAGTGTGCTGCCATCAGATTTTGAGTTTTTGCCTTGACTTCCTTAATCTTCCGCCCTAGTTAAGTTTTCTTTCTAAGTGGAAGCGTTTCCAGACTGGCCTTACTTTCTACATTGTCTTTCCACAGCTTTTCAGTCTGCTGCCACTCTTTGGTTTAGTATTTCCCTTCACTTCCTTCATCCTCCTTTCTATTGAGATCTTCTTGAAGGCTAAGGTTTTTAAATCATTTCCTGTATTTGTAGGTATTGCTAGATTTGCTCTTGATCTCCAGCTTTTTGCACAGCCTTGCTATATCTGTTTTAGTGTGCTGCCCTCAGTTTTTCGTTTTTGCCTTGGTTTCCTGAATCTTCCTCCCTGTTTCAAGGTTCATTTGAAGTGTAAGGTTTTGAAATCGCTGTCTTCAAGAGTTTTGTGTCATTCCTTAGGTTGTTAGTATTATCGATTTTCTTTCAAAATCTCTCTTTTAGTTCACGGTCCTTGTTTTTGCCTATGGTTTTTCTTTTGTTCCCTAATCTCGGTTGGTTTTTCACTTGTCAACGTTCATGTCTTCGTCTTCCATTCCATTCTAGCCACTTTTTGTTGTTTTTCCAGAACACCGTGGCTTTGTACATTGTCTTTCTACATCTCATTTTAGTTTGCTGCCACTCTTTTGTTTCGTTTGTCCCTTCACTTCCTTCATCGTCCTCCCTACTGAGATCTTCTTGAAGGCTAAGTTTTGGAAATCATTGCCTATATGTGTAGGTATTGCTAGTTTTGCTAGAGATCTCCAGCTTTTTGCATTGTCTTTCTATGTCTGTTTTAGTGTGCTGCCCTCAGATTTTGAGTTTTTGCCTTGACTTCCTTAATCTTCCGCCCTAGTTAAGTTTTCTTTCTAAGTGGAAGCGTTTCCAGACTGGCCTTACTTTCTACATTGTCTTTCCACAGCTTTTCAGTCTGCTGCCACTCTTTGGTTTAGTATTTCCCTTCACTTCCTTCATCGTCCTCCCTACTGAGATCTTCTTGAAGGCTAAGGTTTTTAAATCATTTCCTGTATTTGTAGTTATTGCTAGATTTGCTCTTGATCTCCAGCTTTTTGCATTGTCTTTCTATGTCTGTTTTAGTGTGCTGCCCTCAGTTTTTCGTTTTTGCCTTGGTTTCCTGAATCTTCCTCCCTGTTTCAAGGTTCATTTGAAGTGTAAGGTTTTAAATCGCTGTCTTCAAGAGTTTTGTGTCATTCCTTAGGTTGTTAGTATTATCGATTTTCTTTCAAAATCTCTCTTTTAGTTCACGGTCCTTGTTTTTGCCTATGGTTTTTCTTTTGTTCCCTAATCTCGGTTGGTTTTTCACTTGTCAACGTTCATGTCTTCGTCTTCCATTCCATTCTAGCCACTTTTTGTTGTTTTTCCAGAACACCGTGGCTTTGTACATTGTCTTTCTACATCTCATTTTAGTTTGCTGCCACTCTTTTGTTTCGTTTGTCCCTTCACTTCCTTCATCCTCCTCCCTACTGAGATCTTCTTGAAGGCTAAGTTTTGGAAATCATTGCCTATATGTGTAGGTATTGCTAGTTTTGCTATAGATCTCCAGCTTTTTGCATTGTCTTTCTATGTCTGTTTTAGTGTGCTGCCATCAGATTTTGAGTTTTTGCCTTGACTTCCTTAATCTTCCGCCCTAGTTAAGTTTTCTTTCTAAGTGGAAGCGTTTCCAGACTGGCCTTACTTTCTACATTGTCTTTCCACAGCTTTTCAGTCTGCTGCCACTCTTTGGTTTAGTATTTCCCTTCACTTCCTTCATCCTCCTTTCTATTGAGATCTTCTTGAAGGCTAAGGTTTTTAAATCATTTCCTGTATTTGTAGGTATTGCTAGATTTGCTCTTGATCTCCAGCTTTTTGCACAGCCTTGCTATATCTGTTTTAGTGTGCTGCCCTCAGTTTTTCGTTTTTGCCTTGGTTTCCTGAATCTTCCTCCCTGTTTCAAGGTTCATTTGAAGTGTAAGGTTTTGAAATCGCTGTCTTCAAGAGTTTTGTGTCATTCCTTAGGTTGTTAGTATTATCGATTTTCTTTCAAAATCTCTCTTTTAGTTCACGGTCCTTGTTTTTGCCTATGGTTTTTCTTTTGTTCCCTAATCTCGGTTGGTTTTTCACTTGTCAACGTTCATGTCTTCGTCTTCCATTCCATTCTAGCCACTTTTTGTTGTTTTTCCAGAACACCGTGGCTTTGTACATTGTCTTTCTACATCTCATTTTAGTTTGCTGCCACTCTTTTGTTTCGTTTGTCCCTTCACTTCCTTCATCCTCCTCCCTACTGAGATCTTCTTGAAGGCTAAGTTTTGGAAATCATTGCCTATATGTGTAGGTATTGCTAGTTTTGCTATAGATCTCCAGCTTTTTGCACAGCCTTGCTATGTCTGTTTTAGTGTGCTGCCCTCAGTTTTTCGTTTTTGCCTTGGTTTCCTGAATCTTCCTCCCTGTTTCAAGGTTCATTTGAAGTGTAAGGTTTTGAAATCGCTGTCTTCAAGAGTTTTGTGTCATTCCTTAGGTTGTTAGTATTATCGATTTTCTTTCAAAATCTCTCTTTTAGTTCACGGTCCTTGTTTTTGCCTATGGTTTTTCTTTTGTTCCCTAATCTCGGTTGGTTTTTCACTTGTCAACGTTCATGTCTTCGTCTTCCATTCCATTCTAGCCACTTTTTGTTGTTTTTCCAGAACACCGTGGCTTTGTACATTGTCTTTCTACATCTCATTTTAGTTTGCTGCCACTCTTTTGTTTCGTTTGTCCCTTCACTTCCTTCATCCTCCTCCCTGCTGAGATCTTCTTGAAGGCTAAGTTTTGGAAATCATTGCCTATATGTGTAGGTATTGCTAGTTTTGCTATAGATCTCCAGCTTTTTGCATTGTCTTTCTATGTCTGTTTTAGTGTGCTGCCCTCAGATTTTGAGTTTTTGCCTTGACTTCCTTAATCTTCCGCCCTAGTTAAGTTTTCTTTCTAAGTGGAAGCGTTTCCAGACTGGCCTTACTTTCTACATTGTCTTTCCACAGCTTTTCAGTCTGCTGCCACTCTTTGGTTTAGTATTTCCCTTCACTTCCTTCATCGTCCTCCCTACTGAGATCTTCTTGAAGGCTAAGGTTTTTAAATCATTTCCTGTATTTGTAGTTATTGCTAGATTTGCTCTTGATCTCCAGCTTTTTGCATTGTCTTTCTATGTCTGTTTTAGTGTGCTGCCCTCAGTTTTTCGTTTTTGCCTTGGTTTCCTGAATCTTCCTCCCTGTTTCAAGGTTCATTTGAAGTGTAAGGTTTTGAAATCGCTGTCTTCAAGAGTTTTGTGTCATTCCTTAGGTTGTTAGTATTATCGATTTTCTTTCAAAATCTCTCTTTTAGTTCACGGTCCTTGTTTTTGCCTATGGTTTTTCTTTTGTTCCCTAATCTCGGTTGGTTTTTCACTTGTCAACGTTCATGTCTTCGTCTTCCATTCCATTCTAGCCACTTTTTGTTGTTTTTCCAGAACACCGTGGATTTGTACATTGTCTTTCTACATCTCATTTTAGTTTGCTGCCACTCTTTTGTTTCGTTTGTCCCTTCACTTCCTTCATCCTCCTCCCTACTGAGATCTTCTTGAAGGCTAAGTTTTGGAAATCATTGCCTATATGTGTAGGTATTGCTAGTTTTGCTATAGATCTCCAGCTTTTTGCATTGTCTTTCTATGTCTGTTTTAGTGTGCTGCCCTCAGATTTTGAGTTGTTGCCTTGGTTTCCTGAATCTTCCTCCCTGTTTCAAGGTTCATTTGAAGTGTAAGGTTTTGAAATCGCTGTCTTCAAGAGTTTTGTGTCATTCCTTAGGTTGTTAGTGTTATCGATTTTCTTTCAAAATCTCTCTTTTAGTTCACGGTCCTTGTTTTTGCCTATGGTTTTTCTTTTGTTCCCTAATCTCGGTTGGTTTTTCACTTGTCAACGTTCATGTCTTCGTCTTCCATTCCATTCTAGCCACTTTTTGTTGTTTTTCCAGAACACCGTGGCTTTGTACATTGTCTTTCTACATCTCATTTTAGTTTGCTGCCACTCTTTTGTTTCGTTTGTCCCTTCACTTCCTTCATCCTCCTCCCTACTGAGATCTTCTTGAAGGCTAAGTTTTGGAAATCATTGCCTATATGTGTAGGTATTGCTAGTTTTGCTATAGATCTCCAGCTTTTTGCATTGTCTTTCTATGTCTGTTTTAGTGTGCTGCCCTCAGATTTTGAGGTTTTGCCTTGACTTCCTTAATCTTCCGCCCTAGTTAAGTTTTCTTTCTAAGTGGAAGCGTTTCCAGACTGGCCTTACTTTCTACATTGTCTTTCCACAGCTTTTCAGTCTGCTGCCACTCTTTGGTTTAGTATTTCCCTTCACTTCCTTCATCCTCCTTTCTATTGAGATCTTCTTGAAGGCTAAGGTTTTTAAATCATTTCCTGTATTTGTAGGTATTGCTAGATTTGCTCTTGATCTCCAGCTTTTTGCACAGCCTTGCTATATCTGTTTTAGTGTGCTGCCCTCAGTTTTTCGTTTTTGCCTTGGTTTCCTGAATCTTCCTCCCTGTTTCAAGGTTCATTTGAAGTGTAAGGTTTTGAAATCGCTGTCTTCAAGAGTTTTGTGTCATTCCTTAGATTTTTAGTGTTATCGATTTTCTTTCAAAATCTCTCTTTTAGTTCACGGTCCTTGTTTTTGCCTATGGTTTTTCTTTTGTTCCCTAATCTCGGTTGGTTTTTCACTTGTCAACGTTCATGTCTTCGTCTTCCATTCCATTCTAGCCACTTTTTGTTGTTTTTCCAGAACACCGTGGCTTTGTACATTGTCTTTCTACATCTCATTTTAGTTTGCTGCCACTCTTTTGTTTCGTTTGTCCCTTCACTTCCTTCATCGTCCTCCCTACTGAGATCTTCTTGAAGGCTAAGTTTTGGAAATCATTGCCTATATGTGTAGGTATTGCTAGTTTTGCTATAGATCTCCAGCTTTTTGCATTGTCTTTCTATGTCTGTTTTAGTGTGCTGCCATCAGATTTTGAGTTTTTGCCTTGGTTTCCTCAATCTTCCTCCCTGTTTCAAGGTTCATTTGAAGTGTAAGGTTTTGAAATCGCTGTCTTCAAGAGTTTTGGGTCGTTCCTTAGGTTGTTAGTATTATCGATTTTCTTTCAAAATCTCTCTTTTAGTTCACGGTCCTTGTTTTTGCCTATGGTTTTTCTTTTGTTCCCTAATCTCGGTTGGTTTTTCACTTGTCAACGTTCATGTCTTCGTCTTCCATTCCATTCTAGCCACTTTTTGTTGTTTTTCCAGAACACCGTGGCTTTGTACATTGTCTTTCTACATCTCATTTTAGTTTGCTGCCACTCTTTTGTTTCGTTTGTCCCTTGACTTCCTTCATCCTCCTCCCTACTGAGATCTTCTTGAAGGCTAAGTTTTGGAAATCATTGCCTATATGTGTAGGTATTGCTAGTTTTGCTATAGATCTCCAGCTTTTTGCATTGTCTTTCTATGTCTGTTTTAGTGTGCTGCCATCAGATTTTGAGTTTTTGCCTTGACTTCCTTAATCTTCCGCCCTAGTTAAGTTTTCTTTCTAAGTGGAAGCGTTTCCAGACTGGCCTTACTTTCTACATTGTCTTTCCACAGCTTTTCAGTCTGCTGCCACTCTTTGGTTTAGTATTTCCCTTCACTTCCTTCATCCTCCTTTCTATTGAGATCTTCTTGAAGGCTAAGGTTTTTAAATCATTTCCTGTATTTGTAGGTATTGCTAGATTTGCTCTTGATCTCCAGCTTTTTGCACAGCCTTGCTATATCTGTTTTAGTGTGCTGCCCTCAGTTTTTCGTTTTTGCCTTGGTTTCCTGAATCTTCCTCCCTGTTTCAAGGTTCATTTGAAGTGTAAGGTTTTGAAATCGCTGTCTTCAAGAGTTTTGTGTCATTCCTTAGGTTGTTAGTATTATCGATTTTCTTTCAAAATCTCTCTTTTAGTTCACGGTCCTTGTTTTTGCCTATGGTTTTTCTTTTGTTCCCTAATCTCGGTTGGTTTTTCACTTGTCAACGTTCATGTCTTCGTCTTCCATTCCATTCTAGCCACTTTTTGTTGTTTTTCCAGAACACCGTGGATTTGTACATTGTCTTTCTACATCTCATTTTAGTTTGCTGCCACTCTTTTGTTTCGTTTGTCCCTTCACTTCCTTCATCCTCCTCCCTACTGAGATCTTCTTGAAGGCTAAGTTTTGGAAATCATTGCCTATATGTGTAGGTATTGCTAGTTTTGCTATAGATCTCCAGCTTTTTGCATTGTCTTTCTATGTCTGTTTTAGTGTGCTGCCCTCAGATTTTGAGTTGTTGCCTTGGTTTCCTGAATCTTCCTCCCTGTTTCAAGGTTCATTTGAAGTGTAAGGTTTTGAAATCGCTGTCTTCAAGAGTTTTGTGTCATTCCTTAGGTTGTTAGTGTTATCGATTTTCTTTCAAAATCTCTCTTTTAGTTCACGGTCCTTGTTTTTGCCTATGGTTTTTCTTTTGTTCCCTAATCTCGGTTGGTTTTTCACTTGTCAACGTTCATGTCTTCGTCTTCCATTCCATTCTAGCCACTTTTTGTTGTTTTTCCAGAACACCGTGGCTTTGTACATTGTCTTTCTACATCTCATTTTAGTTTGCTGCCACTCTTTTGTTTCGTTTGTCCCTTCACTTCCTTCATCCTCCTCCCTACTGAGATCTTCTTGAAGGCTAAGTTTTGGAAATCATTGCCTATATGTGTAGGTATTGCTAGTTTTGCTATAGATCTCCAGCTTTTTGCATTGTCTTTCTATGTCTGTTTTAGTGTGCTGCCCTCAGATTTTGAGGTTTTGCCTTGACTTCCTTAATCTTCCGCCCTAGTTAAGTTTTCTTTCTAAGTGGAAGCGTTTCCAGACTGGCCTTACTTTCTACATTGTCTTTCCACAGCTTTTCAGTCTGCTGCCACTCTTTGGTTTAGTATTTCCCTTCACTTCCTTCATCCTCCTTTCTATTGAGATCTTCTTGAAGGCTAAGGTTTTTAAATCATTTCCTGTATTTGTAGGTATTGCTAGATTTGCTCTTGATCTCCAGCTTTTTGCACAGCCTTGCTATATCTGTTTTAGTGTGCTGCCCTCAGTTTTTCGTTTTTGCCTTGGTTTCCTGAATCTTCCTCCCTGTTTCAAGGTTCATTTGAAGTGTAAGGTTTTGAAATCGCTGTCTTCAAGAGTTTTGTGTCATTCCTTAGATTTTTAGTGTTATCGATTTTCTTTCAAAATCTCTCTTTTAGTTCACGGTCCTTGTTTTTGCCTATGGTTTTTCTTTTGTTCCCTAATCTCGGTTGGTTTTTCACTTGTCAACGTTCATGTCTTCGTCTTCCATTCCATTCTAGCCACTTTTTGTTGTTTTTCCAGAACACCGTGGCTTTGTACATTGTCTTTCTACATCTCATTTTAGTTTGCTGCCACTCTTTTGTTTCGTTTGTCCCTTCACTTCCTTCATCCTCCTCCCTACTGAGATCTTCTTGAAGGCTAAGTTTTGGAAATCATTGCCTATATGTGTAGGTATTGCTAGTTTTGCTAGAGATCTCCAGCTTTTTGCATTGTCTTTCTATGTCTGTTTTAGTGTGCTGCCCTCAGATTTTGAGTTTTTGCCTTGGTTTCCTGAATCTTCCTCCCTGTTTCAAGGTTCATTTGAAGTGTAAGGTTTTGAAATCGCTGTCTTCAAGAGTTTTGTGTCATTCCTTAGGTTGTTAGTATTATCGATTTTCTTTCAAAATCTCTCTTTTAGTTCACGGTCCTTGTTTTTGCCTATGGTTTTTCTTTTGTTCCCTAATCTCGGTTGGTTTTTCACTTGTCAACGTTCATGTCTTCGTCTTCCATTCCATTCTAGCCACTTTTTGTTGTTTTTCCAGAACACCGTGGCTTTGTACATTGTCTTTCTACATCTCATTTTAGTTTGCTGCCACTCTTTTGTTTCGTTTGTCCCTTCACTTCCTTCATCCTCCTCCCTACTGAGATCTTCTTGAAGGCTAAGTTTTGGAAATCATTGCCTATATGTGTAGGTATTGCTAGTTTTGCTATAGATCTCCAGCTTTTTGCATTGTCTTTCTATGTCTGTTTTAGTGTGCTGCCCTCAGATTTTGAGGTTTTGCCTTGACTTCCTTAATCTTCCGCCCTAGTTAAGTTTTCTTTCTAAGTGGAAGCGTTTCCAGACTGGCCTTACTTTCTACATTGTCTTTCCACAGCTTTTCAGTCTGCTGCCACTCTTTGGTTTAGTATTTCCCTTCACTTCCTTCATCCTCCTTTCTATTGAGATCTTCTTGAAGGCTAAGGTTTTTAAATCATTTCCTGTATTTGTAGGTATTGCTAGATTTGCTCTTGATCTCCAGCTTTTTGCACAGCCTTGCTATATCTGTTTTAGTGTGCTGCCCTCAGTTTTTCGTTTTTGCCTTGGTTTCCTGAATCTTCCTCCCTGTTTCAAGGTTCATTTGAAGTGTAAGGTTTTGAAATCGCTGTCTTCAAGAGTTTTGTGTCATTCCTTAGGTTGTTAGTATTATCGATTTTCTTTCAAAATCTCTCTTTTAGTTCACGGTCCTTGTTTTTGCCTATGGTTTTTCTTTTGTTCCCTAATCTCGGTTGGTTTTTCACTTGTCAACGTTCATGTCTTCGTCTTCCATTCCATTCTAGCCACTTTTTGTTGTTTTTCCAGAACACCGTGGCTTTGTACATTGTCTTTCTACATCTCATTTTAGTTTGCTGCCACTCTTTTGTTTCGTTTGTCCCTTCACTTCCTTCATCCTCCTCCCTACTGAGATCTTCTTGAAGGCTAAGTTTTGGAAATCATTGCCTATATGTGTAGGTATTGCTAGTTTTGCTAGAGATCTCCAGCTTTTTGCATTGTCTTTCTATGTCTGTTTTAGTGTGCTGCCCTCAGATTTTGAGGTTTTGCCTTGACTTCCTTAATCTTCCGCCCTAGTTAAGTTTTCTTTCTAAGTGGAAGCGTTTCCAGACTGGCCTTACTTTCTACATTGTCTTTCCACAGCTTTTCAGTCTGCTGCCACTCTTTGGTTTAGTATTTCCCTTCACTTCCTTCATCCTCCTTTCTATTGAGATCTTATTGAAGGCTAAGTTTTGGAAATCATTGCCTATATGTGTAGGTATTGCTAGTTTTGCTATAGATCTCCAGCTTTTTGCATTGTCTTGCTATGTCTGTTTTAGTGTGCTGCCCTCAGTTTTTCGTTTTTGCCTTGGTTTCCTGAATCTTCCTCCCTGTTTCAAGGTTCATTTGAAGTGTAAGGTTTTGAAATCGCTGTCTTCAAGAGTTTTGTGTCATTCCTTAGGTTGTTAGTATTATCGATTTTCTTTCAAAATCTCTCTTTTAGTTCACGGTCCTTGTTTTTGCCTATGGTTTTTCTTTTGTTCCCTAATCTCGGTTGGTTTTTCACTTGTCAACGTTCATGTCTTCGTCTTCCATTCCATTCTAGCCACTTTTTGTTGTTTTTCCAGAACACCGTGGCTTTGTACATTGTCTTTCTACATCTCATTTTAGTTTGCTGCCACTCTTTTGTTTCGTTTGTCCCTTCACTTCCTTCATCCTCCTCCCTACTGAGATCTTCTTGAAGGCTAAGTTTTGGAAATCATTGCCTATATGTGTAGGTATTGCTAGTTTTGCTATAGATCTCCAGCTTTTTGCACAGCCTTGCTATGTCTGTTTTAGTGTGCTGCCCTCAGTTTTTCGTTTTTGCCTTGGTTTCCTGAATCTTCCTCCCTGTTTCAAGGTTCATTTGAAGTGTAAGGTTTTGAAATCGCTGTCTTCAAGAGTTTTGTGTCATTCCTTAGGTTGTTAGTATTATCGATTTTCTTTCAAAATCTCTCTTTTAGTTCACGGTCCTTGTTTTTGCCTATGGTTTTTCTTTTGTTCCCTAATCTCGGTTGGTTTTTCACTTGTCAACGTTCATGTCTTCGTCTTCCATTCCATTCTAGCCACTTTTTGTTGTTTTTCCAGAACACCGTGGCTTTGTACATTGTCTTTCTACATCTCATTTTAGTTTGCTGCCACTCTTTTGTTTCGTTTGTCCCTTCACTTCCTTCATCCTCCTCCCTGCTGAGATCTTCTTGAAGGCTAAGTTTTGGAAATCATTGCCTATATGTGTAGGTATTGCTAGTTTTGCTATAGATCTCCAGCTTTTTGCATTGTCTTTCTATGTCTGTTTTAGTGTGCTGCCCTCAGATTTTGAGTTTTTGCCTTGACTTCCTTAATCTTCCGCCCTAGTTAAGTTTTCTTTCTAAGTGGAAGCGTTTCCAGACTGGCCTTACTTTCTACATTGTCTTTCCACAGCTTTTCAGTCTGCTGCCACTCTTTGGTTTAGTATTTCCCTTCACTTCCTTCATCGTCCTCCCTACTGAGATCTTCTTGAAGGCTAAGGTTTTTAAATCATTTCCTGTATTTGTAGTTATTGCTAGATTTGCTCTTGATCTCCAGCTTTTTGCATTGTCTTTCTATGTCTGTTTTAGTGTGCTGCCCTCAGTTTTTCGTTTTTGCCTTGGTTTCCTGAATCTTCCTCCCTGTTTCAAGGTTCATTTGAAGTGTAAGGTTTTGAAATCGCTGTCTTCAAGAGTTTTGTGTCATTCCTTAGGTTGTTAGTATTATCGATTTTCTTTCAAAATCTCTCTTTTAGTTCACGGTCCTTGTTTTTGCCTATGGTTTTTCTTTTGTTCCCTAATCTCGGTTGGTTTTTCACTTGTCAACGTTCATGTCTTCGTCTTCCATTCCATTCTAGCCACTTTTTGTTGTTTTTCCAGAACACCGTGGCTTTGTACATTGTCTTTCTACATCTCATTTTAGTTTGCTGCCACTCTTTTGTTTCGTTTGTCCCTTCACTTCCTTCATCCTCCTCCCTACTGAGATCTTCTTGAAGGCTAAGTTTTGGAAATCATTGCCTATATGTGTAGGTATTGCTAGTTTTGCTATAGATCTCCAGCTTTTTGCATTGTCTTGCTATGTCTGTTTTAGTGTGCTGCCCTCAGTTTTTCGTTTTTGCCTTGGTTTCCTGAATCTTCCTCCCTGTTTCAAGGTTCATTTGAAGTGTAAGGTTTTGAAATCGCTGTCTTCAAGAGTTTTGTGTCATTCCTTAGGTTGTTAGTATTATCGATTTTCTTTCAAAATCTCTCTTTTAGTTCACGGTCCTTGTTTTTGCCTATGGTTTTTCTTTTGTTCCCTAATCTCGGTTGGTTTTTCACTTGTCAACGTTCATGTCTTCGTCTTCCATTCCATTCTAGCCACTTTTTGTTGTTTTTCCAGAACACCGTGGCTTTGTACATTGTCTTTCTACATCTCATTTTAGTTTGCTGCCACTCTTTTGTTTCGTTTGTCCCTTCACTTCCTTCATCCTCCTCCCTACTGAGATCTTCTTGAAGGCTAAGTTTTGGAAATCATTGCCTATATGTGTAGGTATTGCTAGTTTTGCTATAGATCTCCAGCTTTTTGCATTGTCTTTCTATGTCTGTTTTAGTGTGCTGCCATCAGATTTTGAGTTTTTGCCTTGACTTCCTTAATCTTCCGCCCTAGTTAAGTTTTCTTTCTAAGTGGAAGCGTTTCCAGACTGGCCTTACTTTCTACATTGTCTTTCCACAGCTTTTCAGTCTGCTGCCACTCTTTGGTTTAGTATTTCCCTTGACTTCCTTCATCCTCCTTTCTATTGAGATCTTCTTGATGCTAAGGTTTTTAAATCATTTCCTGTATTTGTAGGTATTGCTAGATTTGCTCTTGATCTCCAGCTTTTTGCACAGCCTTGCTATGTCTGTTTTAGTGTGCTGCCCTCAGTTTTTCGTTTTTGCCTTGGTTTCCTGAATCTTCCTCCCTGTTTCAAGGTTCATTTGAAGTGTAAGGTTTTGAAATCGCTGTCTTCAAGAGTTTTGTGTCATTCCTTAGGTTGTTAGTATTATCGATTTTCTTTCAAAATCTCTCTTTTAGTTCACGGTCCTTGTTTTTGCCTATGGTTTTTATTTTGTTCCCTAATCTCGGTTGGTTTTTCACTTGTCAACGTTCATGTCTTCGTCTTCCATTCCATTCTAGCCACTTTTTGTTGTTTTTCCAGAACACCGTGGCTTTGTACATTGTCTTTCTACATCTCATTTTAGTTTGCTGCCACTCTTTTGTTTCGTTTGTCCCTTCACTTCCTTCATCGTCCTCCGTACTGAGATCTTCTTGAAGGCTAAGTTTTGGAAATCATTGCCTATATGTGTAGGTATTGCTAGTTTTGCTATAGATCTCCAGCTTTTTGCATTGTCTTTCTATGTCTGTTTTAGTGTGCTGACCTCAGATTTTGAGTTTTTGCCTTGGTTTCCTGAATCTTCCTCCCTGTTTCAAGGTTCATTTGAAGTGTAAGGTTTTGAAATCGCTGTCTTCAAGAGTTTTGTGTCGTTCCTTAGGTTTTTAGTGTTATCGATTTTCTTTCAAAATCTCTCTTTTAGTTCACGGTCCTTGTTTTTGCCTATGGTTTTTCTTTTGTTCCCTAATCTCGGTTGGTTTTTCACTTGTCAACGTTCATGTCTTCGTCTTCCATTCCATTCTAGCCACTTTTTGTTCTTTTTCCAGAACACCGTGGCTTTGTACATTGTCTTTCTACATCTCATTTTAGTTAGCTGCCACTCTTTTGTTTCGTTTGTCCCTTCACTTCCTTCATCATCCTCCCTACTGAGATCTTCTTGAAGGCTAAGTTTTGGAAATCATTGCCTATATGTGTAGGTATTGCTAGTTTTGCTATAGATCTCCAGCTTTTTGCATTGTCTTTCTATGTCTGTTTTAGTGTGCTGACCTCAGATTTTGAGTTTTTGCCTTGGTTTCCTGAATCTTCCTCCCTGTTTCAAGGTTCATTTGAAGTGTAAGGTTTTGAAATCGCTGTCTTCAAGAGTTTTGTGTCATTCCTTAGGTTTTTAGTGTTATCGATTTTCTTTCAAAATCTCTCTTTTAGTTCACGGTCCTTGTTTTTGCCTATGGTTTTTCTTTTGTTCCCTAATCTCGGTTGTTTTTTCACTTGTCAACGTTCATGTCTTCGTCTTCCATTCCATTCTAGCCACTTTTTGTTGTTTTTCCAGAACACCGTGGCTTTGTACATTGTCTTTCTACATCTCATTTTAGTTTGCTGCCACTCTTTTGTTTCGTTTGTCCCTTCACTTCCTCCATCGTCCTCCCTACTGAGATCTTCTTGAAGGCTAAGTTTTGGAAATCATTGCCTATATGTGTAGGTATTGATAGTTTTGCTATAGATCTCCAGCTTTTTGCATTGTCTTTCTATGTCTGTTTTAGTGTGCTGCCCTCAGATTTTGAGTTTTTGCCTTGGTTTCCTGAATCTTCCTCCCTGTTTCAAGGTTCATTTGAAGTGTAAGGTTTTGAAATCGCTGTCTTCAAGAGTTTTGTGTCGTTCCTTAGGTTGTTAGTGTTATCGATTTTCTTTCAAAATCTCTCTTTTAGTTCACGGTCCTTGTTTTTGCCTATGGTTTTTCTTTTGTTCCCTAATCTCGGTTGGTTTTTCACTTGTCAACGTTCATGTCTTCGTCTTCCATTCCATTCTAGCCACTTTTTGTTGTTTTTCCAGAACACCGTGGCTTTGTACATTGTCTTTCTACATCTCATTTTAGTTTGCTGCCACTCTTTTGTTTCGTTTGTCCCTTCACTTCCTTCATCCTCCTCCCTACTGAGATCTTCTTGAAGGCTAAGTTTTGGAAATCATTGCCTATATGTGTAGGTATTGCTAGTTTTGCTATAGATCTCCAGCTTTTTGCATTGTCTTTCTATGTCTGTTTTAGTGTGCTGCCCTCAGATTTTGAGTTTTTGCCTTGACTTCCTTAATCTTCCTCCTTAGTTAAGTTTTCTTTCTAAGTGGAAGCGTTTCCAGACTGGCCTTACTTTCTACATTGTCTTTCCACAGCTTTTCAGTCTGCTGCCACTCTTTGGTTTAGTATTTCCCTTGACTTCCTTCATCCTCCTTTCTATTGAGATCTTATTGAAGGCTAAGTTTTGGAAATCATTGCCTGTATTTGTAGGTATTGCTTGTTTTGCTTTCAATCATTATCTTTTTGCGTAGCCTTGCTACGTCTGTTTTAGTTGCTGCTCTCGGTTTTTAGCTTTTGCCTTGACTTCCTTAATCTTGCTCCCTAGTTAAGTTTTCTTTCTAAGTCGAAGGGTTTCCAGAGTGGCCGTGCTTTCTACATTGTCTTTCTACAGCTGTTTTAGTTTGCTGCCGGGGGTTACTAGTTTTGCCCTTTGCTTCCTTAATCTTCCTCCCAATTTCAATGTTCATATGAAGTTTGAGGATTTCATATATTGTTGTCTTCAAGAGTTTTCTGTCATTCCTTAGTACTTACCTGTATTGTTCTATTTTTTTTCCTCTGTTTCTTTAATCTCTGTCGGTTTTTCACTTTTTGGCATTCATTTCTTGGTCTTCCTTTCGGTTGTAGTCATTCTGTCTTGGTTTGCGTCTTTATGCTGGTTTTTACATTGTCTTTGCACAGTTGTTTCAGTCTGCTGCCACTCTTTTGTTTAGTCCTTCCCTTGACTTCCTTCATCCTCCTCCCTACTGAGATCTTCTTGAAGGCTAAGTTTTGGAAATCATTGCCTATATGTGTAGGTATTGCTAGTTTTGCGATAGATCTCCAGCTTTTTGCATTGTCTTTCTATGTCTGTTTTAGTGTGCTGCCCTCAGTTTTTCGTTTTTGCCTTCGTTTCCTGAATCTTCCTCCCTGTTTCAAGGTTCATTTGAAGTGTAAGGTTTTGAAATCGCTGTCTTCAAGAGTTTTGTGTCATTCCTTAGGTTGTTAGTATTATCGATTTTCTTTCAAAATCTCTCTTTTAGTTCACGGTCCTTGTTTTTGCCTATGGTTTTTCTTTTGTTCCCTAATCTCGGTTGGTTTTTCACTTGTCAACGTTCACGTCTTCTTCTTCCATTCCATTCTAGCCACTTTTTGTTGTTTTTCCAGAACACCGTGGCTTTGTACATTGTCTTTCTACATCTCATTTTAGTTTGCTGCCACTCTTTTGTTTCGTTTGTCCCTTCACTTTCTTCATCCTCCTCCCTACTGAGATCTTCTTGAAGGCTAAGTTTTGGAAATCATTGCCTATATGTGTAGGTATTGCTAGTTTTGCTATAGATCTCCAGCTTTTTGCATTGTCTTTCTATGTCTGTTTTAGTGTGCTGCCCTCAGATTTTGAGTTTTTGCCTTGACTTCCTTAATCTTCCTCCCTAGTTACGTTTTCTTTCTAAGTGGAAGCGTTTCCAGACTGGCCTTACTTTCTACATTGTCTTTCCACAGCTTTTCAGTCTGCTGCCACTCTTTGGTTTAGTATTTCCCTTGACTTCCTTCATCCTCCTTTCTATTGAGATCTTATTGAAGGCTAAGTTTTGGAAATCATTGCCTGTATTTGTAGGTATTGCTTGTTTTGCTTTCAATCATTATCTTTTTGCGTAGCCTTGCTACGTCTGTTTTAGTTGCTGCTCTCGGTTTTTAGCTTTTGCCTTGACTTCCTTAATCTTGCTCCCTAGTTAAGTTTTCTTTCTAAGTCGAAGGGTTTCCAGAGTGGCCGTGCTTTCTACATTGTCTTTCTACAGCTGTTTTAGTTTGCTGCCGGGGGGTTACTAGTTTTGCCCTTTGCTTCCTTAATCTTCCTCCCAATTTCAATGTTCATATGAAGTTTGAGGATTTCATATATTGTTGTCTTCAAGAGTTTTGTGTCATTCCTTAGTACTTACCTGTATTGTTCTATTTTTTTTCCTCTGTTTCTTTAATCTCTGTCGGTTTTTCACTTTTTGGCATTCATTTCTTGGTCTTCCTTTCGGTTGTAGTCATTCTGTCTTGGTTTGCGTCTTTATGCTGGCTTTTTACATTGTCTTTCCACAGTTGTTTCAGTCTGCTGCCACTCTTTTGTTTAGTCCTTCCCTTGACTTCCTTCATCCTCCTCCCTACTGAGATCTTCTTGAAGGCTAAGTTTTGGAAATCATTGCCTATATGTGTAGGTATTGCTAGTTTTGCGATAGATCTCCAGCTTTTTGCACAGCCTTGCTATGTCTGTTTTAGTGTGCTGCCCTCAGTTTTTCGTTTTTGCCTTCGTTTCCTGAAACTTCCTCCCTGTTTCAAGGTTCATTTGAAGTGTAAGGTTTTGAAATCGCTGTCTTCAAGAGTTTTGTGTCATTCCTTAGGTTGTTAGTATTATCGATTTTCTTTCAAAATCTCTCTTTTAGTTCACGGTCCTTGTTTTTGCCTATGGTTTTTCTTTTGTTCCCTAATCTCGGTTGGTTTTTCACTTGTCAACGTTCATGTCTTTGTCTTCCATTCCATTCTAGCCACTTTTTGTTGTTTTTCCAGAACACCGTGGCTTTGTACATTGTCTTTCTACATCTCATTTTAGTTTGCTGCCACTCTTTTGTTTCGTTTGTCCCTTCACTTCCTTCATCCTCCTCCCTACTGAGATCTTCTTGAAGGCTAAGTTTTGGAAATCATTGCCTATATGTGTAGGTATTGCTAGTTTTGCTATAGATCTCCAGCTTTTTGCACAGCCTTGCTATGTCTGTTTTAGTGTGCTGCCCTCAGTTTTTCGTTTTTGCCTTGGTTTCCTGAATCTTCCTCACTGTTTCAAGGTTCATTTGAAGTGTAAGGTTTTGAAATCGCTGTCTTCAAGAGTTTTGTGTCATTCCTTAGGTTGTTAGTATTATCGATTTTCTTTCAAAATCTCTCTTTTAGTTCACGGTCCTTGTTTTTGCCTATGGTTTTTCTTTTGTTCCCTAATCTCAGTTGGTTTTTCACTTGTCAACGTTCATGTCTTCGTCTTCCATTCCATTCTAGCCACTTTTTGTTGTTTTTCCAGAACACCGTGGCTTTGTACATTGTCTTTCTACATCTCATTTTAGTTTGCTGCCACTCTTTTCTTTCGTTTGTCCCTTCACTTCCTTCATCCTCCTCCCTACTGAGATCTTCTTGAAGGCTAAGTTTTGGAAATCATCGCCTATATGTGTAGGTATTGCTAGTTTTGCTATAGATCTCCAGCTTTTTGCATTGTCTTTCTATGTCTGTTTTAGTGTGCTGCCCTCAGATTTTGAGTTTTTGCCTTGACTTCCTTAATCTTCCTCCCTAGTTAAGTTTTCTTTCTAAGTGGAAGCGTTTCCAGACTGGCCTTACTTTCTACATTGTCTTTCCACAGCTTTTCAGTCTGCTGCCACTCTTTGGTTTAGTATTTCCCTTGACTTCCTTCATCCTCCTTTCTATTGATATCCTATTGAAGGCTGAGGTTTTTAAATCATTTCCTGTATTTGTAGGTATTGCTAGATTTTCTCCTGATCTCCAGCTTTTTGCACAGCCCTGCTATGTCTGTTTTAGTGTGCTGACCTCAGTTTTTCTTTTTTGCCTTGGTTTCCTGAATCTTCCTCCCTGTTTCAAGGTTCATTTGAAGTGTAAGTTTTTGAAATCGCTGTCTTCAAGAGTTTTGTGTCATTCCTTAGGTTGTTAGTATTATCGATTTTCTTTCAAAATCTCTCTTTTAGTTCACGGTCCTTGTTTTTGCCTATGGTTTTTCTTTTGTTCCCTAATCTCGGTTGGTTTTTCACTTGTCAACGTTCATGTCTTTGTCTTCCATTCCATTCTAGCCACTTTTTGTTGTTTTTCCAGAACACCGTGGCTTTGTACTTTGTCTTTCTACATCTCATTTTAGTTTGCTGCCACTCTTCTGTTTCGTTTGTCCCTTCACTTCCTTCATCCTCCTCCCTACTGAGATCTTCTTGAAGGCTAAGTTTTGGAAATCATTGCCTATATGTGTAGGTATTGCTAGTTTTGCTTTCAATCATTATCTTTTTGCGTAGCATTGCTACGTCTGTTTTAGTTGCTGCTCTCGGTTTTTAGCTTTTGCCTTGACTTCCTTAATCTTGCTCCCTAGTTAAGTTTTCTTTCTAAGTCGAAGGGTTTCCAGAGTGGCCGTGCTTTCTACATTGTCTTTCTACAACTGTTTTAGTTTGCTGCCCTGGGTTATTAGTTTTGCCCTTAACTTCCTTAATCTTCCTCAAAATTTCAATGTTCATATGAAGTCTGAGGATTTCATATAGTGTTGTCTTCAAGAGTTTTGTGTCATTCCTTCTTACTTACTTGTATTGTTCTATATTTTTTTCCTCTGTTTCTTCAATCTCTGTCGGTTTTTCACTTTTTGACATTCATTCTTGGTCTTCCTTTCGGTTGTAGTCATTCTGTCTTGGTTTGCGTCTTTATGCTGGCTTTTTACATTGTCTTTGCACAGCTGTTTCAGTCTGCTGCCACTCTTTTGTTTCGTATTTCCCTTGACTTCCTTCATCCTCCTTTCTATTGAGATCATATTGAAGGCTAAGTTTTTGGAATCATTTCCTGTATTTGTAGGTATTGCTAGATTTGCTCTTGATCTCCAGCTTTTTGCACAGCCTTGCTATGTCTGTTTTAGTGTGCTGCCCTCAGTTTTTCGTTTTTGCCTTGGTTTCCTGAATCTTCCTCCCTGTTTCAAGGTTCATTTGAAGTGTAAGGTTTTGAAATCGCTGTCTTCAAGAGTTTTGTGTCATTCCTTAGGTTGTTAGTATTCTAGATTTTCTTTCAAAATCTCTCTTTTAGTTCGTGGTCCTTGTATTTCCCTATAGTTTTTCTTTTGTTCCCTAATCTCGGTTGGTTTTTCACTTGTCAACGTTCAAGTCTTCTTCTTCTATTCTATTCTAGCCACTTTTTGTTGTTTTTCCAGAACACCGTGGCTTTGTACATTGTCTTTTAACATCTCATTTTAGTTTGCTGTCACTGTTTTTTTTCGTTTGTAAAATCAAGGCAAATGCAGGGTCCTGCACCTGTGGAGGAACAAGCTCATGCAGCAATACAGCCTTGGGAGGGACCTGCTGAAGTGCAGCTCTGCGGAGAGGGCCCTGGTCGTCTTGGTGTACGACAGGTTAACCATGTGCCAGCAGTGTGCCCTGGCTGCCAAGAAAGCCAATGGGATCCTGGGGTGCATCAAAAAGAGTGTGGCCATCAGTACGAGGGAGGTTCTACTTCCCCTCTACACTGCCCTGGTGAGGCCTCATCTGGAGTACTGTGTCCAGTTCTGGGCTCCCCAGTTCAAGAAAGATGAAGGGCTACTGGAGAGAGCCCAGCAGAGCGCTACAAGGATGATGAGGGGACTGGAACATCTCCCCTAGGAGGAGAGGCTGATGGAGCTGGGTTTGTTCAGCCTGAAGAAGAGGAGGCTGCGAGGGGACCTAATAAATGCTTACAAATATCTGAAGGGTGGGTGTCAGGACAGGGCCAAGCTCTTTTCAGTGGTGCCCATTGACAGGACAAGGGGCAATGGGCACAAACTGAGGCACAGGAAGTTCCGTCTGAACATGAGGAAGAACTTCTTCCCTCTGAGGGTGACAGAGCACTGGAACAGGCTGCCCAGGGAGGTTGTGGATTCTCCTTCTCTAGAGATATTCAAGACCCGCCTGGACAAGGTCCTGTGCAGCCTGCTGTAGGTGACCCTGCTTCAGCAGGAGGGTTGGACAAGATGACCCACAGAGGTCCCTTCCAATCCCTACTATTCTGAGTTTCTGTGATTCTGTAACACGGGGGCTTTGTACATTGTCTTTCTACATCTCATTTTAGTTTGCTGCCACTCTTTTGTTTCGTTTGTCCCTTCACTTCCTTCATCCTCCTCCCTACTGAGATCTTCTTGAAGGCTAAGTTTTGGAAATCATTGTCTATATTTGTAGGTATTGCGAGTTTTGCTACAGATCTCCAGCTTTTTGCATTGTCTTTCTATGTCTGTTTTAGAGTGCTGCCCTCAGATTTTTAGCTTTTGCCTTGACTTCCTTAATCTTGCTCCCTAGCTAAGTTTTCTTTCTAAGTCGAAGGGTTTCCAGAGTGGCCGTGCTTTCTACATTGTCTTTCTACAGCTGTTTTAGTTTGCTGCCCTGGGTTATTAGTTTTGCCCTTTACTTCCTTAATCTTTCTCCCAACTTCAGTGTTCATATGAAGTCTGAGGATTTCATATATTGTTGTCTTCAAGAGTTTTGTGTCATTCCTTAGTACTTACCTGTATTGTTCTATTTTTTTTCCTCTGTTTCTTTAATCTCTGTCGGTTTTTCACTTTTTGACATTCATTTCATGGTCTTCCTTTCTGTTGTAGTCATTCTGTCTTGGTTTGCGTCTTTATGCTGGCTTTTTACATTGTCTTTCCACAGTTGTTTCAGTCTGCTGCCACTCTTTTGTTTAGTCCTTCCCTTGACTTCCTTCATCCTCCTCCCTACTGAGATCTTATTGAAGACTAAGTTTTGGAAATCATTGCCTATATGTGTAGGTATTGCTAGTTTTGCTATAGATCTCCAGCTTTTTGCATTGTCTTTCTATGTCTGTTTTAGTGTGCTGCCCTCAGATTTTGAGTTTTTGCCTTGACTTCCTTAATCTTCCTCCCTAGTTACGTTTTCTTTCTAAGTGGAAGCGTTTCCAGACTGGCCTTACTTTCTACATTGTCTTTCCACAGCTTTTCAGTCTGCTGCCACTCTTTGGTTTAGTATTTCCCTTAACTTCCTTCATCCTCCTTTCTATTGAGATCTTATTGAAGGCTAAGTTTTGGAAATCATTGCCTGTATTTGTATATATTGCGCGTGTTTCTGTACATCTCCAGCTTTTTACATAGCCTTGCTATGTCTTTTTTAGTTGCTGCTCTCGGTTTTTAGCTTTTGCCTTGACTTCCTTAATCTTGCTCCCTAGTTAAGTTTTCTTTCTAAGTCGAAGGGTTTCCAGAGTGGCCATGCTTTCTACATTGTCTTTCTACGACTGTTTTAGTTTGCTGCCGTGGGTTATTAGTTTTGCCCTTTACTTCCTTAATCTTCCTCCCAATTTCAATGTTCATATGAAGTCTGAGGATTTCATATATTGTTGTCTTCAAGAGTTTTGTGTCATTCCTTCTTACTTACTTGTATTGTTCTATATTTTTTTCCTCTGTTTCTTCAATCTCTGTCGGTTTTTCACTTTTTGACATTCATTCTTGGTCTTCCTTTCGGTTGTAGTCATTCTGTCTTGGTTTGCGTCTTTATGCTGGCTTTTTACATTGTCTTTCCACAGTTGTTTCAGTCTGCTGCCACTCTTTTGTTTAGTCCTTCCCTTGACTTCCTTCATCCTCCTCCCTACTGAGATCATCTTGAAGGCTAAGTTTTGGAAATCATTGCCTATATGTGTAGGTATTGCTAGTTTTGCTATAGATCTCCAGCTTTTTGCACAGCCTTGCTATGTCTGTTTTAGTGTGCTGCCCTCAGTTTTTCATTTTTGCCTTGGTTTCCTGAAACTTCCTCCCTGTTTCAAGGTTCATTTGAAGTGTAAGGTTTTGAAATCGCTGTCTTCAAGAGTTTTGTGTCATTCCTTAGGTTGTTAGTATTATCGATTTTCTTTCAAAATCTCTCTTTTAGTTCACGGTCCTTGTTTTTGCCTATGGTTTTTCTTTTGTTCCCTAATCTCGGTTGGTTTTTCACTTGTCAACGTTCATGTCTTCGTCTTCCATTCCATTCTAGCCACTTTTTGTTGTTTTTCCAGAACACCGTGGCTTTGTACATTGTCTCATTTTAGTTTGCTGCCACTCTTTTGTTTCGTTTGTCCCTTCACTTCCTTCATCCTCCTCCCTACTGAGATCTTCTTGAAGGCTAAGTTTTGGAAATCATTGCCTATATGTGTAGGTATTGCTAGTTTTGCTATAGATCTCCAGCTTTTTGCATTGTCTTTCTATGTCTGTTTTAGTGTGCTGCCCTCAGATTTTTAGCTTTTGCCTTGACTTCCTTAATCTTCCTCCCTAGTTAAGTTTTCTTTCTAAGTGGAAGCGTTTCCAGACTGGCCTTACTTTCTACATTGTCTTTCCACAGCTTTTCAGTCTGCTGCCACTCTTTGGTTTAGTATTTCCCTTGACTTCCTTCATCCTTCTTTCTATTGAGATCTTATTGAAGGCTAAGTTTTGGAAATCATTGCCTGTATTTGTAGGTTTTGCTTGTTTTGCTTTCAATCATTATCTTTTTGCGTAGCCTTGCTACGTCTGTTTTAGTTGCTGCTCTCGGTTTTTAGCTTTTGCCTTGACTTCCTTAATCTTGCTCCCTAGTTAAGTTTTCTTTCTAAGTCGAAGGGTTTCCAGAGTGGCCGTGCTTTCTACATTGTCTTTCTACAGCTGTTTTAGTTTGCTGCCGGGGGTTACTAGTTTTGCCCTTTGCTTCCTTAATCTTCCTCCCAATTTCAATGTTCATAGGAAGTTTGAGGATTTCATATATTGTTGTCTTCAAGAGTTTTCTGTCATTCCTTAGTACTTACCTGTATTGTTCTATTTTTTTTCCTCTGTTTCTTTAATCTCTGTCGGTTTTTCACTTTTTGGCATTCATTTCATGGTCTTCCTTTCTGTTGTAGTCATTCTGTCTTGGTTTGCGTCTTTATGCTGGCTTTTTACATTGTCTTTGCACAGTTGTTTCAGTCTGCTGCCACTCTTTTGTTTAGTCCTTCCCTTGACTTCCTTCATCCTCCTCCCTACTGAGATCTTCTTGAAGGCTAAGTTTTGGAAATCATTGCCTATATGTGTAGGTATTGCTAGTTTTGCTATAGATCTCCAGCTTTTTGCATTGTCTTTCTATGTCTGTTTTAGTGTGCTGCCCTCAGATTTTGAGTTTTTGCCTTGACTTCCTTAATCCTCTACCCTAGTTACGTTTTCTTTCTAAGTGGAAGCGTTTCAAGACTGGCCTTACTTTCTACATTGTCTTTCCACAGCTTTTCAGTCTGCTGCCACTCTTTGGTTTAGTATTTCCCTTGACTTCCTTCATCCTCCTTTCTATTGAGATCTTATTGAAGGCTAAGTTTTGGAAATCATTGCCTGTATTTGTAGGTATTGCTTGTTTTGCTTTCAATCATTATCTTTTTGCGTAGCCTTGCTACGTCTGTTTTAGTTGCTGCTCTCGGTTTTTAGCTTTTGCCTTGACTTCCTTAATCTTGCTCCCTAGTTAAGTTTTCTTTCTAAGTCGAAGGGTTTCCAGAGTGGCCGTGCTTTCTACATTGTCTTTCTACAGCTGTTTTAGTTTGCTGCCGGGGGTTACTAGTTTTGCCCTTTGCTTCCTTAATCTTCCTCCCAATTTCAATGTTCATATGAAGTTTGAGGATTTCATATATTGTTGTCTTCAAGAGTTTTGTGTCATTCCTTAGTACTTACCTGTATTGTTCTATTTTTTTTCCTCTGTTTCTTTAATCTCTGTCTGTTTTTCACTTTTTGGCATTCATTTCTTGGTCTTCCTTTCGGTTGTAGTCATTCTGTCTTGGTTTGCGTCTTTATGCTGGCTTTTTACATTGTCTTTCCACAGTTGTTTCAGTCTGCTGCCACTCTTTTGTTTAGTCCTTCCCTTGACTTCCTTCATCCTCCTCCCTACTGAGATCTTCTTGAAGGCTAAGTTTTGGAAATCATTGCCTATATGTGTAGGTATTGCTAGTTTTGCGATAGATCTCCAGCTTTTTGCACAGCCTTGCTATGTCTGTTTTAGTGTGCTGCCCTCAGTTTTTCGTTTTTGCCTTCGTTTCCTGAAACTTCCTCCCTGTTTCAAGGTTCATTTGAAGTGTAAGGTTTTGAAATCGCTGTCTTCAAGAGTTTTGTGTCATTCCTTAGGTTGTTAGTATTATCGATTTTCTTTCAAAATCTCTCTTTTAGTTCACGGTCCTTGTTTTTGCCTATGGTTTTTCTTTTGTTCCCTAATCTCGGTTGGTTTTTCACTTGTCAACGTTCATGTCTTTGTCTTCCATTCCATTCTAGCCACTTTTTGTTGTTTTTCCAGAACACCGTGGCTTTGTACTTTGTCTTTCTACATCTCATTTTAGTTTGCTGCCACTCTTTTGTTTCGTTTGTCCCTTCACTTCCTTCATCCTCCTCCCTACTGAGATCTTCTTGAAGGCTAAGTTTTGGAAATCATTGCCTATATGTGTAGGTATTGCTAGTTTTGCTATAGATCTCCAGCTTTTTGCATTGTCTTGCTATGTCTGTTTTAGTGTGCTGCCCTCATTTTTTCCTTTTTGCCTTGGTTTCCTGAATCTTCCTCACTGTTTCAAGGTTCATTTGAAGTGTAAGGTTTTGAAATCGCTGTCTTCAAGAGTTTTGTGTCATTCCTTAGGTTGTTAGTATTATCGATTTTCTTTCAAAATCTCTCTTTTAGTTCACGGTCCTTGTTTTTGCCTATGGTTTTCATTTGTTCCCTAATCTCGGTTGGTTTTTCACTTGTCAACGTTCATGTCTTCGTCTTCCATTCCATTCTAGCCACTTTTTGTTGTTTTTCCAGAACACCGTGGCTTTGTACATTGTCTTTCTACATCTCATTTTAGTTTGCTGCCACTCTTTTGTTTCGTTTGTCCCTTCACTTCCTTCATCCTCCTCCCTACTGAGATCTTCTTGAAGGCTAAGTTTTGGAAATCATCGCCTATATGTGTAGGTATTGCTAGTTTTGCTATAGATCTCCAGCTTTTTGCATTGTCTTTCTATGTCTGTTTTAGTGTGCTGCCATCAGATTTTGAGTTTTTGCCTTGACTTCCTTAATCTTCCGCCCTAGTTAAGTTTTCTTTCTAAGTGGAAGCGTTTCCAGACTGGCCTTACTTTCTACATTGTCTTTCCACAGCTTTTCAGTCTGCTGCCACTCTTTGGTTTAGTATTTCCCTTGACTTCCTTCATCCTCCTTTCTATTGATATCCTATTGAAGGCTGAGGTTTTTAAATAATTTCCTGTATTTGTAGGTATTGCTAGATTTTCTCCTGATCTCCAGCTTTTTGCACAGCCCTGCTATGTCTGTTTTAGTGTGCTGCCCTCAGATTTTGAGTTTTTGCCTTGACTTCCTTAATCTTCCTCCCTAGTTACGTTTTCTTTCTAAGTGGAAGCGTTTCAAGACTGGCCTTACTTTCTACATTGTCTTTCCACAGCTTTTCAGTCTGCTGCCACTCTTTGGTTTAGTATTTCCCTTGACTTCCTTCATCCTCCTTTCTATTGAGATCTTATTGAAGGCTAAGTTTTGGAAATCATTGCCTGTATTTGTAGGTATTGCTTGTTTTGCTTTCAATCATTATCTTTTTGCGTAGCCTTGCTACGTCTGTTTTAGTTGCTGCTCTCGGTTTTTAGCTTTTGCCTTGACTTCCTTAATCTTGCTCCCTAGTTAAGTTTTCTTTCTAAGTCGAAGGGTTTCCAGAGTGGCCGTGCTTTCTACATTGTCTTTCTACAGCTGTTTTAGTTTGCTGCCGGGGGTTACTAGTTTTGCCCTTTGCTTCCTTAATCTTCCTCCCAATTTCAATGTTCATATGAAGTTTGAGGATTTCATATATTGTTGTCTTCAAGAGTTTTGTGTCATTCCTTAGTACTTACCTGTATTGTTCTATTTTTTTTCCTCTGTTTCTTTAATCTCTGTCGGTTTTTCACTTTTTGTCATTCATTTCTTGGTCTTCCTTTCGGTTGTAGTCATTCTGTCTTGGTTTGCGTCTTTATGCTGGCTTTTTACATTGTCTTTCCACAGTTGTTTCAGTCTGCTGCCACTCTTTTGTTTAGTCCTTCCCTTGACTTCCTTCATCCTCCTCCCTACTGAGATCTTCTTGAAGGCTAAGTTTTGGAAATCATTGCCTATATGTGTAGGTATTGCTAGTTTTGCGATAGATCTCCAGCTTTTTGCACAGCCTTGCTATGTCTGTTTTAGTGTGCTGCCCTCAGTTTTTCGTTTTTGCCTTCGTTTCCTGAAACTTCCTCCCTGTTTCAAGGTTCATTTGAAGTGTAAGGTTTTGAAATCGCTGTCTTCAAGAGTTTTGTGTCATTCCTTAGGTTGTTAGTATTATCGATTTTCTTTCAAAATCTCTCTTTTAGTTCACGGTCCTTGTTTTTGCCTATGGTTTTTCTTTTGTTCCCTAATCTCGGTTGGTTTTTCACTTGTCAACGTTCATGTCTTTGTCTTCCATTCCATTCTAGCCACTTTTTGTTGTTTTTCCAGAACACCGTGGCTTTGTACTTTGTCTTTCTACATCTCATTTTAGTTTGCTGCCACTCTTTTGTTTCGTTTGTCCCTTCACTTCCTTCATCCTCCTCCCTACTGAGATCTTCTTGAAGGCTAAGTTTTGGAAATCATTGCCTATATGTGTAGGTATTGCTAGTTTTGCTATAGATCTCCAGCTTTTTGCATTGTCTTGCTATGTCTGTTTTAGTGTGCTGCCCTCATTTTTTCGTTTTTGCCTTGGTTTCCTGAATCTTCCTCACTGTTTCAAGGTTCATTTGAAGTGTAAGGTTTTGAAATCGCTGTCTTCAAGAGTTTTGTGTCATTCCTTAGGTTGTTAGTATTATCGATTTTCTTTCAAAATCTCTCTTTTAGTTCACGGTCCTTGTTTTTGCCTATGGTTTTCATTTGTTCCCTAATCTCGGTTGGTTTTTCACTTGTCAACGTTCATGTCTTCGTCTTCCATTCCATTCTAGCCACTTTTTGTTGTTTTTCCAGAACACCGTGGCTTTGTACATTGTCTTTCTACATCTCATTTTAGTTTGCTGCCACTCTTTTGTTTCGTTTGTCCCTTCACTTCCTTCATCCTCCTCCCTACTGAGATCTTCTTGAAGGCTAAGTTTTGGAAATCATCGCCTATATGTGTAGGTATTGCTAGTTTTGCTATAGATCTCCAGCTTTTTGCATTGTCTTTCTATGTCTGTTTTAGTGTGCTGCCCTCAGATTTTGAGTTTTTGCCTTGACTTCCTTAATCTTCCTCCTTAGTTAAGTTTTCTTTCTAAGTGGAAGCGTTTCCAGACTGGCCTTACTTTCTACATTGTCTTTCCACAGCTTTTCAGTCTGCTGCCACTCTTTGGTTTAGTATTTCCCTTGACTTCCTTCATCCTCCTTTCTATTGATATCCTATTGAAGGCTGAGGTTTTTAAATCATTTCCTGTATTTGTAGGTATTGCTAGATTTTCTCCTGATCTCCAGCTTTTTGCACAGCCCTGCTATGTCTGTTTTAGTGTGCTGCCCTCAGATTTTGAGTTTTTGCCTTGACTTCCTTAATCTTCCTCCCTAGTTACGTTTTCTTTCTAAGTGGAAGCGTTTCAAGACTGGCCTTACTTTCTACATTGTCTTTCCACAGCTTTTCAGTCTGCTGCCACTCTTTGGTTTAGTATTTCCCTTGACTTCCTTCATCCTCCTTTCTATTGAGATCTTATTGAAGGCTAAGTTTTGGAAATCATTGCCTGTATTTGTAGGTATTGCTTGTTTTGCTTTCAATCATTATCTTTTTGCGTAGCCTTGCTACGTCTGTTTTAGTTGCTGCTCTCGGTTTTTAGCTTTTGCCTTGACTTCCTTAATCTTGCTCCCTAGTTAAGTTTTCTTTCTAAGTCGAAGGGTTTCCAGAGTGGCCGTGCTTTCTACATTGTCTTTCTACAGCTGTTTTAGTTTGCTGCCGGGGGTTACTAGTTTTGCCCTTTGCTTCCTTAATCTTCCTCCCAATTTCAATGTTCATATGAAGTTTGAGGATTTCATATATTGTTGTCTTCAAGAGTTTTGTGTCATTCCTTAGTACTTACCTGTATTGTTCTATTTTTTTTCCTCTGTTTCTTTAATCTCTGTCGGTTTTTCACTTTTTGGCATTCATTTCTTGGTCTTCCTTTCGGTTGTAGTCATTCTGTCTTGGTTTGCGTCTTTATGCTGGCTTTTTACATTGTCTTTCCACAGTTGTTTCAGTCTGCTGCCACTCTTTTGTTTAGTCCTTCCCTTGACTTCCTTCATCCTCCTCCCTACTGAGATCTTCTTGAAGGCTAAGTTGTGGAAATCATTGCCTATATGTGTAGGTATTGCTAGTTTTGCGATAGATCTCCAGCTTTTTGCACAGCCTTGCTATGTCTGTTTTAGTGTGCTGCCCTCAGTTTTTCGTTTTTGCCTTCGTTTCCTGAAACTTCCTCCCTGTTTCAAGGTTCATTTGAAGTGTAAGGTTTTGAAATCGCTGTCTTCAAGAGTTTTGTGTCATTCCTTAGGTTGTTAGTATTATCGATTTTCTTTCAAAATCTCTCTTTTAGTTCACGGTCCTTGTTTTTGCCTATGGTTTTTCTTTTGTTCCCTAATCTCGGTTGGTTTTTCACTTGTCAACGTTCATGTCTTTGTCTTCCATTCCATTCTAGCCACTTTTTGTTGTTTTTCCAGAACACCGTGGCTTTGTACTTTGTCTTTCTACATCTCATTTTAGTTTGCTGCCACTCTTTTGTTTCGTTTGTCCCTTCACTTCCTTCATCCTCCTCCCTACTGAGATCTTCTTGAAGGCTAAGTTTTGGAAATCATTGCCTATATGTGTAGGTATTGCTAGTTTTGCTATAGATCTCCAGCTTTTTGCATTGTCTTTCTATGTCTGTTTTAGTGTGCTGCCCTCAGATTTTGAGTTTTTGCCTTGACTTCCTTAATCTTCCTCCCTAGTTAAGTTTTCTTTCTAAGTGGAAGCGTTTCCAGACTGGCCTTACTTTCTACATTGTCTTTCCACAGCTTTTCAGTCTGCTGCCACTCTTTGGTTTAGTATTTCCCTTGACTTCCTTCATCCTCCTTTCTATTGATATCCTATTGAAGGCTGAGGTTTTTAAATCATTTCCTGTATTTGTAGGTATTGCTAGATTTTCTCCTGATCTCCAGCTTTTTGCACAGCCCTGCTATGTCTGTTTTAGTGTGCTGACCTCAGTTTTTCTTTTTTGCCTTGGTTTCCTGAATCTTCCTCCCTGTTTCAAGGTTCATTTGAAGTGTAAGTTTTTGAAATTGCTGTCTTCAAGAGTTTTGTGTCATTCCTTAGGTTGTTAGTATTATCGATTTTCTTTCAAAATCTCTCTTTTAGTTCACGGTCCTTGTTTTTGCCTATGGTTTTTCTTTTGTTCCCTAATCTCGGTTGGTTTTTCACTTGTCAACGTTCATGTCTTTGTCTTCCATTCCATTCTAGCCACTTTTTGTTGTTTTTCCAGAACACCGTGGCTTTGTACTTTGTCTTTCTACATCTCATTTTAGTTTGCTGCCACTCTTTTGTTTCGTTTGTCCCTTCACTTCCTTCATCGTCCTCCCTACTGAGATCTTCTTGAAGGCTAAGTTTTGGAAATCATTGCCTATATGTGTAGGTATTGCTAGTTTTGCTTTCAATCATTATCTTTTTGCGTAGCATTGCTACGTCTGTTTTAGTTGCTGCTCTCGGTTTTTAGCTTTTGCCTTGACTTCCTTAATCTTGCTCCCTAGTTAAGTTTTCTTTCTAAGTCGAAGGGTTTCCAGAGTGGCCGTGCTTTCTACATTGTCTTTCTACAACTGTTTTAGTTTGCTGCCGTGGGTTATTAGTTTTGCCCTTAACTTCCTTAATCTTCCTCAAAATTTCAATGTTCATATGAAGTCTGAGGATTTCATATAGTGTTGTCTTCAAGAGTTTTGTGTCATTCCTTCTTACTTACTTGTATTGTTCTATATTTTTTTCCTCTGCTTCTTCAATCTCTGTCGGTTTTTCACTTTTTGACATTCATTCTTGGTCTTCCTTTCGGTTGTAGTCATTCTGTCTTGGTTTGCGTCTTTATGCTGGCTTTTTACATTGTCTTTCCACAGTTGTTTCAGTCTGCTGCCACTCTTTTGTTTAGTCCTTCCCTTGACTTCCTTCATCCTCCTTTCTATTGAGATCATATTGAAGGCTAAGTTTTTGGAATCATTTCCTGTATTTGTAGGTATTGCTAGATTTGCTCTTGATCTCCAGCTTTTTGCACAGCCTTGCTATGTCTGTTTTAGTGTGCTGCCCTCAGTTTTTCGTTTTTGCCTTGGTTTCCTGAATCTTCCTCCCTGTTTCAAGGTTCATTTGAAGTGTAAGGTTTTGAAATCGCTGTCTTCAAGAGTTTTGTGTCATTCCTTAGGTTGTTAGTATTCTAGATTTTCTTTCAAAATCTCTCTTTTAGTTCGTGGTCCTTGTATTTGCCTATAGTTTTTCTTTTGTTCCCTAATCTCGGTTGGTTTTTCACTTGTCAACGTTCATGTCTTCTTCTTCTATTCTATTCTAGCCACTTTTTGTTGTTTTTCCAGAACACCGTGGCTTTGTACATTGTCTTTTAACATCTCATTTTAGTTTGCTGTCAGTGTTTTTTTTCGTTTGTAAAATCAAGGCAAATGCAGGGTCCTGCACCTGTGGAGGAACAAGCTCATGCAGCAATACAGCCTTGGGAGGGACCTGCTGAAGTGCAGCTCTGCGGAGAGGGCCCTGGTCGTCTTGGTGTACGACAGGTTAACCATGTGCCAGCAGTGTGCCCTGGCTGCCAAGAAAGCCAATGGGATCCTGGGGTGCATCAAAAAGAGTGTGGCCATCAGTACGAGGGAGGTTCTGCTTCCCCTCTACACTGCCCTGGTGAGGCCTCATCTGGAGTACTGTGTCCAGTTCTGGGCTCCCCAGTTCAAGAAAGATGAAGGGCTACTGGAGAGAGCCCAGCAGAGCGCTACAAGGATGATGAGGGGACTGGAACATCTCCCCTAGGAGGAGAGGCTGATGGAGCTGGGTTTGTTCAGCCTGAAGAAGAGGAGGCTGCGAGGGGACCTAATAAATGCTTACAAATATCTGAAGGCTTGGTGTCAGGACAGGGCCAAGCTCTTTTCAGTGGTGCCCATTGACAGGACAAGGGGCAATGGGCACAAACTGAGGCACAGGAAGTTCCGTCTGAACATGAGGAAGAACTTCTTCCCTCTGAGGGTGACAGAGCACTGGAACAGGCTGCCCAGGGAGGTTGTGGATTCTCCTTCTCTAGAGATATTCAAGACCCGCCTGGACAAGGTCCTGTGCAGCCTGCTGTAGGTGACCCTGCTTCAGCAGGAGGGTTGGACAAGATGACCCACAGAGGTCCCTTCCAATCCCTACTATTCTGAGTTTCTGTGATTCTGTAACACGGGGGCTTTGTACATTGTCTTTCTACATCTCATTTTAGTTTGCTGCCACTCTTTTGTTTCGTTTGTCCCTTCACTTCCTTCATCCTCCTCCCTACTGAGATCTTCTTGAAGGCTAAGTTTTGGAAATCATTGTCTATATTTGTAGGTATTGCGAGTTTTGCTACAGATCTCCAGCTTTTTGCATTGTCTTTCTATGTCTGTTTTAGAGTGCTGCCCTCAGATTTTTAGCTTTTGCCTTGACTTCCTTAATCTTGCTCCCTAGCTAAGTTTTCTTTCTAAGTCGAAGGGTTTCCAGAGTGGCCGTGCTTTCTACATTGTCTTTCTACAGCTGTTTTAGTTTGCTGCCCTGGGTTATTAGTTTTGCCCTTTACTTCCTTAATCTTTCTCCCAACTTCAGTGTTCATATGAAGTCTGAGGATTTCATATATTGTTGTCTTCAAGAGTTTTGTGTCATTCCTTAGTACTTACCTGTATTGTTCTATTTTTTTTCCTCTGTTTCTTTAATCTCTGTCGGTTTTTCACTTTTTGACATTCATTTCATGGTCTTCCTTTCGGTTGTAGTCATTCTGTCTTGGTTTGCGTCTTTATGCTGGCTTTTTACATTGTCTTTCCACAGTTGTTTCAGTCTGCTGCCACTCTTTTGTTTAGTCCTTCCCTTGACTTCCTTCATCCTCCTCCCTACTGAGATCTTATTGAAGACTAAGTTTTGGAAATCATTGCCTATATGTGTAGGTATTGCTAGTTTTGCTATAGATCTCCAGCTTTTTGCATTGTCTTTCTATGTCTGTTTTAGTGTGCTGCCCTCAGATTTTGAGTTTTTGCCTTGACTTCCTTAATCTTCCTCCCTAGTTACGTTTTCTTTCTAAGTGGAAGCGTTTCCAGACTGGCCTTACTTTCTACATTGTCTTTCCACAGCTTTTCAGTCTGCTGCCACTCTTTGGTTTAGTATTTCCCTTAACTTCCTTCATCCTCCTTTCTATTGAGATCTTATTGAAGGCTAAGTTTTGGAAATCATTGCCTGTATTTGTATATATTGCGCGTGTTTCTGTACATCTCCAGCTTTTTACATAGCCTTGCTATGTCTTTTTTAGTTGCTGCTCTCGGTTTTTAGCTTTTGCCTTGACTTCCTTAATCTTGCTCCCTAGTTAAGTTTTCTTTCTAAGTCGAAGGGTTTCCAGAGTGGCCATGCTTTCTACATTGTCTTTCTACGACTGTTTTAGTTTGCTGCCGTGGGTTATTAGTTTTGCCCTTTACTTCCTTAATCTTCCTCCCAATTTCAATGTTCATATGAAGTCTGAGGATTTCATATATTGTTGTCTTCAAGAGTTTTGTGTCATTCCTTCTTACTTACTTGTATTGTTCTATATTTTTTTCCTCTGTTTCTTCAATCTCTGTCGGTTTTTCACTTTTTGACATTCATTCTTGGTCTTCCTTTCGGTTGTAGTCATTCTGTCTTGGTTTGCGTCTTTATGCTGGCTTTTTACATTGTCTTTCCACAGTTGTTTCAGTCTGCTGCCACTCTTTTGTTTAGTCCTTCCCTTGACTTCCTTCATCCTCCTCCCTACTGAGATCATCTTGAAGGCTAAGTTTTGGAAATCATTGCCTATATGTGTAGGTATTGCTAGTTTTGCTATAGATCTCCAGCTTTTTGCACAGCCTTGCTATGTCTGTTTTAGTGTGCTGCCCTCAGTTTTTCGTTTTTGCCTTGGTTTCCTTAATCTTCCTCCCTGTTTCAAGGTTCATTTGAAGTGTAAGGTTTTGAAATCGCTGTCTTCAAGAGTTTTGTGTCATTCCTTAGGTTGTTAGTATTATCGATTTTCTTTCAAAATCTCTCTTTTAGTTCACGGTCCTTGTTTTTGCCTATGGTTTTTCTTTTGTTCCCTAATCTCGGTTGGTTTTTCACTTGTCAACGTTCATGTCTTCGTCTTCCATTCCATTCTAGCCACTTTTTGTTGTTTTTCCAGAACACCGTGGCTTTGTACATTGTCTCATTTTAGTTTGCTGCCACTCTTTTGTTTCGTTTGTCCCTTCACTTCCTTCATCCTCCTCCCTACTGAGATCTTCTTGAAGGCTAAGTTTTGGAAATCATTGCCTATATGTGTAGGTATTGCTAGTTTTGCTATAGATCTCCAGCTTTTTGCATTGTCTTTCTATGTCTGTTTTAGTGTGCTGCCCTCAGATTTTTAGCTTTTGCCTTGACTTCCTTAATCTTCCTCCCTAGTTAAGTTTTCTTTCTAAGTGGAAGCGTTTCCAGACTGGCCTTACTTTCTACATTGTCTTTCCACAGCTTTTCAGTCTGCTGCCACTCTGTGGTTTAGTATTTCCCTTGACTTCCTTCATCCTCCTTTCTATTGAGATCTTATTGAAGGCTAAGTTTTGGAAATCATTGCCTGTATTTGTAGGTATTGCTTGTTTTGCTTTCAATCATTATCTTTTTGCGTAGCCTTGCTACGTCTGTTTTAGTTGCTGCTCTCGGTTTTTAGCTTTTGCCTTGACTTCCTTAATCTTGCTCCCTAGTTAAGTTTTCTTTCTAAGTCGAAGGGTTTCCAGAGTGGCCGTGCTTTCTACATTGTCTTTCTACAGCTGTTTTAGTTTGCTGCCGGGGGTTACTAGTTTTGCCCTTTGCTTCCTTAATCTTCCTCCCAATTTCAATGTTCATATGAAGTTTGAGGATTTCATATATTGTTGTCTTCAAGAGTTTTCTGTCATTCCTTAGTACTTACCTGTATTGTTCTATTTTTTTTCCTCTGTTTCTTTAATCTCTGTCGGTTTTTCACTTTTTGGCATTCATTTCATGGTCTTCCTTTCTGTTGTAGTCATTCTGTCTTGGTTTGCGTCTTTATGATGGCTTTTTACATTGTCTTTGCACAGCTGTTTCAGTCTGCTGCCACTCTTTTGTTTCGTATTTCCCTTGACTTCCTTCATCCTCCTTTCTATTGAGATAATATTGAAGGCTAAGTTTTTGGAATCTTTTCCTGTATTTGTAGGTATTGCTAGATTTGCTCTTGATCTCCAGCTTTTTGCACAGCCTTGCTATGTCTGTTTTAGTGTGCTGCCCTCAGTTTTTCGTTTTTGCCTTGGTTTCCTGAATCTTCCTCCCTGTTTCAAGGTTCATTTGAAGTGTAAGGTTTTGAAATCGCTGTCTTCAAGAGTTTTGTGTCATTCCTTAGGTTGTTAGTATTCTAGATTTTCTTTCAAAATCTCTCTTTTAGTTCGTGGTCCTTGTATTTGCCTATAGTTTTTCTTTTGTTCCCTAATCTCGGTTGGTTTTTCACTTGTCAACGTTCATGTCTTCTTCTTCTATTCTATTCTAGCCACTTTTTGTTGTTTTTCCAGAACACCGTGGCTTTGTACATTGTCTTTTAACATCTCATTTTAGTTTGCTGTCAGTGTTTTTTTTCGTTTGTAAAATCAAGGCAAATGCAGGGTCCTGCACCTGTGGAGGAACAAGCTCATGCAGCAATACAGCCTTGGGAGGGACCTGCTGAAGTGCAGCTCTGCGGAGAGGGCCCTGGTCGTCTTGGTGTACGACAGGTTAACCATGTGCCAGCAGTGTGCCCTGGCTGCCAAGAAAGCCAATGGGATCCTGGGGTGCATCAAAAAGAGTGTGGCCATCAGTACGAGGGAGGTTCTGCTTCCCCTCTACACTGCCCTGGTGAGGCCTCATCTGGAGTACTGTGTCCAGTTCTGGGCTCCCCAGTTCAAGAAAGATGAAGGGCTACTGGAGAGAGCCCAGCAGAGCGCTACAAGGATGATGAGGGGACTGGAACATCTCCCCTAGGAGGAGAGGCTGATGGAGCTGGGTTTGTTCAGCCTGAAGAAGAGGAGGCTGCGAGGGGACCTAATAAATGCTTACAAATATCTGAAGGGTGGGTGTCAGGACAGGGCCAAGCTCTTTTCAGTGGTGCCCATTGACAGGACAAGGGGCAATAGGCACAAACTGAGGCACAGGAAGTTCCGTCTGAACATGAGGAAGAACTTCTTCCCTCTGAGGGTGACGGAGCACTGGAACAGGCTGCCCAGGGAGGTTGTGGATTCTCCTTCTCTAGAGATATTCAAGACCCGCCTGGACAAGGTCCTGTGCAGCCTGCTGTAGGTGACCCTGCTTCAGCAGGAGGGTTGGACAAGATGACCCACAGAGGTCCCTTCCAATCCCTACTATTCTGAGTTTCTGTGATTCTGTAACACGGGGGCTTTGTACATTGTCTTTCTACATCTCATTTTAGTTTGCTGCCACTCTTTTGTTTCGTTTGTCCCTTCACTTCCTTCATCCTCCTCCCTACTGAGATCTTCTTGAAGGCTAAGTTTTGGAAATCATTGTCTATATTTGTAGGTATTGCGAGTTTTGCTACAGATCTCCAGCTTTTTGCATTGTCTTTCTATGTCTGTTTTAGAGTGCTGCCCTCAGATTTTTAGCTTTTGCCTTGACTTCCTTAATCTTGCTCCCTAGTTAAGTTTTCTTTCTAAGTCGAAGGGTTTCCAGAGTGGCCGTGCTTTCTACATTGTCTTTCTACAGCTGTTTTAGTTTGCTGCCCTGGGTTATTAGTTTTGCCCTTTACTTCCTTAATCTTTCTCCCAACTTCAGTGTTCATATGAAGTCTGAGGATTTCATATATTGTTGTCTTCAAGAGTTTTGTGTCATTCCTTAGTACTTACCTGTATTGTTCTATTTTTTTTCCTCTGTTTCTTTAATCTCTGTCGGTTTTTCACTTTTTGACATTCATTTCATGGTCTTCCTTTCGGTTGTAGTCATTCTGTCTTGGTTTGCGTCTTTATGCTGGCTTTTTACATTGTCTTTCCACAGTTGTTTCAGTCTGCTGCCACTCTTTTATTTAGTCCTTCCCTTGATTTCCTTCATCCTCCTCCCTACTGAGATCTTCTTGAAGGCTAAGTTTTGGAAATCATTGCCTATATGTGTAGGTATTGCTAGTTTTGCTATAGATCTCCAGCTTTTTGCATTGTCTTTCTATGTCTGTTTTAGTGTGCTGCCCTCAGATTTTGAGTTTTTGCCTTGACTTCCTTAATCTTCCTCCTTAGTTAAGTTTTCTTTCTAAGTGGAAGCGTTTCCAGACTGGCCTTACTTTCTACATTGTCTTTCCACAGCTTTTCAGTCTGCTGCCACTCTTTGGTTTAGTATTTCCCTTAACTTCCTTCATCCTCCTTTCTATTGAGATCTTATTGAAGGCTAAGTTTTGGAAATCATTGCCTGTATTTGTATATATTGCGCGTGTTTCTGTACATCTCCAGCTTTTTACATAGCCTTGCTATGTCTTTTTTAGTTGCTGCTCTCGGTTTTTAGCTTTTGCCTTGACTTCCTTAATCTTGCTCCCTAGTTAAGTTTTCTTTCTAAGTCGAAGGGTTTCCAGAGTGGCCATGCTTTCTACATTGTCTTTCTACGACTGTTTTAGTTTGCTGCCGTGGGTTATTAGTTTTGCCCTTTACTTCCTTAATCTTCCTCCCAATTTCAATGTTCATATGAAGTCTGAGGATTTCATATATTGTTGTCTTCAAGAGTTTTGTGTCATTCCTTCTTACTTACTTGTATTGTTCTATATTTTTTTCCTCTGTTTCTTCAATCTCTGTCGGTTTTTCACTTTTTGACATTCATTCTTGGTCTTCCTTTCGGTTGTAGTCATTCTGTCTTGGTTTGCGTCTTTATGCTGGCTTTTTACATTGTCTTTCCACAGTTGTTTCAGTCTGCTGCCACTCTTTTGTTTAGTCCTTCCCTTGACTTCCTTCATCCTCCTCCCTACTGAGATCATCTTGAAGGCTAAGTTTTGGAAATCATTGCCTATATGTGTAGGTATTGCTAGTTTTGCTATAGATCTCCAGCTTTTTGCACAGCCTTGCTATGTCTGTTTTAGTGTGCTGCCCTCAGTTTTTCGTTTTTGCCTTGGTTTCCTTAATCTTCCTCCCTGTTTCAAGGTTCATTTGAAGTGTAAGGTTTTGAAATCGCTGTCTTCAAGAGTTTTGTGTCATTCCTTAGGTTGTTAGTATTATCGATTTTCTTTCAAAATCTCTCTTTTAGTTCACGGTCCTTGTTTTTGCCTATGGTTTTTCTTTTGTTCCCTAATCTCGGTTGGTTTTTCACTTGTCAACGTTCATGTCTTCGTCTTCCATTCCATTCTAGCCACTTTTTGTTGTTTTTCCAGAACACCGTGGCTTTGTACATTGTCTTTCTACATCTCATTTTAGTTTGCTGCCACTCTTTTGTTTCGTTTGTCCCTTCACTTCCTTCATCGTCCTCCCTACTGAGATCTTCTTGAAGGCTAAGTTTTGGAAATCATTGCCTATATGTGTAGGTATTGCTAGTTTTGCTATAGATCTCCAGCTTTTTGCATTGTCTTTCTATGTCTGTTTTAGTGTGCTGCCCTCAGATTTTGAGTTTTTGCCTTGACTTCCTTAATCTTCCTCCTTAGTTAAGTTTTCTTTCTAAGTGGAAGCGTTTCCAGACTGGCCTTACTTTCTACATTGTCTTTCCACAGCTTTTCAGTCTGCTGCCACTGTTTGGTTTAGTATTTCCCTTAACTTCCTTCATCCTCCTTTCTATTGAGATCTTATTGAAGGCTAAGTTTTGGAAATCATTGCCTGTATTTGTATATATTGCGCGTGTTTCTGTACATCTCCAGCTTTTTACATAGCCTTGCTATGTCTTTTTTAGTTGCTGCTCTCGGTTTTTAGCTTTTGCCTTGACTTCCTTAATCTTGCTCCCTAGTTAAGTTTTCTTTCTAAGTCGAAGGGTTTCCAGAGTGGCCATGCTTTCTACATTGTCTTTCTACGACTGTTTTAGTTTGCTGCCGTGGGTTATTAGTTTTGCCCTTTACTTCCTTAATCTTCCTCCCAATTTCAATGTTCATATGAAGTCTGAGGATTTCATATATTGTTGTCTTCAAGAGTTTTGTGTCATTCCTTCTTACTTACTTGTATTGTTCTATATTTTTTTCCTCTGTTTCTTCAATCTCTGTCGGTTTTTCACTTTTTGACATTCATTCTTGGTCTTCCTTTCGGTTGTAGTCATTCTGTCTTGGTTTGCGTCTTTATGCTGGCTTTTTACATTGTCTTTCCACAGTTGTTTCAGTCTGCTGCCACTCTTTTGTTTCGTATTTCCCTTGACTTCCTTCATCCTCCTTTCTATTGAGATCATATTGAAGGCTAAGTTTTTGGAATCATTTCCTGTATTTGTAGGTATTGCTAGATTTGCTCTTGATCTCCAGCTTTTTGCACAGCCTTGCTATGTCTGTTTTAGTGTGCTGCCCTCAGTTTTTCGTTTTTGCCTTGGTTTCCTGAATCTTCCTCCCTGTTTCAAGGTTCATTTGAAGTGTAAGGTTTTGAAATCGCTGTCTTCAAGAGTTTTGTGTCATTCCTTAGGTTGTTAGTATTCTAGATTTTCTTTCAAAATCTCTCTTTTAGTTCATGGTCCTTGTATTTCCCTATAGTTTTTCTTTTGTTCCCTAATCTCGGTTGGTTTTTCACTTGTCAACGTTCATGTCTTCTTCTTCTGTTCTTTTCTAGCCACTTTTTGTTGTTTTTCCAGAACACCGTGGCTTTGTACATTGTCTTTTAACATCTCATTTTAGTTTGCTGTCACTGTTTTTTTTCGTTTGTAAAATCAAGGCAAATGCAGGGTCCTGCACCTGTGGAGGAACAAGCTCATGCAGCAATACAGCCTTGGGAGGGACCTGCTGAAGTGCAGCTCTGCGGAGAGGGCCCTGGTCGTCTTGGTGTACGACAGGTTAACCATGTGCCAGCAGTGTGCCCTGGCTGCCAAGAAAGCCAATGGGATCCTGGGGTGCATCAAAAAGAGTGTGGCCATCAGTACGAGGGAGGTTCTGCTTCCCCTCTACACTGCCCTGGTGAGGCCTCATCTGGAGTACTGTGTCCAGTTCTGGGCTCCCCAGTTCAAGAAAGATGAAGGGCTACTGGAGAGAGCCCAGCAGAGCGCTACAAGGATGATGAGGGGACTGGAACATCTCCCCTAGGAGGAGAGGCTGATGGAGCTGGGTTTGTTCAGCCTGAAGAAGAGGAGGCTGCAAGGGGACCTAATAAATGATTACAAATATCTGAAGGGTGGGTGTCAGGACAGGGCCAAGCTCTTTTCAGTGGTGCCCATTGACAGGACAAGGGGCAATAGGCACAAACTGAGGCACAGGAAGTTCCGTCTGAACATGAGGAAGAACTTCTTCCCTCTGAGGGTGACGGAGCACTGGAACAGGCTGCCCAGGGAGGTTGTGGATTCTCCTTCTCTAGAGATATTCAAGACCCGCCTGGACAAGGTCCTGTGCAGCCTGCTGTAGGTGACCCTGCTTCAGCAGGAGGGTTGGACAAGATGACCCACAGAGGTCCCTTCCAATCCCTACTATTCTGAGTTTCTGTGATTCTGTAACACGGGGGCTTTGTACATTGTCTTTCTACATCTCATTTTAGTTTGCTGCCACTCTTTTGTTTCGTTTGTCCCTTCACTTCCTTCATCCTCCTCCCTACTGAGATCTTCTTGAAGGCTAAGTTTTGGAAATCATTGTCTATATTTGTAGGTATTGCGAGTTTTGCTACAGATCTCCAGCTTTTTGCATTGTCTTTCTATGTCTGTTTTAGAGTGCTGCCCTCAGATTTTTAGCTTTTGCCTTGACTTCCTTAATCTTGCTCCCTAGCTAAGTTTTCTTTCTAAGTCGAAGGGTTTCCAGAGTGGCCGTGCTTTCTACATTGTCTTTCTACAGCTGTTTTAGTTTGCTGCCCTGGGTTATTAGTTTTGCCCTTTACTTCCTTAATCTTTCTCCCAACTTCAGTGTTCATATGAAGTCTGAGGATTTCATATATTGTTGTCTTCAAGAGTTTTGTGTCATTCCTTAGTACTTACCTGTATTGTTCTATTTTTTTTCCTCTGTTTCTTCAATCTCTGTCGGTTTTTCACTTTTTGACATTCATTTCATGGTCTTCCTTTCGGTTGTACTCATTCTGTCTTGGTTTGCGTCTTTATGCTGGCTTTTTACATTGTCTTTCCACAGTTGTTTCAGTCTGCTGCCACTCTTTTATTTAGTCCTTCCCTTGATTTCCTTCATCCTCCTCCCTACTGAGATCTTCTTGAAGGCTAAGTTTTGGAAATCATTGCCTATATGTGTAGGTATTGCTAGTTTTGCTATAGATCTCCAGCTTTTTGCATTGTCTTTCTATGTCTGTTTTAGTGTGCTGCCCTCAGATTTTGAGTTTTTGCCTTGACTTCCTTAATCTTCCTCCTTAGTTAAGTTTTCTTTCTAAGTGGAAGCGTTTCCAGACTGGCCTTACTTTCTACATTGTCTTTCCACAGCTTTTCAGTCTGCTGCCACTCTTTGGTTTAGTATTTCCCTTAACTTCCTCCATCCTCCTTTCTATTGAGATCTTATTGAAGGCTAAGTTTTGGAAATCATTGCCTGTATTTGTATATATTGCGAGTGTTTCTGTAGATCTCCAGCTTTTTACATAGCCTTGCTATGTCTTTTTTAGTTGCTGCTCTCGGTTTTTAGCTTTTGCCTTGACTTCCTTAATCTTGCTCCCTAGTTAAGTTTTCTTTCTAAGTCGAAGGGTTTCCAGAGTGGCCGTGCTTTCTACATTGTCTTTCTACGACTGTTTTAGTTTGCTGCCCTGGGTTATTAGTTTTGCCCTTTCCTTCCTTAATCTTCCTCAAAATTTCAATGTTCATATGAAGTCTGAGGATTTCATATATTGTTGTCTTCAAGAGTTTTGTGTCATTCCTTCTTACTTACCTGTATTGTTCTATTTTTTTTTCCTCTGTTTCTTCAATCTCTGTCGGTTTTTCACTTTTTGCCATTCATTTCTTGGTCTTCCTTTCGGTTGTACTCATTCTGTCTTGGTTTGCGTCTTTATGCTGGCTTTTTACATTGTCTTTGCACAGCTGTTTCAGTCTGCTGCCACTCTTTTGTTTCGTATTTCCCTTGACTTCCTTCATCCTCCTTTCTATTGAGATCATATTGAAGGCTAAGTTTTTGGAATCATTTCCTGTATTTGTAGGTATTGCTAGATTTGCTCTTGATCTCCAGCTTTTTGCACAGCCTTGCTATGTCTGTTTTAGTGTGCTGCCCTCAGTTTTTCGTTTTTGCCTTGGTTTCCTGAATCTTCCTCCCTGTTTCAAGGTTCATTTGAAGTGTAAGGTTTTGAAATCGCTGTCTTCAAGAGTTTTGTGTCATTCCTTAGGTTGTTAGTATTCTAGATTTTCTTTCAAAATCTCTCTTTTAGTTCGTGGTCCTTGTATTTGCCTATAGTTTTTCTTTTGTTCCCTAATCTCGGTTGGTTTTTCACTTGTCAACGTTCATGTCTTCTTCTTCTATTCTATTCTAGCCACTTTTTGTTGTTTTTCCAGAACACCGTGGCTTTGTACATTGTCTTTTAACATCTCATTTTAGTTTGCTGTCACTGTTTTTTTTCGTTTGTAAAATCAAGGCAAATGCAGGGTCCTGCACCTGGGGAGGAACAAGCTCATGCAGCAATACAGCCTTGGGAGGGACCTGCTGAAGTGCAGCTCTGCGGAGAGGGCCCTGGTCGTCTTGGTGTACGACAGGTTAACCATGTGCCAGCAGTGTGCCCTGGCTGCCAAGAAAGCCAATGGGATCCTGGGGTGCATCAAAAAGAGTGTGGCCATCAGTACGAGGGAGGTTCTGCTTCCCCTCTACACTGCCCTGGTGAGGCCTCATCTGGAGTACTGTGTCCAGTTCTGGGCTCCCCAGTTCAAGAAAGATGAAGGGCTACTGGAGAGAGCCCAGCAGAGCGCTACAAGGATGATGAGGGGACTGGAACATCTCCCCTAGGAGGAGAGGCTGATGGAGCTGGGTTTGTTCAGCCTGAAGAAGAGGAGGCTGCGAGGGGACCTAATAAATGCTTACAAATATCTGAAGGGTGGGTGTCAGGACAGGGCCAAGCTCTTTTCAGTGGTGCCCATTGACAGGACAAGGGGCAATAGGCACAAACTGAGGCACAGGAAGTTCCGTCTGAACATGAGGAAGAACTTCTTCCCTCTGAGGGTGACGGAGCACTGGAACAGGCTGCCCAGGGAGGTTGTGGATTCTCCTTCTCTAGAGATATTCAAGACCCGCCTGGACAAGGTCCTGTGCAGCCTGCTGTAGGTGACCCTGCTTCAGCAGGAGGGTTGGACAAGATGACCCACAGAGGTCCCTTCCAATCCCTACTATTCTGAGTTTCTGTGATTCTGTAACACGGGGGCTTTGTACATTGTCTTTCTACATCTCATTTTAGTTTGCTGCCACTCTTTTGTTTCGTTTGTCCCTTCACTTCCTTCATCCTCCTCCCTACTGAGATCTTCTTGAAGGCTAAGTTTTGGAAATCATTGCCTATATGTGTAGGTATTGCTAGTTTTGCTATAGATCTCCAGCTTTTTGCATTGTCTTTCTATGTCTGTTTTAGTGTGCTGCCCTCAGATTTTGAGTTTTTGCCTTGACTTCCTTAATCTTCCTCCTTAGTTAAGTTTTCTTTCTAAGTGGAAGCGTTTCCAGACTGGCCTTACTTTCTACATTGTCTTTCCACAGCTTTTCAGTCTGCTGCCACTCTTTGGTTTAGTATTTCCCTTAACTTCCTTCATCCTCCTTTCTATTGAGATCTTATTGAAGGCTAAGTTTTGGAAATCATTGCCTGTATTTGTATATATTGCGCGTGTTTCTGTACATCTCCAGCTTTTTACATAGCCTTGCTATGTCTTTTTTAGTTGCTGCTCTCGGTTTTTAGCTTTTGCCTTGACTTCCTTAATCTTGCTCCCTAGTTAAGTTTTCTTTCTAAGTCGAAGGGTTTCCAGAGTGGCCATGCTTTCTACATTGTCTTTCTACGACTGTTTTAGTTTGCTGCCGTGGGTTATTAGTTTTGCCCTTTACTTCCTTAATCTTCCTCCCAATTTCAATGTTCATATGAAGTCTGAGGATTTCATATATTGTTGTCTTCAAGAGTTTTGTGTCATTCCTTCTTACTTACTTGTATTGTTCTATATTTTTTTCCTCTGTTTCTTCAATCTCTGTCGGTTTTTCACTTTTTGACATTCATTCTTGGTCTTCCTTTCGGTTGTAGTCATTCTGTCTTGGTTTGCGTCTTTATGCTGGCTTTTTACATTGTCTTTCCACAGTTGTTTCAGTCTGCTGCCACTCTTTTGTTTAGTCCTTCCCTTGACTTCCTTCATCCTCCTCCCTACTGAGATCATCTTGAAGGCTAAGTTTTGGAAATCATTGCCTATATGTGTAGGTATTGCTAGTTTTGCTATAGATCTCCAGCTTTTTGCACAGCCTTGCTATGTCTGTTTTAGTGTGCTGCCCTCAGTTTTTCGTTTTTGCCTTGGTTTCCTTAATCTTCCTCCCTGTTTCAAGGTTCATTTGAAGTGTAAGGTTTTGAAATCGCTGTCTTCAAGAGTTTTGTGTCATTCCTTAGGTTGTTAGTATTATCGATTTTCTTTCAAAATCTCTCTTTTAGTTCACGGTCCTTGTTTTTGCCTATGGTTTTTCTTTTGTTCCCTAATCTCGGTTGGTTTTTCACTTGTCAACGTTCATGTCTTCGTCTTCCATTCCATTCTAGCCACTTTTTGTTGTTTTTCCAGAACACCGTGGCTTTGTACATTGTCTTTCTACATCTCATTTTAGTTTGCTGCCACTCTTTTGTTTCGTTTGTCCCTTCACTTCCTTCATCCTCCTCCCTACTGAGATCTTCTTGAAGGCTAAGTTTTGGAAATCATTGCCTATATGTGTAGGTATTGCTAGTTTTGCTATAGATCTCCAGCTTTTTGCATTGTCTTTCTATGTCTGTTTTAGTGTGCTGCCCTCAGATTTTGAGTTTTTGCCTTGACTTCCTTAATCTTCCTCCTTAGTTAAGTTTTCTTTCTAAGTGGAAGCGTTTCCAGACTGGCCTTACTTTCTACATTGTCTTTCCACAGCTTTTCAGTCTGCTGCCACTCTTTGGTTTAGTATTTCCCTTGACTTCCTTCATCCTCCTTTCTATTGAGATCTTATTGAAGGCTAAGTTTTGGAAATCATTGCCTGTATTTGTATATATTGCGCGTGTTTCTGTACATCTCCAGCTTTTTACATAGCCTTGCTATGTCTTTTTTAGTTGCTGCTCTCGGTTTTTAGCTTTTGCCTTGACTTCCTTAATCTTGCTCCCTAGTTAAGTTTTCTTTCTAAGTCGAAGGGTTTCCAGAGTGGCCATGCTTTCTACATTGTCTTTCTACGACTGTTTTAGTTTGCTGCCGTGGGTTATTAGTTTTGCCCTTTACTTCCTTAATCTTCCTCCCAATTTCAATGTTCATATGAAGTCTGAGGATTTCATATATTGTTGTCTTCAAGAGTTTTGTGTCATTCCTTCTTACTTACTTGTATTGTTCTATATTTTTTTCCTCTGTTTCTTCAATCTCTGTCGGTTTTTCACTTTTTGACATTCATTCTTGGTCTTCCTTTCGGTTGTAGTCATTCTGTCTTGGTTTGCGTCTTTATGCTGGCTTTTTACATTGTCTTTCCACAGTTGTTTCAGTCTGCTGCCACTCTTTTGTTTCGTATTTCCCTTGACTTCCTTCATCCTCCTTTCTATTGAGATCATATTGAAGGCTAAGTTTTTGGAATCATTTCCTGTATTTGTAGGTATTGCTAGATTTGCTCTTGATCTCCAGCTTTTTGCACAGCCTTGCTATGTCTGTTTTAGTGTGCTGCCCTCAGTTTTTCGTTTTTGCCTTGGTTTCCTGAATCTTCCTCCCTGTTTCAAGGTTCATTTGAAGTGTAAGGTTTTGAAATCGCTGTCTTCAAGAGTTTTGTGTCATTCCTTAGGTTGTTAGTATTCTAGATTTTCTTTCAAAATCTCTCTTTTAGTTCATGGTCCTTGTATTTGCCTATACTTTTTCTTTTGTTCCCTAATCTCGGTTGGTTTTTCACTTGTCAACGTTCATGTCTTCTTCTTCTATTCTATTCTAGCCACTTTTTGTTGTTTTTCCAGAACACCGTGGCTTTGTACATTGTCTTTTAACATCTCATTTTAGTTTGCTGTCACTGTTTTTTTTCGTTTGTAAAATCAAGGCAAATGCAGGGTCCTGCACCTGTGGAGGAACAAGCTCATGCAGCAATACAGCCTTGGGAGGGACCTGCTGAAGTGCAGCTCTGCGGAGAGGGCCCTGGTCGTCTTGGTGTACGACAGGTTAACCATGTGCCAGCAGTGTGCCCTGGCTGCCAAGAAAGCCAATGGGATCCTGGGGTGCATCAAAAAGAGTGTGGCCATCAGTACGAGGGAGGTTCTGCTTCCCCTCTACACTGCCCTGGTGAGGCCTCATCTGGAGTACTGTGTCCAGTTCTGGGCTCCCCAGTTCAAGAAAGATGAAGGGCTACTGGAGAGAGCCCAGCAGAGCGCTACAAGGATGATGAGGGGACTGGAACATCTCCCCTAGGAGGAGAGGCTGATGGAGCTGGGTTTGTTCAGCCTGAAGAAGAGGAGGCTGTGAGGGGACCTAATAAATGCTTACAAATATCTGAAGGGTGGGTGTCAGGACAGGGCCAAGCTCTTTTCAGTGGTGCCCATTGACAGGACAAGGGGCAATAGGCACAAACTGAGGCACAGGAAGTTCCGTCTGAACATGAGGAAGAACTTCTTCCCTCTGAGGGTGACGGAGCACTGGAACAGGCTGCCCAGGGAGGTTGTGGATTCTCCTTCTCTAGAGATATTCAAGACCCGCCTGGACAAGGTCCTGTGCAGCCTGCTGTAGGTGACCCTGCTTCAGCAGGAGGGTTGGACAAGATGACCCACAGAGGTCCCTTCCAATCCCTACTATTCTGAGTTTCTGTGATTCTGTAACACGGGGGCTTTGTACATTGTCTTTCTACATCTCATTTTAGTTTGCTGCCACTCTTTTGTTTCGTTTGTCCCTTCACTTCCTTCATCCTCCTCCCTACTGAGATCTTCTTGAAGGCTAAGTTTTGGAAATCATTGTCTATATTTGTAGGTATTGCGAGTTTTGCTACAGATCTCCAGCTTTTTGCATTGTCTTTCTATGTCTGTTTTAGAGTGCTGCCCTCAGATTTTTAGCTTTTGCCTTGACTTCCTTAATCTTGCTCCCTAGTTAAGTTTTCTTTCTAAGTCGAAGGGTTTCCAGAGTGGCCGTGCTTTCTACATTGTCTTTCTACAGCTGTTTTAGTTTGCTGCCCTGGGTTATTAGTTTTGCCCTTTACTTCCTTAATCTTTCTCCCAACTTCAGTGTTCATATGAAGTCTGAGGATTTCATATATTGTTGTCTTCAAGAGTTTTGTGTCATTCCTTAGTACTTACCTGTATTGTTCTATTTTTTTTCCTCTGTTTCTTTAATCTCTGTCGGTTTTTCACTTTTTGACATTCATTTCATGGTCTTCCTTTCGGTTGTAGTCATTCTGTCTTGGTTTGCGTCTTTATGCTGGCTTTTTACATTGTCTTTCCACAGTTGTTTCAGTCTGCTGACACTCTTTTATTTAGTCCTTCCCTTGACTTCCTTCATCCTCCTCCCTACTGAGATCTTCTTGAAGGCTAAGTTTTGGAAATCATTGCCTATATGTGTAGGTATTGCTAGTTTTGCTATAGATCTCCAGCTTTTTGCATTGTCTTTCTATGTCTGTTTTAGTTGCTGCCCTCAGATTTTGAGTTTTTGCCTTGACTTCCTTAATCTTCCTCCTTAGTTAAGTTTTCTTTCTAAGTGGAAGCGTTTCCAGACTGGCCTTACTTTCTACATTGTCTTTCCACAGCTTTTCAGTCTGCTGCCACTCTTTGGTTTAGTATTTCCCTTAACTTCCTTCATCCTCCTTTCTATTGAGATCTTATTGAAGGCTAAGTTTTGGAAATCATTGCCTGTATTTGTATATATTGCGCGTGTTTCTGTACATCTCCAGCTTTTTACATAGCCTTGCTATGTCTTTTTTAGTTGCTGCTCTCGGTTTTTAGCTTTTGCCTTGACTTCCTTAATCTTGCTCCCTAGTTAAGTTTTCTTTCTAAGTCGAAGGGTTTCCAGAGTGGCCATGCTTTCTACATTGTCTTTCTACGACTGTTTTAGTTTGCTGCCGTGGGTTATTAGTTTTGCCCTTTACTTCCTTAATCTTCCTCCCAATTTCAATGTTCATATGAAGTCTGAGGATTTCATATATTGTTGTCTTCAAGAGTTTTGTGTCATTCCTTCTTACTTACTTGTATTGTTCTATATTTTTTTCCTCTGTTTCTTCAATCTCTGTCGGTTTTTCACTTTTTGACATTCATTCTTGGTCTTCCTTTCGGTTGTAGTCATTCTGTCTTGGTTTGCGTCTTTATGCTGGCTTTTTACATTGTCTTTCCACAGTTGTTTCAGTCTGCTGCCACTCTTTTGTTTAGTCCTTCCCTTGACTTCCTTCATCCTCCTCCCTACTGAGATCATCTTGAAGGCTAAGTTTTGGAAATCATTGCCTATATGTGTAGGTATTGCTAGTTTTGCTATAGATCTCCAGCTTTTTGCACAGCCTTGCTATGTCTGTTTTAGTGTGCTGCCCTCAGTTTTTCGTTTTTGCCTTGGTTTCCTTAATCTTCCTCCCTGTTTCAAGGTTCATTTGAAGTGTAAGGTTTTGAAATCGCTGTCTTCAAGAGTTTTGTGTCATTCCTTAGGTTGTTAGTATTATCGATTTTCTTTCAAAATCTCTCTTTTAGTTCACGGTCCTTGTTTTTGCCTATGGTTTTTCTTTTGTTCCCTAATCTCGGTTGGTTTTTCACTTGTCAACGTTCATGTCTTCGTCTTCCATTCCATTCTAGCCACTTTTTGTTGTTTTTCCAGAACACCGTGGCTTTGTACATTGTCTTTCTACATCTCATTTTAGTTTGCTGCCACTCTTTTGTTTCGTTTGTCCCTTCACTTCCTTCATCCTCCTCCCTACTGAGATCTTCTTGAAGGCTAAGTTTTGGAAATCATTGCCTATATGTGTAGGTATTGCTAGTTTTGCTATAGATCTCCAGCTTTTTGCATTGTCTTTCTATGTCTGTTTTAGTGTGCTGCCCTCAGATTTTGAGTTTTTGCCTTGACTTCCTTAATCTTCCTCCTTAGTTAAGTTTTCTTTCTAAGTGGAAGCGTTTCCAGACTGGCCTTACTTTCTACATTGTCTTTCCACAGCTTTTCAGTCTGCTGCCACTCTTTGGTTTAGTATTTCCCTTAACTTCCTTCATCCTCCTTTCTATTGAGATCTTATTGAAGGCTAAGTTTTGGAAATCATTGCCTGTATTTGTATATATTGCGCGTGTTTCTGTACATCTCCAGCTTTTTACATAGCCTTGCTATGTCTTTTTTAGTTGCTGCTCTCGGTTTTTAGCTTTTGCCTTGACTTCCTTAATCTTGCTCCCTAGTTAAGTTTTCTTTCTAAGTCGAAGGGTTTCCAGAGTGGCCATGCTTTCTACATTGTCTTTCTACGACTGTTTTAGTTTGCTGCCGTGGGTTATTAGTTTTGCCCTTTACTTCCTTAATCTTCCTCCCAATTTCAATGTTCATATGAAGTCTGAGGATTTCATATATTGTTGTCTTCAAGAGTTTTGTGTCATTCCTTCTTACTTACTTGTATTGTTCTATATTTTTTTCCTCTGTTTCTTCAATCTCTGTCGGTTTTTCACTTTTTGACATTCATTCTTGGTCTTCCTTTCGGTTGTAGTCATTCTGTCTTGGTTTGCGTCTTTATGCTGGCTTTTTACATTGTCTTTCCACAGTTGTTTCAGTCTGCTGCCACTCTTTTGTTTCGTATTTCCCTTGACTTCCTTCATCCTCCTTTCTATTGAGATCATATTGAAGGCTAAGTTTTTGGAATCATTTCCTGTATTTGTAGGTATTGCTAGATTTGCTCTTGATCTCCAGCTTTTTGCACAGCCTTGCTATGTCTGTTTTAGTGTGCTGCCCTCAGTTTTTCGTTTTTGCCTTGGTTTCCTGAATCTTCCTCCCTGTTTCAAGGTTCATTTGAAGTGTAAGGTTTTGAAATCGCTGTCTTCAAGAGTTTTGTGTCATTCCTTAGGTTGTTAGTATTCTAGATTTTCTTTCAAAATCTCTCTTTTAGTTCATGGTCCTTGTATTTGCCTATACTTTTTCTTTTGTTCCCTAATCTCGGTTGGTTTTTCACTTGTCAACGTTCATGTCTTCTTCTTCTATTCTATTCTAGCCACTTTTTGTTGTTTTTCCAGAACACCGTGGCTTTGTACATTGTCTTTTAACATCTCATTTTAGTTTGCTGTCACTGTTTTTTTTCGTTTGTAAAATCAAGGCAAATGCAGGGTCCTGCACCTGTGGAGGAACAAGCTCATGCAGCAATACAGCCTTGGGAGGGACCTGCTGAAGTGCAGCTCTGCGGAGAGGGCCCTGGTCGTCTTGGTGTACGACAGGTTAACCATGTGCCAGCAGTGTGCCCTGGCTGCCAAGAAAGCCAATGGGATCCTGGGGTGCATCAAAAAGAGTGTGGCCATCAGTACGAGGGAGGTTCTGCTTCCCCTCTACACTGCCCTGGTGAGGCCTCATCTGGAGTACTGTGTCCAGTTCTGGGCTCCCCAGTTCAAGAAAGATGAAGGGCTACTGGAGAGAGCCCAGCAGAGCGCTACAAGGATGATGAGGGGACTGGAACATCTCCCCTAGGAGGAGAGGCTGATGGAGCTGGGTTTGTTCAGCCTGAAGAAGAGGAGGCTGTGAGGGGACCTAATAAATGCTTACAAATATCTGAAGGGTGGGTGTCAGGACAGGGCCAAGCTCTTTTCAGTGGTGCCCATTGACAGGACAAGGGGCAATAGGCACAAACTGAGGCACAGGAAGTTCCGTCTGAACATGAGGAAGAACTTCTTCCCTCTGAGGGTGACGGAGCACTGGAACAGGCTGCCCAGGGAGGTTGTGGATTCTCCTTCTCTAGAGATATTCAAGACCCGCCTGGACAAGGTCCTGTGCAGCCTGCTGTAGGTGACCCTGCTTCAGCAGGAGGGTTGGACAAGATGACCCACAGAGGTCCCTTCCAATCCCTACTATTCTGAGTTTCTGTGATTCTGTAACACGGGGGCTTTGTACATTGTCTTTCTACATCTCATTTTAGTTTGCTGCCACTCTTTTGTTTCGTTTGTCCCTTCACTTCCTTCATCCTCCTCCCTACTGAGATCTTCTTGAAGGCTAAGTTTTGGAAATCATTGTCTATATTTGTAGGTATTGCGAGTTTTGCTACAGATCTCCAGCTTTTTGCATTGTCTTTCTATGTCTGTTTTAGAGTGCTGCCCTCAGATTTTTAGCTTTTGCCTTGACTTCCTTAATCTTGCTCCCTAGTTAAGTTTTCTTTCTAAGTCGAAGGGTTTCCAGAGTGGCCGTGCTTTCTACATTGTCTTTCTACAGCTGTTTTAGTTTGCTGCCCTGGGTTATTAGTTTTGCCCTTTACTTCCTTAATCTTTCTCCCAACTTCAGTGTTCATATGAAGTCTGAGGATTTCATATATTGTTGTCTTCAAGAGTTTTGTGTCATTCCTTAGTACTTACCTGTATTGTTCTATTTTTTTTCCTCTGTTTCTTTAATCTCTGTCGGTTTTTCACTTTTTGACATTCATTTCATGGTCTTCCTTTCGGTTGTAGTCATTCTGTCTTGGTTTGCGTCTTTATGCTGGCTTTTTACATTGTCTTTGCACAGTTGTTTCAGTCTGCTGCCACACTTTTATTTAGTCCTTCCCTTGATTTCCTTCATTCTCCTCCCTACTGAGATCTTCTTGAAGGCTAAGTTTTGGAAATCATTGCCTATATGTGTAGGTATTGCTAGTTTTGCTATAGATCTCCAGCTTTTTGCATTGTCTTTCTATGTCTGTTTTAGTGTGCTGCCCTCAGATTTTGAGTTTTTGCCTTGACTTCCTTAATCTTCCTCCTTAGTTAAGTTTTCTTTCTAAGTGGAAGCGTTTCCAGACTGGCCTTACTTTCTACATTGTCTTTCCACAGCTTTTCAGTCTGCTGCCACTCTTTGGTTTAGTATTTCCCTTAACTTCCTTCATCCTCCTTTCTATTGAGATCTTATTGAAGGCTAAGTTTTGGAAATCATTGCCTGTATTTGTATATATTGCGCGTGTTTCTGTACATCTCCAGCTTTTTACATAGCCTTGCTATGTCTTTTTTAGTTGCTGCTCTCGGTTTTTAGCTTTTGCCTTGACTTCCTTAATCTTGCTCCCTAGTTAAGTTTTCTTTCTAAGTCGAAGGGTTTCCAGAGTGGCCATGCTTTCTACATTGTCTTTCTACGACTGTTTTAGTTTGCTGCCGTGGGTTATTAGTTTTGCCCTTTACTTCCTTAATCTTCCTCCCAATTTCAATGTTCATATGAAGTCTGAGGATTTCATATATTGTTGTCTTCAAGAGTTTTGTGTCATTCCTTCTTACTTACTTGTATTGTTCTATATTTTTTTCCTCTGTTTCTTCAATCTCTGTCGGTTTTTCACTTTTTGACATTCATTCTTGGTCTTCCTTTCGGTTGTAGTCATTCTGTCTTGGTTTGCGTCTTTATGCTGGCTTTTTACATTGTCTTTCCACAGTTGTTTCAGTCTGCTGCCACTCTTTTGTTTCGTATTTCCCTTGACTTCCTTCATCCTCCTTTCTATTGAGATCATATTGAAGGCTAAGTTTTTGGAATCATTTCCTGTATTTGTAGGTATTGCTAGATTTGCTCTTGATCTCCAGCTTTTTGCACAGCCTTGCTATGTCTGTTTTAGTGTGCTGCCCTCAGTTTTTCGTTTTTGCCTTGGTTTCCTGAATCTTCCTCCCTGTTTCAAGGTTCATTTGAAGTGTAAGGTTTTGAAATCGCTGTCTTCAAGAGTTTTGTGTCATTCCTTAGGTTGTTAGTATTCTAGATTTTCTTTCAAAATCTCTCTTTTAGTTCATGGTCCTTGTATTTGCCTATACTTTTTCTTTTGTTCCCTAATCTCGGTTGGTTTTTCACTTGTCAACGTTCATGTCTTCTTCTTCTATTCTATTCTAGCCACTTTTTGTTGTTTTTCCAGAACACCGTGGCTTTGTACATTGTCTTTTAACATCTCATTTTAGTTTGCTGTCACTGTTTTTTTTCGTTTGTAAAATCAAGGCAAATGCAGGGTCCTGCACCTGTGGAGGAACAAGCTCATGCAGCAATACAGCCTTGGGAGGGACCTGCTGAAGTGCAGCTCTGCGGAGAGGGCCCTGGTCGTCTTGGTGTACGACAGGTTAACCATGTGCCAGCAGTGTGCCCTGGCTGCCAAGAAAGCCAATGGGATCCTGGGGTGCATCAAAAAGAGTGTGGCCATCAGTACGAGGGAGGTTCTGCTTCCCCTCTACACTGCCCTGGTGAGGCCTCATCTGGAGTACTGTGTCCAGTTCTGGGCTCCCCAGTTCAAGAAAGATGAAGGGCTACTGGAGAGAGCCCAGCAGAGCGCTACAAGGATGATGAGGGGACTGGAACATCTCCCCTAGGAGGAGAGGCTGATGGAGCTGGGTTTGTTCAGCCTGAAGAAGAGGAGGCTGTGAGGGGACCTAATAAATGCTTACAAATATCTGAAGGGTGGGTGTCAGGACAGGGCCAAGCTCTTTTCAGTGGTGCCCATTGACAGGACAAGGGGCAATAGGCACAAACTGAGGCACAGGAAGTTCCGTCTGAACATGAGGAAGAACTTCTTCCCTCTGAGGGTGACGGAGCACTGGAACAGGCTGCCCAGGGAGGTTGTGGATTCTCCTTCTCTAGAGATATTCAAGACCCGCCTGGACAAGGTCCTGTGCAGCCTGCTGTAGGTGACCCTGCTTCAGCAGGAGGGTTGGACAAGATGACCCACAGAGGTCCCTTCCAATCCCTACTATTCTGAGTTTCTGTGATTCTGTAACACGGGGGCTTTGTACATTGTCTTTCTACATCTCATTTTAGTTTGCTGCCACTCTTTTGTTTCGTTTGTCCCTTCACTTCCTTCATCCTCCTCCCTACTGAGATCTTCTTGAAGGCTAAGTTTTGGAAATCATTGTCTATATTTGTAGGTATTGCGAGTTTTGCTACAGATCTCCAGCTTTTTGCATTGTCTTTCTATGTCTGTTTTAGAGTGCTGCCCTCAGATTTTTAGCTTTTGCCTTGACTTCCTTAATCTTGCTCCCTAGTTAAGTTTTCTTTCTAAGTCGAAGGGTTTCCAGAGTGGCCGTGCTTTCTACATTGTCTTTCTACAGCTGTTTTAGTTTGCTGCCCTGGGTTATTAGTTTTGCCCTTTACTTCCTTAATCTTTCTCCCAACTTCAGTGTTCATATGAAGTCTGAGGATTTCATATATTGTTGTCTTCAAGAGTTTTGTGTCATTCCTTAGTACTTACCTGTATTGTTCTATTTTTTTTCCTCTGTTTCTTTAATCTCTGTCGGTTTTTCACTTTTTGACATTCATTTCATGGTCTTCCTTTCGGTTGTAGTCATTCTGTCTTGGTTTGCGTCTTTATGCTGGCTTTTTACATTGTCTTTCCACAGTTGTTTCAGTCTGCTGACACTCTTTTATTTAGTCCTTCCCTTGATTTCCTTCATCCTCCTCCCTACTGAGATCTTCTTGAAGGCTAAGTTTTGGAAATCATTGCCTATATGTGTAGGTATTGCTAGTTTTGCTATAGATCTCCAGCTTTTTGCATTGTCTTTCTATGTCTGTTTTAGTTGCTGCCCTCAGATTTTGAGTTTTTGCCTTGACTTCCTTAATCTTCCTCCTTAGTTAAGTTTTCTTTCTAAGTGGAAGCGTTTCCAGACTGGCCTTACTTTCTACATTGTCTTTCCACAGCTTTTCAGTCTGCTGCCACTCTTTGGTTTAGTATTTCCCTTAACTTCCTTCATCCTCCTTTCTATTGAGATCTTATTGAAGGCTAAGTTTTGGAAATCATTGCCTGTATTTGTATATATTGCGCGTGTTTCTGTACATCTCCAGCTTTTTACATAGCCTTGCTATGTCTTTTTTAGTTGCTGCTCTCGGTTTTTAGCTTTTGCCTTGACTTCCTTAATCTTGCTCCCTAGTTAAGTTTTCTTTCTAAGTCGAAGGGTTTCCAGAGTGGCCATGCTTTCTACATTGTCTTTCTACGACTGTTTTAGTTTGCTGCCGTGGGTTATTAGTTTTGCCCTTTACTTCCTTAATCTTCCTCCCAATTTCAATGTTCATATGAAGTCTGAGGATTTCATATATTGTTGTCTTCAAGAGTTTTGTGTCATTCCTTCTTACTTACTTGTATTGTTCTATATTTTTTTCCTCTGTTTCTTCAATCTCTGTCGGTTTTTCACTTTTTGACATTCATTCTTGGTCTTCCTTTCGGTTGTAGTCATTCTGTCTTGGTTTGCGTCTTTATGCTGGCTTTTTACATTGTCTTTCCACAGTTGTTTCAGTCTGCTGCCACTCTTTTGTTTAGTCCTTCCCTTGACTTCCTTCATCCTCCTCCCTACTGAGATCATCTTGAAGGCTAAGTTTTGGAAATCATTGCCTATATGTGTAGGTATTGCTAGTTTTGCTATAGATCTCCAGCTTTTTGCACAGCCTTGCTATGTCTGTTTTAGTGTGCTGCCCTCAGTTTTTCGTTTTTGCCTTGGTTTCCTTAATCTTCCTCCCTGTTTCAAGGTTCATTTGAAGTGTAAGGTTTTGAAATCGCTGTCTTCAAGAGTTTTGTGTCATTCCTTAGGTTGTTAGTATTATCGATTTTCTTTCAAAATCTCTCTTTTAGTTCACGGTCCTTGTTTTTGCCTATGGTTTTTCTTTTGTTCCCTAATCTCGGTTGGTTTTTCACTTGTCAACGTTCATGTCTTCGTCTTCCATTCCATTCTAGCCACTTTTTGTTGTTTTTCCAGAACACCGTGGCTTTGTACATTGTCTTTCTACATCTCATTTTAGTTTGCTGCCACTCTTTTGTTTCGTTTGTCCCTTCACTTCCTTCATCCTCCTCCCTACTGAGATCTTCTTGAAGGCTAAGTTTTGGAAATCATTGCCTATATGTGTAGGTATTGCTAGTTTTGCTATAGATCTCCAGCTTTTTGCATTGTCTTTCTATGTCTGTTTTAGTGTGCTGCCCTCAGATTTTGAGTTTTTGCCTTGACTTCCTTAATCTTCCTCCTTAGTTAAGTTTTCTTTCTAAGTGGAAGCGTTTCCAGACTGGCCTTACTTTCTACATTGTCTTTCCACAGCTTTTCAGTCTGCTGCCACTCTTTGGTTTAGTATTTCCCTTAACTTCCTTCATCCTCCTTTCTATTGAGATCTTATTGAAGGCTAAGTTTTGGAAATCATTGCCTGTATTTGTATATATTGCGCGTGTTTCTGTACATCTCCAGCTTTTTACATAGCCTTGCTATGTCTTTTTTAGTTGCTGCTCTCGGTTTTTAGCTTTTGCCTTGACTTCCTTAATCTTGCTCCCTAGTTAAGTTTTCTTTCTAAGTCGAAGGGTTTCCAGAGTGGCCATGCTTTCTACATTGTCTTTCTACGACTGTTTTAGTTTGCTGCCGTGGGTTATTAGTTTTGCCCTTTACTTCCTTAATCTTCCTCCCAATTTCAATGTTCATATGAAGTCTGAGGATTTCATATATTGTTGTCTTCAAGAGTTTTGTGTCATTCCTTCTTACTTACTTGTATTGTTCTATATTTTTTTCCTCTGTTTCTTCAATCTCTGTCGGTTTTTCACTTTTTGACATTCATTCTTGGTCTTCCTTTCGGTTGTAGTCATTCTGTCTTGGTTTGCGTCTTTATGATGGCTTTTTACATTGTCTTTCCACAGTTGTTTCAGTCTGCTGCCACTCTTTTGTTTCGTATTTCCCTTGACTTCCTTCATCCTCCTTTCTATTGAGATCATATTGAAGGCTAAGTTTTTGGAATCATTTACTGTATTTGTAGGTATTGCTAGATTTGCTCTTGATCTCCAGCTTTTTGCACAGCCTTGCTATGTCTGTTTTAGTGTGCTGCCCTCAGTTTTTCGTTTTTGCCTTGGTTTCCTGAATCTTCCTCCCTGTTTCAAGGTTCATTTGAAGTGTAAGGTTTTGAAATCGCTGTCTTCAAGAGTTTTGTGTCATTCCTTAGGTTGTTAGTATTCTAGATTTTCTTTCAAAATCTCTCTTTTAGTTCATGGTCCTTGTATTTGCCTATAGTTTTTCTTTTGTTCCCTAATCTCGGTTGGTTTTTCACATGTCAACGTTCATGTCTTCTTCTTCTATTCTATTCTAGCCACTTTTTGTTGTTTTTCCAGAACACCGTGGCTTTGTACATTGTCTTTTAACATCTCATTTTAGTTTGCTGTCACTGTTTTTTTTCGTTTGTAAAATCAAGGCAAATGCAGGGTCCTGCACCTGTGGAGGAACAAGCTCATGCAGCAATACAGCCTTGGGAGGGACCTGCTGAAGTGCAGCTCTGCGGAGAGGGCCCTGGTCGTCTTGGTGTACGACAGGTTAACCATGTGCCAGCAGTGTGCCCTGGCTGCCAAGAAAGCCAATGGGATCCTGGGGTGCATCAAAAAGAGTGTGGCCATCAGTACGAGGGAGGTTCTACTTCCCCTCTACACTGCCCTGGTGAGGCCTCATCTGGAGTACTGTGTCCAGTTCTGGGCTCCCCAGTTCAAGAAAGATGAAGGGCTACTGGAGAGAGCCCAGCAGAGCGCTACAAGGATGATGAGGGGACTGGAACATCTCCCCTAGGAGGAGAGGCTGATGGAGCTGGGTTTGTTCAGCCTGAAGAAGAGGAGGCTGCGAGGGGACCTAATAAATGCTTACAAATATCTGAAGGGTGGGTGTCAGGACAGGGCCAAGCTCTTTTCAGTGGTGCCCATTGACAGGACAAGGGGCAATGGGCACAAACTGAGGCACAGGAAGTTCCGTCTGAACATGAGGAAGAACTTCTTCCCTCTGAGGGTGACGGAGCACTGGAACAGGCTGCCCAGGGAGGTTGTGGATTCTCCTTCTCTAGAGATATTCAAGACCCGCCTGGACAAGGTCCTGTGCAGCCTGCTGTAGGTGACCCTGCTTCAGCAGGAGGGTTGGACAAGATGACCCACAGAGGTCCCTTCCAATCCCTACTATTCTGAGTTTCTGTGATTCTGTAACACGGGGGCTTTGTACATTGTCTTTCTACATCTCATTTTAGTTTGCTGCCACTCTTTTGTTTCGTTTGTCCCTTCACTTCCTTCATCCTCCTCCCTACTGAGATCTTCTTGAAGGCTAAGTTTTGGAAATCATTGTCTATATTTGTAGGTATTGCGAGTTTTGCTACAGATCTCCAGCTTTTTGCATTGTCTTTCTATGTCTGTTTTAGAGTGCTGCCCTCAGATTTTTAGCTTTTGCCTTGACTTCCTGAATCTTGCTCCCTAGCTAAGTTTTCTTTCTAAGTCGAAGGGTTTCCAGAGTGGCCGTGCTTTCTACATTGTCTTTCTACAGCTGTTTTAGTTTGCTGCCCTGGGTTATTAGTTTTGCCCTTTACTTCCTTAATCTTTCTCCCAACTTCAGTGTTCATATGAAGTCTGAGGATTTCATATATTGTTGTCTTCAAGAGTTTTGTGTCATTCCTTAGTACTTACCTGTATTGTTCTATTTTTTTTCCTCTGTTTCTTTAATCTCTGTCGGTTTTTCACTTTTTGACATTCATTTCATGGTCTTCCTTTCGGTTGTAGTCATTCTGTCTTGGTTTGCGTCTTTATGCTGGCTTTTTACATTGTCTTTCCACAGTTGTTTCAGTCTGCTGCCACTCTTTTATTTAGTCCTTCCCTTGATTTCCTTCATCCTCCTCCCTACTGAGATCTTCTTGAAGGCTAAGTTTTGGAAATCATTGCCTATATGTGTAGGTATTGCTAGTTTTGCTATAGATCTCCAGCTTTTTGCATTGTCTTTCTATGTCTGTTTTAGTGTGCTGCCCTCAGATTTTGAGTTTTTGCCTTGACTTCCTTAATCTTCCTCCTTAGTTAAGTTTTCTTTCTAAGTGGAAGCGTTTCCAGACTGGCCTTACTTTCTACATTGTCTTTCCACAGCTTTTCAGTCTGCTGCCACTCTTTGGTTTAGTATTTCCCTTAACTTCCTCCATCCTCCTTTCTATTGAGATCTTATTGAAGGCTAAGTTTTGGAAATCATTGCCTGTATTTGTATATACTGCGAGTGTTTCTGTAGATCTCCAGCTTTTTACATAGCCTTGCTATGTCTTTTTTAGTTGCTGCTCTCGGTTTTTAGCTTTTGCCTTGACTTCCTTAATCTTGCTCCCTAGTTAAGTTTTCTTTCTAAGTCGAAGGGTTTCCAGAGTGGCCATGCTTTCTACATTGTCTTTCTACGACTGTTTTAGTTTGCTGCCCTGGGTTATTAGTTTTGCCCTTTACTTCCTTAATCTTCCTCAAAATTTCAATGTTCATATGAAGTCTGAGGATTTCATATATTGTTGTCTTCAAGAGTTTTGTGTCATTCCTTCTTACTTACTTGTATTGTTCTATTTTTTTTTCCTCTGTTTCTTCAATCTCTGTCGGTTTTTCACTTTTTGCCATTCATTTCTTGGTCTTCCTTTCGGTTGTACTCATTCTGTCTTGGTTTGCGTCTTTATGCTGGCTTTTTACATTGTCTTTGCACAGCTGTTTCAGTCTGCTGCCACTCTTTTGTTTCGTATTTCCCTTGACTTCCTTCATCCTCCTTTCTATTGAGATCATATTGAAGGCTAAGTTTTTGGAATCATTTCCTGTATTTGTAGGTATTGCTAGATTTGCTCTTGATCTCCAGCTTTTTGCACAGCCTTGCTATGTCTGTTTTAGTGTGCTGCCCTCAGTTTTTCGTTTTTGCCTTGGTTTCCTGAATCTTCCTCCCTGTTTCAAGGTTCATTTGAAGTGTAAGGTTTTGAAATCGCTGTCTTCAAGAGTTTTGTGTCATTCCTTAGGTTGTTAGTATTCTAGATTTTCTTTCAAAATCTCTCTTTTAGTTCGTGGTCCTTGTATTTGCCTATAGTTTTTCTTTTGTTCCCTAATCTCGGTTGGTTTTTCACTTGTCAACGTTCATGTCTTCTTCTTCTATTCTATTCTAGCCACTTTTTGTTGTTTTTCCAGAACACCGTGGCTTTGTACATTGTCTTTTAACATCTCATTTTAGTTTGCTGTCACTGTTTTTTTTCGTTTGTAAAATCAAGGCAAATGCAGGGTCCTGCACCTGGGGAGGAACAAGCTCATGCAGCAATACAGCCTTGGGAGGGACCTGCTGAAGTGCAGCTCTGCGGAGAGGGCCCTGGTCGTCTTGGTGTACGACAGGTTAACCATGTGCCAGCAGTGTGCCCTGGCTGCCAAGAAAGCCAATGGGATCCTGGGGTGCATCAAAAAGAGTGTGGCCATCAGTACGAGGGAGGTTCTGCTTCCCCTCTACACTGCCCTGGTGAGGCCTCATCTGGAGTACTGTGTCCAGTTCTGGGCTCCCCAGTTCAAGAAAGATGAAGGGCTACTGGAGAGAGCCCAGCAGAGCGCTACAAGGATGATGAGGGGACTGGAACATCTCCCCTAGGAGGAGAGGCTGATGGAGCTGGGTTTGTTCAGCCTGAAGAAGAGGAGGCTGCGAGGGGACCTAATAAATGCTTACAAATATCTGAAGGGTGTGTGTCAGGACAGGGCCAAGCTCTTTTCAGCGGTGCTCATTGACAGGACAAGGGGCAATAGGCACAAACTGAGGCACAGGAAGTTCCGTCTGAACATGAGGAAGAACTTCTTCCCTCTGAGGGTGACGGAGCACTGGAACAGGCTGCCCAGGGAGGTTGTGGATTCTCCTTCTCTAGAGATATTCAAGACCCGCCTGGACAAGGTCCTGTGCAGCCTGCTGTAGGTGACCCTGCTTCAGCAGGAGGGTTGGACAAGATGACCCACAGAGGTCCCTTCCAATCCCTACTATTCTGAGTTTCTGTGATTCTGTAACACGGGGGCTTTGTACATTGTCTTTCTACATCTCATTTTAGTTTGCTGCCACTTTTTTGTTTCGTTTGTCCTTTCACTTCCTTCATCCTCCTCCCTACTGAGATCTTCTTGAAGGCTAAGTTTTGGAAATCATTGTCTATATTTGTAGGTATTGCGAGTTTTGCTACAGATCTCCAGCTTTTTGCATTGTCTTTCTATGTCTGTTTTAGAGTGCTGCCCTCAGATTTTTAGCTTTTGCCTTGACTTCCTGAATCTTGCTCCCTAGCTAAGTTTTCTTTCTAAGTCGAAGGGTTTCCAGAGTGGCCGTGCTTTCTACATTGTCTTTCTACAGCTGTTTTAGTTTGCTGCCCTGGGTTATTAGTTTTGCCCTTTACTTCCTTAATCTTTCTCCCAACTTCAGTGTTCATATGAAGTCTGAGGATTTCATATATTGTTGTCTTCAAGAGTTTTGTGTCATTCCTTAGTACTTACCTGTATTGTTCTATTTTTTTTCCTCTGTTTCTTTAATCTCTGTCGGTTTTTCACTTTTTGACATTCATTTCATGGTCTTCCTTTCGGTTGTAGTCATTCTGTCTTGGTTTGCGTCTTTATGCTGGCTTTTTACATTGTCTTTCCACAGTTGTTTCAGTCTGCTGCCACTCTTTTATTTAGTCCTTCCCTTGATTTCCTTCATCCTCCTCCCTACTGAGATCTTCTTGAAGGCTAAGTTTTGGAAATCATTGCCTATATGTGTAGGTATTGCTAGTTTTGCTATAGATCTCCAGCTTTTTGCATTGTCTTTCTATGTCTGTTTTAGTGTGCTGCCCTCAGATTTTGAGTTTTTGCCTTGACTTCCTTAATCTTCCTCCTTAGTTAAGTTTTCTTTCTAAGTGGAAGCGTTTCCAGACTGGCCTTACTTTCTACATTGTCTTTCCACAGCTTTTCAGTCTGCTGCCACTCTTTGGTTTAGTATTTCCCTTAACTTCCTCCATCCTCCTTTCTATTGAGATCTTATTGAAGGCTAAGTTTTGGAAATCATTGCCTGTATTTGTATATACTGCGAGTGTTTCTGTAGATCTCCAGCTTTTTACATAGCCTTGCTATGTCTTTTTTAGTTGCTGCTCTCGGTTTTTAGCTTTTGCCTTGACTTCCTTAATCTTGCTCCCTAGTTAAGTTTTCTTTCTAAGTCGAAGGGTTTCCAGAGTGGCCATGCTTTCTACATTGTCTTTCTACGACTGTTTTAGTTTGCTGCCCTGGGTTATTAGTTTTGCCCTTTACTTCCTTAATCTTCCTCAAAATTTCAATGTTCATATGAAGTCTGAGGATTTCATATATTGTTGTCTTCAAGAGTTTTGTGTCATTCCTTCTTACTTACTTGTATTGTTCTATTTTTTTTTCCTCTGTTTCTTCAATCTCTGTCGGTTTTTCACTTTTTGCCATTCATTTCTTGGTCTTCCTTTCGGTTGTACTCATTCTGTCTTGGTTTGCGTCTTTATGCTGGCTTTTTACATTGTCTTTGCACAGCTGTTTCAGTCTGCTGCCACTCTTTTGTTTCGTATTTCCCTTGACTTCCTTCATCCTCCTTTCTATTGAGATCATATTGAAGGCTAAGTTTTTGGAATCATTTCCTGTATTTGTAGGTATTGCTAGATTTGCTCTTGATCTCCAGCTTTTTGCACAGCCTTGCTATGTCTGTTTTAGTGTGCTGCCCTCAGTTTTTCGTTTTTGCCTTGGTTTCCTGAATCTTCCTCCCTGTTTCAAGGTTCATTTGAAGTGTAAGGTTTTGAAATCGCTGTCTTCAAGAGTTTTGTGTCATTCCTTAGGTTGTTAGTATTCTAGATTTTCTTTCAAAATCTCTCTTTTAGTTCGTGGTCCTTGTATTTGCCTATAGTTTTTCTTTTGTTCCCTAATCTCGGTTGGTTTTTCACTTGTCAACGTTCATGTCTTCTTCTTCTATTCTATTCTAGCCACTTTTTGTTGTTTTTCCAGAACACCGTGGCTTTGTACATTGTCTTTTAACATCTCATTTTAGTTTGCTGTCACTGTTTTTTTTCGTTTGTAAAATCAAGGCAAATGCAGGGTCCTGCACCTGGGGAGGAACAAGCTCATGCAGCAATACAGCCTTGGGAGGGACCTGCTGAAGTGCAGCTCTGCGGAGAGGGCCCTGGTCGTCTTGGTGTACGACAGGTTAACCATGTGCCAGCAGTGTGCCCTGGCTGCCAAGAAAGCCAATGGGATCCTGGGGTGCATCAAAAAGAGTGTGGCCATCAGTACGAGGGAGGTTCTGCTTCCCCTCTACACTGCCCTGGTGAGGCCTCATCTGGAGTACTGTGTCCAGTTCTGGGCTCCCCAGTTCAAGAAAGATGAAGGGCTACTGGAGAGAGCCCAGCAGAGCGCTACAAGGATGATGAGGGGACTGGAACATCTCCCCTAGGAGGAGAGGCTGATGGAGCTGGGTTTGTTCAGCCTGAAGAAGAGGAGGCTGCGAGGGGACCTAATAAATGCTTACAAATATCTGAAGGGTGTGTGTCAGGACAGGGCCAAGCTCTTTTCAGCGGTGCTCATTGACAGGACAAGGGGCAATAGGCACAAACTGAGGCACAGGAAGTTCCGTCTGAACATGAGGAAGAACTTCTTCCCTCTGAGGGTGACGGAGCACTGGAACAGGCTGCCCAGGGAGGTTGTGGATTCTCCTTCTCTAGAGATATTCAAGACCCGCCTGGACAAGGTCCTGTGCAGCCTGCTGTAGGTGACCCTGCTTCAGCAGGAGGGTTGGACAAGATGACCCACAGAGGTCCCTTCCAATCCCTACTATTCTGAGTTTCTGTGATTCTGTAACACGGGGGCTTTGTACATTGTCTTTCTACATCTCATTTTAGTTTGCTGCCACTTTTTTGTTTCGTTTGTCCTTTCACTTCCTTCATCCTCCTCCCTACTGAGATCTTCTTGAAGGCTAAGTTTTGGAAATCATTGTCTATATTTGTAGGTATTGCGAGTTTTGCTACAGATCTCCAGCTTTTTGCATTGTCTTTCTATGTCTGTTTTAGAGTGCTGCCCTCAGATTTTTAGCTTTTGCCTTGACTTCCTGAATCTTGCTCCCTAGCTAAGTTTTCTTTCTAAGTCGAAGGGTTTCCAGAGTGGCCGTGCTTTCTACATTGTCTTTCTACAGCTGTTTTAGTTTGCTGCCCTGGGTTATTAGTTTTGCCCTTTACTTCCTTAATCTTTCTCCCAACTTCAGTGTTCATATGAAGTCTGAGGATTTCATATATTGTTGTCTTCAAGAGTTTTGTGTCATTCCTTAGTACTTACCTGTATTGTTCTATTTTTTTTCCTCTGTTTCTTTAATCTCTGTCGGTTTTTCACTTTTTGACATTCATTTCATGGTCTTCCTTTCGGTTGTAGTCATTCTGTCTTGGTTTGCGTCTTTATGCTGGCTTTTTACATTGTCTTTCCACAGTTGTTTCAGTCTGCTGCCACTCTTTTATTTAGTCCTTCCCTTGATTTCCTTCATCCTCCTCCCTACTGAGATCTTCTTGAAGGCTAAGTTTTGGAAATCATTGCCTATATGTGTAGGTATTGCTAGTTTTGCTATAGATCTCCAGCTTTTTGCATTGTCTTTCTATGTCTGTTTTAGTGTGCTGCCCTCAGATTTTGAGTTTTTGCCTTGACTTCCTTAATCTTCCTCCTTAGTTAAGTTTTCTTTCTAAGTGGAAGCGTTTCCAGACTGGCCTTACTTTCTACATTGTCTTTCCACAGCTTTTCAGTCTGCTGCCACTCTTTGGTTTAGTATTTCCCTTAACTTCCTCCATCCTCCTTTCTATTGAGATCTTATTGAAGGCTAAGTTTTGGAAATCATTGCCTGTATTTGTATATACTGCGAGTGTTTCTGTAGATCTCCAGCTTTTTACATAGCCTTGCTATGTCTTTTTTAGTTGCTGCTCTCGGTTTTTAGCTTTTGCCTTGACTTCCTTAATCTTGCTCCCTAGTTAAGTTTTCTTTCTAAGTCGAAGGGTTTCCAGAGTGGCCATGCTTTCTACATTGTCTTTCTACGACTGTTTTAGTTTGCTGCCCTGGGTTATTAGTTTTGCCCTTTACTTCCTTAATCTTCCTCAAAATTTCAATGTTCATATGAAGTCTGAGGATTTCATATATTGTTGTCTTCAAGAGTTTTGTGTCATTCCTTCTTACTTACTTGTATTGTTCTATTTTTTTTTCCTCTGTTTCTTCAATCTCTGTCGGTTTTTCACTTTTTGCCATTCATTTCTTGGTCTTCCTTTCGGTTGTACTCATTCTGTCTTGGTTTGCGTCTTTATGCTGGCTTTTTACATTGTCTTTGCACAGCTGTTTCAGTCTGCTGCCACTCTTTTGTTTCGTATTTCCCTTGACTTCCTTCATCCTCCTTTCTATTGAGATAATATTGAAGGCTAAGTTTTTGGAATCATTTCCTGTATTTGTAGGTATTGCTAGATTTGCTCTTGATCTCCAGCTTTTTGCACAGCCTTGCTATGTCTGTTTTAGTGTGCTGCCCTCAGTTTTTCGTTTTTGCCTTGGTTTCCTGAATCTTCCTCCCTGTTTCAAGGTTCATTTGAAGTGTAAGGTTTTGAAATCGCTGTCTTCAAGAGTTTTGTGTCATTCCTTAGGTTGTTAGTATTCTAGATTTTCTTTCAAAATCTCTCTTTTAGTTCGTGGTCCTTGTATTTGCCTATAGTTTTTCTTTTGTTCCCTAATCTCGGTTGGTTTTTCACTTGTCAACGTTCATGTCTTCTTCTTCTATTCTATTCTAGCCACTTTTTGTTGTTTTTCCAGAACACCGTGGCTTTGTACATTGTCTTTTAACATCTCATTTTAGTTTGCTGTCACTGTTTTTTTTCGTTTGTAAAATCAAGGCAAATGCAGGGTCCTGCACCTGGGGAGGAACAAGCTCATGCAGCAATACAGCCTTGGGAGGGACCTGCTGAAGTGCAGCTCTGCGGAGAGGGCCCTGGTCGTCTTGGTGTACGACAGGTTAACCATGTGCCAGCAGTGTGCCCTGGCTGCCAAGAAAGCCAATGGGATCCTGGGGTGCATCAAAAAGAGTGTGGCCATCAGTACGAGGGAGGTTCTGCTTCCCCTCTACACTGCCCTGGTGAGGCCTCATCTGGAGTACTGTGTCCAGTTCTGGGCTCCCCAGTTCAAGAAAGATGAAGGGCTACTGGAGAGAGCCCAGCAGAGCGCTACAAGGATGATGAGGGGACTGGAACATCTCCCCTAGGAGGAGAGGCTGATGGAGCTGGGTTTGTTCAGCCTGAAGAAGAGGAGGCTGCGAGGGGACCTAATAAATGCTTACAAATATCTGAAGGGTGTGTGTCAGGACAGGGCCAAGCTCTTTTCAGCGGTGCTCATTGACAGGACAAGGGGCAATAGGCACAAACTGAGGCACAGGAAGTTCCGTCTGAACATGAGGAAGAACTTCTTCCCTCTGAGGGTGACGGAGCACTGGAACAGGCTGCCCAGGGAGGTTGTGGATTCTCCTTCTCTAGAGATATTCAAGACCCGCCTGGACAAGGTCCTGTGCAGCCTGCTGTAGGTGACCCTGCTTCAGCAGGAGGGTTGGACAAGATGACCCACAGAGGTCCCTTCCAATCCCTACTATTCTGAGTTTCTGTGATTCTGTAACACGGGGGCTTTGTACATTGTCTTTCTACATCTCATTTTAGTTTGCTGCCACTTTTTTGTTTCGTTTGTCCTTTCACTTCCTTCATCCTCCTCCCTACTGAGATCTTCTTGAAGGCTAAGTTTTGGAAATCATTGTCTATATTTGTAGGTATTGCGAGTTTTGCTACAGATCTCCAGCTTTTTGCATTGTCTTTCTATGTCTGTTTTAGAGTGCTGCCCTCAGATTTTTAGCTTTTGCCTTGACTTCCTGAATCTTGCTCCCTAGCTAAGTTTTCTTTCTAAGTCGAAGGGTTTCCAGAGTGGCCGTGCTTTCTACATTGTCTTTCTACAGCTGTTTTAGTTTGCTGCCCTGGGTTATTAGTTTTGCCCTTTACTTCCTTAATCTTTCTCCCAACTTCAGTGTTCATATGAAGTCTGAGGATTTCATATATTGTTGTCTTCAAGAGTTTTGTGTCATTCCTTAGTACTTACCTGTATTGTTCTATTTTTTTTCCTCTGTTTCTTTAATCTCTGTCGGTTTTTCACTTTTTGACATTCATTTCATGGTCTTCCTTTCGGTTGTACTCATTCTGTCTTGGTTTGCGTCTTTATGCTGGCTTTTTACATTGTCTTTCCACAGTTGTTTCAGTCTGCTGCCACTCTTTTATTTAGTCCTTCCCTTGATTTCCTTCATCCTCCTCCCTACTGAGATCTTCTTGAAGGCTAAGTTTTGGAAATCATTGCCTATATGTGTAGGTATTGCTAGTTTTGCTATAGATCTCCAGCTTTTTGCATTGTCTTTCTATGTCTGTTTTAGTGTGCTGCCCTCAGATTTTGAGTTTTTGCCTTGACTTCCTTAATCTTCCTCCTTAGTTAAGTTTTCTTTCTAAGTGGAAGCGTTTCCAGACTGGCCTTACTTTCTACATTGTCTTTCCACAGCTTTTCAGTCTGCTGCCACTCTTTGGTTTAGTATTTCCCTTAACTTCCTCCATCCTCCTTTCTATTGAGATCTTATTGAAGGCTAAGTTTTGGAAATCATTTCCTGTATTTGTATATACTGCGAGTGTTTCTGTAGATCTCCAGCTTTTTACATAGCCTTGCTATGTCTTTTTTAGTTGCTGCTCTCGGTTTTTAGCTTTTGCCTTGACTTCCTTAATCTTGCTCCCTAGTTAAGTTTTCTTTCTAAGTCGAAGGGTTTCCAGAGTGGCCATGCTTTCTACATTGTCTTTCTACGACTGTTTTAGTTTGCTGCCCTGGGTTATTAGTTTTGCCCTTTACTTCCTTAATCTTCCTCAAAATTTCAATGTTCATATGAAGTCTGAGGATTTCATATATTGTTGTCTTCAAGAGTTTTGTGTCATTCCTTCTTACTTACTTGTATTGTTCTATTTTTTTTTCCTCTGTTTCTTCAATCTCTGTCGGTTTTTCACTTTTTGCCATTCATTTCTTGGTCTTCCTTTCGGTTGTACTCATTCTGTCTTGGTTTGCGTCTTTATGCTGGCTTTTTACATTGTCTTTGCACAGCTGTTTCAGTCTGCTGCCACTCTTTTGTTTCGTATTTCCCTTGACTTCCTTCATCCTCCTTTCTATTGAGATAATATTGAAGGCTAAGTTTTTGGAATCATTTCCTGTATTTGTAGGTATTGCTAGATTTGCTCTTGATCTCCAGCTTTTTGCACAGCCTTGCTATGTCTGTTTTAGTGTGCTGCCCTCAGTTTTTCGTTTTTGCCTTGGTTTCCTGAATCTTCCTCCCTGTTTCAAGGTTCATTTGAAGTGTAAGGTTTTGAAATCGCTGTCTTCAAGAGTTTTGTGTCATTCCTTAGGTTGTTAGTATTCTAGATTTTCTTTCAAAATCTCTTTTTTAGTTCGTGGTCCTTGTATTTGCCTATAGTTTTTCTTTTGTTCCCTAATCTCGGTTGGTTTTTCACTTGTCAACGTTCATGTCTTCTTCTTCTATTCTATTCTAGCCACTTTTTGTTGTTTTTCCAGAACACCGTGGCTTTGTACATTGTCTTTTAACATCTCATTTTAGTTTGCTGTCACTGTTTTTTTTCGTTTGTAAAATCAAGGCAAATGCAGGGTCCTGCACCTGTGGAGGAACAAGCTCATGCAGCAATACAGCCTTGGGAGGGACCTGCTGAAGTGCAGCTCTGCGGAGAGGGCCCTGGTCGTCTTGGTGTACGACAGGTTAACCATGTGCCAGCAGTGTGCCCTGGCTGCCAAGAAAGCCAATGGGATCCTGGGGTGCATCAAAAAGAGTGTGGCCATCAGTACGAGGGAGGTTCTGCTTCCCCTCTACACTGCCCTGGTGAGGCCTCATCTGGAGTACTGTGTCCAGTTCTGGGCTCCCCAGTTCAAGAAAGATGAAGGGCTACTGGAGAGAGCCCAGCAGAGCGCTACAAGGATGATGAGGGGACTGGAACATCTCCCCTAGGAGGAGAGGCTGATGGAGCTGGGTTTGTTCAGCCTGAAGAAGAGGAGGCTGCGAGGGGACCTAATAAATGCTTACAAATATCTGAAGGGTGGGTGTCAGGACAGGGCCAAGCTCTTTTCAGTGGTGCCCATTGACAGGACAAGGGGCAATAGGCACAAACTGAGGCACAGGAAGTTCCGTCTGAACATGAGGAAGAACTTCTTCCCTCTGAGGGTGACGGAGCACTGGAACAGGCTGCCCAGGGAGGTTGTGGATTCTCCTTCTCTAGAGATATTCAAGACCCGCCTGGACAAGGTCCTGTGCAGCCTGCTGTAGGTGACCCTGCTTCAGCAGGAGGGTTGGACAAGATGACCCACAGAGGTCCCTTCCAATCCCTACTATTCTGAGTTTCTGTGATTCTGTAACACGGGAGCTTTGTACATTGTCTTTCTACATCTCATTTTAGTTTGCTGCCACTCTTTTGTTTCGTTTGTCCCTTCACTTCCTTCATCCTCCTCCCTACTGAGATCTTCTTGAAGGCTAAGTTTTGGAAATCATTGTCTATATTTGTAGGTATTGCGAGTTTTGCTACAGATCTCCAGCTTTTTGCATTGTCTTTCTATGTCTGTTTTAGAGTGCTGCCCTCAGATTTTTAGCTTTTGCCTTGACTTCCTGAATCTTGCTCCCTAGCTAAGTTTTCTTTCTAAGTCGAAGGGTTTCCAGAGTGGCCGTGCTTTCTACATTGTCTTTCTACAGCTGTTTTAGTTTGCTGCCCTGGGTTATTAGTTTTGCCCTTTACTTCCTTAATCTTTCTCCCAACTTCAGTGTTCATATGAAGTCTGAGGATTTCATATATTGTTGTCTTCAAGAGTTTTGTGTCATTCCTTAGTACTTACCTGTATTGTTCTATTTTTTTTCCTCTGTTTCTTTAATCTCTGTCGGTTTTTCACTTTTTGACATTCATTTCATGGTCTTCCTTTCGGTTGTAGTCATTCTGTCTTGGTTTGCGTCTTTATGCTGGCTTTTTACATTGTCTTTCCACAGTTGTTTCAGTCTGCTGCCACTCTTTTATTTAGTCCTTCCCTTGATTTCCTTCATCCTCCTCCCTACTGAGATCTTCTTGAAGGCTAAGTTTTGGAAATCATTGCCTATATGTGTAGGTATTGCTAGTTTTGCTATAGATCTCCAGCTTTTTGCATTGTCTTTCTATGTCTGTTTTAGTGTGCTGCCCTCAGATTTTGAGTTTTTGCCTTGACTTCCTTAATCTTCCTCCTTAGTTAAGTTTTCTTTCTAAGTGGAAGCGTTTCCAGACTGGCCTTACTTTCTACATTGTCTTTCCACAGCTTTTCAGTCTGCTGCCACTCTTTGGTTTAGCATTTCCCTTAACTTCCTTCATCCTCCTTTCTATTGAGATCTTATTGAAGGCTAAGTTTTGGAAATCATTGCCTGTATTTGTATATATTGCGCGTGTTTCTGTACATCTCCAGCTTTTTACATAGCCTTGCTATGTCTTTTTTAGTTGCTGCTCTCGGTTTTTAGCTTTTGCCTTGACTTCCTTAATCTTGCTCCCTAGTTAAGTTTTCTTTCTAAGTCGAAGGGTTTCCAGAGTGGCCATGCTTTCTACATTGTCTTTCTACGACTGTTTTAGTTTGCTGCCGTGGGTTATTAGTTTTGCCCTTTACTTCCTTAATCTTCCTCCCAATTTCAATGTTCATATGAAGTCTGAGGATTTCATATATTGTTGTCTTCAAGAGTTTTGTGTCATTCCTTCTTACTTACTTGTATTGTTCTATATTTTTTTCCTCTGTTTCTTCAATCTCTGTCGGTTTTTCACTTTTTGACATTCATTCTTGGTCTTCCTTTCGGTTGTAGTCATTCTGTCTTGGTTTGCGTCTTTATGCTGGCTTTTTACATTGTCTTTCCACAGTTGTTTCAGTCTGCTGCCACTCTTTTGTTTAGTCCTTCCCTTGACTTCCTTCATCCTCCTCCCTACTGAGATCATCTTGAAGGCTAAGTTTTGGAAATCATTGCCTATATGTGTAGGTATTGCTAGTTTTGCTATAGATCTCCAGCTTTTTGCACAGCCTTGCTATGTCTGTTTTAGTGTGCTGCCCTCAGTTTTTCGTTTTTGCCTTGGTTTCCTTAATCTTCCTCCCTGTTTCAAGGTTCATTTGAAGTGTAAGGTTTTGAAATCGCTGTCTTCAAGAGTTTTGTGTCATTCCTTAGGTTGTTAGTATTATCGATTTTCTTTCAAAATCTCTCTTTTAGTTCACGGTCCTTGTTTTTGCCTATGGTTTTTCTTTTGTTCCCTAATCTCGGTTGGTTTTTCACTTGTCAACGTTCATGTCTTCGTCTTCCATTCCATTCTAGCCAGTTTTTGTTGTTTTTCCAGAACACCGTGGCTTTGTACATTGTCTTTCTACATCTCATTTTAGTTTGCTGCCACTCTTTTGTTTCGTTTGTCCCTTCACTTCCTTCATCCTCCTCCCTACTGAGATCTTCTTGAAGGCTAAGTTTTGGAAATCATTGCCTATATGTGTAGGTATTGCTAGTTTTGCTATAGATCTCCAGCTTTTTGCATTGTCTTTCTATGTCTGTTTTAGTGTGCTGCCCTCAGATTTTGAGTTTTTGCCTTGACTTCCTTAATCTTCCTCCTTAGTTAAGTTTTCTTTCTAAGTGGAAGCGTTTCCAGACTGGCCTTACTTTCTACATTGTCTTTCCACAGCTTTTCAGTCTGCTGCCACTCTTTGGTTTAGTATTTCCCTTAACTTCCTCCATCCTCCTTTCTATTGAGATCTTATTGAAGGCTAAGTTTTGGAAATCATTTCCTGTATTTGTATATACTGCGAGTGTTTCTGTAGATCTCCAGCTTTTTACATAGCCTTGCTATGTCTTTTTTAGTTGCTGCTCTCGGTTTTTAGCTTTTGCCTTGACTTCCTTAATCTTGCTCCCTAGTTAAGTTTTCTTTCTAAGTCGAAGGGTTTCCAGAGTGGCCATGCTTTCTACATTGTCTTTCTACGACTGTTTTAGTTTGCTGCCCTGGGTTATTAGTTTTGCCCTTTACTTCCTTAATCTTCCTCAAAATTTCAATGTTCATATGAAGTCTGAGGATTTCATATATTGTTGTCTTCAAGAGTTTTGTGTCATTCCTTCTTACTTACTTGTATTGTTCTATTTTTTTTTCCTCTGTTTCTTCAATCTCTGTCGGTTTTTCACTTTTTGCCATTCATTTCTTGGTCTTCCTTTCGGTTGTACTCATTCTGTCTTGGTTTGCGTCTTTATGCTGGCTTTTTACATTGTCTTTGCACAGCTGTTTCAGTCTGCTGCCACTCTTTTGTTTCGTATTTCCCTTGACTTCCTTCATCCTCCTTTCTATTGAGATCATATTGAAGGCTAAGTTTTTGGAATCATTTCCTGTATTTGTAGGTATTGCTAGATTTGCTCTTGATCTCCAGCTTTTTGCACAGCCTTGCTATGTCTGTTTTAGTGTGCTGCCCTCAGTTTTTCGTTTTTGCCTTGGTTTCCTGAATCTTCCTCCCTGTTTCAAGGTTCATTTGAAGTGTAAGGTTTTGAAATCGCTGTCTTCAAGAGTTTTGTGTCATTCCTTAGGTTGTTAGTATTCTAGATTTTCTTTCAAAATCTCTTTTTTAGTTCGTGGTCCTTGTATTTGCCTATAGTTTTTCTTTTGTTCCCTAATCTCGGTTGGTTTTTCACTTGTCAACGTTCATGTCTTCTTCTTCTATTCTATTCTAGCCACTTTTTGTTGTTTTTCCAGAACACCGTGGCTTTGTACATTGTCTTTTAACATCTCATTTTAGTTTGCTGTCACTGTTTTTTTTCGTTTGTAAAATCAAGGCAAATGCAGGGTCCTGCACCTGTGGAGGAACAAGCTCATGCAGCAATACAGCCTTGGGAGGGACCTGCTGAAGTGCAGCTCTGCGGAGAGGGCCCTGGTCGTCTTGGTGTACGACAGGTTAACCATGTGCCAGCAGTGTGCCCTGGCTGCCAAGAAAGCCAATGGGATCCTGGGGTGCATCAAAAAGAGTGTGGCCATCAGTACGAGGGAGGTTCTGCTTCCCCTCTACACTGCCCTGGTGAGGCCTCATCTGGAGTACTGTGTCCAGTTCTGGGCTCCCCAGTTCAAGAAAGATGAAGGGCTACTGGAGAGAGCCCAGCAGAGCGCTACAAGGATGATGAGGGGACTGGAACATCTCCCCTAGGAGGAGAGGCTGATGGAGCTGGGTTTGTTCAGCCTGAAGAAGAGGAGGCTGCGAGGGGACCTAATAAATGCTTACAAATATCTGAAGGGTGGGTGTCAGGACAGGGCCAAGCTCTTTTCAGTGGTGCCCATTGACAGGACAAGGGGCAATAGGCACAAACTGAGGCACAGGAAGTTCCGTCTGAACATGAGGAAGAACTTCTTCCCTCTGAGGGTGACGGAGCACTGGAACAGGCTGCCCAGGGAGGTTGTGGATTCTCCTTCTCTAGAGATATTCAAGACCCGCCTGGACAAGGTCCTGTGCAGCCTGCTGTAGGTGACCCTGCTTCAGCAGGAGGGTTGGACAAGATGACCCACAGAGGTCCCTTCCAATCCCTACTATTCTGAGTTTCTGTGATTCTGTAACACGGGAGCTTTGTACATTGTCTTTCTACATCTCATTTTAGTTTGCTGCCACTCTTTTGTTTCGTTTGTCCCTTCACTTCCTTCATCCTCCTCCCTACTGAGATCTTCTTGAAGGCTAAGTTTTGGAAATCATTGTCTATATTTGTAGGTATTGCGAGTTTTGCTACAGATCTCCAGCTTTTTGCATTGTCTTTCTATGTCTGTTTTAGAGTGCTGCCCTCAGATTTTTAGCTTTTGCCTTGACTTCCTTAATCTTGCTCCCTAGTTAAGTTTTCTTTCTAAGTCGAAGGGTTTCCAGAGTGGCCGTGCTTTCTACATTGTCTTTCTACAGCTGTTTTAGTTTGCTGCCCTGGGTTATTAGTTTTGCCCTTTACTTCCTTAATCTTTCTCCCAACTTCAGTGTTCATATGAAGTCTGAGGATTTCATATATTGTTGTCTTCAAGAGTTTTGTGTCATTCCTTAGTACTTACCTGTATTGTTCTATTTTTTTTCCTCTGTTTCTTTAATCTCTGTCGGTTTTTCACTTTTTGACATTCATTTCATGGTCTTCCTTTCGGTTGTAGTCATTCTGTCTTGGTTTGCGTCTTTATGCTGGCTTTTTACATTGTCTTTCCACAGTTGTTTCAGTCTGCTGCCACTCTTTTATTTAGTCCTTCCCTTGATTTCCTTCATCCTCCTCCCTACTGAGATCTTCTTGAAGGCTAAGTTTTGGAAATCATTGCCTATATGTGTAGGTATTGCTAGTTTTGCTATAGATCTCCAGCTTTTTGCATTGTCTTTCTATGTCTGTTTTAGTGTGCTGCCCTCAGATTTTGAGTTTTTGCCTTGACTTCCTTAATCTTCCTCCTTAGTTAAGTTTTCTTTCTAAGTGGAAGCGTTTCCAGACTGGCCTTACTTTCTACATTGTCTTTCCACAGCTTTTCAGTCTGCTGCCACTCTTTGGTTTAGTATTTCCCTTAACTTCCTTCATCCTCCTTTCTATTGAGATCTTATTGAAGGCTAAGTTTTGGAAATCATTGCCTGTATTTGTATATATTGCGCGTGTTTCTGTACATCTCCAGCTTTTTACATAGCCTTGCTATGTCTTTTTTAGTTGCTGCTCTCGGTTTTTAGCTTTTGCCTTGACTTCCTTAATCTTGCTCCCTAGTTAAGTTTTCTTTCTAAGTCGAAGGGTTTCCAGAGTGGCCATGCTTTCTACATTGTCTTTCTACGACTGTTTTAGTTTGCTGCCGTGGGTTATTAGTTTTGCCCTTTACTTCCTTAATCTTCCTCCCAATTTCAATGTTCATATGAAGTCTGAGGATTTCATATATTGTTGTCTTCAAGAGTTTTGTGTCATTCCTTCTTACTTACTTGTATTGTTCTATATTTTTTTCCTCTGTTTCTTCAATCTCTGTCGGTTTTTCACTTTTTGACATTCATTCTTGGTCTTCCTTTCGGTTGTAGTCATTCTGTCTTGGTTTGCGTCTTTATGCTGGCTTTTTACATTGTCTTTCCACAGTTGTTTCAGTCTGCTGCCACTCTTTTGTTTAGTCCTTCCCTTGACTTCCTTCATCCTCCTCCCTACTGAGATCATCTTGAAGGCTAAGTTTTGGAAATCATTGCCTATATGTGTAGGTATTGCTAGTTTTGCTATAGATCTCCAGCTTTTTGCACAGCCTTGCTATGTCTGTTTTAGTGTGCTGCCCTCAGTTTTTCGTTTTTGCCTTGGTTTCCTTAATCTTCCTCCCTGTTTCAAGGTTCATTTGAAGTGTAAGGTTTTGAAATCGCTGTCTTCAAGAGTTTTGTGTCATTCCTTAGGTTGTTAGTATTATCGATTTTCTTTCAAAATCTCTCTTTTAGTTCACGGTCCTTGTTTTTGCCTATGGTTTTTCTTTTGTTCCCTAATCTCGGTTGGTTTTTCACTTGTCAACGTTCATGTCTTCGTCTTCCATTCCATTCTAGCCAGTTTTTGTTGTTTTTCCAGAACACCGTGGCTTTGTACATTGTCTTTCTACATCTCATTTTAGTTTGCTGCCACTCTTTTGTTTCGTTTGTCCCTTCACTTCCTTCATCCTCCTCCCTACTGAGATCTTCTTGAAGGCTAAGTTTTGGAAATCATTGCCTATATGTGTAGGTATTGCTAGTTTTGCTATAGATCTCCAGCTTTTTGCATTGTCTTTCTATGTCTGTTTTAGTGTGCTGCCCTCAGATTTTGAGTTTTTGCCTTGACTTCCTTAATCTTCCTCCTTAGTTAAGTTTTCTTTCTAAGTGGAAGCGTTTCCAGACTGGCCTTACTTTCTACATTGTCTTTCCACAGCTTTTCAGTCTGCTGCCACTCTTTGGTTTAGTATTTCCCTTAACTTCCTCCATCCTCCTTTCTATTGAGATCTTATTGAAGGCTAAGTTTTGGAAATCATTTCCTGTATTTGTATATACTGCGAGTGTTTCTGTAGATCTCCAGCTTTTTACATAGCCTTGCTATGTCTTTTTTAGTTGCTGCTCTCGGTTTTTAGCTTTTGCCTTGACTTCCTTAATCTTGCTCCCTAGTTAAGTTTTCTTTCTAAGTCGAAGGGTTTCCAGAGTGGCCATGCTTTCTACATTGTCTTTCTACGACTGTTTTAGTTTGCTGCCCTGGGTTATTAGTTTTGCCCTTTACTTCCTTAATCTTCCTCAAAATTTCAATGTTCATATGAAGTCTGAGGATTTCATATATTGTTGTCTTCAAGAGTTTTGTGTCATTCCTTCTTACTTACTTGTATTGTTCTATTTTTTTTTCCTCTGTTTCTTCAATCTCTGTCGGTTTTTCACTTTTTGCCATTCATTTCTTGGTCTTCCTTTCGGTTGTACTCATTCTGTCTTGGTTTGCGTCTTTATGCTGGCTTTTTACATTGTCTTTGCACAGCTGTTTCAGTCTGCTGCCACTCTTTTGTTTCGTATTTCCCTTGACTTCCTTCATCCTCCTTTCTATTGAGATCATATTGAAGGCTAAGTTTTTGGAATCATTTCCTGTATTTGTAGGTATTGCTAGATTTGCTCTTGATCTCCAGCTTTTTGCACAGCCTTGCTATGTCTGTTTTAGTGTGCTGCCCTCAGTTTTTCGTTTTTGCCTTGGTTTCCTGAATCTTCCTCCCTGTTTCAAGGTTCATTTGAAGTGTAAGGTTTTGAAATCGCTGTCTTCAAGAGTTTTGTGTCATTCCTTAGGTTGTTAGTATTCTAGATTTTCTTTCAAAATCTCTTTTTTAGTTCGTGGTCCTTGTATTTGCCTATAGTTTTTCTTTTGTTCCCTAATCTCGGTTGGTTTTTCACTTGTCAACGTTCATGTCTTCTTCTTCTATTCTATTCTAGCCACTTTTTGTTGTTTTTCCAGAACACCGTGGCTTTGTACATTGTCTTTTAACATCTCATTTTAGTTTGCTGTCACTGTTTTTTTTCGTTTGTAAAATCAAGGCAAATGCAGGGTCCTGCACCTGTGGAGGAACAAGCTCATGCAGCAATACAGCCTTGGGAGGGACCTGCTGAAGTGCAGCTCTGCGGAGAGGGCCCTGGTCGTCTTGGTGTACGACAGGTTAACCATGTGCCAGCAGTGTGCCCTGGCTGCCAAGAAAGCCAATGGGATCCTGGGGTGCATCAAAAAGAGTGTGGCCATCAGTACGAGGGAGGTTCTGCTTCCCCTCTACACTGCCCTGGTGAGGCCTCATCTGGAGTACTGTGTCCAGTTCTGGGCTCCCCAGTTCAAGAAAGATGAAGGGCTACTGGAGAGAGCCCAGCAGAGCGCTACAAGGATGATGAGGGGACTGGAACATCTCCCCTAGGAGGAGAGGCTGATGGAGCTGGGTTTGTTCAGCCTGAAGAAGAGGAGGCTGCGAGGGGACCTAATAAATGCTTACAAATATCTGAAGGGTGGGTGTCAGGACAGGGCCAAGCTCTTTTCAGTGGTGCCCATTGACAGGACAAGGGGCAATAGGCACAAACTGAGGCACAGGAAGTTCCGTCTGAACATGAGGAAGAACTTCTTCCCTCTGAGGGTGACGGAGCACTGGAACAGGCTGCCCAGGGAGGTTGTGGATTCTCCTTCTCTAGAGATATTCAAGACCCGCCTGGACAAGGTCCTGTGCAGCCTGCTGTAGGTGACCCTGCTTCAGCAGGAGGGTTGGACAAGATGACCCACAGAGGTCCCTTCCAATCCCTACTATTCTGAGTTTCTGTGATTCTGTAACACGGGAGCTTTGTACATTGTCTTTCTACATCTCATTTTAGTTTGCTGCCACTCTTTTGTTTCGTTTGTCCCTTCACTTCCTTCATCCTCCTCCCTACTGAGATCTTCTTGAAGGCTAAGTTTTGGAAATCATTGTCTATATTTGTAGGTATTGCGAGTTTTGCTACAGATCTCCAGCTTTTTGCATTGTCTTTCTATGTCTGTTTTAGAGTGCTGCCCTCAGATTTTTAGCTTTTGCCTTGACTTCCTTAATCTTGCTCCCTAGTTAAGTTTTCTTTCTAAGTCGAAGGGTTTCCAGAGTGGCCGTGCTTTCTACATTGTCTTTCTACAGCTGTTTTAGTTTGCTGCCCTGGGTTATTAGTTTTGCCCTTTACTTCCTTAATCTTTCTCCCAACTTCAGTGTTCATATGAAGTCTGAGGATTTCATATATTGTTGTCTTCAAGAGTTTTGTGTCATTCCTTAGTACTTACCTGTATTGTTCTATTTTTTTTCCTCTGTTTCTTTAATCTCTGTCGGTTTTTCACTTTTTGACATTCATTTCATGGTCTTCCTTTCGGTTGTAGTCATTCTGTCTTGGTTTGCGTCTTTATGCTGGCTTTTTACATTGTCTTTCCACAGTTGTTTCAGTCTGCTGCCACTCTTTTATTTAGTCCTTCCCTTGATTTCCTTCATCCTCCTCCCTACTGAGATCTTCTTGAAGGCTAAGTTTTGGAAATCATTGCCTATATGTGTAGGTATTGCTAGTTTTGCTATAGATCTCCAGCTTTTTGCATTGTCTTTCTATGTCTGTTTTAGTGTGCTGCCCTCAGATTTTGAGTTTTTGCCTTGACTTCCTTAATCTTCCTCCTTAGTTAAGTTTTCTTTCTAAGTGGAAGCGTTTCCAGACTGGCCTTACTTTCTACATTGTCTTTCCACAGCTTTTCAGTCTGCTGCCACTCTTTGGTTTAGTATTTCCCTTAACTTCCTTCATCCTCCTTTCTATTGAGATCTTATTGAAGGCTAAGTTTTGGAAATCATTGCCTGTATTTGTATATATTGCGCGTGTTTCTGTACATCTCCAGCTTTTTACATAGCCTTGCTATGTCTTTTTTAGTTGCTGCTCTCGGTTTTTAGCTTTTGCCTTGACTTCCTTAATCTTGCTCCCTAGTTAAGTTTTCTTTCTAAGTCGAAGGGTTTCCAGAGTGGCCATGCTTTCTACATTGTCTTTCTACGACTGTTTTAGTTTGCTGCCGTGGGTTATTAGTTTTGCCCTTTACTTCCTTAATCTTCCTCCCAATTTCAATGTTCATATGAAGTCTGAGGATTTCATATATTGTTGTCTTCAAGAGTTTTGTGTCATTCCTTCTTACTTACTTGTATTGTTCTATATTTTTTTCCTCTGTTTCTTCAATCTCTGTCGGTTTTTCACTTTTTGACATTCATTCTTGGTCTTCCTTTCGGTTGTAGTCATTCTGTCTTGGTTTGCGTCTTTATGCTGGCTTTTTACATTGTCTTTCCACAGTTGTTTCAGTCTGCTGCCACTCTTTTGTTTAGTCCTTCCCTTGACTTCCTTCATCCTCCTCCCTACTGAGATCATCTTGAAGGCTAAGTTTTGGAAATCATTGCCTATATGTGTAGGTATTGCTAGTTTTGCTATAGATCTCCAGCTTTTTGCACAGCCTTGCTATGTCTGTTTTAGTGTGCTGCCCTCAGTTTTTCGTTTTTGCCTTGGTTTCCTTAATCTTCCTCCCTGTTTCAAGGTTCATTTGAAGTGTAAGGTTTTGAAATCGCTGTCTTCAAGAGTTTTGTGTCATTCCTTAGGTTGTTAGTATTATCGATTTTCTTTCAAAATCTCTCTTTTAGTTCACGGTCCTTGTTTTTGCCTATGGTTTTTCTTTTGTTCCCTAATCTCGGTTGGTTTTTCACTTGTCAACGTTCATGTCTTCGTCTTCCATTCCATTCTAGCCAGTTTTTGTTGTTTTTCCAGAACACCGTGGCTTTGTACATTGTCTTTCTACATCTCATTTTAGTTTGCTGCCACTCTTTTGTTTCGTTTGTCCCTTCACTTCCTTCATCCTCCTCCCTACTGAGATCTTCTTGAAGGCTAAGTTTTGGAAATCATTGCCTATATGTGTAGGTATTGCTAGTTTTGCTATAGATCTCCAGCTTTTTGCATTGTCTTTCTATGTCTGTTTTAGTGTGCTGCCCTCAGATTTTGAGTTTTTGCCTTGACTTCCTTAATCTTCCTCCTTAGTTAAGTTTTCTTTCTAAGTGGAAGCGTTTCCAGACTGGCCTTACTTTCTACATTGTCTTTCCACAGCTTTTCAGTCTGCTGCCACTCTTTGGTTTAGTATTTCCCTTAACTTCCTCCATCCTCCTTTCTATTGAGATCTTATTGAAGGCTAAGTTTTGGAAATCATTTCCTGTATTTGTATATACTGCGAGTGTTTCTGTAGATCTCCAGCTTTTTACATAGCCTTGCTATGTCTTTTTTAGTTGCTGCTCTCGGTTTTTAGCTTTTGCCTTGACTTCCTTAATCTTGCTCCCTAGTTAAGTTTTCTTTCTAAGTCGAAGGGTTTCCAGAGTGGCCATGCTTTCTACATTGTCTTTCTACGACTGTTTTAGTTTGCTGCCCTGGGTTATTAGTTTTGCCCTTTACTTCCTTAATCTTCCTCAAAATTTCAATGTTCATATGAAGTCTGAGGATTTCATATATTGTTGTCTTCAAGAGTTTTGTGTCATTCCTTCTTACTTACTTGTATTGTTCTATTTTTTTTTCCTCTGTTTCTTCAATCTCTGTCGGTTTTTCACTTTTTGCCATTCATTTCTTGGTCTTCCTTTCGGTTGTACTCATTCTGTCTTGGTTTGCGTCTTTATGCTGGCTTTTTACATTGTCTTTGCACAGCTGTTTCAGTCTGCTGCCACTCTTTTGTTTCGTATTTCCCTTGACTTCCTTCATCCTCCTTTCTATTGAGATCATATTGAAGGCTAAGTTTTTGGAATCATTTCCTGTATTTGTAGGTATTGCTAGATTTGCTCTTGATCTCCAGCTTTTTGCACAGCCTTGCTATGTCTGTTTTAGTGTGCTGCCCTCAGTTTTTCGTTTTTGCCTTGGTTTCCTGAATCTTCCTCCCTGTTTCAAGGTTCATTTGAAGTGTAAGGTTTTGAAATCGCTGTCTTCAAGAGTTTTGTGTCATTCCTTAGGTTGTTAGTATTCTAGATTTTCTTTCAAAATCTCTTTTTTAGTTCGTGGTCCTTGTATTTGCCTATAGTTTTTCTTTTGTTCCCTAATCTCGGTTGGTTTTTCACTTGTCAACGTTCATGTCTTCTTCTTCTATTCTATTCTAGCCACTTTTTGTTGTTTTTCCAGAACACCGTGGCTTTGTACATTGTCTTTTAACATCTCATTTTAGTTTGCTGTCACTGTTTTTTTTCGTTTGTAAAATCAAGGCAAATGCAGGGTCCTGCACCTGTGGAGGAACAAGCTCATGCAGCAATACAGCCTTGGGAGGGACCTGCTGAAGTGCAGCTCTGCGGAGAGGGCCCTGGTCGTCTTGGTGTACGACAGGTTAACCATGTGCCAGCAGTGTGCCCTGGCTGCCAAGAAAGCCAATGGGATCCTGGGGTGCATCAAAAAGAGTGTGGCCATCAGTACGAGGGAGGTTCTGCTTCCCCTCTACACTGCCCTGGTGAGGCCTCATCTGGAGTACTGTGTCCAGTTCTGGGCTCCCCAGTTCAAGAAAGATGAAGGGCTACTGGAGAGAGCCCAGCAGAGCGCTACAAGGATGATGAGGGGACTGGAACATCTCCCCTAGGAGGAGAGGCTGATGGAGCTGGGTTTGTTCAGCCTGAAGAAGAGGAGGCTGCGAGGGGACCTAATAAATGCTTACAAATATCTGAAGGGTGGGTGTCAGGACAGGGCCAAGCTCTTTTCAGTGGTGCCCATTGACAGGACAAGGGGCAATAGGCACAAACTGAGGCACAGGAAGTTCCGTCTGAACATGAGGAAGAACTTCTTCCCTCTGAGGGTGACGGAGCACTGGAACAGGCTGCCCAGGGAGGTTGTGGATTCTCCTTCTCTAGAGATATTCAAGACCCGCCTGGACAAGGTCCTGTGCAGCCTGCTGTAGGTGACCCTGCTTCAGCAGGAGGGTTGGACAAGATGACCCACAGAGGTCCCTTCCAATCCCTACTATTCTGAGTTTCTGTGATTCTGTAACACGGGAGCTTTGTACATTGTCTTTCTACATCTCATTTTAGTTTGCTGCCACTCTTTTGTTTCGTTTGTCCCTTCACTTCCTTCATCCTCCTCCCTACTGAGATCTTCTTGAAGGCTAAGTTTTGGAAATCATTGTCTATATTTGTAGGTATTGCGAGTTTTGCTACAGATCTCCAGCTTTTTGCATTGTCTTTCTATGTCTGTTTTAGAGTGCTGCCCTCAGATTTTTAGCTTTTGCCTTGACTTCCTTAATCTTGCTCCCTAGTTAAGTTTTCTTTCTAAGTCGAAGGGTTTCCAGAGTGGCCGTGCTTTCTACATTGTCTTTCTACAGCTGTTTTAGTTTGCTGCCCTGGGTTATTAGTTTTGCCCTTTACTTCCTTAATCTTTCTCCCAACTTCAGTGTTCATATGAAGTCTGAGGATTTCATATATTGTTGTCTTCAAGAGTTTTGTGTCATTCCTTAGTACTTACCTGTATTGTTCTATTTTTTTTCCTCTGTTTCTTTAATCTCTGTCGGTTTTTCACTTTTTGACATTCATTTCATGGTCTTCCTTTCGGTTGTAGTCATTCTGTCTTGGTTTGCGTCTTTATGCTGGCTTTTTACATTGTCTTTCCACAGTTGTTTCAGTCTGCTGCCACTCTTTTATTTAGTCCTTCCCTTGATTTCCTTCATCCTCCTCCCTACTGAGATCTTCTTGAAGGCTAAGTTTTGGAAATCATTGCCTATATGTGTAGGTATTGCTAGTTTTGCTATAGATCTCCAGCTTTTTGCATTGTCTTTCTATGTCTGTTTTAGTGTGCTGCCCTCAGATTTTGAGTTTTTGCCTTGACTTCCTTAATCTTCCTCCTTAGTTAAGTTTTCTTTCTAAGTGGAAGCGTTTCCAGACTGGCCTTACTTTCTACATTGTCTTTCCACAGCTTTTCAGTCTGCTGCCACTCTTTGGTTTAGTATTTCCCTTAACTTCCTTCATCCTCCTTTCTATTGAGATCTTATTGAAGGCTAAGTTTTGGAAATCATTGCCTGTATTTGTATATATTGCGCGTGTTTCTGTACATCTCCAGCTTTTTACATAGCCTTGCTATGTCTTTTTTAGTTGCTGCTCTCGGTTTTTAGCTTTTGCCTTGACTTCCTTAATCTTGCTCCCTAGTTAAGTTTTCTTTCTAAGTCGAAGGGTTTCCAGAGTGGCCATGCTTTCTACATTGTCTTTCTACGACTGTTTTAGTTTGCTGCCGTGGGTTATTAGTTTTGCCCTTTACTTCCTTAATCTTCCTCCCAATTTCAATGTTCATATGAAGTCTGAGGATTTCATATATTGTTGTCTTCAAGAGTTTTGTGTCATTCCTTCTTACTTACTTGTATTGTTCTATATTTTTTTCCTCTGTTTCTTCAATCTCTGTCGGTTTTTCACTTTTTGACATTCATTCTTGGTCTTCCTTTCGGTTGTAGTCATTCTGTCTTGGTTTGCGTCTTTATGCTGGCTTTTTACATTGTCTTTCCACAGTTGTTTCAGTCTGCTGCCACTCTTTTGTTTAGTCCTTCCCTTGACTTCCTTCATCCTCCTCCCTACTGAGATCATCTTGAAGGCTAAGTTTTGGAAATCATTGCCTATATGTGTAGGTATTGCTAGTTTTGCTATAGATCTCCAGCTTTTTGCACAGCCTTGCTATGTCTGTTTTAGTGTGCTGCCCTCAGTTTTTCGTTTTTGCCTTGGTTTCCTTAATCTTCCTCCCTGTTTCAAGGTTCATTTGAAGTGTAAGGTTTTGAAATCGCTGTCTTCAAGAGTTTTGTGTCATTCCTTAGGTTGTTAGTATTATCGATTTTCTTTCAAAATCTCTCTTTTAGTTCACGGTCCTTGTTTTTGCCTATGGTTTTTCTTTTGTTCCCTAATCTCGGTTGGTTTTTCACTTGTCAACGTTCATGTCTTCGTCTTCCATTCCATTCTAGCCAGTTTTTGTTGTTTTTCCAGAACACCGTGGCTTTGTACATTGTCTTTCTACATCTCATTTTAGTTTGCTGCCACTCTTTTGTTTCGTTTGTCCCTTCACTTCCTTCATCCTCCTCCCTACTGAGATCTTCTTGAAGGCTAAGTTTTGGAAATCATTGCCTATATGTGTAGGTATTGCTAGTTTTGCTATAGATCTCCAGCTTTTTGCATTGTCTTTCTATGTCTGTTTTAGTGTGCTGCCCTCAGATTTTGAGTTTTTGCCTTGACTTCCTTAATCTTCCTCCTTAGTTAAGTTTTCTTTCTAAGTGGAAGCGTTTCCAGACTGGCCTTACTTTCTACATTGTCTTTCCACAGCTTTTCAGTCTGCTGCCACTCTTTGGTTTAGTATTTCCCTTAACTTCCTTCATCCTCCTTTCTATTGAGATCTTATTGAAGGCTAAGTTTTGGAAATCATTGCCTGTATTTGTATATATTGCGCGTGTTTCTGTACATCTCCAGCTTTTTACATAGCCTTGCTATGTCTTTTTTAGTTGCTGCTCTCGGTTTTTAGCTTTTGCCTTGACTTCCTTAATCTTGCTCCCTAGTTAAGTTTTCTTTCTAAGTCGAAGGGTTTCCAGAGTGGCCATGCTTTCTACATTGTCTTTCTACGACTGTTTTAGTTTGCTGCCGTGGGTTATTAGTTTTGCCCTTTACTTCCTTAATCTTCCTCCCAATTTCAATGTTCATATGAAGTCTGAGGATTTCATATATTGTTGTCTTCAAGAGTTTTGTGTCATTCCTTCTTACTTACTTGTATTGTTCTATATTTTTTTCCTCTGTTTCTTTAATCTCTGTCGGTTTTTCACTTTTTGACATTCATTCTTGGTCTTCCTTTCGGTTGTAGTCATTCTGTCTTGGTTTGCGTCTTTATGCTGGCTTTTTACATTGTCTTTCCACAGTTGTTTCAGTCTGCTGCCACTCTTTTGTTTAGTCCTTCCCTTGACTTCCTTCATCCTCCTCCCTACTGAGATCATCTTGAAGGCTAAGTTTTGGAAATCATTGCCTATATGTGTAGGTATTGCTAGTTTTGCTATAGATCTCCAGCTTTTTGCACAGCCTTGCTATGTCTGTTTTAGTGTGCTGCCCTCAGTTTTTCGTTTTTGCCTTGGTTTCCTTAATCTTCCTCCCTGTTTCAAGGTTCATTTGAAGTGTAAGGTTTTGAAATCGCTGTCTTCAAGAGTTTTGTGTCATTCCTTAGGTTGTTAGTATTATCGATTTTCTTTCAAAATCTCTCTTTTAGTTCACGGTCCTTGTTTTTGCCTATGGTTTTTCTTTTGTTCCCTAATCTCGGTTGGTTTTTCACTTGTCAACGTTCATGTCTTCGTCTTCCATTCCATTCTAGCCACTTTTTGTTGTTTTTCCAGAACACCGTGGCTTTGTACATTGTCTTTCTACATCTCATTTTAGTTTGCTGCCACTCTTTTGTTTCGTTTGTCCCTTCACTTCCTTCATCCTCCTCCCTACTGAGATCTTCTTGAAGGCTAAGTTTTGGAAATCATTGCCTATATGTGTAGGTATTGCTAGTTTTGCTATAGATCTCCAGCTTTTTGCATTGTCTTTCTATGTCTGTTTTAGTGTGCTGCCCTCAGATTTTGAGTTTTTGCCTTGACTTCCTTAATCTTCCTCCTTAGTTAAGTTTTCTTTCTAAGTGGAAGCGTTTCCAGACTGGCCTTACTTTCTACATTGTCTTTCCACAGCTTTTCAGTCTGCTGCCACTCTTTGGTTTAGTATTTCCCTTAACTTCCTTCATCCTCCTTTCTATTGAGATCTTATTGAAGGCTAAGTTTTGGAAATCATTGCCTGTATTTGTATATATTGCGCGTGTTTCTGTACATCTCCAGCTTTTTACATAGCCTTGCTATGTCTTTTTTAGTTGCTGCTCTCGGTTTTTAGCTTTTGCCTTGACTTCCTTAATCTTGCTCCCTAGTTAAGTTTTCTTTCTAAGTCGAAGGGTTTCCAGAGTGGCCATGCTTTCTACATTGTCTTTCTACGACTGTTTTAGTTTGCTGCCGTGGGTTATTAGTTTTGCCCTTTACTTCCTTAATCTTCCTCCCAATTTCAATGTTCATATGAAGTCTGAGGATTTCATATATTGTTGTCTTCAAGAGTTTTGTGTCATTCCTTCTTACTTACTTGTATTGTTCTATATTTTTTTCCTCTGTTTCTTCAATCTCTGTCGGTTTTTCACTTTTTGACATTCATTCTTGGTCTTCCTTTCAGTTGTAGTCATTCTGTCTTGGTTTGCGTCTTTATGCTGGCTTTTTACATTGTCTTTCCACAGTTGTTTCAGTCTGCTGCCACTCTTTTGTTTAGTCCTTCCCTTGACTTCCTTCATCCTCCTCCCTACTGAGATCATCTTGAAGGCTAAGTTTTGGAAATCATTGCCTATATGTGTAGGTATTGCTAGTTTTGCTATAGATCTCCAGCTTTTTGCACAGCCTTGCTATGTCTGTTTTAGTGTGCTGCCCTCAGTTTTTCGTTTTTGCCTTGGTTTCCTTAATCTTCCTCCCTGTTTCAAGGTTCATTTGAAGTGTAAGGTTTTGAAATCGCTGTCTTCAAGAGTTTTGTGTCATTCCTTAGGTTGTTAGTATTATCGATTTTCTTTCAAAATCTCTCTTTTAGTTCACGGTCCTTGTTTTTGCCTATGGTTTTTCTTTTGTTCCCTAATCTCGGTTGGTTTTTCACTTGTCAACGTTCATGTCTTCGTCTTCCATTCCATTCTAGCCAGTTTTTGTTGTTTTTCCAGAACACCGTGGCTTTGTACATTGTCTTTCTACATCTCATTTTAGTTTGCTGCCACTCTTTTGTTTCGTTTGTCCCTTCACTTCCTTCATCCTCCTCCCTACTGAGATCTTCTTGAAGGCTAAGTTTTGGAAATCATTGCCTATATGTGTAGGTATTGCTAGTTTTGCTATAGATCTCCAGCTTTTTGCATTGTCTTTCTATGTCTGTTTTAGTGTGCTGCCCTCAGATTTTGAGTTTTTGCCTTGACTTCCTTAATCTTCCTCCTTAGTTAAGTTTTCTTTCTAAGTGGAAGCGTTTCCAGACTGGCCTTACTTTCTACATTGTCTTTCCACAGCTTTTCAGTCTGCTGCCACTCTTTGGTTTAGTATTTCCCTTAACTTCCTTCATCCTCCTTTCTATTGAGATCTTATTGAAGGCTAAGTTTTGGAAATCATTGCCTGTATTTGTATATATTGCGCGTGTTTCTGTACATCTCCAGCTTTTTACATAGCCTTGCTATGTCTTTTTTAGTTGCTGCTCTCGGTTTTTAGCTTTTGCCTTGACTTCCTTAATCTTGCTCCCTAGTTAAGTTTTCTTTCTAAGTCGAAGGGTTTCCAGAGTGGCCATGCTTTCTACATTGTCTTTCTACGACTGTTTTAGTTTGCTGCCGTGGGTTATTAGTTTTGCCCTTTACTTCCTTAATCTTCCTCCCAATTTCAATGTTCATATGAAGTCTGAGGATTTCATATATTGTTGTCTTCAAGAGTTTTGTGTCATTCCTTCTTACTTACTTGTATTGTTCTATATTTTTTTCCTCTGTTTCTTTAATCTCTGTCGGTTTTTCACTTTTTGACATTCATTCTTGGTCTTCCTTTCGGTTGTAGTCATTCTGTCTTGGTTTGCGTCTTTATGCTGGCTTTTTACATTGTCTTTCCACAGTTGTTTCAGTCTGCTGCCACTCTTTTGTTTCGTATTTCCCTTGACTTCCTTCATCCTCCTTTCTATTGAGATCATATTGAAGGCTAAGTTTTTGGAATCATTTACTGTATTTGTAGGTATTGCTAGATTTGCTCTTGATCTCCAGCTTTTTGCACAGCCTTGCTATGTCTGTTTTAGTGTGCTGCCCTCAGTTTTTCGTTTTTGCCTTGGTTTCCTGAATCTTCCTCCCTGTTTCAAGGTTCATTTGAAGTGTAAGGTTTTGAAATCGCTGTCTTCAAGAGTTTTGTGTCATTCCTTAGGTTGTTAGTATTCTAGATTTTCTTTCAAAATCTCTCTTTTAGTTCATGGTCCTTGTATTTCCCTATAGTTTTTCTTTTGTTCCCTAATCTCGGTTGGTTTTTCACTTGTCAACGTTCATGTCTTCTTCTTCTATTCTATTCTAGCCACTTTTTGTTGTTTTTCCAGAACACCGTGGCTTTGTACATTGTCTTTTAACATCTCATTTTAGTTTGCTGTCACTGTTTTTTTTCGTTTGTAAAATCAAGGCAAATGCAGGGTCCTGCACCTGTGGAGGAACAAGCTCATGCAGCAATACAGCCTTGGGAGGGACCTGCTGAAGTGCAGCTCTGCGGAGAGGGCCCTGGTCGTCTTGGTGTACGACAGGTTAACCATGTGCCAGCAGTGTGCCCTGGCTGCCAAGAAAGCCAATGGGATCCTGGGGTGCATCAAAAAGAGTGTGGCCATCAGTACGAGGGAGGTTCTACTTCCCCTCTACACTGCCCTGGTGAGGCCTCATCTGGAGTACTGTGTCCAGTTCTGGGCTCCCCAGTTCAAGAAAGATGAAGGGCTACTGGAGAGAGCCCAGCAGAGCGCTACAAGGATGATGAGGGGACTGGAACATCTCCCCTAGGAGGAGAGGCTGATGGAGCTGGGTTTGTTCAGCCTGAAGAAGAGGAGGCTGCGAGGGGACCTAATAAATGCTTACAAATATCTGAAGGGTGGGTGTCAGGACAGGGCCAAGCTCTTTTCAGTGGTGCCCATTGACAGGACAAGGGGCAATAGGCACAAACTGAGGCACAGGAAGTTCCGTCTGAACATGAGGAAGAACTTCTTCCCTCTGAGGGTGACGGAGCACTGGAACAGGCTGCCCAGGGAGGTTGTGGATTCTCCTTCTCTAGAGATATTCAAGACCCGCCTGGACAAGGTCCTGTGCAGCCTGCTGTAGGTGACCCTGCTTCAGCAGGAGGGTTGGACAAGATGACCCACAGAGGTCCCTTCCAATCCCTACTATTCTGAGTTTCTGTGATTCTGTAACACGGGGGCTTTGTACATTGTCTTTCTACATCTCATTTTAGTTTGCTGCCACTCTTTTGTTTCGTTTGTCCCTTCACTTCCTTCATCCTCCTCCCTACTGAGATCTTCTTGAAGGCTAAGTTTTGGAAATCATTGTCTATATTTGTAGGTATTGCGAGTTTTGCTACAGATCTCCAGCTTTTTGCATTGTCTTTCTATGTCTGTTTTAGAGTGCTGCCCTCAGATTTTTAGCTTTTGCCTTGACTTCCTTAATCTTGCTCCCTAGTTAAGTTTTCTTTCTAAGTCGAAGGGTTTCCAGAGTGGCCGTGCTTTCTACATTGTCTTTCTACAGCTGTTTTAGTTTGCTGCCCTGGGTTATTAGTTTTGCCCTTTACTTCCTTAATCTTTCTCCCAACTTCAGTGTTCATATGAAGTCTGAGGATTTCATATATTGTTGTCTTCAAGAGTTTTGTGTCATTCCTTAGTACTTACCTGTATTGTTCTATTTTTTTTCCTCTGTTTCTTTAATCTCTGTCGGTTTTTCACTTTTTGACATTCATTTCATGGTCTTCCTTTCGGTTGTAGTCATTCTGTCTTGGTTTGCGTCTTTATGCTGGCTTTTTACATTGTCTTTCCACAGTTGTTTCAGTCTGCTGCCACTCTTTTATTTAGTCCTTCCCTTGATTTCCTTCATCCTCCTCCCTACTGAGATCTTCTTGAAGGCTAAGTTTTGGAAATCATTGCCTATATGTGTAGGTATTGCTAGTTTTGCTATAGATCTCCAGCTTTTTGCATTGTCTTTCTATGTCTGTTTTAGTGTGCTGCCCTCAGATTTTGAGTTTTTGCCTTGACTTCCTTAATCTTCCTCCTTAGTTAAGTTTTCTTTCTAAGTGGAAGCGTTTCCAGACTGGCCTTACTTTCTACATTGTCTTTCCACAGCTTTTCAGTCTGCTGCCACTCTTTGGTTTAGTATTTCCCTTAACTTCCTCCATCCTCCTTTCTATTGAGATCTTATTGAAGGCTAAGTTTTGGAAATCATTGCCTGTATTTGTATATATTGCGAGTGTTTCTGTAGATCTCCAGCTTTTTACATAGCCTTGCTATGTCTTTTTTAGTTGCTGCTCTCGGTTTTTAGCTTTTGCCTTGACTTCCTTAATCTTGCTCCCTAGTTAAGTTTTCTTTCTAAGTCGAAGGGTTTCCAGAGTGGCCATGCTTTCTACATTGTCTTTCTACGACTGTTTTAGTTTGCTGCCGTGGGTTATTAGTTTTGCCCTTTACTTCCTTAATCTTCCTCCCAATTTCAATGTTCATATGAAGTCTGAGGATTTCATATATTGTTGTCTTCAAGAGTTTTGTGTCATTCCTTCTTACTTACTTGTATTGTTCTATATTTTTTTCCTCTGTTTCTTCAATCTCTGTCGGTTTTTCACTTTTTGACATTCATTCTTGGTCTTCCTTTCGGTTGTAGTCATTCTGTCTTGGTTTGCGTCTTTATGCTGGCTTTTTACATTGTCTTTCCACAGTTGTTTCAGTCTGCTGCCACTCTTTTGTTTAGTCCTTCCCTTGACTTCCTTCATCCTCCTCCCTACTGAGATCATCTTGAAGGCTAAGTTTTGGAAATCATTGCCTATATGTGTAGGTATTGCTAGTTTTGCTATAGATCTCCAGCTTTTTGCACAGCCTTGCTATGTCTGTTTTAGTGTGCTGCCCTCAGTTTTTCGTTTTTGCCTTGGTTTCCTTAATCTTCCTCCCTGTTTCAAGGTTCATTTGAAGTGTAAGGTTTTGAAATCGCTGTCTTCAAGAGTTTTGTGTCATTCCTTAGGTTGTTAGTATTATCGATTTTCTTTCAAAATCTCTCTTTTAGTTCACGGTCCTTGTTTTTGCCTATGGTTTTTCTTTTGTTCCCTAATCTCGGTTGGTTTTTCACTTGTCAACGTTCATGTCTTCGTCTTCCATTCCATTCTAGCCACTTTTTGTTGTTTTTCCAGAACACCGTGGCTTTGTACATTGTCTTTCTACATCTCATTTTAGTTTGCTGCCACTCTTTTGTTTCGTTTGTCCCTTCACTTCCTTCATCCTCCTCCCTACTGAGATCTTCTTGAAGGCTAAGTTTTGGAAATCATTGCCTATATGTGTAGGTATTGCTAGTTTTGCTATAGATCTCCAGCTTTTTGCATTGTCTTTCTATGTCTGTTTTAGTGTGCTGCCCTCAGATTTTGAGTTTTTGCCTTGACTTCCTTAATCTTCCTCCTTAGTTAAGTTTTCTTTCTAAGTGGAAGCGTTTCCAGACTGGCCTTACTTTCTACATTGTCTTTCCACAGCTTTTCAGTCTGCTGCCACTCTTTGGTTTAGTATTTCCCTTAACTTCCTTCATCCTCCTTTCTATTGAGATCTTATTGAAGGCTAAGTTTTGGAAATCATTGCCTGTATTTGTATATATTGCGCGTGTTTCTGTACATCTCCAGCTTTTTACATAGCCTTGCTATGTCTTTTTTAGTTGCTGCTCTCGGTTTTTAGCTTTTGCCTTGACTTCCTTAATCTTGCTCCCTAGTTAAGTTTTCTTTCTAAGTCGAAGGGTTTCCAGAGTGGCCATGCTTTCTACATTGTCTTTCTACGACTGTTTTAGTTTGCTGCCGTGGGTTATTAGTTTTGCCCTTTACTTCCTTAATCTTCCTCCCAATTTCAATGTTCATATGAAGTCTGAGGATTTCATATATTGTTGTCTTCAAGAGTTTTGTGTCATTCCTTCTTACTTACTTGTATTGTTCTATATTTTTTTCCTCTGTTTCTTTAATCTCTGTCGGTTTTTCACTTTTTGACATTCATTCTTGGTCTTCCTTTCGGTTGTAGTCATTCTGTCTTGGTTTGCGTCTTTATGCTGGCTTTTTACATTGTCTTTCCACAGTTGTTTCAGTCTGCTGCCACTCTTTTGTTTCGTATTTCCCTTGACTTCCTTCATCCTCCTTTCTATTGAGATCATATTGAAGGCTAAGTTTTTGGAATCATTTCCTGTATTTGTAGGTATTGCTAGATTTGCTCTTGATCTCCAGCTTTTTGCACAGCCTTGCTATGTCTGTTTTAGTGTGCTGCCCTCAGTTTTTCGTTTTTGCCTTGGTTTCCTGAATCTTCCTCCCTGTTTCAAGGTTCATTTGAAGTGTAAGGTTTTGAAATCGCTGTCTTCAAGAGTTTTGTGTCATTCCTTAGGTTGTTAGTATTCTAGATTTTCTTTCAAAATCTCTCTTTTAGTTCATGGTCCTTGTATTTCCCTATAGTTTTTCTTTTGTTCCCTAATCTCGGTTGGTTTTTCACTTGTCAACGTTCATGTCTTCTTCTTCTATTCTATTCTAGCCACTTTTTGTTGTTTTTCCAGAACACCGTGGCTTTGTACATTGTCTTTTAACATCTCATTTTAGTTTGCTGTCACTGTTTTTTTTCGTTTGTAAAATCAAGGCAAATGCAGGGTCCTGCACCTGTGGAGGAACAAGCTCATGCAGCAATACAGCCTTGGGAGGGACCTGCTGAAGTGCAGCTCTGCGGAGAGGGCCCTGGTCGTCTTGGTGTACGACAGGTTAACCATGTGCCAGCAGTGTGCCCTGGCTGCCAAGAAAGCCAATGGGATCCTGGGGTGCATCAAAAAGAGTGTGGCCATCAGTACGAGGGAGGTTCTACTTCCCCTCTACACTGCCCTGGTGAGGCCTCATCTGGAGTACTGTGTCCAGTTCTGGGCTCCCCAGTTCAAGAAAGATGAAGGGCTACTGGAGAGAGCCCAGCAGAGCGCTACAAGGATGATGAGGGGACTGGAACATCTCCCCTAGGAGGAGAGGCTGATGGAGCTGGGTTTGTTCAGCCTGAAGAAGAGGAGGCTGCGAGGGGACCTAATAAATGCTTACAAATATCTGAAGGGTGGGTGTCAGGACAGGGCCAAGCTCTTTTCAGTGGTGCCCATTGACAGGACAAGGGGCAATGGGCACAAACTGAGGCACAGGAAGTTCCGTCTGAACATGAGGAAGAACTTCTTCCCTCTGAGGGTGACGGAGCACTGGAACAGGCTGCCCAGGGAGGTTGTGGATTCTCCTTCTCTAGAGATATTCAAGACCCGCCTGGACAAGGTCCTGTGCAGCCTGCTGTAGGTGACCCTGCTTCAGCAGGAGGGTTGGACAAGATGACCCACAGAGGTCCCTTCCAATCCCTACTATTCTGAGTTTCTGTGATTCTGTAACACGGGGGCTTTGTACATTGTCTTTCTACATCTCATTTTAGTTTGCTGCCACTCTTTTGTTTCGTTTGTCCCTTCACTTCCTTCATCCTCCTCCCTACTGAGATCTTCTTGAAGGCTAAGTTTTGGAAATCATTGTCTATATTTGTAGGTATTGCGAGTTTTGCTACAGATCTCCAGCTTTTTGCATTGTCTTTCTATGTCTGTTTTAGAGTGCTGCCCTCAGATTTTTAGCTTTTGCCTTGACTTCCTTAATCTTGCTCCCTAGTTAAGTTTTCTTTCTAAGTCGAAGGGTTTCCAGAGTGGCCGTGCTTTCTACATTGTCTTTCTACAGCTGTTTTAGTTTGCTGCCCTGGGTTATTAGTTTTGCCCTTTACTTCCTTAATCTTTCTCCCAACTTCAGTGTTCATATGAAGTCTGAGGATTTCATATATTGTTGTCTTCAAGAGTTTTGTGTCATTCCTTAGTACTTACCTGTATTGTTCTATTTTTTTTCCTCTGTTTCTTTAATCTCTGTCGGTTTTTCACTTTTTGACATTCATTTCATGGTCTTCCTTTCGGTTGTAGTCATTCTGTCTTGGTTTGCGTCTTTATGCTGGCTTTTTACATTGTCTTTCCACAGTTGTTTCAGTCTGCTGCCACTCTTTTATTTAGTCCTTCCCTTGATTTCCTTCATCCTCCTCCCTACTGAGATCTTCTTGAAGGCTAAGTTTTGGAAATCATTGCCTATATGTGTAGGTATTGCTAGTTTTGCTATAGATCTCCAGCTTTTTGCATTGTCTTTCTATGTCTGTTTTAGTGTGCTGCCCTCAGATTTTGAGTTTTTGCCTTGACTTCCTTAATCTTCCTCCTTAGTTAAGTTTTCTTTCTAAGTGGAAGCGTTTCCAGACTGGCCTTACTTTCTACATTGTCTTTCCACAGCTTTTCAGTCTGCTGCCACTCTTTGGTTTAGTATTTCCCTTAACTTCCTCCATCCTCCTTTCTATTGAGATCTTATTGAAGGCTAAGTTTTGGAAATCATTGCCTGTATTTGTATATATTGCGAGTGTTTCTGTAGATCTCCAGCTTTTTACATAGCCTTGCTATGTCTTTTTTAGTTGCTGCTCTCGGTTTTTAGCTTTTGCCTTGACTTCCTTAATCTTGCTCCCTAGTTAAGTTTTCTTTCTAAGTCGAAGGGTTTCCAGAGTGGCCGTGCTTTCTACATTGTCTTTCTACGACTGTTTTAGTTTGCTGCCCTGGGTTATTAGTTTTGCCCTTTACTTCCTTAATCTTCCTCAAAATTTCAATGTTCATATGAAGTCTGAGGATTTCATATATTGTTGTCTTCAAGAGTTTTGTGTCATTCCTTCTTACTTACTTGTATTGTTCTATTTTTTTTTCCTCTGTTTCTTCAATCTCTGTCGGTTTTTCACTTTTTGCCATTCATTTCTTGGTCTTCCTTTCGGTTGTACTCATTCTGTCTTGGTTTGCGTCTTTATGCTGGCTTTTTACATTGTCTTTGCACAGCTGTTTCAGTCTGCTGCCACTCTTTTGTTTCGTATTTCCCTTGACTTCCTTCATCCTCCTTTCTATTGAGATCATATTGAAGGCTAAGTTTTTGGAATCATTTCCTGTATTTGTAGGTATTGCTAGATTTGCTCTTGATCTCCAGCTTTTTGCACAGCCTTGCTATGTCTGTTTTAGTGTGCTGCCCTCAGTTTTTCGTTTTTGCCTTGGTTTCCTGAATCTTCCTCCCTGTTTCAAGGTTCATTTGAAGTGTAAGGTTTTGAAATCGCTGTCTTCAAGAGTTTTGTGTCATTCCTTAGGTTGTTAGTATTCTAGATTTTCTTTCAAAATCTCTCTTTTAGTTCGTGGTCCTTGTATTTCCCTATAGTTTTTCTTTTGTTCCCTAATCTCGGTTGGTTTTTCACTTGTCAACGTTCATGTCTTCTTCTTCTATTCTATTCTAGCCACTTTTTGTTGTTTTTCCAGAACACCGTGGCTTTGTACATTGTCTTTTAACATCTCATTTTAGTTTGCTGTCACTGTTTTTTTTCGTTTGTAAAATCAAGGCAAATGCAGGGTCCTGCACCTGGGGAGGAACAAGCTCATGCAGCAATACAGCCTTGGGAGGGACCTGCTGAAGTGCAGCTCTGCGGAGAGGGCCCTGGTCGTCTTGGTGTACGACAGGTTAACCATGTGCCAGCAGTGTGCCCTGGCTGCCAAGAAAGCCAATGGGATCCTGGGGTGCATCAAAAAGAGTGTGGCCATCAGTACGAGGGAGGTTCTGCTTCCCCTCTACACTGCCCTGGTGAGGCCTCATCTGGAGTACTGTGTCCAGTTCTGGGCTCCCCAGTTCAAGAAAGATGAAGGGCTACTGGAGAGAGCCCAGCAGAGCGCTACAAGGATGATGAGGGGACTGGAACATCTCCCCTAGGAGGAGAGGCTGATGGAGCTGGGTTTGTTCAGCCTGAAGAAGAGGAGGCTGCGAGGGGACCTAATAAATGCTTACAAATATCTGAAGGGTGGGTGTCAGGACAGGGCCAAGCTCTTTTCAGCGGTGCTCATTGACAGGACAAGGGGCAATAGGCACAAACTGAGGCACAGGAAGTTCCGTCTGAACATGAGGAAGAACTTCTTCCCTCTGAGGGTGACGGAGCACTGGAACAGGCTGCCCAGGGAGGTTGTGGATTCTCCTTCTCTAGAGATATTCAAGACCCGCCTGGACAAGGTCCTGTGCAGCCTGCTGTAGGTGACCCTGCTTCAGCAGGAGGGTTGGACAAGATGACCCACAGAGGTCCCTTCCAATCCCTACTATTCTGAGTTTCTGTGATTCTGTAACACGGGGGCTTTGTACATTGTCTTTCTACATCTCATTTTAGTTTGCTGCCACTCTTTTGTTTCGTTTGTCCCTTCACTTCCTTCATCCTCCTCCCTACTGAGATCTTCTTGAAGGCTAAGTTTTGGAAATCATTGTCTATATTTGTAGGTATTGCGAGTTTTGCTACAGATCTCCAGCTTTTTGCATTGTCTTTCTATGTCTGTTTTAGAGTGCTGCCCTCAGATTTTTAGCTTTTGCCTTGACTTCCTGAATCTTGCTCCCTAGCTAAGTTTTCTTTCTAAGTCGAAGGGTTTCCAGAGTGGCCGTGCTTTCTACATTGTCTTTCTACAGCTGTTTTAGTTTGCTGCCCTGGGTTATTAGTTTTGCCCTTTACTTCCTTAATCTTTCTCCCAACTTCAGTGTTCATATGAAGTCTGAGGATTTCATATATTGTTGTCTTCAAGAGTTTTGTGTCATTCCTTAGTACTTACCTGTATTGTTCTATTTTTTTTCCTCTGTTTCTTTAATCTCTGTCGGTTTTTCACTTTTTGACATTCATTTCATGGTCTTCCTTTCGGTTGTACTCATTCTGTCTTGGTTTGCGTCTTTATGCTGGCTTTTTACATTGTCTTTCCACAGTTGTTTCAGTCTGCTGCCACTCTTTTATTTAGTCCTTCCCTTGATTTCCTTCATCCTCCTCCCTACTGAGATCTTCTTGAAGGCTAAGTTTTGGAAATCATTGCCTATATGTGTAGGTATTGCTAGTTTTGCTATAGATCTCCAGCTTTTTGCATTGTCTTTCTATGTCTGTTTTAGTGTGCTGCCCTCAGATTTTGAGTTTTTGCCTTGACTTCCTTAATCTTCCTCCTTAGTTAAGTTTTCTTTCTAAGTGGAAGCGTTTCCAGACTGGCCTTACTTTCTACATTGTCTTTCCACAGCTTTTCAGTCTGCTGCCACTCTTTGGTTTAGTATTTCCCTTAACTTCCTCCATCCTCCTTTCTATTGAGATCTTATTGAAGGCTAAGTTTTGGAAATCATTGCCTGTATTTGTATATATTGCGCGTGTTTCTGTAGATCTCCAGCTTTTTACATAGCCTTGCTATGTCTTTTTTAGTTGCTGCTCTCGGTTTTTAGCTTTTGCCTTGACTTCCTTAATCTTGCTCCCTAGTTAAGTTTTCTTTCTAAGTCGAAGGGTTTCCAGAGTGGCCGTGCTTTCTACATTGTCTTTCTACGACTGTTTTAGTTTGCTGCCCTGGGTTATTAGTTTTGCCCTTTACTTCCTTAATCTTCCTCAAAATTTCAATGTTCATATGAAGTCTGAGGATTTCATATATTGTTGTCTTCAAGAGTTTTGTGTCATTCCTTCTTACTTACTTGTATTGTTCTATTTTTTTTTCCTCTGTTTCTTCAATCTCTGTCGGTTTTTCACTTTTTGCCATTCATTTCTTGGTCTTCCTTTCGGTTGTACTCATTCTGTCTTGGTTTGCGTCTTTATGCTGGCTTTTTACATTGTCTTTGCACAGCTGTTTCAGTCTGCTGCCACTCTTTTGTTTCGTATTTCCCTTGACTTCCTTCATCCTCCTTTCTATTGAGATCATATTGAAGGCTAAGTTTTTGGAATCATTTCCTGTATTTGTAGGTATTGCTAGATTTGCTCTTGATCTCCAGCTTTTTGCACAGCCTTGCTATGTCTGTTTTAGTGTGCTGCCCTCAGTTTTTCGTTTTTGCCTTGGTTTCCTGAATCTTCCTCCCTGTTTCAAGGTTCATTTGAAGTGTAAGGTTTTGAAATCGCTGTCTTCAAGAGTTTTGTGTCATTCCTTAGGTTGTTAGTATTCTAGATTTTCTTTCAAAATCTCTCTTTTAGTTCGTGGTCCTTGTATTTCCCTATAGTTTTTCTTTTGTTCCCTAATCTCGGTTGGTTTTTCACTTGTCAACGTTCATGTCTTCTTCTTCTATTCTATTCTAGCCACTTTTTGTTGTTTTTTCCAGAACACCGTGGCTTTGTACATTGTCTTTTAACATCTCATTTTAGTTTGCTGTCACTGTTTTTTTTCGTTTGTAAAATCAAGGCAAATGCAGGGTCCTGCACCTGTGGAGGAACAAGCTCATGCAGCAATACAGCCTTGGGAGGGACCTGCTGAAGTGCAGCTCTGCGGAGAGGGCCCTGGTCGTCTTGGTGTACGACAGGTTAACCATGTGCCAGCAGTGTGCCCTGGCTGCCAAGAAAGCCAATGGGATCCTGGGGTGCATCAAAAAGAGTGTGGCCATCAGTACGAGGGAGGTTCTGCTTCCCCTCTACACTGCCCTGGTGAGGCCTCATCTGGAGTACTGTGTCCAGTTCTGGGCTCCCCAGTTCAAGAAAGATGAAGGGCTACTGGAGAGAGCCCAGCAGAGCGCTACAAGGATGATGAGGGGACTGGAACATCTCCCCTAGGAGGAGAGGCTGATGGAGCTGGGTTTGTTCAGCCTGAAGAAGAGGAGGCTGCGAGGGGACCTAATAAATGCTTACAAATATCTGAAGGGTGGGTGTCAGGACAGGGCCAAGCTCTTTTCAGTGGTGCCCATTGACAGGACAAGGGGCAATAGGCACAAACTGAGGCACAGGAAGTTCCGTCTGAACATGAGGAAGAACTTCTTCCCTCTGAGGGTGACGGAGCACTGGAACAGGCTGCCCAGGGAGGTTGTGGATTCTCCTTCTCTAGAGATATTCAAGACCCGCCTGGACAAGGTCCTGTGCAGCCTGCTGTAGGTGACCCTGCTTCAGCAGGAGGGTTGGACAAGATGACCCACAGAGGTCCCTTCCAATCCCTACTATTCTGAGTTTCTGTGATTCTGTAACACGGGGGCTTTGTACATTGTCTTTCTACATCTCATTTTAGTTTGCTGCCACTCTTTTGTTTCGTTTGTCCCTTCACTTCCTTCATCCTCCTCCCTACTGAGATCTTCTTGAAGGCTAAGTTTTGGAAATCATTGTCTATATTTGTAGGTATTGCGAGTTTTGCTACAGATCTCCAGCTTTTTGCATTGTCTTTCTATGTCTGTTTTAGAGTGCTGCCCTCAGATTTTTAGCTTTTGCCTTGACTTCCTTAATCTTGCTCCCTAGTTAAGTTTTCTTTCTAAGTCGAAGGGTTTCCAGAGTGGCCGTGCTTTCTACATTGTCTTTCTACAGCTGTTTTAGTTTGCTGCCCTGGGTTATTAGTTTTGCCCTTTACTTCCTTAATCTTTCTCCCAACTTCAGTGTTCATATGAAGTCTGAGGATTTCATATATTGTTGTCTTCAAGAGTTTTGTGTCATTCCTTAGTACTTACCTGTATTGTTCTATTTTTTTTCCTCTGTTTCTTTAATCTCTGTCGGTTTTTCACTTTTTGACATTCATTTCATGGTCTTCCTTTCGGTTGTAGTCATTCTGTCTTGGTTTGCGTCTTTATGCTGGCTTTTTACATTGTCTTTCCACAGTTGTTTCAGTCTGCTGCCACTCTTTTATTTAGTCCTTCCCTTGATTTCCTTCATCCTCCTCCCTACTGAGATCTTCTTGAAGGCTAAGTTTTGGAAATCATTGCCTATATGTGTAGGTATTGCTAGTTTTGCTATAGATCTCCAGCTTTTTGCATTGTCTTTCTATGTCTGTTTTAGTGTGCTGCCCTCAGATTTTGAGTTTTTGCCTTGACTTCCTTAATCTTCCTCCTTAGTTAAGTTTTCTTTCTAAGTGGAAGCGTTTCCAGACTGGCCTTACTTTCTACATTGTCTTTCCACAGCTTTTCAGTCTGCTGCCACTCTTTGGTTTAGTATTTCCCTTAACTTCCTCCATCCTCCTTTCTATTGAGATCTTATTGAAGGCTAAGTTTTGGAAATCATTGCCTGTATTTGTATATATTGCGAGTGTTTCTGTAGATCTCCAGCTTTTTACATAGCCTTGCTATGTCTTTTTTAGTTGCTGCTCTCGGTTTTTAGCTTTTGCCTTGACTTCCTTAATCTTGCTCCCTAGTTAAGTTTTCTTTCTAAGTCGAAGGGTTTCCAGAGTGGCCGTGCTTTCTACATTGTCTTTCTACGACTGTTTTAGTTTGCTGCCTGGGTTATTAGTTTTGCCCTTTACTTCCTTAATCTTCCTCAAAATTTCAATGTTCATATGAAGTCTGAGGATTTCATATATTGTTGTCTTCAAGAGTTTTGTGTCATTCCTTCTTACTTACTTGTATTGTTCTATTTTTTTTTCCTCTGTTTCTTCAATGTCTGTCGGTTTTTCACTTTTTGCCATTCATTTCTTGGTCTTCCTTTCGGTTGTAGTCATTCTGTCTTGGTTTGCGTCTTTATGCTGGCTTTTTACATTGTCTTTGCACAGCTGTTTCAGTCTGCTGCCACTCTTTTGTTTCGTATTTCCCTTGACTTCCTTCATCCTCCTTTCTATTGAGATCATATTGAAGGCTAAGTTTTTGGAATCATTTCCTGTATTTGTAGGTATTGCTAGATTTGCTCTTGATCTCCAGCTTTTTGCACAGCCTTGCTATGTCTGTTTTAGTGTGCTGCCCTCAGTTTTTCGTTTTTGCCTTGGTTTCCTGAATCTTCCTCCCTGTTTCAAGGTTCATTTGAAGTGTAAGGTTTTGAAATCGCTGTCTTCAAGAGTTTTGTGTCATTCCTTAGGTTGTTAGTATTCTAGATTTTCTTTCAAAATCTCTCTTTTAGTTCGTGGTCCTTGTATTTCCCTATAGTTTTTCTTTTGTTCCCTAATCTCGGTTGGTTTTTCACTTGTCAACGTTCATGTCTTCTTCTTCTATTCTATTCTAGCCACTTTTTGTTGTTTTTCCAGAACACCGTGGCTTTGTACATTGTCTTTTAACATCTCATTTTAGTTTGCTGTCACTGTTTTTTTTCGTTTGTAAAATCAAGGCAAATGCAGGGTCCTGCACCTGGGGAGGAACAAGCTCATGCAGCAATACAGCCTTGGGAGGGACCTGCTGAAGTGCAGCTCTGCGGAGAGGGCCCTGGTCGTCTTGGTGTACGACAGGTTAACCATGTGCCAGCAGTGTGCCCTGGCTGCCAAGAAAGCCAATGGGATCCTGGGGTGCATCAAAAAGAGTGTGGCCATCAGTACGAGGGAGGTTCTGCTTCCCCTCTACACTGCCCTGGTGAGGCCTCATCTGGAGTACTGTGTCCAGTTCTGGGCTCCCCAGTTCAAGAAAGATGAAGGGCTACTGGAGAGAGCCCAGCAGAGCGCTACAAGGATGATGAGGGGACTGGAACATCTCCCCTAGGAGGAGAGGCTGATGGAGCTGGGTTTGTTCAGCCTGAAGAAGAGGAGGCTGCGAGGGGACCTAATAAATGCTTACAAATATCTGAAGGGTGGGTGTCAGGACAGGGCCAAGCTCTTTTCAGCGGTGCTCATTGACAGGACAAGGGGCAATAGGCACAAACTGAGGCACAGGAAGTTCCGTCTGAACATGAGGAAGAACTTCTTCCCTCTGAGGGTGACGGAGCACTGGAACAGGCTGCCCAGGGAGGTTGTGGATTCTCCTTCTCTAGAGATATTCAAGACCCGCCTGGACAAGGTCCTGTGCAGCCTGCTGTAGGTGACCCTGCTTCAGCAGGAGGGTTGGACAAGATGACCCACAGAGGTCCCTTCCAATCCCTACTATTCTGAGTTTCTGTGATTCTGTAACACGGGGGCTTTGTACATTGTCTTTCTACATCTCATTTTAGTTTGCTGCCACTCTTTTGTTTCGTTTGTCCCTTCACTTCCTTCATCCTCCTCCCTACTGAGATCTTCTTGAAGGCTAAGTTTTGGAAATCATTGTCTATATTTGTAGGTATTGCGAGTTTTGCTACAGATCTCCAGCTTTTTGCATTGTCTTTCTATGTCTGTTTTAGAGTGCTGCCCTCAGATTTTTAGCTTTTGCCTTGACTTCCTGAATCTTGCTCCCTAGCTAAGTTTTCTTTCTAAGTCGAAGGGTTTCCAGAGTGGCCGTGCTTTCTACATTGTCTTTCTACAGCTGTTTTAGTTTGCTGCCCTGGGTTATTAGTTTTGCCCTTTACTTCCTTAATCTTTCTCCCAACTTCAGTGTTCATATGAAGTCTGAGGATTTCATATATTGTTGTCTTCAAGAGTTTTGTGTCATTCCTTAGTACTTACCTGTATTGTTCTATTTTTTTTCCTCTGTTTCTTTAATCTCTGTCGGTTTTTCACTTTTTGACATTCATTTCATGGTCTTCCTTTCGGTTGTAGTCATTCTGTCTTGGTTTGCGTCTTTATGCTGGCTTTTTACATTGTCTTTCCACAGTTGTTTCAGTCTGCTGCCACTCTTTTATTTAGTCCTTCCCTTGATTTCCTTCATCCTCCTCCCTACTGAGATCTTCTTGAAGGCTAAGTTTTGGAAATCATTGCCTATATGTGTAGGTATTGCTAGTTTTGCTATAGATCTCCAGCTTTTTGCATTGTCTTTCTATGTCTGTTTTAGTGTGCTGCCCTCAGATTTTGAGTTTTTGCCTTGACTTCCTTAATCTTCCTCCTTAGTTAAGTTTTCTTTCTAAGTGGAAGCGTTTCCAGACTGGCCTTACTTTCTACATTGTCTTTCCACAGCTTTTCAGTCTGCTGCCACTCTTTGGTTTAGTATTTCCCTTAACTTCCTCCATCCTCCTTTCTATTGAGATCTTATTGAAGGCTAAGTTTTGGAAATCATTGCCTGTATTTGTATATATTGCGCGTGTTTCTGTACATCTCCAGCTTTTTACATAGCCTTGCTATGTCTTTTTTAGTTGCTGCTCTCGGTTTTTAGCTTTTGCCTTGACTTCCTTAATCTTGCTCCCTAGTTAAGTTTTCTTTCTAAGTCGAAGGGTTTCCAGAGTGGCCGTGCTTTCTACATTGTCTTTCTACGACTGTTTTAGTTTGCTGCCCTGGGTTATTAGTTTTGCCCTTTACTTCCTTAATCTTCCTCAAAATTTCAATGTTCATATGAAGTCTGAGGATTTCATATATTGTTGTCTTCAAGAGTTTTGTGTCATTCCTTCTTACTTACTTGTATTGTTCTATTTTTTTTTCCTCTGTTTCTTCAATCTCTGTCGGTTTTTCACTTTTTGCCATTCATTTCTTGGTCTTCCTTTCGGTTGTACTCATTCTGTCTTGGTTTGCGTCTTTATGCTGGCTTTTTACATTGTCTTTGCACAGCTGTTTCAGTCTGCTGCCACTCTTTTGTTTCGTATTTCCCTTGACTTCCTTCATCCTCCTTTCTATTGAGATAATATTGAAGGCTAAGTTTTTGGAATCATTTCCTGTATTTGTAGGTATTGCTAGATTTGCTCTTGATCTCCAGCTTTTTGCACAGCCTTGCTATGTCTGTTTTAGTGTGCTGCCCTCAGTTTTTCGTTTTTGCCTTGGTTTCCTGAATCTTCCTCCCTGTTTCAAGGTTCATTTGAAGTGTAAGGTTTTGAAATCGCTGTCTTCAAGAGTTTTGTGTCATTCCTTAGGTTGTTAGTATTCTAGATTTTCTTTCAAAATCTCTCTTTTAGTTCGTGGTCCTTGTATTTCCCTATAGTTTTTCTTTTGTTCCCTAATCTCGGTTGGTTTTTCACTTGTCAACGTTCATGTCTTCTTCTTCTATTCTATTCTAGCCACTTTTTGTTGTTTTTTCCAGAACACCGTGGCTTTGTACATTGTCTTTTAACATCTCATTTTAGTTTGCTGTCACTGTTTTTTTTCGTTTGTAAAATCAAGGCAAATGCAGGGTCCTGCACCTGGGGAGGAACAAGCTCATGCAGCAATACAGCCTTGGGAGGGACCTGCTGAAGTGCAGCTCTGCGGAGAGGGCCCTGGTCGTCTTGGTGTACGACAGGTTAACCATGTGCCAGCAGTGTGCCCTGGCTGCCAAGAAAGCCAATGGGATCCTGGGGTGCATCAAAAAGAGTGTGGCCATCAGTACGAGGGAGGTTCTGCTTCCCCTCTACACTGCCCTGGTGAGGCCTCATCTGGAGTACTGTGTCCAGTTCTGGGCTCCCCAGTTCAAGAAAGATGAAGGGCTACTGGAGAGAGCCCAGCAGAGCGCTACAAGGATGATGAGGGGACTGGAACATCTCCCCTAGGAGGAGAGGCTGATGGAGCTGGGTTTGTTCAGCCTGAAGAAGAGGAGGCTGCGAGGGGACCTAATAAATGCTTACAAATATCTGAAGGGTGGGTGTCAGGACAGGGCCAAGCTCTTTTCAGCGGTGCTCATTGACAGGACAAGGGGCAATAGGCACAAACTGAGGCACAGGAAGTTCCGTCTGAACATGAGGAAGAACTTCTTCCCTCTGAGGGTGACGGAGCACTGGAACAGGCTGCCCAGGGAGGTTGTGGATTCTCCTTCTCTAGAGATATTCAAGACCCGCCTGGACAAGGTCCTGTGCAGCCTGCTGTAGGTGACCCTGCTTCAGCAGGAGGGTTGGACAAGATGACCCACAGAGGTCCCTTCCAATCCCTACTATTCTGAGTTTCTGTGATTCTGTAACACGGGGGCTTTGTACATTGTCTTTCTACATCTCATTTTAGTTTGCTGCCACTCTTTTGTTTCGTTTGTCCCTTCACTTCCTTCATCCTCCTCCCTACTGAGATCTTCTTGAAGGCTAAGTTTTGGAAATCATTGTCTATATTTGTAGGTATTGCGAGTTTTGCTACAGATCTCCAGCTTTTTGCATTGTCTTTCTATGTCTGTTTTAGAGTGCTGCCCTCAGATTTTTAGCTTTTGCCTTGACTTCCTGAATCTTGCTCCCTAGCTAAGTTTTCTTTCTAAGTCGAAGGGTTTCCAGAGTGGCCGTGCTTTCTACATTGTCTTTCTACAGCTGTTTTAGTTTGCTGCCCTGGGTTATTAGTTTTGCCCTTTACTTCCTTAATCTTTCTCCCAACTTCAGTGTTCATATGAAGTCTGAGGATTTCATATATTGTTGTCTTCAAGAGTTTTGTGTCATTCCTTAGTACTTACCTGTATTGTTCTATTTTTTTTCCTCTGTTTCTTTAATCTCTGTCGGTTTTTCACTTTTTGACATTCATTTCATGGTCTTCCTTTCGGTTGTAGTCATTCTGTCTTGGTTTGCGTCTTTATGCTGGCTTTTTACATTGTCTTTCCACAGTTGTTTCAGTCTGCTGCCACTCTTTTATTTAGTCCTTCCCTTGATTTCCTTCATCCTCCTCCCTACTGAGATCTTCTTGAAGGCTAAGTTTTGGAAATCATTGCCTATATGTGTAGGTATTGCTAGTTTTGCTATAGATCTCCAGCTTTTTGCATTGTCTTTCTATGTCTGTTTTAGTGTGCTGCCCTCAGATTTTGAGTTTTTGCCTTGACTTCCTTAATCTTCCTCCTTAGTTAAGTTTTCTTTCTAAGTGGAAGCGTTTCCAGACTGGCCTTACTTTCTACATTGTCTTTCCACAGCTTTTCAGTCTGCTGCCACTCTTTGGTTTAGTATTTCCCTTAACTTCCTCCATCCTCCTTTCTATTGAGATCTTATTGAAGGCTAAGTTTTGGAAATCATTGCCTGTATTTGTATATATTGCGAGTGTTTCTGTAGATCTCCAGCTTTTTACATAGCCTTGCTATGTCTTTTTTAGTTGCTGCTCTCGGTTTTTAGCTTTTGCCTTGACTTCCTTAATCTTGCTCCCTAGTTAAGTTTTCTTTCTAAGTCGAAGGGTTTCCAGAGTGGCCGTGCTTTCTACATTGTCTTTCTACGACTGTTTTAGTTTGCTGCCTGGGTTATTAGTTTTGCCCTTTACTTCCTTAATCTTCCTCAAAATTTCAATGTTCATATGAAGTCTGAGGATTTCATATATTGTTGTCTTCAAGAGTTTTGTGTCATTCCTTCTTACTTACTTGTATTGTTCTATTTTTTTTTCCTCTGTTTCTTCAATCTCTGTCGGTTTTTCACTTTTTGCCATTCATTTCTTGGTCTTCCTTTCGGTTGTAGTCATTCTGTCTTGGTTTGCGTCTTTATGCTGGCTTTTTACATTGTCTTTGCACAGCTGTTTCAGTCTGCTGCCACTCTTTTGTTTCGTATTTCCCTTGACTTCCTTCATCCTCCTTTCTATTGAGATCATATTGAAGGCTAAGTTTTTGGAATCATTTCCTGTATTTGTAGGTATTGCTAGATTTGCTCTTGATCTCCAGCTTTTTGCACAGCCTTGCTATGTCTGTTTTAGTGTGCTGCCCTCAGTTTTTCGTTTTTGCCTTGGTTTCCTGAATCTTCCTCCCTGTTTCAAGGTTCATTTGAAGTGTAAGGTTTTGAAATCGCTGTCTTCAAGAGTTTTGTGTCATTCCTTAGGTTGTTAGTATTCTAGATTTTCTTTCAAAATCTCTCTTTTAGTTCGTGGTCCTTGTATTTCCCTATAGTTTTTCTTTTGTTCCCTAATCTCGGTTGGTTTTTCACTTGTCAACGTTCATGTCTTCTTCTTCTATTCTATTCTAGCCACTTTTTGTTGTTTTTCCAGAACACCGTGGCTTTGTACATTGTCTTTTAACATCTCATTTTAGTTTGCTGTCACTGTTTTTTTTCGTTTGTAAAATCAAGGCAAATGCAGGGTCCTGCACCTGGGGAGGAACAAGCTCATGCAGCAATACAGCCTTGGGAGGGACCTGCTGAAGTGCAGCTCTGCGGAGAGGGCCCTGGTCGTCTTGGTGTACGACAGGTTAACCATGTGCCAGCAGTGTGCCCTGGCTGCCAAGAAAGCCAATGGGATCCTGGGGTGCATCAAAAAGAGTGTGGCCATCAGTACGAGGGAGGTTCTGCTTCCCCTCTACACTGCCCTGGTGAGGCCTCATCTGGAGTACTGTGTCCAGTTCTGGGCTCCCCAGTTCAAGAAAGATGAAGGGCTACTGGAGAGAGCCCAGCAGAGCGCTACAAGGATGATGAGGGGACTGGAACATCTCCCCTAGGAGGAGAGGCTGATGGAGCTGGGTTTGTTCAGCCTGAAGAAGAGGAGGCTGCGAGGGGACCTAATAAATGCTTACAAATATCTGAAGGGTGGGTGTCAGGACAGGGCCAAGCTCTTTTCAGCGGTGCTCATTGACAGGACAAGGGGCAATAGGCACAAACTGAGGCACAGGAAGTTCCGTCTGAACATGAGGAAGAACTTCTTCCCTCTGAGGGTGACGGAGCACTGGAACAGGCTGCCCAGGGAGGTTGTGGATTCTCCTTCTCTAGAGATATTCAAGACCCGCCTGGACAAGGTCCTGTGCAGCCTGCTGTAGGTGACCCTGCTTCAGCAGGAGGGTTGGACAAGATGACCCACAGAGGTCCCTTCCAATCCCTACTATTCTGAGTTTCTGTGATTCTGTAACACGGGGGCTTTGTACATTGTCTTTCTACATCTCATTTTAGTTTGCTGCCACTCTTTTGTTTCGTTTGTCCCTTCACTTCCTTCATCCTCCTCCCTACTGAGATCTTCTTGAAGGCTAAGTTTTGGAAATCATTGTCTATATTTGTAGGTATTGCGAGTTTTGCTACAGATCTCCAGCTTTTTGCATTGTCTTTCTATGTCTGTTTTAGAGTGCTGCCCTCAGATTTTTAGCTTTTGCCTTGACTTCCTGAATCTTGCTCCCTAGCTAAGTTTTCTTTCTAAGTCGAAGGGTTTCCAGAGTGGCCGTGCTTTCTACATTGTCTTTCTACAGCTGTTTTAGTTTGCTGCCCTGGGTTATTAGTTTTGCCCTTTACTTCCTTAATCTTTCTCCCAACTTCAGTGTTCATATGAAGTCTGAGGATTTCATATATTGTTGTCTTCAAGAGTTTTGTGTCATTCCTTAGTACTTACCTGTATTGTTCTATTTTTTTTCCTCTGTTTCTTTAATCTCTGTCGGTTTTTCACTTTTTGACATTCATTTCATGGTCTTCCTTTCGGTTGTACTCATTCTGTCTTGGTTTGCGTCTTTATGCTGGCTTTTTACATTGTCTTTCCACAGTTGTTTCAGTCTGCTGCCACTCTTTTATTTAGTCCTTCCCTTGATTTCCTTCATCCTCCTCCCTACTGAGATCTTCTTGAAGGCTAAGTTTTGGAAATCATTGCCTATATGTGTAGGTATTGCTAGTTTTGCTATAGATCTCCAGCTTTTTGCATTGTCTTTCTATGTCTGTTTTAGTGTGCTGCCCTCAGATTTTGAGTTTTTGCCTTGACTTCCTTAATCTTCCTCCTTAGTTAAGTTTTCTTTCTAAGTGGAAGCGTTTCCAGACTGGCCTTACTTTCTACATTGTCTTTCCACAGCTTTTCAGTCTGCTGCCACTCTTTGGTTTAGTATTTCCCTTAACTTCCTCCATCCTCCTTTCTATTGAGATCTTATTGAAGGCTAAGTTTTGGAAATCATTGCCTGTATTTGTATATATTGCGCGTGTTTCTGTAGATCTCCAGCTTTTTACATAGCCTTGCTATGTCTTTTTTAGTTGCTGCTCTCGGTTTTTAGCTTTTGCCTTGACTTCCTTAATCTTGCTCCCTAGTTAAGTTTTCTTTCTAAGTCGAAGGGTTTCCAGAGTGGCCGTGCTTTCTACATTGTCTTTCTACGACTGTTTTAGTTTGCTGCCCTGGGTTATTAGTTTTGCCCTTTACTTCCTTAATCTTCCTCAAAATTTCAATGTTCATATGAAGTCTGAGGATTTCATATATTGTTGTCTTCAAGAGTTTTGTGTCATTCCTTCTTACTTACTTGTATTGTTCTATTTTTTTTTCCTCTGTTTCTTCAATCTCTGTCGGTTTTTCACTTTTTGCCATTCATTTCTTGGTCTTCCTTTCGGTTGTACTCATTCTGTCTTGGTTTGCGTCTTTATGCTGGCTTTTTACATTGTCTTTGCACAGCTGTTTCAGTCTGCTGCCACTCTTTTGTTTCGTATTTCCCTTGACTTCCTTCATCCTCCTTTCTATTGAGATAATATTGAAGGCTAAGTTTTTGGAATCATTTCCTGTATTTGTAGGTATTGCTAGATTTGCTCTTGATCTCCAGCTTTTTGCACAGCCTTGCTATGTCTGTTTTAGTGTGCTGCCCTCAGTTTTTCGTTTTTGCCTTGGTTTCCTGAATCTTCCTCCCTGTTTCAAGGTTCATTTGAAGTGTAAGGTTTTGAAATCGCTGTCTTCAAGAGTTTTGTGTCATTCCTTAGGTTGTTAGTATTCTAGATTTTCTTTCAAAATCTCTCTTTTAGTTCGTGGTCCTTGTATTTCCCTATAGTTTTTCTTTTGTTCCCTAATCTCGGTTGGTTTTTCACTTGTCAACGTTCATGTCTTCTTCTTCTATTCTATTCTAGCCACTTTTTGTTGTTTTTTCCAGAACACCGTGGCTTTGTACATTGTCTTTTAACATCTCATTTTAGTTTGCTGTCACTGTTTTTTTTCGTTTGTAAAATCAAGGCAAATGCAGGGTCCTGCACCTGTGGAGGAACAAGCTCATGCAGCAATACAGCCTTGGGAGGGACCTGCTGAAGTGCAGCTCTGCGGAGAGGGCCCTGGTCGTCTTGGTGTACGACAGGTTAACCATGTGCCAGCAGTGTGCCCTGGCTGCCAAGAAAGCCAATGGGATCCTGGGGTGCATCAAAAAGAGTGTGGCCATCAGTACGAGGGAGGTTCTGCTTCCCCTCTACACTGCCCTGGTGAGGCCTCATCTGGAGTACTGTGTCCAGTTCTGGGCTCCCCAGTTCAAGAAAGATGAAGGGCTACTGGAGAGAGCCCAGCAGAGCGCTACAAGGATGATGAGGGGACTGGAACATCTCCCCTAGGAGGAGAGGCTGATGGAGCTGGGTTTGTTCAGCCTGAAGAAGAGGAGGCTGCGAGGGGACCTAATAAATGCTTACAAATATCTGAAGGGTGGGTGTCAGGACAGGGCCAAGCTCTTTTCAGTGGTGCCCATTGACAGGACAAGGGGCAATAGGCACAAACTGAGGCACAGGAAGTTCCGTCTGAACATGAGGAAGAACTTCTTCCCTCTGAGGGTGACGGAGCACTGGAACAGGCTGCCCAGGGAGGTTGTGGATTCTCCTTCTCTAGAGATATTCAAGACCCGCCTGGACAAGGTCCTGTGCAGCCTGCTGTAGGTGACCCTGCTTCAGCAGGAGGGTTGGACAAGATGACCCACAGAGGTCCCTTCCAATCCCTACTATTCTGAGTTTCTGTGATTCTGTAACACGGGGGCTTTGTACATTGTCTTTCTACATCTCATTTTAGTTTGCTGCCACTCTTTTGTTTCGTTTGTCCCTTCACTTCCTTCATCCTCCTCCCTACTGAGATCTTCTTGAAGGCTAAGTTTTGGAAATCATTGCCTATATTTGTAGGTATTGCGAGTTTTGCTACAGATCTCCAGCTTTTTGCATTGTCTTTCTATGTCTGTTTTAGAGTGCTGCCCTCAGATTTTTAGCTTTTGCCTTGACTTCCTTAATCTTGCTCCCTAGCTAAGTTTTCTTTCTAAGTCGAAGGGTTTCCAGAGTGGCCGTGCTTTCTACATTGTCTTTCTACAGCTGTTTTAGTTTGCTGCCCTGGGTTATTAGTTTTGCCCTTTACTTCCTTAATCTTTCTCCCAACTTCAGTGTTCATATGAAGTCTGAGGATTTCATATATTGTTGTCTTCAAGAGTTTTGTGTCATTCCTTAGTACTTACCTGTATTGTTCTATTTTTTTTCCTCTGTTTCTTTAATCTCTGTCGGTTTTTCACTTTTTGACATTCATTTCATGGTCTTCCTTTCGGTTGTAGTCATTCTGTCTTGGTTTGCGTCTTTATGCTGGCTTTTTACATTGTCTTTCCACAGTTGTTTCAGTCTGCTGCCACTCTTTTATTTAGTCCTTCCCTTGATTTCCTTCATCCTCCTCCCTACTGAGATCTTCTTGAAGGCTAAGTTTTGGAAATCATTGCCTATATGTGTAGGTATTGCTAGTTTTGCTATAGATCTCCAGCTTTTTGCATTGTCTTTCTATGTCTGTTTTAGTGTGCTGCCCTCAGATTTTGAGTTTTTGCCTTGACTTCCTTAATCTTCCTCCTTAGTTAAGTTTTCTTTCTAAGTGGAAGCGTTTCCAGACTGGCCTTACTTTCTACATTGTCTTTCCACAGCTTTTCAGTCTGCTGCCACTCTTTGGTTTAGTATTTCCCTTAACTTCCTTCATCCTCCTTTCTATTGAGATCTTATTGAAGGCTAAGTTTTGGAAATCATTGCCTGTATTTGTATATATTGCGCGTGTTTCTGTACATCTCCAGCTTTTTACATAGCCTTGCTATGTCTTTTTTAGTTGCTGCTCTCGGTTTTTAGCTTTTGCCTTGACTTCCTTAATCTTGCTCCCTAGTTAAGTTTTCTTTCTAAGTCGAAGGGTTTCCAGAGTGGCCATGCTTTCTACATTGTCTTTCTACGACTGTTTTAGTTTGCTGCCGTGGGTTATTAGTTTTGCCCTTTACTTCCTTAATCTTCCTCCCAATTTCAATGTTCATATGAAGTCTGAGGATTTCATATATTGTTGTCTTCAAGAGTTTTGTGTCATTCCTTCTTACTTACTTGTATTGTTCTATATTTTTTTCCTCTGTTTCTTCAATCTCTGTCGGTTTTTCACTTTTTGACATTCATTCTTGGTCTTCCTTTCGGTTGTAGTCATTCTGTCTTGGTTTGCGTCTTTATGCTGGCTTTTTACATTGTCTTTCCACAGTTGTTTCAGTCTGCTGCCACTCTTTTGTTTAGTCCTTCCCTTGACTTCCTTCATCCTCCTCCCTACTGAGATCATCTTGAAGGCTAAGTTTTGGAAATCATTGCCTATATGTGTAGGTATTGCTAGATTTGCTCTTGATCTCCAGCTTTTTGCACAGCCTTGCTATGTCTGTTTTAGTGTGCTGCCCTCAGTTTTTCGTTTTTGCCTTGGTTTCCTTAATCTTCCTCCCTGTTTCAAGGTTCATTTGAAGTGTAAGGTTTTGAAATCGCTGTCTTCAAGAGTTTTGTGTCATTCCTTAGGTTGTTAGTATTATCGATTTTCTTTCAAAATCTCTCTTTTAGTTCACGGTCCTTGTTTTTGCCTATGGTTTTTCTTTTGTTCCCTAATCTCGGTTGGTTTTTCACTTGTCAACGTTCATGTCTTCGTCTTCCATTCCATTCTATCCAGTTTTTGTTGTTTTTCCAGAACACCGTGGCTTTGTACATTGTCTTTCTACATCTCATTTTAGTTTGCTGCCACTCTTTTGTTTCGTTTGTCCCTTCACTTCCTTCATCCTCCTCCCTACTGAGATCTTCTTGAAGGCTAAGTTTTGGAAATCATTGCCTATATGTGTAGGTATTGCTAGTTTTGCTATAGATCTCCAGCTTTTTGCATTGTCTTTCTATGTCTGTTTTAGTGTGCTGCCCTCAGATTTTGAGTTTTTGCCTTGACTTCCTTAATCTTCCTCCTTAGTTAAGTTTTCTTTCTAAGTGGAAGCGTTTCCAGACTGGCCTTACTTTCTACATTGTCTTTCCACAGCTTTTCAGTCTGCTGCCACTCTTTGGTTTAGTATTTCCCTTAACTTCCTTCATCCTCCTTTCTATTGAGATCTTATTGAAGGCTAAGTTTTGGAAATCATTGCCTGTATTTGTATATATTGCGAGTGTTTCTGTACATCTCCAGCTTTTTACATAGCCTTGCTATGTCTTTTTTAGTTGCTGCTCTCGGTTTTTAGCTTTTGCCTTGACTTCCTTAATCTTGCTCCCTAGTTAAGTTTTCTTTCTAAGTCGAAGGGTTTCCAGAGTGGCCATGCTTTCTACATTGTCTTTCTACGACTGTTTTAGTTTGCTGCCGTGGGTTATTAGTTTTGCCCTTTACTTCCTTAATCTTCCTCCCAATTTCAATGTTCATATGAAGTCTGAGGATTTCATATATTGTTGTCTTCAAGAGTTTTGTGTCATTCCTTCTTACTTACTTGTATTGTTCTATATTTTTTTCCTCTGTTTCTTCAATCTCTGTCGGTTTTTCACTTTTTGACATTCATTCTTGGTCTTCCTTTCGGTTGTAGTCATTCTGTCTTGGTTTGCGTCTTTATGCTGGCTTTTTACATTGTCTTTCCACAGTTGTTTCAGTCTGCTGCCACTCTTTTGTTTCGTATTTCCCTTGACTTCCTTCATCCTCCTTTCTATTGAGATCATATTGAAGGCTAAGTTTTTGGAATCATTTCCTGTATTTGTAGGTATTGCTAGATTTGCTCTTGATCTCCAGCTTTTTGCACAGCCTTGCTATGTCTGTTTTAGTGTGCTGCCCTCAGTTTTTCGTTTTTGCCTTGGTTTCCTGAATCTTCCTCCCTGTTTCAAGGTTCATTTGAAGTGTAAGGTTTTGAAATCGCTGTCTTCAAGAGTTTTGTGTCATTCCTTAGGTTGTTAGTATTCTAGATTTTCTTTCAAAATCTCTCTTTTAGTTCATGGTCCTTGTATTTCCCTATAGTTTTTCTTTTGTTCCCTAATCTCGGTTGGTTTTTCACTTGTCAACGTTCATGTCTTCTTCTTCTATTCTATTCTAGCCACTTTTTGTTGTTTTTCCAGAACACCGTGGCTTTGTACATTGTCTTTTAACATCTCATTTTAGTTTGCTGTCACTGTTTTTTTTCGTTTGTAAAATCAAGGCAAATGCAGGGTCCTGCACCTGTGGAGGAACAAGCTCATGCAGCAATACAGCCTTGGGAGGGACCTGCTGAAGTGCAGCTCTGCGGAGAGGGCCCTGGTCGTCTTGGTGTACGACAGGTTAACCATGTGCCAGCAGTGTGCCCTGGCTGCCAAGAAAGCCAATGGGATCCTGGGGTGCATCAAAAAGAGTGTGGCCATCAGTACGAGGGAGGTTCTACTTCCCCTCTACACTGCCCTGGTGAGGCCTCATCTGGAGTACTGTGTCCAGTTCTGGGCTCCCCAGTTCAAGAAAGATGAAGGGCTACTGGAGAGAGCTCAGCAGAGCGCTACAAGGATGATGAGGGGACTGGAACATCTCCCCTAGGAGGAGAGGCTGATGGAGCTGGGTTTGTTCAGCCTGAAGAAGAGGAGGCTCCGAGGGGACCTAATAAATGCTTACAAATATCTGAAGGGTGGGTGTCAGGACAGGGCCAAGCTCTTTTCAGTGGTGCCCATTGACAGGACAAGGGGCAATGGGCACAAACTGAGGCACAGGAAGTTCCGTCTGAACATGAGGAAGAACTTCTTCCCTCTGAGGGTGACGGAGCACTGGAACAGGCTGCCCAGGGAGGTTGTGGATTCTCCTTCTCTAGAGATATTCAAGACCCGCCTGGACAAGGTCCTGTGCAGCCTGCTGTAGGTGACCCTGCTTCAGCAGGAGGGTTGGACAAGATGACCCACAGAGGTCCCTTCCAATCCCTACTATTCTGAGTTTCTGTGATTCTGTAACACGGGGGCTTTGTACATTGTCTTTCTACATCTCATTTTAGTTTGCTGCCACTCTTTTGTTTCGTTTGTCCCTTCACTTCCTTCATCCTCCTCCCTACTGAGATCTTCTTGAAGGCTAAGTTTTGGAAATCATTGCCTATATTTGTAGGTATTGCGAGTTTTGCTACAGATCTCCAGCTTTTTGCATTGTCTTTCTATGTCTGTTTTAGAGTGCTGCCCTCAGATTTTTAGCTTTTGCCTTGACTTCCTTAATCTTGCTCCCTAGCTAAGTTTTCTTTCTAAGTCGAAGGGTTTCCAGAGTGGCCGTGCTTTCTACATTGTCTTTCTACAGCTGTTTTAGTTTGCTGCCCTGGGTTATTAGTTTTGCTCTTTACTTCCTTAATCTTTCTCCCAACTTCAGTGTTCATATGAAGTCTGAGGATTTCATATATTGTTGTCTTCAAGAGTTTTGTGTCATTCCTTAGTACTTACCTGTATTGTTCTATTTTTTTTCCTCTGTTTCTTTAATCTCTGTCGGTTTTTCACTTTTTGACATTCATTTCATGGTCTTCCTTTCGGTTGTACTCATTCTGTCTTGGTTTGCGTCTTTATGCTGGCTTTTTACATTGTCTTTCCACAGTTGTTTCAGTCTGCTGCCACTCTTTTATTTAGTCCTTCCCTTGATTTCCTTCATCCTCCTCCCTACTGAGATCTTCTTGAAGGCTAAGTTTTGGAAATCATTGCCTATATGTGTAGGTATTGCTAGTTTTGCTATAGATCTCCAGCTTTTTGCATTGTCTTTCTATGTCTGTTTTAGTGTGCTGCCCTCAGATTTTGAGTTTTTGCCTTGACTTCCTTAATCTTCCTCCTTAGTTAAGTTTTCTTTCTAAGTGGAAGCGTTTCCAGACTGGCCTTACTTTCTACATTGTCTTTCCACAGCTTTTCAGTCTGCTGCCACTCTTTGGTTTAGTATTTCCCTTAACTTCCTCCATCCTCCTTTCTATTGAGATCTTATTGAAGGCTAAGTTTTGGAAATCATTGCCTGTATTTGTATATATTGCGAGTGTTTCTGTAGATCTCCAGCTTTTTACATAGCCTTGCTATGTCTTTTTTAGTTGCTGCTCTCGGTTTTTAGCTTTTGCCTTGACTTCCTTAATCTTGCTCCCTAGTTAAGTTTTCTTTCTAAGTCGAAGGGTTTCCAGAGTGGCCGTGCTTTCTACATTGTCTTTCTACGACTGTTTTAGTTTGCTGCCCTGGGTTATTAGTTTTGCCCTTTACTTCCTTAATCTTCCTCAAAATTTCAATGTTCATATGAAGTCTGAGGATTTCATATATTGTTGTCTTCAAGAGTTTTGTGTCATTCCTTCTTACTTACTTGTATTGTTCTATTTTTTTTTCCTCTGTTTCTTCAATCTCTGTCGGTTTTTCACTTTTTGCCATTCATTTCTTGGTCTTCCTTTCGGTTGTACTCATTCTGTCTTGGTTTGCGTCTTTATGCTGGCTTTTTACATTGTCTTTGCACAGCTGTTTCAGTCTGCTGCCACTCTTTTGTTTCGTATTTCCCTTGACTTCCTTCATCCTCCTTTCTATTGAGATCATATTGAAGGCTAAGTTTTTGGAATCATTTCCTGTATTTGTAGGTATTGCTAGATTTGCTCTTGATCTCCAGCTTTTTGCACAGCCTTGCTATGTCTGTTTTAGTGTGCTGCCCTCAGTTTTTCGTTTTTGCCTTGGTTTCCTGAATCTTCCTCCCTGTTTCAAGGTTCATTTGAAGTGTAAGGTTTTGAAATCGCTGTCTTCAAGAGTTTTGTGTCATTCCTTAGGTTGTTAGTATTCTAGATTTTCTTTCAAAATCTCTCTTTTAGTTCGTGGTCCTTGTATTTCCCTATAGTTTTTCTTTTGTTCCCTAATCTCGGTTGGTTTTTCACTTGTCAACGTTCATGTCTTCTTCTTCTATTCTATTCTAGCCACTTTTTGTTGTTTTTCCAGAACACCGTGGCTTTGTACATTGTCTTTTAACATCTCATTTTAGTTTGCTGTCACTGTTTTTTTTCGTTTGTAAAATCAAGGCAAATGCAGGGTCGTGCACCTGGGGAGGAACAAGCTCATGCAGCAATACAGCCTTGGGAGGGACAAGCTGAAGTGCAGCTCTGCGGAGAGGGACCTGGTCATCTTGGTGTACGACAGGTTAACCATGTGCCAGCAGTGTGCCCTGGCTGCCAAGAAAGCCAATGGGATCCTGGGGTGCATCAAAAAGAGTGTGGCCATCAGTACGAGGGAGGTTCTACTTCCCCTCTACACTGCCCTGGTGAGGCCTCATCTGGAGTACTGTGTCCAGTTCTGGGCTCCCCAGTTCAAGAAAGATGAAGGGCTACTGGAGAGAGCCCAGCAGAGCGCTACAAGGATGATGAGGGGACTGGAACATCTCCCCTAGGAGGAGAGACTGATGGAGCTGGGTTTGTTCAGCCTGAAGAAGAGGAGGCTGCGAGGGGACCTAATAAATGCTTACAAATATCTGAAGGGTGGGTGTCAGGACAGGGCCAAGCTCTTTTCAGTGGTGCCCATTGACAGGACAAGGGGCAATGGGCACAAACTGAGGCACAGGAAGTTCCGTCTGAACATGAGGAAGAACTTCTTCCCTCTGAGGGTGACGGAGCACTGGAACAGGCTGCCCAGGGAGGTTGTGGATTCTCCTTCTCTAGAGATATTCAAGACCCGCCTGGACAAGGTCCTGTGCAGCCTGCTGTAGGTGACCCTGCTTCAGCAGGAGGGTTGGACAAGATGACCCACAGAGGTCCCTTCCAATCCCTACTATTCTGAGTTTCTGTGATTCTGTAACACGGGGGCTTTGTACATTGTCTTTCTACATCTCATTTTAGTTTGCTGCCACTCTTTTGTTTCGTTTGTCCCTTCACTTCCTTCATCCTCCTCCCTACTGAGATCTTCTTGAAGGCTAAGTTTTGGAAATCATTGTCTATATTTGTAGGTATTGCGAGTTTTGCTACAGATCTCCAGCTTTTTGCATTGTCTTTCTATGTCTGTTTTAGAGTGCTGCCCTCAGATTTTTAGCTTTTGCCTTGACTTCCTGAATCTTGCTCCCTAGCTAAGTTTTCTTTCTAAGTCGAAGGGTTTCCAGAGTGGCCGTGCTTTCTACATTGTCTTTCTACAGCTGTTTTAGTTTGCTGCCCTGGGTTATTAGTTTTGCCCTTTACTTCCTTAATCTTTCTCCCAACTTCAGTGTTCATATGAAGTCTGAGGATTTCATATACTGTTGTCTTCAAGAGTTTTGTGTCGTTCCTTAGTACTTACCTGTATTGTTCTATTTTTTTTCCTCTGTTTCTTTAATCTCTGTCGGTTTTTCACTTTTTGACATTCATTTCATGGTCTTCCTTTCGGTTGTAGTCATTCTGTCTTGGTTTGCGTCTTTATGCTGGCTTTTTACATTGTCTTTCCACAGTTGTTTCAGTCTGCTGCCACTCTTTTATTTAGTCCTTCCCTTGATTTCCTTCATCCTCCTCCCTACTGAGATCTTCTTGAAGGCTAAGTTTTGGAAATCATTGCCTATATGTGTAGGTATTGCTAGTTTTGCTATAGATCTCCAGCTTTTTGCATTGTCTTTCTATGTCTGTTTTAGTGTGCTGCCCTCAGATTTTGAGTTTTTGCCTTGACTTCCTTAATCTTCCTCCTTAGTTAAGTTTTCTTTCTAAGTGGAAGCGTTTCCAGACTGGCCTTACTTTCTACATTGTCTTTCCACAGCTTTTCAGTCTGCTGCCACTCTTTGGTTTAGTATTTCCCTTAACTTCCTCCATCCTCCTTTCTATTGAGATCTTCTTGAAGGCTAAGTTTTGGAAATCATTGCCTGTATTTGTATATATTGCGAGTGTTTCTGTAGATCTCCAGCTTTTTACATAGCCTTGCTATGTCTTTTTTAGTTGCTGCTCTCGGTTTTTAGCTTTTGCCTTGACTTCCTTAATCTTGCTCCCTAGTTAAGTTTTCTTTCTAAGTCGAAGGGTTTCCAGAGTGGCCGTGCTTTCTACATTGTCTTTCTACGACTGTTTTAGTTTGCTGCCCTGGGTTATTAGTTTTGCCCTTTACTTCCTTAATCTTCCTCAAAATTTCAATGTTCATATGAAGTCTGAGGATTTCATATATTGTTGTCTTCAAGAGTTTTGTGTCATTCCTTCTTACTTACTTGTATTGTTCTATTTTTTTTTCCTCTGTTTCTTCAATCTCTGTCGGTTTTTCACTTTTTGCCATTCATTTCTTGGTCTTCCTTTCGGTTGTACTCATTCTGTCTTGGTTTGCGTCTTTATGCTGGCTTTTTACATTGTCTTTGCACAGCTGTTTCAGTCTGCTGCCACTCTTTTGTTTCGTATTTCCCTTGACTTCCTTCATCCTCCTTTCTATTGAGATCATATTGAAGGCTAAGTTTTTGGAATCATTTCCTGTATTTGTAGGTATTGCTAGATTTGCTCTTGATCTCCAGCTTTTTGCACAGCCTTGCTATGTCTGTTTTAGTGTGCTGCCCTCAGTTTTTCGTTTTTGCCTTGGTTTCCTGAATCTTCCTCCCTGTTTCAAGGTTCATTTGAAGTGTAAGGTTTTGAAATCGCTGTCTTCAAGAGTTTTGTGTCATTCCTTAGGTTGTTAGTATTCTAGATTTTCTTTCAAAATCTCTCTTTTAGTTCGTGGTCCTTGTATTTGCCTATAGTTTTTCTTTTGTTCCCTAATCTCGGTTGGTTTTTCACTTGTCAACGTTCATGTCTTCTTCTTCTATTCTATTCTAGCCACTTTTTGTTGTTTTTCCAGAACACCGTGGCTTTGTACATTGTCTTTTAACATCTCATTTTAGTTTGCTGTCACTGTTTTTTTTCGTTTGTAAAATCAAGGCAAATGCAGGGTCCTGCACCTGGGGAGGAACAAGCTCATGCAGCAATACAGCCTTGGGAGGGACCTGCTGAAGTGCAGCTCTGCGGAGAGGGCCCTGGTCGTCTTGGTGTACGACAGGTTAACCATGTGCCAGCAGTGTGCCCTGGCTGCCAAGAAAGCCAATGGGATCCTGGGGTGCATCAAAAAGAGTGTGGCCATCAGTACGAGGGAGGTTCTGCTTCCCCTCTACACTGCCCTGGTGAGGCCTCATCTGGAGTACTGTGTCCAGTTCTGGGCTCCCCAGTTCAAGAAAGATGAAGGGCTACTGGAGAGAGCCCAGCAGAGCGCTACAAGGATGATGAGGGGACTGGAACATCTCCCCTAGGAGGAGAGGCTGATGGAGCTGGGTTTGTTCAGCCTGAAGAAGAGGAGGCTGCGAGGGGACCTAATAAATGCTTACAAATATCTGAAGGGTGGGTGTCAGGACAGGGCCAAGCTCTTTTCAGTGGTGCCCATTGACAGGACAAGGGGCAATAGGCACAAACTGAGGCACAGGAAGTTCCGTCTGAACATGAGGAAGAACTTCTTCCCTCTGAGGGTGACGGAGCACTGGAACAGGCTGCCCAGGGAGGTTGTGGATTCTCCTTCTCTAGAGATATTCAAGACCCGCCTGGACAAGGTCCTGTGCAGCCTGCTGTAGGTGACCCTGCTTCAGCAGGAGGGTTGGACAAGATGACCCACAGAGGTCCCTTCCAATCCCTACTATTCTGAGTTTCTGTGATTCTGTAACACGGGGGCTTTGTACATTGTCTTTCTACATCTCATTTTAGTTTGCTGCCACTCTTTTGTTTCGTTTGTCCCTTCACTTCCTTCATCCTCCTCCCTACTGAGATCTTCTTGAAGGCTAAGTTTTGGAAATCATTGTCTATATTTGTAGGTATTGCGAGTTTTGCTACAGATCTCCAGCTTTTTGCATTGTCTTTCTATGTCTGTTTTAGAGTGCTGCCCTCAGATTTTTAGCTTTTGCCTTGACTTCCTGAATCTTGCTCCCTAGCTAAGTTTTCTTTCTAAGTCGAAGGGTTTCCAGAGTGGCCGTGCTTTCTACATTGTCTTTCTACAGCTGTTTTAGTTTGCTGCCCTGGGTTATTAGTTTTGCCCTTTACTTCCTTAATCTTTCTCCCAACTTCAGTGTTCATATGAAGTCTGAGGATTTCATATATTGTTGTCTTCAAGAGTTTTGTGTCGTTCCTTAGTACTTACCTGTATTGTTCTATTTTTTTTCCTCTGTTTCTTTAATCTCTGTCGGTTTTTCCCTTTTTGACATTCATTTCATGGTCTTCCTTTCGGTTGTAGTCATTCTGTCTTGGTTTGCGTCTTTATGCTGGCTTTTTACATTGTCTTTCCACAGTTGTTTCAGTCTGCTGCCACTCTTTTGTTTAGTCCTTCCCTTGACTTCCTTCATCCTCCTCCCTACTGAGATCTTATTGAAGGCTAACTTTTGGAAATCATTGCCTATATGTGTAGGTATTGCTAGTTTTGCGATAGATCTCCAGCTTTTTGCATTGTCTTTCTATGTCTGTTTTAGTGTGCTGCCCTCAGATTTTGAGTTTTTGCCTTGACTTCCTTAATCTTCCTCCTTAGTTAAGTTTTCTTTCTAAGTGGAAGTGTTTCCAGACTGGCCTTACTTTCTACATTGTCTTTCCACAGCTTTTCAGTCTGCTGCCACTCTTTGGTTTAGTATTTCCCTTAACTTCCTTCATCCTCCTTTCTATTGAGATCTTATTGAAGGCTAAGTTTTGGAAATCATTGCCTGTATTTGTATATATTGCGAGTGTTTCTGTACATCTCCAGCTTTTTACATAGCCTTGCTATGTCTTTTTTAGTTGCTGCTCTCGGTTTTTAGCTTTTGCCTTGACTTCCTTAATCTTGCTCCCTAGTTAAGTTTTCTTTCTAAGTCGAAGGGTTTCCAGAGTGGCCGTGCTTTCTACATTGTCTTTCTACGACTGTTTTAGTTTGCTGCCCTGGGTTATTAGTTTTGCCCTTTACTTCCTTAACCTTCCTCAAAATTTCAATGTTCATATGAAGTCTGAGGATTTCATATAGTGTTGTCTTCAAGAGTTTTGTGTCATTCCTTCTTACTTACTTGTATTGTTCTATATTTTTTTCCTCTGTTTCTTCAATCTCTGTCGGTTTTTCACTTTTTGACATTCATTCTTGGTCTTCCTTTCGGTTGTAGTCATTCTGTCTTGGTTTGCGTCTTTATGCTGGCTTTTTACATTGTCTTTGCACAGCTGTTTCAGTCTGCTGCCACTCTTTTGTTTCGTATTTCCCTTGACTTCCTTCATCCTCCTTTCTATTGAGATCATATTGAAGGCTAAGTTTTTGGAATCATTTCCTGTATTTGTAGGTATTGCTAGATTTGCTCTTGATCTCCAGCTTTTTGCACAGCCTTGCTATGTCTGTTTTAGTGTGCTGCCCTCAGTTTTTCGTTTTTGCCTTGGTTTCCTGAATCTTCCTCCCTGTTTCAAGGTTCATTTGAAGTGTAAGGTTTTGAAATCGCTGTCTTCAAGAGTTTTGTGTCATTCCTTAGGTTGTTAGTATTCTAGATTTTCTTTCAAAATCTCTCTTTTAGTTCGTGGTCCTTGTATTTGCCTATAGTTTTTCTTTTGTTCCCTAATCTCGGTTGGTTTTTCACTTGTCAACGTTCATGTCTTCTTCTTCTATTCTATTCTAGCCACTTTTTGTTGTTTTTCCAGAACACCGTGGCTTTGTACATTGTCTTTTAACATCTCATTTTAGTTTGCTGTCACTGTTTTTTTTCGTTTGTAAAATCAAGGCAAATGCAGGGTCCTGCACCTGGGGAGGAACAAGCTCATGCAGCAATACAGCCTTGGGAGGGACCTGCTGAAGTGCAGCTCTGCGGAGAGGGCCCTGGTCGTCTTGGTGTACGACAGGTTAACCATGTGCCAGCAGTGTGCCCTGGCTGCCAAGAAAGCCAATGGGATCCTGGGGTGCATCAAAAAGAGTGTGGCCATCAGTACGAGGGAGGTTCTGCTTCCCCTCTACACTGCCCTGGTGAGGCCTCATCTGGAGTACTGTGTCCAGTTCTGGGCTCCCCAGTTCAAGAAAGATGAAGGGCTACTGGAGAGAGCCCAGCAGAGCGCTACAAGGATGATGAGGGGACTGGAACATCTCCCCTAGGAGGAGAGACTGATGGAGCTGGGTTTGTTCAGCCTGAAGAAGAGGAGGCTGCGAGGGGACCTAATAAATGCTTACAAATATCTGAAGGGTGGGTGTCAGGACAGGGCCAAGCTCTTTTCAGTGGTGCCCATTGACAGGACAAGGGGCAATGGGCACAAACTGAGGCACAGGAAGTTCCGTCTGAACATGAGGAAGAACTTCTTCCCTCTGAGGGTGACGGAGCACTGGAACAGGCTGCCCAGGGAGGTTGTGGATTCTCCTTCTCTAGAGATATTCAAGACCCGCCTGGACAAGGTCCTGTGCAGCCTGCTGTAGGTGACCCTGCTTCAGCAGGAGGGTTGGACAAGATGACCCACAGAGGTCCCTTCCAATCCCTACTATTCTGAGTTTCTGTGATTCTGTAACACGGGGGCTTTGTACATTGTCTTTCTACATCTCATTTTAGTTTGCTGCCACTCTTTTGTTTCGTTTGTCCCTTCACTTCCTTCATCCTCCTCCCTACTGAGATCTTCTTGAAGGCTAAGTTTTGGAAATCATTGTCTATATTTGTAGGTATTGCGAGTTTTGCTACAGATCTCCAGCTTTTTGCATTGTCTTTCTATGTCTGTTTTAGAGTGCTGCCCTCAGATTTTTAGCTTTTGCCTTGACTTCCTGAATCTTGCTCCCTAGCTAAGTTTTCTTTCTAAGTCGAAGGGTTTCCAGAGTGGCCGTGCTTTCTACATTGTCTTTCTACAGCTGTTTTAGTTTGCTGCCCTGGGTTATTAGTTTTGCCCTTTACTTCCTTAATCTTTCTCCCAACTTCAGTGTTCATATGAAGTCTGAGGATTTCATATATTGTTGTCTTCAAGAGTTTTGTGTCGTTCCTTAGTACTTACCTGTATTGTTCTATTTTTTTTCCTCTGTTTCTTTAATCTCTGTCGGTTTTTCACTTTTTGACATTCATTTCATGGTCTTCCTTTCGGTTGTAGTCATTCTGTCTTGGTTTGCGTCTTTATGCTGGCTTTTTACATTGTCTTTCCACAGTTGTTTCAGTCTGCTGCCACTCTTTTGTTTAGTCCTTCCCTTGACTTCCTTCATCCCCCTCCCTACTGAGATCTTCTTGAAGGCTTAGTTTTGGAAATCATTGCCTATATGTGTAGGTATTGCTAGTTTTGCGATAGATCTCCAGCTTTTTGCATTGTCTTTCTATGTCTGTTTTAGTGTGCTGCCCTCAGATTTTGAGTTTTTGCCTTGACTTCCTTAATCTTCCTCCTTAGTTAAGTTTTCTTTCTAAGTGGAAGTGTTTCCAGACTGGCCTTACTTTCTACATTGTCTTTCCACAGCTTTTCAGTCTGCTGCCACTCTTTGGTTTAGTATTTCCCTTAACTTCCTTCATCCTCCTTTCTATTGAGATCTTATTGAAGGCTAAGTTTTGGAAATCATTGCCTGTATTTGTATATATTGCGAGTGTTTCTGTAGATCTCCAGCTTTTTACATAGCCTTGCTATGTCTTTTTTAGTTGCTGCTCTCGGTTTTTAGCTTTTGCCTTGACTTCCTTAATCTTGCTCCCTAGTTAAGTTTTCTTTCTAAGTCGAAGGGTTTCCAGAGTGGCCGTGCTTTCTACATTGTCTTTCTACGACTGTTTTAGTTTGCTGCCCTGGGTTATTAGTTTTGCCCTTTACTTCCTTAATCTTCCTCAAAATTTCAATGTTCATATGAAGTCTGAGGATTTCATATATTGTTGTCTTCAAGAGTTTTGTGTCATTCCTTCTTACTTACTTGTATTGTTCTATTTTTTTTTCCTCTGTTTCTTCAATCTCTGTCGGTTTTTCACTTTTTGCCATTCATTTCTTGGTCTTCCTTTCGGTTGTACTCATTCTGTCTTGGTTTGCGTCTTTATGCTGGCTTTTTACATTGTCTTTGCACAGCTGTTTCAGTCTGCTGCCACTCTTTTGTTTCGTATTTCCCTTGACTTCCTTCATCCTCCTTTCTATTGAGATCATATTGAAGGCTAAGTTTTTGGAATCATTTCCTGTATTTGTAGGTATTGCTAGATTTGCTCTTGATCTCCAGCTTTTTGCACAGCCTTGCTATGTCTGTTTTAGTGTGCTGCCCTCAGTTTTTCGTTTTTGCCTTGGTTTCCTGAATCTTCCTCCCTGTTTCAAGGTTCATTTGAAGTGTAAGGTTTTGAAATCGCTGTCTTCAAGAGTTTTGTGTCATTCCTTAGGTTGTTAGTATTCTAGATTTTCTTTCGAAATCTCTCTTTTAGTTCGTGGTCCTTGTATTTGCCTATAGTTTTTCTTTTGTTCCCTAATCTCGGTTGGTTTTTCACTTGTCAACGTTCATGTCTTCTTCTTCTATTCTATTCTAGCCACTTTTTGTTGTTTTTCCAGAACACCGTGGCTTTGTACATTGTCTTTTAACATCTCATTTTAGTTTGCTGTCACTGTTTTTTTTCGTTTGTAAAATCAAGGCAAATGCAGGGTCCTGCACCTGGGGAGGAACAAGCTCATGCAGCAATACAGCCTTGGGAGGGACCTGCTGAAGTGCAGCTCTGCGGAGAGGGCCCTGGTCGTCTTGGTGTACGACAGGTTAACCATGTGCCAGCAGTGTGCCCTGGCTGCCAAGAAAGCCAATGGGATCCTGGGGTGCATCAAAAAGAGTGTGGCCATCAGTACGAGGGAGGTTCTGCTTCCCCTCTACACTGCCCTGGTGAGGCCTCATCTGGAGTACTGTGTCCAGTTCTGGGCTCCCCAGTTCAAGAAAGATGAAGGGCTACTGGAGAGAGCCCAGCAGAGCGCTACAAGGATGATGAGGGGACTGGAACATCTCCCCTAGGAGGAGAGGCTGATGGAGCTGGGTTTGTTCAGCCTGAAGAAGAGGAGGCTGCGAGGGGACCTAATAAATGCTTACAAATATCTGAAGGGTGGGTGTCAGGACAGGGCCAAGCTCTTTTCAGTGGTGCCCATTGACAGGACAAGGGGCAATAGGCACAAACTGAGGCACAGGAAGTTCCGTCTGAACATGAGGAAGAACTTCTTCCCTCTGAGGGTGACGGAGCACTGGAACAGGCTGCCCAGGGAGGTTGTGGATTCTCCTTCTCTAGAGATATTCAAGACCCGCCTGGACAAGGTCCTGTGCAGCCTGCTGTAGGTGACCCTGCTTCAGCAGGAGGGTTGGACAAGATGACCCACAGAGGTCCCTTCCAATCCCTACTATTCTGAGTTTCTGTGATTCTGTAACACGGGGGCTTTGTACATTGTCTTTCTACATCTCATTTTAGTTTGCTGCCACTCTTTTGTTTCGTTTGTCCCTTCACTTCCTTCATCCTCCTCCCTACTGAGATCTTCTTGAAGGCTAAGTTTTGGAAATCATTGTCTATATTTGTAGGTATTGCGAGTTTTGCTACAGATCTCCAGCTTTTTGCATTGTCTTTCTATGTCTGTTTTAGAGTGCTGCCCTCAGATTTTTAGCTTTTGCCTTGACTTCCTGAATCTTGCTCCCTAGCTAAGTTTTCTTTCTAAGTCGAAGGGTTTCCAGAGTGGCCGTGCTTTCTACATTGTCTTTCTACAGCTGTTTTAGTTTGCTGCCCTGGGTTATTAGTTTTGCCCTTTACTTCCTTAATCTTTCTCCCAACTTCAGTGTTCATATGAAGTCTGAGGATTTCATATATTGTTGTCTTCAAGAGTTTTGTGTCGTTCCTTAGTACTTACCTGTATTGTTCTATTTTTTTTCCTCTGTTTCTTTAATCTCTGTCGGTTTTTCCCTTTTTGACATTCATTTCATGGTCTTCCTTTCGGTTGTAGTCATTCTGTCTTGGTTTGCGTCTTTATGCTGGCTTTTTACATTGTCTTTCCACAGTTGTTTCAGTCTGCTGCCACTCTTTTGTTTAGTCCTTCCCTTGACTTCCTTCATCCTCCTCCCTACTGAGATCTTATTGAAGGCTAACTTTTGGAAATCATTGCCTATATGTGTAGGTATTGCTAGTTTTGCGATAGATCTCCAGCTTTTTGCATTGTCTTTCTATGTCTGTTTTAGTGTGCTGCCCTCAGATTTTGAGTTTTTGCCTTGACTTCCTTAATCTTCCTCCTTAGTTAAGTTTTCTTTCTAAGTGGAAGTGTTTCCAGACTGGCCTTACTTTCTACATTGTCTTTCCACAGCTTTTCAGTCTGCTGCCACTCTTTGGTTTAGTATTTCCCTTAACTTCCTTCATCCTCCTTTCTATTGAGATCTTATTGAAGGCTAAGTTTTGGAAATCATTGCCTGTATTTGTATATATTGCGAGTGTTTCTGTACATCTCCAGCTTTTTACATAGCCTTGCTATGTCTTTTTTAGTTGCTGCTCTCGGTTTTTAGCTTTTGCCTTGACTTCCTTAATCTTGCTCCCTAGTTAAGTTTTCTTTCTAAGTCGAAGGGTTTCCAGAGTGGCCGTGCTTTCTACATTGTCTTTCTACGACTGTTTTAGTTTGCTGCCCTGGGTTATTAGTTTTGCCCTTTACTTCCTTAACCTTCCTCAAAATTTCAATGTTCATATGAAGTCTGAGGATTTCATATAGTGTTGTCTTCAAGAGTTTTGTGTCATTCCTTCTTACTTACTTGTATTGTTCTATATTTTTTTCCTCTGTTTCTTCAATCTCTGTCGGTTTTTCACTTTTTGACATTCATTCTTGGTCTTCCTTTCGGTTGTAGTCATTCTGTCTTGGTTTGCGTCTTTATGCTGGCTTTTTACATTGTCTTTGCACAGCTGTTTCAGTCTGCTGCCACTCTTTTGTTTCGTATTTCCCTTGACTTCCTTCATCCTCCTTTCTATTGAGATCATATTGAAGGCTAAGTTTTTGGAATCATTTCCTGTATTTGTAGGTATTGCTAGATTTGCTCTTGATCTCCAGCTTTTTGCACAGCCTTGCTATGTCTGTTTTAGTGTGCTGCCCTCAGTTTTTCGTTTTTGCCTTGGTTTCCTGAATCTTCCTCCCTGTTTCAAGGTTCATTTGAAGTGTAAGGTTTTGAAATCGCTGTCTTCAAGAGTTTTGTGTCATTCCTTAGGTTGTTAGTATTCTAGATTTTCTTTCAAAATCTCTCTTTTAGTTCGTGGTCCTTGTATTTGCCTATAGTTTTTCTTTTGTTCCCTAATCTCGGTTGGTTTTTCACTTGTCAACGTTCATGTCTTCTTCTTCTATTCTATTCTAGCCACTTTTTGTTGTTTTTCCAGAACACCGTGGCTTTGTACATTGTCTTTTAACATCTCATTTTAGTTTGCTGTCACTGTTTTTTTTCGTTTGTAAAATCAAGGCAAATGCAGGGTCCTGCACCTGGGGAGGAACAAGCTCATGCAGCAATACAGCCTTGGGAGGGACCTGCTGAAGTGCAGCTCTGCGGAGAGGGCCCTGGTCGTCTTGGTGTACGACAGGTTAACCATGTGCCAGCAGTGTGCCCTGGCTGCCAAGAAAGCCAATGGGATCCTGGGGTGCATCAAAAAGAGTGTGGCCATCAGTACGAGGGAGGTTCTGCTTCCCCTCTACACTGCCCTGGTGAGGCCTCATCTGGAGTACTGTGTCCAGTTCTGGGCTCCCCAGTTCAAGAAAGATGAAGGGCTACTGGAGAGAGCCCAGCAGAGCGCTACAAGGATGATGAGGGGACTGGAACATCTCCCCTAGGAGGAGAGGCTGATGGAGCTGGGTTTGTTCAGCCTGAAGAAGAGGAGGCTGCGAGGGGACCTAATAAATGCTTACAAATATCTGAAGGGTGGGTGTCAGGACAGGGCCAAGCTCTTTTCAGTGGTGCCCATTGACAGGACAAGGGGCAATAGGCACAAACTGAGGCACAGGAAGTTCCGTCTGAACATGAGGAAGAACTTCTTCCCTCTGAGGGTGACGGAGCACTGGAACAGGCTGCCCAGGGAGGTTGTGGATTCTCCTTCTCTAGAGATATTCAAGACCCGCCTGGACAAGGTCCTGTGCAGCCTGCTGTAGGTGACCCTGCTTCAGCAGGAGGGTTGGACAAGATGACCCACAGAGGTCCCTTCCAATCCCTACTATTCTGAGTTTCTGTGATTCTGTAACACGGGGGCTTTGTACATTGTCTTTCTACATCTCATTTTAGTTTGCTGCCACTCTTTTGTTTCGTTTGTCCCTTCACTTCCTTCATCCTCCTCCCTACTGAGATCTTCTTGAAGGCTAAGTTTTGGAAATCATTGTCTATATTTGTAGGTATTGCGAGTTTTGCTACAGATCTCCAGCTTTTTGCATTGTCTTTCTATGTCTGTTTTAGAGTGCTGCCCTCAGATTTTTAGCTTTTGCCTTGACTTCCTGAATCTTGCTCCCTAGCTAAGTTTTCTTTCTAAGTCGAAGGGTTTCCAGAGTGGCCGTGCTTTCTACATTGTCTTTCTACAGCTGTTTTAGTTTGCTGCCCTGGGTTATTAGTTTTGCCCTTTACTTCCTTAATCTTTCTCCCAACTTCAGTGTTCATATGAAGTCTGAGGATTTCATATATTGTTGTCTTCAAGAGTTTTGTGTCGTTCCTTAGTACTTACCTGTATTGTTCTATTTTTTTTCCTCTGTTTCTTTAATCTCTGTCGGTTTTTCACTTTTTGACATTCATTTCATGGTCTTCCTTTCGGTTGTAGTCATTCTGTCTTGGTTTGCGTCTTTATGCTGGCTTTTTACATTGTCTTTCCACAGTTGTTTCAGTCTGCTGCCACTCTTTTGTTTAGTCCTTCCCTTGACTTCCTTCATCCTCCTCCCTACTGAGATCTTCTTGAAGGCTAAGTTTTGGAAATCATTGCCTATATGTGTAGGTATTGCTAGTTTTGCGATAGATCTCCAGCTTTTTGCATTGTCTTTCTATGTCTGTTTTAGTGTGCTGCCCTCAGATTTTGAGTTTTTGCCTTGACTTCCTTAATCTTCCTCCTTAGTTAAGTTTTCTTTCTAAGTGGAAGTGTTTCCAGACTGGCCTTACTTTCTACATTGTCTTTCCACAGCTTTTCAGTCTGCTGCCACTCTTTGGTTTAGTATTTCCCTTAACTTCCTTCATCCTCCTTTCTATTGAGATCTTATTGAAGGCTAAGTTTTGGAAATCATTGCCTGTATTTGTATATATTGCGAGTGTTTCTGTACATCTCCAGCTTTTTACATAGCCTTGCTATGTCTTTTTTAGTTGCTGCTCTCGGTTTTTAGCTTTTGCCTTGACTTCCTTAATCTTGCTCCCTAGTTAAGTTTTCTTTCTAAGTCGAAGGGTTTCCAGAGTGGCCGTGCTTTCTACATTGTCTTTCTACGACTGTTTTAGTTTGCTGCCCTGGGTTATTAGTTTTGCCCTTTACTTCCTTAACCTTCCTCAAAATTTCAATGTTCATATGAAGTCTGAGGATTTCATATAGTGTTGTCTTCAAGAGTTTTGTGTCATTCCTTCTTACTTACTTGTATTGTTCTATATTTTTTTCCTCTGTTTCTTCAATCTCTGTCGGTTTTTCACTTTTTGACATTCATTCTTGGTCTTCCTTTCGGTTGTAGTCATTCTGTCTTGGTTTGCGTCTTTATGCTGGCTTTTTACATTGTCTTTGCACAGCTGTTTCAGTCTGCTGCCACTCTTTTGTTTCGTATTTCCCTTGACTTCCTTCATCCTCCTTTCTATTGAGATCATATTGAAGGCTAAGTTTTTGGAATCATTTCCTGTATTTGTAGGTATTGCTAGATTTGCTCTTGATCTCCAGCTTTTTGCACAGCCTTGCTATGTCTGTTTTAGTGTGCTGCCCTCAGTTTTTCGTTTTTGCCTTGGTTTCCTGAATCTTCCTCCCTGTTTCAAGGTTCATTTGAAGTGTAAGGTTTTGAAATCGCTGTCTTCAAGAGTTTTGTGTCATTCCTTAGGTTGTTAGTATTCTAGATTTTCTTTCAAAATCTCTCTTTTAGTTCGTGGTCCTTGTATTTCCCTATAGTTTTTCTTTTGTTCCCTAATCTCGGTTGGTTTTTCACTTGTCAACGTTCATGTCTTCTTCTTCTATTCTATTCTAGCCACTTTTTGTTGTTTTTCCAGAACACCGTGGCTTTGTACATTGTCTTTTAACATCTCATTTTAGTTTGCTGTCACTGTTTTTTTTCGTTTGTAAAATCAAGGCAAATGCAGGGTCGTGCACCTGGGGAGGAACAAGCTCATGCAGCAATACAGCCTTGGGAGGGACAAGCTGAAGTGCAGCTCTGCGGAGAGGGACCTGGTCATCTTGGTGTACGACAGGTTAACCATGTGCCAGCAGTGTGCCCTGGCTGCCAAGAAAGCCAATGGGATCCTGGGGTGCATCAAAAAGAGTGTGGCCATCAGTACGAGGGAGGTTCTACTTCCCCTCTACACTGCCCTGGTGAGGCCTCATCTGGAGTACTGTGTCCAGTTCTGGGCTCCCCAGTTCAAGAAAGATGAAGGGCTACTGGAGAGAGCCCAGCAGAGCGCTACAAGGATGATGAGGGGACTGGAACATCTCCCCTAGGAGGAGAGGCTGATGGAGCTGGGTTTGTTCAGCCTGAAGAAGAGGAGGCTGCGAGGGGACCTAATAAATGCTTACAAATATCTGAAGGGTGGGTGTCAGGACAGGGCCAAGCTCTTTTCAGTGGTGCCCATTGACAGGACAAGGGGCAATGGGCACAAACTGAGGCACAGGAAGTTCCGTCTGAACATGAGGAAGAACTTCTTCCCTCTGAGGGTGACGGAGCACTGGAACAGGCTGCCCAGGGAGGTTGTGGATTCTCCTTCTCTAGAGATATTCAAGACCCGCCTGGACAAGGTCCTGTGCAGCCTGCTGTAGGTGACCCTGCTTCAGCAGGAGGGTTGGACAAGATGACCCACAGAGGTCCCTTCCAATCCCTACTATTCTGAGTTTCTGTGATTCTGTAACACGGGGGCTTTGTACATTGTCTTTCTACATCTCATTTTAGTTTGCTGCCACTCTTTTGTTTCGTTTGTCCCTTCACTTCCTTCATCCTCCTCCCTACTGAGATCTTCTTGAAGGCTAAGTTTTGGAAATCATTGTCTATATTTGTAGGTATTGCGAGTTTTGCTACAGATCTCCAGCTTTTTGCATTGTCTTTCTATGTCTGTTTTAGAGTGCTGCCCTCAGATTTTTAGCTTTTGCCTTGACTTCCTGAATCTTGCTCCCTAGCTAAGTTTTCTTTCTAAGTCGAAGGGTTTCCAGAGTGGCCGTGCTTTCTACATTGTCTTTCTACAGCTGTTTTAGTTTGCTGCCCTGGGTTATTAGTTTTGCCCTTTACTTCCTTAATCTTTCTCCCAACTTCAGTGTTCATATGAAGTCTGAGGATTTCATATACTGTTGTCTTCAAGAGTTTTGTGTCATTCCTTAGTACTTACCTGTATTGTTCTATTTTTTTTCCTCTGTTTCTTTAATCTCTGTCGGTTTTTCACTTTTTGACATTCATTTCATGGTCTTCCTTTCGGTTGTAGTCATTCTGTCTTGGTTTGCGTCTTTATGCTGGCTTTTTACATTGTCTTTCCACAGTTGTTTCAGTCTGCTGCCACTCTTTTATTTAGTCCTTCCCTTGATTTCCTTCATCCTCCTCCCTACTGAGATCTTCTTGAAGGCTAAGTTTTGGAAATCATTGCCTATATGTGTAGGTATTGCTAGTTTTGCTATAGATCTCCAGCTTTTTGCATTGTCTTTCTATGTCTGTTTTAGTGTGCTGCCCTCAGATTTTGAGTTTTTGCCTTGACTTCCTTAATCTTCCTCCTTAGTTAAGTTTTCTTTCTAAGTGGAAGCGTTTCCAGACTGGCCTTACTTTCTACATTGTCTTTCCACAGCTTTTCAGTCTGCTGCCACTCTTTGGTTTAGTATTTCCCTTAACTTCCTTCATCCTCCTTTCTATTGAGATCTTATTGAAGGCTAAGTTTTGGAAATCATTGCCTGTATTTGTATATATTGCGAGTGTTTCTGTACATCTCCAGCTTTTTACATAGCCTTGCTATGTCTTTTTTAGTTGCTGCTCTCGGTTTTTAGCTTTTGCCTTGACTTCCTTAATCTTGCTCCCTAGTTAAGTTTTCTTTCTAAGTCGAAGGGTTTCCAGAGTGGCCGTGCTTTCTACATTGTCTTTCTACGACTGTTTTAGTTTGCTGCCGTGGGTTATTAGTTTTGCCCTTTACTTCCTTAATCTTCCTCAAAATTTCAATGTTCATATGAAGTCTGAGGATTTCATATATTGTTGTCTTCAAGAGTTTTGTGTCATTCCTTCTTACTTACTTGTATCGTTCTATTTTTTTTTCCTCTGTTTCTTCAATCTCTGTCGGTTTTTCACTTTTTGCCATTCATTTCTTGGTCTTCCTTTCGGTTGTACTCATTCTGTCTTGGTTTGCGTCTTTATGCTGGCTTTTTACATTGTCTTTGCACAGCTGTTTCAGTCTGCTGCCACTCTTTTGTTTCGTATTTCCCTTGACTTCCTTCATCCTCCTTTCTATTGAGATCATATTGAAGGCTAAGTTTTTGGAATCATTTCCTGTATTTGTAGGTATTGCTAGATTTGCTCTTGATCTCCAGCTTTTTGCACAGCCTTGCTATGTCTGTTTTAGTGTGCTGCCCTCAGTTTTTCGTTTTTGCCTTGGTTTCCTGAATCTTCCTCCCTGTTTCAAGGTTCATTTGAAGTGTAAGGTTTTGAAATCGCTGTCTTCAAGAGTTTTGTGTCATTCCTTAGGTTGTTAGTATTATCGATTTTCTTTCAAAATCTCTCTTTTAGTTCGTGGTCCTTGTATTTGCCTATAGTTTTTCTTTTGTTCCCTAATCTCGGTTGGTTTTTCACTTGTCAACGTTCATGTCTTCTTCTTCTATTCTATTCTAGCCACTTTTTGTTGTTTTTCCAGAACACCGTGGCTTTGTACATTGTCTTTTAACATCTCATTTTAGTTTGCTGTCACTGTTTTTTTTCGTTTGTAAAATCAAGGCAAATGCAGGGTCCTGCACCTGTGGAGGAACAAGCTCATGCAGCAATACAGCCTTGGGAGGGACCTGCTGAAGTGCAGCTCTGCGGAGAGGGCCCTGGTCGTCTTGGTGTACGACAGGTTAACCATGTGCCAGCAGTGTGCCCTGGCTGCCAAGAAAGCCAATGGGATCCTGGGGTGCATCAAAAAGAGTGTGGCCATCAGTACGAGGGAGGTTCTGCTTCCCCTCTACACTGCCCTGGTGAGGCCTCATCTGGAGTACTGTGTCCAGTTCTGGGCTCCCCAGTTCAAGAAAGATGAAGGGCTACTGGAGAGAGCCCAGCAGAGCGCTACAAGGATGATGAGGGGACTGGAACATCTCCCCTAGGAGGAGAGGCTGATGGAGCTGGGTTTGTTCAGCCTGAAGAAGAGGAGGCTGCGAGGGGACCTAATAAATGCTTACAAATATCTGAAGGGTGGGTGTCAGGACAGGGCCAAGCTCTTTTCAGTGGTGCCCATTGACAGGACAAGGGGCAATGGGCACAAACTGAGGCACAGGAAGTTCCGTCTGAACATGAGGAAGAACTTCTTCCCTCTGAGGGTGACGGAGCACTGGAACAGGCTGCCCAGGGAGGTTGTGGATTCTCCTTCTCTAGAGATATTCAAGACCCGCCTGGACAAGGTCCTGTGCAGCCTGCTGTAGGTGACCCTGCTTCAGCAGGAGGGTTGGACAAGATGACCCACAGAGGTCCCTTCCAATCCCTACTATTCTGAGTTTCTGTGATTCTGTAACACGGGGGCTTTGTACATTGTCTTTCTACATCTCATTTTAGTTTGCTGCCACTCTTTTGTTTCGTTTGTCCCTTCACTTCCTTCATCCTCCTCCCTACTGAGATCTTCTTGAAGGCTAAGTTTTGGAAATCATTGTCTATATTTGTAGGTATTGCGAGTTTTGCTACAGATCTGCAGCTTTTTGCATTGTCTTTCTATGTCTGTTTTAGAGTGCTGCCCTCAGATTTTTAGCTTTTGCCTTGACTTCCTTAATCTTGCTCCCTAGCTAAGTTTTCTTTCTAAGTCGAAGGGTTTCCAGAGTGGCCGTGCTTTCTACATTGTCTTTCTACAGCTGTTTTAGTTTGCTGCCCTGGGTTATTAGTTTTGCCCTTTACTTCCTTAATCTTTCTCCCAACTTCAGTGTTCATATGAAGTCTGAGGATTTCATATATTGTTGTCTTCAAGAGTTTTGTGTCATTCCTTAGTACTTACCTGTATTGTTCTATTTTTTTTCCTCTGTTTCTTTAATCTCTTTCGGTTTTTCACTTTTTGACATTCATGTCATGGTCTTCCTTTCTGTTGTACTCATTCTGTCTTGGTTTGCGTCTTTATGCTGGCTTTTTACATTGTCTTTCCACAGTTGTTTCAGTCTGCTGCCACTCTTTTGTTTAGTCCTTCCCTTGACTTCCTTCATCCTCCTCCCTACTGAGATCTTATTGAAGGCTAAGTTTTGGAAATCATTGCCTATATGTGTAGGTATTGCTAGTTTTGCGATAGATCTCCAGCTTTTTGCATTGTTTTTCTATGTCTGTTTTAGTGTGCTGCCCTCAGATTTTGAGTTTTTGCCTTGACTTCCTTAATCTTCCTCCTTAGTTAAGTTTTCTTTCTAAGTGGAAGCGTTTCCAGACTGGCCTTACTTTCTACATTGTCTTTCCACAGCTTTTCAGTCTGCTGCCACTCTTTTGTTTCGTATTTCCCTTGACTTCCTTCATCCTCCTTTCTATTGAGATCATATTGAAGGCTAAGTTTTTGGAATCATTTCCTGTATTTGTATATATTGCGAGTGTTTCTGTACATCTCCAGCTTTTTACATAGCCTTGCTATGTCTTTTTTAGTTGCTGCTCTCGGTTTTTAGCTTTTGCCTTGACTTCCTTAATCTTGCCCCCTAGTTAAGTTTTCTTTCTAAGTCGAAGGGTTTCCAGAGTGGCCGTGCTTTCTACATTGTCTTTCTACGACTGTTTTAGTTTGCTGCCCTGGGTTATTAGTTTTGCCCTTTACTTCCTTAACCTTCCTCAAAATTTCAATGTTCATATGAAGTCTGAGGATTTCATATATTGTTGTCTTCAAGAGTTTTGTGTCATTCCTTCTTACTTACTTGTATTGTTCTATTTTTTTTTCCTCTGTTTCTTCAATCTCTGTCGGTTTTTCACTTTTTGCCATTCATTTCTTGGTCTTCCTTTCGGTTGTACTCATTCTGTCTTGGTTTGCGTCTTTATGCTGGCTTTTTACATTGTCTTTGCACAGCTGTTTCAGTCTGCTGCCACTCTTTTGTTTCGTATTTCCCTTGACTTCCTTCATCCTCCTTTCTATTGAGATCATATTGAAGGCTAAGTTTTTGGAATCATTTCCTGTATTTGTAGGTATTGCTAGATTTGCTCTTGATCTCCAGCTTTTTGCACAGCCTTGCTATGTCTGTTTTAGTGTGCTGCCCTCAGTTTTTCGTTTTTGCCTTGGTTTCCTGAATCTTCCTCCCTGTTTCAAGGTTCATTTGAAGTGTAAGGTTTTGAAATCGCTGTCTTCAAGAGTTTTGTGTCATTCCTTAGGTTGTTAGTATTATCGATTTTCTTTCAAAATCTCTCTTTTAGTTCGTGGTCCTTGTATTTGCCTATAGTTTTTCTTTTGTTCCCTAATCTCGGTTGGTTTTTCACTTGTCAACGTTCATGTCTTCTTCTTCTATTCTATTCTAGCCACTTTTTGTTGTTTTTCCAGAACACCGTGGCTTTGTACATTGTCTTTTAACATCTCATTTTAGTTTGCTGTCACTGTTTTTTTTCGTTTGTAAAATCAAGGCAAATGCAGGGTCGTGCACCTGGGGAGGAACAAGCTCATGCAGCAATACAGCCTTGGGAGGGACATGCTGAAGTGCAGCTCTGCGGAGAGGGACCTGGTCATCTTGGTGTACGACAGGTTAACCATGTGCCAGCAGTGTGCCCTGGCTGCCAAGAAAGCCAATGGGATCCTGGGGTGCATCAAAAAGAGTGTGGCCATCAGTACGAGGGAGGTTCTACTTCCCCTCTACACTGCCCTGGTGAGGCCTCATCTGGAGTACTGTGTCCAGTTCTGGGCTCCCCAGTTCAAGAAAGATGAAGGGCTACTGGAGAGAGCCCAGCAGAGCGCTACAAGGATGATGAGGGGACTGGAACATCTCCCCTAGGAGGAGAGGCTGATGGAGCTGGGTTTGTTCAGCCTGAAGAAGAGGAGGCTGCGAGGGGACCTAATAAATGCTTACAAATATCTGAAGGGTGGGTGTCAGGACAGGGCCAAGCTCTTTTCAGTGGTGCCCATTGACAGGACAAGGGGCAATGGGCACAAACTGAGGCACAGGAAGTTCCGTCTGAACATGAGGAAGAACTTCTTCCCTCTGAGGGTGACGGAGCACTGGAACAGGCTGCCCAGGGAGGTTGTGGATTCTCCTTCTCTAGAGATATTCAAGACCCGCCTGGACAAGGTCCTGTGCAGCCTGCTGTAGGTGACCCTGCTTCAGCAGGAGGGTTGGACAAGATGACCCACAGAGGTCCCTTCCAATCCCTACTATTCTGAGTTTCTGTGATTCTGTAACACGGGGGCTTTGTACATTGTCTTTCTACATCTCATTTTAGTTTGCTGCCACTCTTTTGTTTCGTTTGTCCCTTCACTTCCTTCATCCTCCTCCCTACTGAGATCTTCTTGAAGGCTAAGTTTTGGAAATCATTGTCTATATTTGTAGGTATTGCGAGTTTTGCTACAGATCTGCAGCTTTTTGCATTGTCTTTCTATGTCTGTTTTAGAGTGCTGCCCTCAGATTTTTAGCTTTTGCCTTGACTTCCTTAATCTTGCTCCCTAGCTAAGTTTTCTTTCTAAGTCGAAGGGTTTCCAGAGTGGCCGTGCTTTCTACATTGTCTTTCTACAGCTGTTTTAGTTTGCTGCCCTGGGTTATTAGTTTTGCCCTTTACTTCCTTAATCTTTCTCCCAACTTCAGTGTTCATATGAAGTCTGAGGATTTCATATATTGTTGTCTTCAAGAGTTTTGTGTCATTCCTTAGTACTTACCTGTATTGTTCTATTTTTTTTCCTCTGTTTCTTTAATCTCTGTCGGTTTTTCACTTTTTGACATTCATTTCATGGTCTTCCTTTCGGTTGTACTCATTCTGTCTTGGTTTGCGTCTTTATGCTGGCTTTTTACATTGTCTTTCCACAGTTGTTTCAGTCTGCTGCCACTCTTTTATTTAGTCCTTCCCTTGATTTCCTTCATCCTCCTCCCTACTGAGATCTTCTTGAAGGCTAAGTTTTGGAAATCATTGCCTATATGTGTAGGTATTGCTAGTTTTGCGATAGATCTCCAGCTTTTTGCATTGTCTTTCTATGTCTGTTTTAGTGTGCTGCCCTCAGATTTTGAGTTTTTGCCTTGACTTCCTTAATCTTCCTCCTTAGTTAAGTTTTCTTTCTAAGTGGAAGTGTTTCCAGACTGGCCTTACTTTCTACATTGTCTTTCCACAGCTTTTCAGTCTGCTGCCACTCTTTGGTTTAGTATTTCCCTTAACTTCCTTCATCCTCCTTTCTATTGAGATCTTATTGAAGGCTAAGTTTTGGAAATCATTGCCTGTATTTGTATATATTGCGAGTGTTTCTGTACATCTCCAGCTTTTTACATAGCCTTGCTATGTCTTTTTTAGTTGCTGCTCTCGGTTTTTAGCTTTTGCCTTGACTTCCTTAATCTTGCTCCCTAGTTAAGTTTTCTTTCTAAGTCGAAGGGTTTCCAGAGTGGCCGTGCTTTCTACATTGTCTTTCTACGACTGTTTTAGTTTGCTGCCGTGGGTTATTAGTTTTGCCCTTTACTTCCTTAACCTTCCTCAAAATTTCAATGTTCATATGAAGTCTGAGGATTTCATATAGTGTTGTCTTCAAGAGTTTTGTGTCATTCCTTCTTACTTACTTGTATTGTTCTATATTTTTTTCCTCTGTTTCTTCAATCTCTGTCGGTTTTTCACTTTTTGACATTCATTCTTGGTCTTCCTTTCGGTTGTAGTCATTCTGTCTTGGTTTGCGTCTTTATGCTGGCTTTTTACATTGTCTTTCCACAGTTGTTTCAGTCTGCTGCCACTCTTTTGTTTCGTATTTCCCTTGACTTCCTTCATCCTCCTTTCTATTGAGATCATATTGAAGGCTAAGTTTTTGGAATCATTTCCTGTATTTGTAGGTATTGCTAGATTTGCTCTTGATCTCCAGCTTTTTGCACAGCCTTGCTATGTCTGTTTTAGTGTGCTGCCCTCAGTTTTTCGTTTTTGCCTTGGTTTCCTGAATCTTCCTCCCTGTTTCAAGGTTCATTTGAAGTGTAAGGTTTTGAAATCGCTGTCTTCAAGAGTTTTGTGTCATTCCTTAGGTTGTTAGTATTATCGATTTTCTTTCAAAATCTCTCTTTTAGTTCGTGGTCCTTGTATTTGCCTATAGTTTTTCTTTTGTTCCCTAATCTCGGTTGGTTTTTCACTTGTCAACGTTCATGTCTTCTTCTTCTATTCTATTCTAGCCACTTTTTGTTGTTTTTCCAGAACACCGTGGCTTTGTACATTGTCTTTTAACATCTCATTTTAGTTTGCTGTCACTGTTTTTTTTCGTTTGTAAAATCAAGGCAAATGCAGGGTCGTGCACCTGGGGAGGAACAAGCTCATGCAGCAATACAGCCTTGGGAGGGACATGCTGAAGTGCAGCTCTGCGGAGAGGGACCTGGTCATCTTGGTGTACGACAGGTTAACCATGTGCCAGCAGTGTGCCCTGGCTGCCAAGAAAGCCAATGGGATCCTGGGGTGCATCAAAAAGAGTGTGGCCATCAGTACGAGGGAGGTTCTACTTCCCCTCTACACTGCCCTGGTGAGGCCTCATCTGGAGTACTGTGTCCAGTTCTGGGCTCCCCAGTTCAAGAAAGATGAAGGGCTACTGGAGAGAGCCCAGCAGAGCGCTACAAGGATGATGAGGGGACTGGAACATCTCCCCTAGGAGGAGAGGCTGATGGAGCTGGGTTTGTTCAGCCTGAAGAAGAGGAGGCTGCGAGGGGACCTAATAAATGCTTACAAATATCTGAAGGGTGGGTGTCAGGACAGGGCCAAGCTCTTTTCAGTGGTGCCCATTGACAGGACAAGGGGCAATGGGCACAAACTGAGGCACAGGAAGTTCCGTCTGAACATGAGGAAGAACTTCTTCCCTCTGAGGGTGACGGAGCACTGGAACAGGCTGCCCAGGGAGGTTGTGGATTCTCCTTCTCTAGAGATATTCAAGACCCGCCTGGACAAGGTCCTGTGCAGCCTGCTGTAGGTGACCCTGCTTCAGCAGGAGGGTTGGACAAGATGACCCACAGAGGTCCCTTCCAATCCCTACTATTCTGAGTTTCTGTGATTCTGTAACACGGGGGCTTTGTACATTGTCTTTCTACATCTCATTTTAGTTTGCTGCCACTCTTTTGTTTCGTTTGTCCCTTCACTTCCTTCATCCTCCTCCCTACTGAGATCTTCTTGAAGGCTAAGTTTTGGAAATCATTGTCTATATTTGTAGGTATTGCGAGTTTTGCTACAGATCTCCAGCTTTTTGCATTGTCTTTCTATGTCTGTTTTAGAGTGCTGCCCTCAGATTTTTAGCTTTTGCCTTGACTTCCTTAATCTTGCTCCCTAGCTAAGTTTTCTTTCTAAGTCGAAGGGTTTCCAGAGTGGCCGTGCTTTCTACATTGTCTTTCTACAGCTGTTTTAGTTTGCTGCCCTGGGTTATTAGTTTTGCCCTTTACTTCCTTAATCTTTCTCCCAACTTCAGTGTTCATATGAAGTCTGAGGATTTCATATATTGTTGTCTTCAAGAGTTTTGTGTCATTCCTTAGTACTTACCTGTATTGTTCTATTTTTTTTCCTCTGTTTCTTTAATCTCTGTCGGTTTTTCACTTTTTGACATTCATTTCATGGTCTTCCTTTCGGTTGTACTCATTCTGTCTTGGTTTGCGTCTTTATGCTGGCTTTTTACATTGTCTTTCCACAGTTGTTTCAGTCTGCTGCCACTCTTTTATTTAGTCCTTCCCTTGATTTCCTTCATCCTCCTCCCTACTGAGATCTTCTTGAAGGCTAAGTTTTGGAAATCATTGCCTATATGTGTAGGTATTGCTAGTTTTGCGATAGATCTCCAGCTTTTTGCATTGTCTTTCTATGTCTGTTTTAGTGTGCTGCCCTCAGATTTTGAGTTTTTGCCTTGACTTCCTTAATCTTCCTCCTTAGTTAAGTTTTCTTTCTAAGTGGAAGTGTTTCCAGACTGGCCTTACTTTCTACATTGTCTTTCCACAGCTTTTCAGTCTGCTGCCACTCTTTGGTTTAGTATTTCCCTTAACTTCCTTCATCCTCCTTTCTATTGAGATCTTATTGAAGGCTAAGTTTTGGAAATCATTGCCTGTATTTGTATATATTGCGAGTGTTTCTGTACATCTCCAGCTTTTTACATAGCCTTGCTATGTCTTTTTTAGTTGCTGCTCTCGGTTTTTAGCTTTTGCCTTGACTTCCTTAATCTTGCTCCCTAGTTAAGTTTTCTTTCTAAGTCGAAGGGTTTCCAGAGTGGCCGTGCTTTCTACATTGTCTTTCTACGACTGTTTTAGTTTGCTGCCGTGGGTTATTAGTTTTGCCCTTTACTTCCTTAACCTTCCTCAAAATTTCAATGTTCATATGAAGTCTGAGGATTTCATATAGTGTTGTCTTCAAGAGTTTTGTGTCATTCCTTCTTACTTACTTGTATTGTTCTATATTTTTTTCCTCTGTTTCTTCAATCTCTGTCGGTTTTTCACTTTTTGACATTCATTCTTGGTCTTCCTTTCGGTTGTAGTCATTCTGTCTTGGTTTGCGTCTTTATGCTGGCTTTTTACATTGTCTTTCCACAGTTGTTTCAGTCTGCTGCCACTCTTTTGTTTCGTATTTCCCTTGACTTCCTTCATCCTCCTTTCTATTGAGATCATATTGAAGGCTAAGTTTTTGGAATCATTTCCTGTATTTGTAGGTATTGCTAGATTTGCTCTTGATCTCCAGCTTTTTGCACAGCCTTGCTATGTCTGTTTTAGTGTGCTGCCCTCAGTTTTTCGTTTTTGCCTTGGTTTCCTGAATCTTCCTCCCTGTTTCAAGGTTCATTTGAAGTGTAAGGTTTTGAAATCGCTGTCTTCAAGAGTTTTGTGTCATTCCTTAGGTTGTTAGTATTCTAGATTTTCTTTCAAAATCTCTCTTTTAGTTCGTGGTCCTTGTATTTCCCTATAGTTTTTCTTTTGTTCCCTAATCTCGGTTGGTTTTTCACTTGTCAACGTTCATGTCTTCTTCTTCTATTCTATTCTAGCCACTTTTTGTTGTTTTTCCAGAACACCGTGGCTTTGTACATTGTCTTTTAACATCTCATTTTAGTTTGCTGTCACTGTTTTTTTTCGTTTGTAAAATCAAGGCAAATGCAGGGTCGTGCACCTGGGGAGGAACAAGCTCATGCAGCAATACAGCCTTGGGAGGGACAAGCTGAAGTGCAGCTCTGCGGAGAGGGACCTGGTCATCTTGGTGTACGACAGGTTAACCATGTGCCAGCAGTGTGCCCTGGCTGCCAAGAAAGCCAATGGGATCCTGGGGTGCATCAAAAAGAGTGTGGCCATCAGTACGAGGGAGGTTCTACTTCCCCTCTACACTGCCCTGGTGAGGCCTCATCTGGAGTACTGTGTCCAGTTCTGGGCTCCCCAGTTCAAGAAAGATGAAGGGCTACTGGAGAGAGCCCAGCAGAGTGCTACAAGGATGATGAGGGGACTGGAACATCTCCCCTAGGAGGAGAGGCTGATGGAGCTGGGTTTGTTCAGCCTGAAGAAGAGGAGGCTGCGAGGGGACCTAATAAATGCTTACAAATATCTGAAGGGTGGGTGTCAGGACAGGGCCAAGCTCTTTTCAGTGGTGCCCATTGACAGGACAAGGGGCAATGGGCACAAACTGAGGCACAGGAAGTTCCGTCTGAACATGAGGAAGAACTTCTTCCCTCTGAGGGTGACGGAGCACTGGAACAGGCTGCCCAGGGAGGTTGTGGATTCTCCTTCTCTAGAGATATTCAAGACCCGCCTGGACAAGGTCCTGTGCAGCCTGCTGTAGGTGACCCTGCTTCAGCAGGAGGGTTGGACAAGATGACCCACAGAGGTCCCTTCCAATCCCTACTATTCTGAGTTTCTGTGATTCTGTAACACGGGGGCTTTGTACATTGTCTTTCTACATCTCATTTTAGTTTGCTGCCACTCTTTTGTTTCGTTTGTCCCTTCACTTCCTTCATCCTCCTCCCTACTGAGATCTTCTTGAAGGCTAAGTTTTGGAAATCATTGTCTATATTTGTAGGTATTGCGAGTTTTGCTACAGATCTCCAGCTTTTTGCATTGTCTTTCTATGTCTGTTTTAGAGTGCTGCCCTCAGATTTTTAGCTTTTGCCTTGACTTCCTGAATCTTGCTCCCTAGCTAAGTTTTCTTTCTAAGTCGAAGGGTTTCCAGAGTGGCCGTGCTTTCTACATTGTCTTTCTACAGCTGTTTTAGTTTGCTGCCCTGGGTTATTAGTTTTGCCCTTTACTTCCTTAATCTTTCTCCCAACTTCAGTGTTCATATGAAGTCTGAGGATTTCATATACTGTTGTCTTCAAGAGTTTTGTGTCATTCCTTAGTACTTACCTGTATTGTTCTATTTTTTTTCCTCTGTTTCTTTAATCTCTGTCGGTTTTTCACTTTTTGACATTCATTTCATGGTCTTCCTTTCGGTTGTAGTCATTCTGTCTTGGTTTGCGTCTTTATGCTGGCTTTTTACATTGTCTTTCCACAGTTGTTTCAGTCTGCTGCCACTCTTTTATTTAGTCCTTCCCTTGATTTCCTTCATCCTCCTCCCTACTGAGATCTTCTTGAAGGCTAAGTTTTGGAAATCATTGCCTATATGTGTAGGTATTGCTAGTTTTGCTATAGATCTCCAGCTTTTTGCATTGTCTTTCTATGTCTGTTTTAGTGTGCTGCCCTCAGATTTTGAGTTTTTGCCTTGACTTCCTTAATCTTCCTCCTTAGTTAAGTTTTCTTTCTAAGTGGAAGCGTTTCCAGACTGGCCTTACTTTCTACATTGTCTTTCCACAGCTTTTCAGTCTGCTGCCACTCTTTGGTTTAGTATTTCCCTTAACTTCCTTCATCCTCCTTTCTATTGAGATCTTATTGAAGGCTAAGTTTTGGAAATCATTGCCTGTATTTGTATATATTGCGAGTGTTTCTGTAGATCTCCAGCTTTTTACATAGCCTTGCTATGTCTTTTTTAGTTGCTGCTCTCGGTTTTTAGCTTTTGCCTTGACTTCCTTAATCTTGCTCCCTAGCTAAGTTTTCTTTCTAAGTCGAAGGGTTTCCAGAGTGGCCGTGCTTTCTACATTGTCTTTCTACGACTGTTTTAGTTTGCTGCCGTGGGTTATTAGTTTTGCCCTTTACTTCCTTAACCTTCCTCAAAATTTCAATGTTCATATGAAGTCTGAGGATTTCATATATTGTTGTCTTCAAGAGTTTTGTGTCATTCCTTCTTACTTACTTGTATCGTTCTATTTTTTTTTCCTCTGTTTCTTCAATCTCTGTCGGTTTTTCACTTTTTGCCATTCATTTCTTGGTCTTCCTTTCGGTTGTACTCATTCTGTCTTGGTTTGCGTCTTTATGCTGGCTTTTTACATTGTCTTTGCACAGCTGTTTCAGTCTGCTGCCACTCTTTTGTTTCGTATTTCCCTTGACTTCCTTCATCCTCCTTTCTATTGAGATCATATTGAAGGCTAAGTTTTTGGAATCATTTCCTGTATTTGTAGGTATTGCTAGATTTGCTCTTGATCTCCAGCTTTTTGCACAGCCTTGCTATGTCTGTTTTAGTGTGCTGCCCTCAGTTTTTCGTTTTTGCCTTGGTTTCCTGAATCTTCCTCCCTGTTTCAAGGTTCATTTGAAGTGTAAGGTTTTGAAATCGCTGTCTTCAAGAGTTTTGTGTCATTCCTTAGGTTGTTAGTATTCTAGATTTTCTTTCAAAATCTCTCTTTTAGTTCGTGGTCCTTGTATTTGCCTATAGTTTTTCTTTTGTTCCCTAATCTCGGTTGGTTTTTCACTTGTCAACGTTCATGTCTTCTTCTTCTATTCTATTCTAGCCACTTTTTGTTGTTTTTCCAGAACACCGTGGCTTTGTACATTGTCTTTTAACATCTCATTTTAGTTTGCTGTCACTGTTTTTTTTCATTTGTAAAATCAAGGCAAATGCAGGGTCCTGCACCTGTGGAGGAACAAGCTCATGCAGCAATACAGCCTTGGGAGGGACCTGCTGAAGTGCAGCTCTGCGGAGAGGGCCCTGGTCGTCTTGGTGTACGACAGGTTAACCATGTGCCAGCAGTGTGCCCTGGCTGCCAAGAAAGCCAATGGGATCCTGGGGTGCATCAAAAAGAGTGTGGCCATCAGTACGAGGGAGGTTCTGCTTCCCCTCTACACTGCCCTGGTGAGGCCTCATCTGGAGTACTGTGTCCAGTTCTGGGCTCCCCAGTTCAAGAAAGATGAAGGGCTACTGGAGAGAGCCCAGCAGAGCGCTACAAGGATGATGAGGGGACTGGAACATCTCCCCTAGGAGGAGAGGCTGATGGAGCTGGGTTTGTTCAGCCTGAAGAAGAGGAGGCTGCGAGGGGACCTAATAAATGCTTACAAATATCTGAAGGGTGGGTGTCAGGACAGGGCCAAGCTCTTTTCAGTGGTGCCCATTGACAGGACAAGGGGCAATAGGCACAAACTGAGGCACAGGAAGTTCCGTCTGAACATGAGGAAGAACTTCTTCCCTCTGAGGGTGACGGAGCACTGGAACAGGCTGCCCAGGGAGGTTGTGGATTCTCCTTCTCTAGAGATATTCAAGACCCGCCTGGACAAGGTCCTGTGCAGCCTGCTGTAGGTGACCCTGCTTCAGCAGGAGGGTTGGACAAGATGACCCACAGAGGTCCCTTCCAATCCCTACTATTCTGAGTTTCTGTGATTCTGTAACACGGGGGCTTTGTACATTGTCTTTCTACATCTCATTTTAGTTTGCTGCCACTCTTTTGTTTCGTTTGTCCCTTCACTTCCTTCATCCTCCTCCCTACTGAGATCTTCTTGAAGGCTAAGTTTTGGAAATCATTGTCTATATTTGTAGGTATTGCGAGTTTTGCTACAGATCTCCAGCTTTTTGCATTGTCTTTCTATGTCTGTTTTAGAGTGCTGCCCTCAGATTTTTAGCTTTTGCCTTGACTTCCTGAATCTTGCTCCCTAGCTAAGTTTTCTTTCTAAGTCGAAGGGTTTCCAGAGTGGCCGTGCTTTCTACATTGTCTTTCCACCGCTTTTCAGTCTGCTGCCACTCTTTTGTTTCGTATTTCCCTTGACTTCCTTCATCCTCCTTTCTATTGAGATCATATTGAAGGCTAAGTTTTTGGAATCATTTCCTGTATTTGTATATATTGCGAGTGTTTCTGTACATCTCCAGCTTTTTACATAGCCTTGCTATGTCTTTTTTAGTTGCTGCTCTCGGTTTTTAGCTTTTGCCTTGACTTCCTTAATCTTGCCCCCTAGTTAAGTTTTCTTTCTAAGTCGAAGGGTTTCCAGAGTGGCCGTGCTTTCTACATTGTCTTTCTACGACTGTTTTAGTTTGCTGCCGTGGGTTATTAGTTTTGCCCTTTACTTCCTTAACCTTCCTCAAAATTTCAATGTTCATATGAAGTCTGAGGATTTCATATAGTGTTGTCTTCAAGAGTTTTGTGTCATTCCTTCTTACTTACTTGTATTGTTCTATTTTTTTTTTCCTCTGTTTCTTCAATCTCTGTCGGTTTTTCACTTTTTGACATTCATTCTTGGTCTTCCTTTCGGTTGTAGTCATTCTGTCTTGGTTTGCGTCTTTATGCTGGCTTTTTACATTGTCTTTGCACAGCTGTTTCAGTCTGCTGCCACTCTTTTGTTTCGTATTTCCCTTGACTTCCTTCATCCTCCTTTCTATTGAGATCATATTGAAGGCTAAGTTTTTGGAATCATTTCCTGTATTTGTAGGTATTGCTAGATTTGCTCTTGATCTCCAGCTTTTTGCACAGCCTTGCTATGTCTGTTTTAGTGTGCTGCCCTCAGTTTTTCGTTTTTGCCTTGGTTTCCTGAATCTTCCTCCCTGTTTCAAGGTTCATTTGAAGTGTAAGGTTTTGAAATCGCTGTCTTCAAGAGTTTTGTGTCATTCCTTAGGTTGTTAGTATTCTAGATTTTCTTTCAAAATCTCTCTTTTAGTTCGTGGTCCTTGTATTTGCCTATAGTTTTTCTTTTGTTCCCTAATCTCGGTTGGTTTTTCACTTGTCAACGTTCATGTCTTCTTCTTCTATTCTATTCTAGCCACTTTTTGTTGTTTTTCCAGAACACCGTGGCTTTGTACATTGTCTTTTAACATCTCATTTTAGTTTGCTGTCACTGTTTTTATTCGTTTGTAAAATCAAGGCAAATGCAGGGTCGTGCACCTGGGGAGGAACAAGCTCATGCAGCAATACAGCCTTGGGAGGGACAAGCTGAAGTGCAGCTCTGCGGAGAGGGACCTGGTCATCTTGGTGTACGACAGGTTAACCATGTGCCAGCAGTGTGCCCTGGCTGCCAAGAAAGCCAATGGGATCCTGGGGTGCATCAAAAAGAGTGTGGCCATCAGTACGAGGGAGGTTCTACTTCCCCTCTACACTGCCCTGGTGAGGCCTCATCTGGAGTACTGTGTCCAGTTCTGGGCTCCCCAGTTCAAGAAAGATGAAGGGCTACTGGAGAGAGCCCAGCAGAGTGCTACAAGGATGATGAGGGGACTGGAACATCTCCCCTAGGAGGAGAGGCTGATGGAGCTGGGTTTGTTCAGCCTGAAGAAGAGGAGGCTGCGAGGGGACCTAATAAATGCTTACAAATATCTGAAGGGTGGGTGTCAGGACAGGGCCAAGCTCTTTTCAGTGGTGCCCATTGACAGGACAAGGGGCAATGGGCACAAACTGAGGCACAGGAAGTTCCGTCTGAACATGAGGAAGAACTTCTTCCCTCTGAGGGTGACGGAGCACTGGAACAGGCTGCCCAGGGAGGTTGTGGATTCTCCTTCTCTAGAGATATTCAAGACCCGCCTGGACAAGGTCCTGTGCAGCCTGCTGTAGGTGACCCTGCTTCAGCAGGAGGGTTGGACAAGATGACCCACAGAGGTCCCTTCCAATCCCTACTATTCTGAGTTTCTGTGATTCTGTAACACGGGGGCTTTGTACATTGTCTTTCTACATCTCATTTTAGTTTGCTGCCACTCTTTTGTTTCGTTTGTCCCTTCACTTCCTTCATCCTCCTCCCTACTGAGATCTTCTTGAAGGCTAAGTTTTGGAAATCATTGTCTATATTTGTAGGTATTGCGAGTTTTGCTACGGATCTCCAGCTTTTTGCATTGTCTTTCTATGTCTGTTTTAGAGTGCTGCCCTCAGATTTTTAGCTTTTGCCTTGACTTCCTGAATCTTGCTCCCTAGCTAAGTTTTCTTTCTAAGTCGAAGGGTTTCCAGAGTGGCCGTGCTTTCTACATTGTCTTTCTACAGCTGTTTTAGTTTGCTGCCCTGGGTTATTAGTTTTGCCCTTTACTTCCTTAATCTTTCTCCCAACTTCAGTGTTCATATGAAGTCTGAGGATTTCATATATTGTTGTCTTCAAGAGTTTTATGTCATTCCTTAGTACTTACCTGTATTGTTCTACTTTTTTTTCTCTGTTTCTTTAATCTCTGTCGGTTTTTCACTTTTTGACATTCATTTCATGGTCTTCCTTTCTGTTGTAGTCATTCTGTCTTGGTTTGCGTCTTTATGCTGGCTTTTTACATTGTGTTTGCACAGTTGTTTCAGTCTGCTGCCACTCTTTTATTTAGTCCTTCCCTTGATTTCCTTCATCCTCCTCCCTACTGAGATCTTCTTGAAGGCTAAGTTTTGGAAATCATTGCCTATATGTGTAGGTATTGCTAGTTTTGCTATAGATCTCCAGCTTTTTGCATTGTCTTTCTATGTCTGTTTTAGTGTGCTGCCCTCAGATTTTGAGTTTTTGCCTTGACTTCCTTAATCTTCCTCCTTAGTTAAGTTTTCTTTCTAAGTGGAAGCGTTTCCAGACTGGCCTTACTTTCTACATTGTCTTTCCACAGCTTTTCAGTCTGCTGCCACTCTTTGGTTTAGTATTTCCCTTAACTTCCTCCATCCTCCTTTCTATTGAGATCTTATTGAAGGCTAAGTTTTGGAAATCATTGCCTGTATTTGTATATATTGCGAGTTTTTCTGTAGATCTCCAGCTTTTTACATAGCCTTGCTATGTCTTTTTTAGTTGCTGCTCTCGGTTTTTAGCTTTTGCCTTGACTTCCTTAATCTTGCTCCCTAGTTAAGTTTTCTTTCTAAGTCGAAGGGTTTCCAGAGTGGCCGTGCTTTCTACATTGTCTTTCTACGACTGTTTTAGTTTGCTGCCGTGGGTTATTAGTTTTGCCCTTTACTTCCTTAATCTTCCTCAAAATTTCAATGTTCATATGAAGTCTGAGGATTTCATATATTGTTGTCTTCAAGAGTTTTGTGTCATTCCTTCTTACTTACTTGTATTGTTCTATTTTTTTTTCCTCTGTTTCTTCAATCTCTGTCGGTTTTTCACTTTTTGCCATTCATTTCTTGGTCTTCCTTTCGGTTGTACTCATTCTGTCTTGGTTTGCGTCTTTATGCTGGCTTTTTACATTGTCTTTGCACAGCTGTTTCAGTCTGCTGCCACTCTTTTGTTTCGTATTTCCCTTGACTTCCTTCATCCTCCTTTCTATTGAGATCATATTGAAGGCTAAGTTTTTGGAATCATTTCCTGTATTTGTAGGTATTGCTAGATTTGCTCTTGATCTCCAGCTTTTTGCACAGCCTTGCTATGTCTGTTTTAGTGTGCTGCCCTCAGTTTTTCGTTTTTGCCTTGGTTTCCTGAATCTTCCTCCCTGTTTCAAGGTTCATTTGAAGTGTAAGGTTTTGAAATCGCTGTCTTCAAGAGTTTTGTGTCATTCCTTAGGTTGTTAGTATTCTAGATTTTCTTTCAAAATCTCTCTTTTAGTTCGTGGTCCTTGTATTTGCCTATAGTTTTTCTTTTGTTCCCTAATCTCGGTTGGTTTTTCACTTGTCAACGTTCATGTCTTTTTCTTCTATTCTATTCTAGCCACTTTTTGTTGTTTTTCCAGAACACCGTGGCTTTGTGCATTGTCTTTTAACATCTCATTTTAGTTTGCTGTCACTGTTTTTTTTTCGTTTGTAAAATCAAGGCAAATGCAGGGTCCTGCACCTGTGGAGGAACAAGCTCATGCAGCAATACAGCCTTGGGAGGGACATGCTGAAGTGCAGCTCTGCGGAGAGGGCCCTGGTCGTCTTGGTGTACGACAGGTTAACCATGTGCCAGCAGTGTGCCCTGGCTGCCAAGAAAGCCAATGGGATCCTGGGGTGCATCAAAAAGAGTGTGGCCATCAGTACGAGGGAGGTTCTGCTTCCCCTCTACACTGCCCTGGTGAGGCCTCATCTGGAGTACTGTGTCCAGTTCTGGGCTCCCCAGTTCAAGAAAGATGAAGGGCTACTGGAGAGAGCCCAGCAGAGCGCTACAAGGATGATGAGGGAACTGGAACATCTCCCCTAGGAGGAGAGGCTGATGGAGCTGGGTTTGTTCAGCCTGAAGAAGAGGAGGCTGCGAGGGGACCTAATAAATGCTTACAAATATCTGAAGGGTGGGTGTCAGGACAGGGCCAAGCTCTTTTCAGTGGTGCCCATTGACAGGACAAGGGGCAATGGGCACAAACTGAGGCACAGGAAGTTCCGTCTGAACATGAGGAAGAACTTCTTCCCTCTGAGGGTGACGGAGCACTGGAACAGGCTGCCCAGGGAGGTTGTGGATTCTCCTTCTCTAGAGATATTCAAGACCCGCCTGGACAAGGTCCTGTGCAGCCTGCTGTAGGTGACCCTGCTTCAGCAGGAGGGTTGGACAAGATGACCCACAGAGGTCCCTTCCAATCCCTACTATTCTGAGTTTCTGTGATTCTGTAACACGGGGGCTTTGTACATTGTCTTTCTACATCTCATTTTAGTTTGCTGCCACTCTTTTGTTTCGTTTGTCCCTTCACTTCCTTCATCCTCCTCCCTACTGAGATCTTCTTGAAGGCTAAGTTTTGGAAATCATTGTCTATATTTGTAGGTATTGCGAGTTTTGCTACAGATCTCCAGCTTTTTGCATTGTCTTTCTATGTCTGTTTTAGAGTGCTGCCCTCAGATTTTTAGCTTTTGCCTTGACTTCCTGAATCTTGCTCCCTAGCTAAGTTTTCTTTCTAAGTCGAAGGGTTTCCAGAGTGGCCGTGCTTTCTACATTGTCTTTCTACAGCTGTTTTAGTTTGCTGCCCTGGGTTATTAGTTTTGCCCTTTACTTCCTTAATCTTCCTCCCAATTTCAATGTTCATATGAAGTCTGAGGATTTCATATATTGTTGTCTTCAAGAGTTTTCTGTCATTCCTTAGTACTTACCTGTATTGTTCTATTTTTTTTCCTCTGTTTCTTTAATCTCTGTCGGTTTTTCACTTTTTGACATTCATTTCATGGTCTTCCTTTCTGTTGTAGTCATTCTGTCTTGGTTTGCGTCTTTATGCTGGCTTTTTACATTGTCTTTCCACAGTTGTTTCAGTCTGCTGCCACTCTTTTGTTTAGTCCTTCCCTTGACTTCCTTCATCCTCCTCCCTACTGAGATCTTATTGAAGACTAAGTTTTGGAAATCATTGCCTATATGTGTAGGTATTGCTAGTTTTGCTATAGATCTCCAGCTTTTTGCATTGTCTTTCTATGTCTGTTTTAGTGTGCTGCCCTCAGATTTTGAGTTTTTGCCTTGACTTCCTTAATCTTCCTCCTTAGTTAAGTTTTCTTTCTAAGTGGAAGCGTTTCCAGACTGGCCTTACTTTCTACATTGTCTTTCCACAGCTTTTCAGTCTGCTGCCACTCTTTGGTTTAGTATTTCCCTTAACTTCCTTCATCCTCCTTTCTATTGAGATCTTATTGAAGGCTAAGTTTTGGAAATCATTGCCTGTATTTGTATATATTGCGCGTGTTTCTGTACATCTCCAGCTTTTTACATAGCCTTGCTATGTCTTTTTTAGTTGCTGCTCTCGGTTTTTAGCTTTTGCCTTGACTTCCTTAATCTTGCTCCCTAGTTAAGTTTTCTTTCTAAGTCGAAGGGTTTCCAGAGTGGCCGTGCTTTCTACATTGTCTTTCTATGACTGTTTTAGTTTGCTGCCCTGGGTTATTAGTTTTGCCCTTTACTTCCTTAATCTTCCTCAAAATTTCAATGTTCATATGAAGTCTGAGGATTTCATATATTGTTGTCTTCAAGAGTTTTGTGTCATTCCTTCTTACTTACTTGTATTGTTCTATATTTTTTTCCTCTGTTTCTTCAATCTCTGTCGGTTTTTCACTTTTTGACATTCATTCTTGGTCTTCCTTTCGGTTGTAGTCATTCTGTCTTGGTTTGCGTCTTTATGCTGGCTTTTTACATTGTCTTTCCACAGTTGTTTCAGTCTGCTGCCACTCTTTTGTTTCGTATTTCCCTTGACTTCCTTCATCCTCCTTTCTATTGAGATCATATTGAAGGCTAAGTTTTTGGAATCATTTCCTGTATTTGTAGGTATTGCTAGATTTGCTCTTGATCTCCAGCTTTTTGCACAGCCTTGCTATGTCTGTTTTAGTGTGCTGCCCTCAGTTTTTCGTTTTTGCCTTGGTTTCCTGAGTCTTCCTCCCTGTTTCAAGGTTCATTTGAAGTGTAAGGTTTTGAAATCGCTGTCTTCAAGAGTTTTGTGTCATTCCTTAGGTTGTTAGTATTCTAGATTTTCTTTCAAAATCTCTCTTTTAGTTCGTGGTCCTTGTATTTCCCTATAGTTTTTCTTTTGTTCCCTAATCTCGGTTGGTTTTTCACTTGTCAACGTTCATGTCTTCTTCTTCTATTCTATTCTAGCCACTTTTTGTTGTTTTTCCAGAACACCGTGGCTTTGTACATTGTCTTTTAACATCTCATTTTAGTTTGCTGTCACTGTTTTTTTTCGTTTGTAAAATCAAGGCAAATGCAGGGTCGTGCACCTGGGGAGGAACAAGCTCATGCAGCAATACAGCCTTGGGAGGGACATGCTGAAGTGCAGCTCTGCGGAGAGGGACCTGGTCATCTTGGTGTACGACAGGTTAACCATGTGCCAGCAGTGTGCCCTGGCTGCCAAGAAAGCCAATGGGATCCTGGGGTGCATCAAAAAGAGTGTGGCCATCAGTACGAGGGAGGTTCTACTTCCCCTCTACACTGCCCTGGTGAGGCCTCATCTGGAGTACTGTGTCCAGTTCTGGGCTCCCCAGTTCAAGAAAGATGAAGGGCTACTGGAGAGAGCCCAGCAGAGCGCTACAAGGATGATGAGGGGACTGGAACATCTCCCCTAGGAGGAGAGGCTGATGGAGCTGGGTTTGTTCAGCCTGAAGAAGAGGAGGCTGCGAGGGGACCTAATAAATGCTTACAAATATCTGAAGGGTGGGTGTCAGGACAGGGCCAAGCTCTTTTCAGTGGTGCCCATTGACAGGACAAGGGGCAATGGGCACAAACTGAGGCACAGGAAGTTCCGTCTGAACATGAGGAAGAACTTTTTCCCTCTGAGGGTGACGGAGCACTGGAACAGGCTGCCCAGGGAGGTTGTGGATTCTCCTTCTCTAGAGATATTCAAGACCCGCCTGGACAAGGTCCTGTGCAGCCTGCTGTAGGTGACCCTGCTTCAGCAGGAGGGTTGGACAAGATGACCCACAGAGGTCCCTTCCAATCCCTACTATTCTGAGTTTCTGTGATTCTGTAACACGGGGGCTTTGTACATTGTCTTTCTACATCTCATTTTAGTTTGCTGCCACTCTTTTGTTTCGTTTGTCCCTTCACTTCCTTCATCCTCCTCCCTACTGAGATCTTCTTGAAGGCTAAGTTTTGGAAATCATTGCCTATATTTGTAGGTATTGCGAGTTTTGCTACAGATCTGCAGCTTTTTGCATTGTATTTCTATGTCTGTTTTAGAGTGCTGCCCTCAGATTTTTAGCTTTTGCCTTGACTTCCTTAATCTTGCTCCCTAGCTAAGTTTTCTTTCTAAGTCGAAGGGTTTCCAGAGTGGCCATGCTTTCTACATTGTCTTTCTACAGCTGTTTTAGTTTGCTGCCCTGGGTTATTAGTTTTGCCCTTTACTTCCTTAATCTTTCTCCCAACTTCAGTGTTCATATGAAGTCTGAGGATTTCATATATTGTTGTCTTCAAGAGTTTTGTGTCATTCCTTAGTACTTACCTGTATTGTTCTATTTTTTTTCCTCTGTTTCTTTAATCTCTGTCGGTTTTTCACTTTTTGACATTCATTTCATGGTCTTCCTTTCTGTTGTAGTCATTCTGTCTTGGTTTGCGTCTTTATGCTGGCTTTTTACATTGTCTTTCCACAGTTGTTTCAGTCTGCTGCCACTCTTTTGTTTAGTCCTTCCCTTGACTTCCTTCATCCTCCTCCCTACTGAGATCTTATTGAAGACTAAGTTTTGGAAATCATTGCCTATATGTGTAGGTATTGCTAGTTTTGCTACAGATCTCCAGCTTTTTGCATTGTCTTTCTATGTCTGTTTTAGAGTGCTGCCCTCAGATTTTTAGCTTTTGCCTTGACTTCCTGAATCTTGCTCCCTAGCTAAGTTTTCTTTCTAAGTCGAAGGGTTTCCAGAGTGGCCGTGCTTTCTACATTGTCTTTCCACCGCTTTTCAGTCTGCTGCCACTCTTTTGTTTCGTATTTCCCTTGACTTCCTTCATCCTCCTTTCTATTGAGATCATATTGAAGGCTAAGTTTTTGGAATCATTTCCTGTATTTGTATATATTGCGAGTGTTTCTGTACATCTCCAGCTTTTTACATAGCCTTGCTATGTCTTTTTTAGTTGCTGCTCTCGGTTTTTAGCTTTTGCCTTGACTTCCTTAATCTTGCCCCCTAGTTAAGTTTTCTTTCTAAGTCGAAGGGTTTCCAGAGTGGCCGTGCTTTCTACATTGTCTTTCTACGACTGTTTTAGTTTGCTGCCGTGGGTTATTAGTTTTGCCCTTTACTTCCTTAACCTTCCTCAAAATTTCAATGTTCATATGAAGTCTGAGGATTTCATATAGTGTTGTCTTCAAGAGTTTTGTGTCATTCCTTCTTACTTACTTGTATTGTTCTATTTTTTTTTTCCTCTGTTTCTTCAATCTCTGTCGGTTTTTCACTTTTTGACATTCATTCTTGGTCTTCCTTTCGGTTGTAGTCATTCTGTCTTGGTTTGCGTCTTTATGCTGGCTTTTTACATTGTCTTTGCACAGCTGTTTCAGTCTGCTGCCACTCTTTTGTTTCGTATTTCCCTTGACTTCCTTCATCCTCCTTTCTATTGAGATCATATTGAAGGCTAAGTTTTTGGAATCATTTCCTGTATTTGTAGGTATTGCTAGATTTGCTCTTGATCTCCAGCTTTTTGCACAGCCTTGCTATGTCTGTTTTAGTGTGCTGCCCTCAGTTTTTCGTTTTTGCCTTGGTTTCCTGAATCTTCCTCCCTGTTTCAAGGTTCATTTGAAGTGTAAGGTTTTGAAATCGCTGTCTTCAAGAGTTTTGTGTCATTCCTTAGGTTGTTAGTATTCTAGATTTTCTTTCAAAATCTCTCTTTTAGTTCGTGGTCCTTGTATTTGCCTATAGTTTTTCTTTTGTTCCCTAATCTCGGTTGGTTTTTCACTTGTCAACGTTCATGTCTTCTTCTTCTATTCTATTCTAGCCACTTTTTGTTGTTTTTCCAGAACACCGTGGCTTTGTACATTGTCTTTTAACATCTCATTTTAGTTTGCTGTCACTGTTTTTATTCGTTTGTAAAATCAAGGCAAATGCAGGGTCGTGCACCTGGGGAGGAACAAGCTCATGCAGCAATACAGCCTTGGGAGGGACAAGCTGAAGTGCAGCTCTGCGGAGAGGGACCTGGTCATCTTGGTGTACGACAGGTTAACCATGTGCCAGCAGTGTGCCCTGGCTGCCAAGAAAGCCAATGGGATCCTGGGGTGCATCAAAAAGAGTGTGGCCATCAGTACGAGGGAGGTTCTACTTCCCCTCTACACTGCCCTGGTGAGGCCTCATCTGGAGTACTGTGTCCAGTTCTGGGCTCCCCAGTTCAAGAAAGATGAAGGGCTACTGGAGAGAGCCCAGCAGAGTGCTACAAGGATGATGAGGGGACTGGAACATCTCCCCTAGGAGGAGAGGCTGATGGAGCTGGGTTTGTTCAGCCTGAAGAAGAGGAGGCTGCGAGGGGACCTAATAAATGCTTACAAATATCTGAAGGGTGGGTGTCAGGACAGGGCCAAGCTCTTTTCAGTGGTGCCCATTGACAGGACAAGGGGCAATGGGCACAAACTGAGGCACAGGAAGTTCCGTCTGAACATGAGGAAGAACTTCTTCCCTCTGAGGGTGACGGAGCACTGGAACAGGCTGCCCAGGGAGGTTGTGGATTCTCCTTCTCTAGAGATATTCAAGACCCGCCTGGACAAGGTCCTGTGCAGCCTGCTGTAGGTGACCCTGCTTCAGCAGGAGGGTTGGACAAGATGACCCACAGAGGTCCCTTCCAATCCCTACTATTCTGAGTTTCTGTGATTCTGTAACACGGGGGCTTTGTACATTGTCTTTCTACATCTCATTTTAGTTTGCTGCCACTCTTTTGTTTCGTTTGTCCCTTCACTTCCTTCATCCTCCTCCCTACTGAGATCTTCTTGAAGGCTAAGTTTTGGAAATCATTGTCTATATTTGTAGGTATTGCGAGTTTTGCTACGGATCTCCAGCTTTTTGCATTGTCTTTCTATGTCTGTTTTAGAGTGCTGCCCTCAGATTTTTAGCTTTTGCCTTGACTTCCTGAATCTTGCTCCCTAGCTAAGTTTTCTTTCTAAGTCGAAGGGTTTCCAGAGTGGCCGTGCTTTCTACATTGTCTTTCTACAGCTGTTTTAGTTTGCTGCCCTGGGTTATTAGTTTTGCCCTTTACTTCCTTAATCTTTCTCCCAACTTCAGTGTTCATATGAAGTCTGAGGATTTCATATATTGTTGTCTTCAAGAGTTTTATGTCATTCCTTAGTACTTACCTGTATTGTTCTACTTTTTTTTCTCTGTTTCTTTAATCTCTGTCGGTTTTTCACTTTTTGACATTCATTTCATGGTCTTCCTTTCTGTTGTAGTCATTCTGTCTTGGTTTGCGTCTTTATGCTGGCTTTTTACATTGTGTTTGCACAGTTGTTTCAGTCTGCTGCCACTCTTTTATTTAGTCCTTCCCTTGATTTCCTTCATCCTCCTCCCTACTGAGATCTTCTTGAAGGCTAAGTTTTGGAAATCATTGCCTATATGTGTAGGTATTGCTAGTTTTGCTATAGATCTCCAGCTTTTTGCATTGTCTTTCTATGTCTGTTTTAGTGTGCTGCCCTCAGATTTTGAGTTTTTGCCTTGACTTCCTTAATCTTCCTCCTTAGTTAAGTTTTCTTTCTAAGTGGAAGCGTTTCCAGACTGGCCTTACTTTCTACATTGTCTTTCCACAGCTTTTCAGTCTGCTGCCACTCTTTGGTTTAGTATTTCCCTTAACTTCCTCCATCCTCCTTTCTATTGAGATCTTATTGAAGGCTAAGTTTTGGAAATCATTGCCTGTATTTGTATATATTGCGAGTTTTTCTGTAGATCTCCAGCTTTTTACATAGCCTTGCTATGTCTTTTTTAGTTGCTGCTCTCGGTTTTTAGCTTTTGCCTTGACTTCCTTAATCTTGCTCCCTAGTTAAGTTTTCTTTCTAAGTCGAAGGGTTTCCAGAGTGGCCGTGCTTTCTACATTGTCTTTCTACGACTGTTTTAGTTTGCTGCCGTGGGTTATTAGTTTTGCCCTTTACTTCCTTAATCTTCCTCAAAATTTCAATGTTCATATGAAGTCTGAGGATTTCATATATTGTTGTCTTCAAGAGTTTTGTGTCATTCCTTCTTACTTACTTGTATTGTTCTATTTTTTTTTCCTCTGTTTCTTCAATCTCTGTCGGTTTTTCACTTTTTGCCATTCATTTCTTGGTCTTCCTTTCGGTTGTACTCATTCTGTCTTGGTTTGCGTCTTTATGCTGGCTTTTTACATTGTCTTTGCACAGCTGTTTCAGTCTGCTGCCACTCTTTTGTTTCGTATTTCCCTTGACTTCCTTCATCCTCCTTTCTATTGAGATCATATTGAAGGCTAAGTTTTTGGAATCATTTCCTGTATTTGTAGGTATTGCTAGATTTGCTCTTGATCTCCAGCTTTTTGCACAGCCTTGCTATGTCTGTTTTAGTGTGCTGCCCTCAGTTTTTCGTTTTTGCCTTGGTTTCCTGAATCTTCCTCCCTGTTTCAAGGTTCATTTGAAGTGTAAGGTTTTGAAATCGCTGTCTTCAAGAGTTTTGTGTCATTCCTTAGGTTGTTAGTATTCTAGATTTTCTTTCAAAATCTCTCTTTTAGTTCGTGGTCCTTGTATTTGCCTATAGTTTTTCTTTTGTTCCCTAATCTCGGTTGGTTTTTCACTTGTCAACGTTCATGTCTTTTTCTTCTATTCTATTCTAGCCACTTTTTGTTGTTTTTCCAGAACACCGTGGCTTTGTGCATTGTCTTTTAACATCTCATTTTAGTTTGCTGTCACTGTTTTTTTTTCGTTTGTAAAATCAAGGCAAATGCAGGGTCCTGCACCTGTGGAGGAACAAGCTCATGCAGCAATACAGCCTTGGGAGGGACATGCTGAAGTGCAGCTCTGCGGAGAGGGCCCTGGTCGTCTTGGTGTACGACAGGTTAACCATGTGCCAGCAGTGTGCCCTGGCTGCCAAGAAAGCCAATGGGATCCTGGGGTGCATCAAAAAGAGTGTGGCCATCAGTACGAGGGAGGTTCTGCTTCCCCTCTACACTGCCCTGGTGAGGCCTCATCTGGAGTACTGTGTCCAGTTCTGGGCTCCCCAGTTCAAGAAAGATGAAGGGCTACTGGAGAGAGCCCAGCAGAGCGCTACAAGGATGATGAGGGAACTGGAACATCTCCCCTAGGAGGAGAGGCTGATGGAGCTGGGTTTGTTCAGCCTGAAGAAGAGGAGGCTGCGAGGGGACCTAATAAATGCTTACAAATATCTGAAGGGTGGGTGTCAGGACAGGGCCAAGCTCTTTTCAGTGGTGCCCATTGACAGGACAAGGGGCAATGGGCACAAACTGAGGCACAGGAAGTTCCGTCTGAACATGAGGAAGAACTTCTTCCCTCTGAGGGTGACGGAGCACTGGAACAGGCTGCCCAGGGAGGTTGTGGATTCTCCTTCTCTAGAGATATTCAAGACCCGCCTGGACAAGGTCCTGTGCAGCCTGCTGTAGGTGACCCTGCTTCAGCAGGAGGGTTGGACAAGATGACCCACAGAGGTCCCTTCCAATCCCTACTATTCTGAGTTTCTGTGATTCTGTAACACGGGGGCTTTGTACATTGTCTTTCTACATCTCATTTTAGTTTGCTGCCACTCTTTTGTTTCGTTTGTCCCTTCACTTCCTTCATCCTCCTCCCTACTGAGATCTTCTTGAAGGCTAAGTTTTGGAAATCATTGTCTATATTTGTAGGTATTGCGAGTTTTGCTACAGATCTCCAGCTTTTTGCATTGTCTTTCTATGTCTGTTTTAGAGTGCTGCCCTCAGATTTTTAGCTTTTGCCTTGACTTCCTGAATCTTGCTCCCTAGCTAAGTTTTCTTTCTAAGTCGAAGGGTTTCCAGAGTGGCCGTGCTTTCTACATTGTCTTTCTACAGCTGTTTTAGTTTGCTGCCCTGGGTTATTAGTTTTGCCCTTTACTTCCTTAATCTTCCTCCCAATTTCAATGTTCATATGAAGTCTGAGGATTTCATATATTGTTGTCTTCAAGAGTTTTGTGTCATTCCTTAGTACTTACCTGTATTGTTCTATTTTTTTTCCTCTGTTTCTTTAATCTCTGTCGGTTTTTCACTTTTTGACATTCATTTCATGGTCTTCCTTTCTGTTGTAGTCATTCTGTCTTGGTTTGCGTCTTTATGCTGGCTTTTTACATTGTCTTTCCACAGTTGTTTCAGTCTGCTGCCACTCTTTTGTTTAGTCCTTCCCTTGACTTCCTTCATCCTCCTCCCTACTGAGATCTTATTGAAGACTAAGTTTTGGAAATCATTGCCTATATGTGTAGGTATTGCTAGTTTTGCTATAGATCTCCAGCTTTTTGCATTGTCTTTCTATGTCTGTTTTAGTGTGCTGCCCTCAGATTTTGAGTTTTTGCCTTGACTTCCTTAATCTTCCTCCTTAGTTAAGTTTTCTTTCTAAGTGGAAGCGTTTCCAGACTGGCCTTACTTTCTACATTGTCTTTCCACAGCTTTTCAGTCTGCTGCCACTCTTTGGTTTAGTATTTCCCTTAACTTCCTTCATCCTCCTTTCTATTGAGATCTTATTGAAGGCTAAGTTTTGGAAATCATTGCCTGTATTTGTATATATTGCGCGTGTTTCTGTACATCTCCAGCTTTTTACATAGCCTTGCTATGTCTTTTTTAGTTGCTGCTCTCGGTTTTTAGCTTTTGCCTTGACTTCCTTAATCTTGCTCCCTAGTTAAGTTTTCTTTCTAAGTCGAAGGGTTTCCAGAGTGGCCGTGCTTTCTACATTGTCTTTCTATGACTGTTTTAGTTTGCTGCCCTGGGTTATTAGTTTTGCCCTTTACTTCCTTAATCTTCCTCAAAATTTCAATGTTCATATGAAGTCTGAGGATTTCATATATTGTTGTCTTCAAGAGTTTTGTGTCATTCCTTCTTACTTACTTGTATTGTTCTATATTTTTTTCCTCTGTTTCTTCAATCTCTGTCGGTTTTTCACTTTTTGACATTCATTCTTGGTCTTCCTTTCGGTTGTAGTCATTCTGTCTTGGTTTGCGTCTTTATGCTGGCTTTTTACATTGTCTTTCCACAGTTGTTTCAGTCTGCTGCCACTCTTTTGTTTCGTATTTCCCTTGACTTCCTTCATCCTCCTTTCTATTGAGATCATATTGAAGGCTAAGTTTTTGGAATCATTTCCTGTATTTGTAGGTATTGCTAGATTTGCTCTTGATCTCCAGCTTTTTGCACAGCCTTGCTATGTCTGTTTTAGTGTGCTGCCCTCAGTTTTTCGTTTTTGCCTTGGTTTCCTGAGTCTTCCTCCCTGTTTCAAGGTTCATTTGAAGTGTAAGGTTTTGAAATCGCTGTCTTCAAGAGTTTTGTGTCATTCCTTAGGTTGTTAGTATTCTAGATTTTCTTTCAAAATCTCTCTTTTAGTTCGTGGTCCTTGTATTTCCCTATAGTTTTTCTTTTGTTCCCTAATCTCGGTTGGTTTTTCACTTGTCAACGTTCATGTCTTCTTCTTCTATTCTATTCTAGCCACTTTTTGTTGTTTTTCCAGAACACCGTGGCTTTGTACATTGTCTTTTAACATCTCATTTTAGTTTGCTGTCACTGTTTTTTTTCGTTTGTAAAATCAAGGCAAATGCAGGGTCGTGCACCTGGGGAGGAACAAGCTCATGCAGCAATACAGCCTTGGGAGGGACATGCTGAAGTGCAGCTCTGCGGAGAGGGACCTGGTCATCTTGGTGTACGACAGGTTAACCATGTGCCAGCAGTGTGCCCTGGCTGCCAAGAAAGCCAATGGGATCCTGGGGTGCATCAAAAAGAGTGTGGCCATCAGTACGAGGGAGGTTCTACTTCCCCTCTACACTGCCCTGGTGAGGCCTCATCTGGAGTACTGTGTCCAGTTCTGGGCTCCCCAGTTCAAGAAAGATGAAGGGCTACTGGAGAGAGCCCAGCAGAGCGCTACAAGGATGATGAGGGGACTGGAACATCTCCCCTAGGAGGAGAGGCTGATGGAGCTGGGTTTGTTCAGCCTGAAGAAGAGGAGGCTGCGAGGGGACCTAATAAATGCTTACAAATATCTGAAGGGTGGGTGTCAGGACAGGGCCAAGCTCTTTTCAGTGGTGCCCATTGACAGGACAAGGGGCAATGGGCACAAACTGAGGCACAGGAAGTTCCGTCTGAACATGAGGAAGAACTTCTTCCCTCTGAGGGTGACGGAGCACTGGAACAGGCTGCCCAGGGAGGTTGTGGATTCTCCTTCTCTAGAGATATTCAAGACCCGCCTGGACAAGGTCCTGTGCAGCCTGCTGTAGGTGACCCTGCTTCAGCAGGAGGGTTGGACAAGATGACCCACAGAGGTCCCTTCCAATCCCTACTATTCTGAGTTTCTGTGATTCTGTAACACGGGGGCTTTGTACATTGTCTTTCTACATCTCATTTTAGTTTGCTGCCACTCTTTTGTTTCGTTTGTCCCTTCACTTCCTTCATCCTCCTCCCTACTGAGATCTTCTTGAAGGCTAAGTTTTGGAAATCATTGTCTATATTTGTAGGTATTGCGAGTTTTGCTACAGATCTCCAGCTTTTTGCATTGTCTTTCTATGTCTGTTTTAGAGTGCTGCCCTCAGATTTTTAGCTTTTGCCTTGACTTCCTGAATCTTGCTCCCTAGCTAAGTTTTCTTTCTAAGTCGAAGGGTTTCCAGAGTGGCCATGCTTTCTACATTGTCTTTCTACAGCTGTTTTAGTTTGCTGCCCTGGGTTATTAGTTTTGCCCTTTACTTCCTTAATCTTTCTCCCAACTTCAGTGTTCATATGAAGTCTGAGGATTTCATATATTGTTGTCTTCAAGAGTTTTGTGTCATTCCTTAGTACTTACCTGTATTGTTCTATTTTTTTTCCTCTGTTTCTTTAATCTCTGTCGGTTTTTCACTTTTTGACATTCATTTCATGGTCTTCCTTTCTGTTGTAGTCATTCTGTCTTGGTTTGCGTCTTTATGCTGGCTTTTTACATTGTCTTTCCACAGTTGTTTCAGTCTGCTGCCACTCTTTTGTTTAGTCCTTCCCTTGACTTCCTTCATCCTCCTCCCTACTGAGATCTTATTGAAGACTAAGTTTTGGAAATCATTGCCTATATGTGTAGGTATTGCTAGTTTTGCTATAGATCTCCAGCTTTTTGCATTGTCTTTCTATGTCTGTTTTAGTGTGCTGCCCTCAGATTTTGAGTTTTTGCCTTGACTTCCTTAATCTTCCTCCCTAGTTACGTTTTCTTTCTAAGTGGAAGCGTTTCCAGACTGGCCTTACTTTCTACATTGTCTTTCCACAGCTTTTCAGTCTGCTGCCACTCTTTGGTTTAGTATTTCCCTTAACTTCCTTCATCCTCCTTTCTATTGAGATCTTATTGAAGGCTAAGTTTTGGAAATCATTGCCTGTATTTGTATATATTGCGCGTGTTTCTGTACATCTCCAGCTTTTTACATAGCCTTGCTATGTCTTTTTTAGTTGCTGCTCTCGGTTTTTAGCTTTTGCCTTGACTTCCTTAATCTTGCTCCCTAGTTAAGTTTTCTTTCTAAGTCGAAGGGTTTCCAGAGTGGCCGTGCTTTCTACATTGTCTTTCTACGACTGTTTTAGTTTGCTGCCGTGGGTTATTAGTTTTGCCCTTTACTTCCTTAATCTTCCTCAAAATTTCAATGTTCATATGAAGTCTGAGGATTTCATATATTGTTGTCTTCAAGAGTTTTGTGTCATTCCTTCTTACTTACTTGTATTGTTCTATATTTTTTTCCTCTGTTTCTTCAATCTCTGTCGGTTTTTCACTTTTTGACATTCATTCTTGGTCTTCCTTTCGGTTGTACTCATTCTGTCTTGGTTTGCGTCTTTATGCTGGCTTTTTACATTGTCTTTCCACAGTTGTTTCAGTCTGCTGCCACTCTTTTGTTTAGTCCTTCCCTTGACTTCCTTCATCCTCCTTTCTATTGAGATCATATTGAAGGCTAAGTTTTTGGAATCATTTCCTGTATTTGTAGGTATTGCTAGATTTGCTCTTGATCTCCAGCTTTTTGCACAGCCTTGCTATGTCTGTTTTAGTGTGCTGCCCTCAGTTTTTCGTTTTTGCCTTGGTTTCCTGAGTCTTCCTCCCTGTTTCAAGGTTCATTTGAAGTGTAAGGTTTTGAAATCGCTGTCTTCAAGAGTTTTGTGTCATTCCTTAGGTTGTTAGTATTCTAGATTTTCTTTCAAAATCTCTCTTTTAGTTCGTGGTCCTTGTATTTCCCTATAGTTTTTCTTTTGTTCCCTAATCTCGGTTGGTTTTTCACTTGTCAACGTTCATGTCTTCTTCTTCTATTCTATTCTAGCCACTTTTTGTTGTTTTTCCAGAACACCGTGGCTTTGTACATTGTCTTTTAACATCTCATTTTAGTTTGCTGTCACTGTTTTTTTTCGTTTGTAAAATCAAGGCAAATGCAGGGTCGTGCACCTGGGGAGGAACAAGCTCATGCAGCAATACAGCCTTGGGAGGGACATGCTGAAGTGCAGCTCTGCGGAGAGGGACCTGGTCATCTTGGTGTACGACAGGTTAACCATGTGCCAGCAGTGTGCCCTGGCTGCCAAGAAAGCCAATGGGATCCTGGGGTGCATCAAAAAGAGTGTGGCCATCAGTACGAGGGAGGTTCTACTTCCCCTCTACACTGCCCTGGTGAGGCCTCATCTGGAGTACTGTGTCCAGTTCTGGGCTCCCCAGTTCAAGAAAGATGAAGGGCTACTGGAGAGAGCCCAGCAGAGCGCTACAAGGATGATGAGGGGACTGGAACATCTCCCCTAGGAGGAGAGGCTGATGGAGCTGGGTTTGTTCAGCCTGAAGAAGAGGAGGCTGCGAGGGGACCTAATAAATGCTTACAAATATCTGAAGGGTGGGTGTCAGGACAGGGCCAAGCTCTTTTCAGTGGTGCCCATTGACAGGACAAGGGGCAATGGGCACAAACTGAGGCACAGGAAGTTCCGTCTGAACATGAGGAAGAACTTTTTCCCTCTGAGGGTGACGGAGCACTGGAACAGGCTGCCCAGGGAGGTTGTGGATTCTCCTTCTCTAGAGATATTCAAGACCCGCCTGGACAAGGTCCTGTGCAGCCTGCTGTAGGTGACCCTGCTTCAGCAGGAGGGTTGGACAAGATGACCCACAGAGGTCCCTTCCAATCCCTACTATTCTGAGTTTCTGTGATTCTGTAACACGGGGGCTTTGTACATTGTCTTTCTACATCTCATTTTAGTTTGCTGCCACTCTTTTGTTTCGTTTGTCCCTTCACTTCCTTCATCCTCCTCCCTACTGAGATCTTCTTGAAGGCTAAGTTTTGGAAATCATTGTCTATATTTGTAGGTATTGCGAGTTTTGCTACAGATCTGCAGCTTTTTGCATTGTATTTCTATGTCTGTTTTAGAGTGCTGCCCTCAGATTTTTAGCTTTTGCCTTGACTTCCTTAATCTTGCTCCCTAGCTAAGTTTTCTTTCTAAGTCGAAGGGTTTCCAGAGTGGCCATGCTTTCTACATTGTCTTTCTACAGCTGTTTTAGTTTGCTGCCCTGGGTTATTAGTTTTGCCCTTTACTTCCTTAATCTTTCTCCCAACTTCAGTGTTCATATGAAGTCTGAGGATTTCATATATTGTTGTCTTCAAGAGTTTTGTGTCATTCCTTAGTACTTACCTGTATTGTTCTATTTTTTTTCCTCTGTTTCTTTAATCTCTGTCGGTTTTTCACTTTTTGACATTCATTTCATGGTCTTCCTTTCTGTTGTAGTCATTCTGTCTTGGTTTGCGTCTTTATGCTGGCTTTTTACATTGTCTTTCCACAGTTGTTTCAGTCTGCTGCCACTCTTTTGTTTAGTCCTTCCCTTGACTTCCTTCATCCTCCTCCCTACTGAGATCTTATTGAAGACTAAGTTTTGGAAATCATTGCCTATATGTGTAGGTATTGCTAGTTTTGCTACAGATCTCCAGCTTTTTGCATTGTCTTTCTATGTCTGTTTTAGAGTGCTGCCCTCAGATTTTTAGCTTTTGCCTTGACTTCCTGAATCTTGCTCCCTAGCTAAGTTTTCTTTCTAAGTCGAAGGGTTTCCAGAGTGGCCGTGCTTTCTACATTGTCTTTCCACCGCTTTTCAGTCTGCTGCCACTCTTTTGTTTCGTATTTCCCTTGACTTCCTTCATCCTCCTTTCTATTGAGATCATATTGAAGGCTAAGTTTTTGGAATCATTTCCTGTATTTGTATATATTGCGAGTGTTTCTGTACATCTCCAGCTTTTTACATAGCCTTGCTATGTCTTTTTTAGTTGCTGCTCTCGGTTTTTAGCTTTTGCCTTGACTTCCTTAATCTTGCCCCCTAGTTAAGTTTTCTTTCTAAGTCGAAGGGTTTCCAGAGTGGCCGTGCTTTCTACATTGTCTTTCTACGACTGTTTTAGTTTGCTGCCGTGGGTTATTAGTTTTGCCCTTTACTTCCTTAACCTTCCTCAAAATTTCAATGTTCATATGAAGTCTGAGGATTTCATATAGTGTTGTCTTCAAGAGTTTTGTGTCATTCCTTCTTACTTACTTGTATTGTTCTATTTTTTTTTTCCTCTGTTTCTTCAATCTCTGTCGGTTTTTCACTTTTTGACATTCATTCTTGGTCTTCCTTTCGGTTGTAGTCATTCTGTCTTGGTTTGCGTCTTTATGCTGGCTTTTTACATTGTCTTTGCACAGCTGTTTCAGTCTGCTGCCACTCTTTTGTTTCGTATTTCCCTTGACTTCCTTCATCCTCCTTTCTATTGAGATCATATTGAAGGCTAAGTTTTTGGAATCATTTCCTGTATTTGTAGGTATTGCTAGATTTGCTCTTGATCTCCAGCTTTTTGCACAGCCTTGCTATGTCTGTTTTAGTGTGCTGCCCTCAGTTTTTCGTTTTTGCCTTGGTTTCCTGAGGCTTCCTCCCTGTTTCAAGGTTCATTTGAAGTGTAAGGTTTTGAAATCGCTGTCTTCAAGAGTTTTGTGTCATTCCTTAGGTTGTTAGTATTATCGATTTTCTTTCAAAATCTCTCTTTTAGTTCGTGGTCCTTGTATTTGCCTATAGTTTTTCTTTTGTTCCCTAATCTCGGTTGGTTTTTCACTTGTCAACGTTCATGTCTTCTTCTTCTATTCTATTCTAGCCACTTTTTGTTGTTTTTCCAGAACACCGTGGCTTTGTGCATTGTCTTTTAACATCTCATTTTAGTTTGCTGTCACTGTTTTTTTTTCGTTTGTAAAATCAAGGCAAATGCAGGGTCCTGCACCTGTGGAGGAACAAGCTCATGCAGCAATACAGCCTTGGGAGGGACATGCTGAAGTGCAGCTCTGCGGAGAGGGCCCTGGTCGTCTTGGTGTACGACAGGTTAACCATGTGCCAGCAGTGTGCCCTGGCTGCCAAGAAAGCCAATGGGATCCTGGGGTGCATCAAAAAGAGTGTGGCCATCAGTACGAGGGAGGTTCTGCTTCCCCTCTACACTGCCCTGGTGAGGCCTCATCTGGAGTACTGTGTCCAGTTCTGGGCTCCCCAGTTCAAGAAAGATGAAGGGCTACTGGAGAGAGCCCAGCAGAGCGCTACAAGGATGATGAGGGGACTGGAACATCTCCCCTAGGAGGAGAGGCTGATGGAGCTGGGTTTGTTCAGCCTGAAGAAGAGGAGGCTGCGAGGGGACCTAATAAATGCTTACAAATATCTGAAGGGTGGGTGTCAGGACAGGGCCAAGCTCTTTTCAGTGGTGCCCATTGACAGGACAAGGGGCAATGGGCACAAACTGAGGCACAGGAAGTTCCGTCTGAACATGAGGAAGAACTTCTTCCCTCTGAGGGTGACGGAGCACTGGAACAGGCTGCCCAGGGAGGTTGTGGATTCTCCTTCTCTAGAGATATTCAAGACCCGCCTGGACAAGGTCCTGTGCAGCCTGCTGTAGGTGACCCTGCTTCAGCAGGAGGGTTGGACAAGATGACCCACAGAGGTCCCTTCCAATCCCTACTATTCTGAGTTTCTGTGATTCTGTAACACGGGGGCTTTGTACATTGTCTTTCTACATCTCATTTTAGTTTGCTGCCACTCTTTTGTTTCGTTTGTCCCTTCACTTCCTTCATCCTCCTCCCTACTGAGATCTTCTTGAAGGCTAAGTTTTGGAAATCATTGTCTATATTTGTAGGTATTGCGAGTTTTGCTACAGATCTCCAGCTTTTTGCATTGTCTTTCTATGTCTGTTTTAGAGTGCTGCCCTCAGATTTTTAGCTTTTGCCTTGACTTCCTGAATCTTGCTCCCTAGCTAAGTTTTCTTTCTAAGTCGAAGGGTTTCCAGAGTGGCCGTGCTTTCTACATTGTCTTTCTACAGCTGTTTTAGTTTGCTGCCCTGGGTTATTAGTTTTGCCCTTTACTTCCTTAATCTTTCTCCCAACTTCAGTGTTCATATGAAGTCTGAGGATTTCATATATTGTTGTCTTCAAGAGTTTTATGTCATTCCTTAGTACTTACCTGTATTGTTCTACTTTTTTTTCTCTGTTTCTTTAATCTCTGTCGGTTTTTCACTTTTTGACATTCATTTCATGGTCTTCCTTTCTGTTGTAGTCATTCTGTCTTGGTTTGCGTCTTTATGCTGGCTTTTTACATTGTCTTTCCACAGTTGTTTCAGTCTGCTGCCACTCTTTTATTTAGTCCTTCCCTTGATTTCCTTCATCCTCCTCCCTACTGAGATCTTCTTGAAGGCTAAGTTTTGGAAATCATTGCCTATATGTGTAGGTATTGCTAGTTTTGCTATAGATCTCCAGCTTTTTGCATTGTCTTTCTATGTCTGTTTTAGTGTGCTGCCCTCAGATTTTGAGTTTTTGCCTTGACTTCCTTAATCTTCCTCCTTAGTTAAGTTTTCTTTCTAAGTGGAAGCGTTTCCAGACTGGCCTTACTTTCTACATTGTCTTTCCACAGCTTTTCAGTCTGCTGCCACTCTTTGGTTTAGTATTTCCCTTAACTTCCTTCATCCTCCTTTCTATTGAGATCTTATTGAAGGCTAAGTTTTGGAAATCATTGCCTGTATTTGTATATATTGCGCGTGTTTCTGTACATCTCCAGCTTTTTACATAGCCTTGCTATGTCTTTTTTAGTTGCTGCTCTCGGTTTTTAGCTTTTGCCTTGACTTCCTGAATCTTGCTCCCTAGTTAAGTTTTCTTTCTAAGTCGAAGGGTTTCCAGAGTGGCCGTGCTTTCTACATTGTCTTTCTACGACTGTTTTAGTTTGCTACCGTGGGTTATTAGTTTTGCCCTTTACTTCCTTAATCTTCCTCAAAATTTCAATGTTCATATGAAGTCTGAGGATTTCATATATTGTTGTCTTCAAGAGTTTTGTGTCATTCCTTCTTACTTACTTGTATTGTTCTATATTTTTTTCCTCTGTTTCTTCAATCTCTGTCGGTTTTTCACTTTTTGACATTCATTCTTGGTCTTCCTTTCGGTTGTAGTCATTCTGTCTTGGTTTGCGTCTTTATGCTGGCTTTTTACATTGTCTTTCCACAGTTGTTTCAGTCTGCTGCCACTCTTTTGTTTCGTATTTCCCTTGACTTCCTTCATCCTCCTTTCTATTGAGATCATATTGAAGGCTAAGTTTTTGGAATCATTTCCTGTATTTGTAGGTATTGCTAGATTTGCTCTTGATCTCCAGCTTTTTGCACAGCCTTGCTATGTCTGTTTTAGTGTGCTGCCCTCAGTTTTTCGTTTTTGCCTTGGTTTCCTGAGTCTTCCTCCCTGTTTCAAGGTTCATTTGAAGTGTAAGGTTTTGAAATCGCTGTCTTCAAGAGTTTTGTGTCATTCCTTAGGTTGTTAGTATTATCGATTTTCTTTCAAAATCTCTCTTTTAGTTCGTGGTCCTTGTATTTGCCTATAGTTTTTCTTTTGTTCCCTAATCTCGGTTGGTTTTTCACTTGTCAACGTTCATGTCTTCTTCTTCTATTCTATTCTAGCCACTTTTTGTTGTTTTTCCAGAACACCGTGGCTTTGTACATTGTCTTTTAACATCTCATTTTAGTTTGCTGTCACTGTTTTTTTTCGTTTGTAAAATCAAGGCAAATGCAGGGTCGTGCACCTGGGGAGGAACAAGCTCATGCAGCAATACAGCCTTGGGAGGGACATGCTGAAGTGCAGCTCTGCGGAGAGGGACCTGGTCATCTTGGTGTACGACAGGTTAACCATGTGCCAGCAGTGTGCCCTGGCTGCCAAGAAAGCCAATGGGATCCTGGGGTGCATCAAAAAGAGTGTGGCCATCAGTACGAGGGAGGTTCTACTTCCCCTCTACACTGCCCTGGTGAGGCCTCATCTGGAGTACTGTGTCCAGTTCTGGGCTCCCCAGTTCAAGAAAGATGAAGGGCTACTGGAGAGAGCCCAGCAGAGCGCTACAAGGATGATGAGGGGACTGGAACATCTCCCCTAGGAGGAGAGGCTGATGGAGCTGGGTTTGTTCAGCCTGAAGAAGAGGAGGCTGCGAGGGGACCTAATAAATGCTTACAAATATCTGAAGGGTGGGTGTCAGGACAGGGCCAAGCTCTTTTCAGTGGTGCCCATTGACAGGACAAGGGGCAATGGGCACAAACTGAGGCACAGGAAGTTCCGTCTGAACATGAGGAAGAACTTCTTCCCTCTGAGGGTGACGGAGCACTGGAACAGGCTGCCCAGGGAGGTTGTGGATTCTCCTTCTCTAGAGATATTCAAGACCCGCCTGGACAAGGTCCTGTGCAGCCTGCTGTAGGTGACCCTGCTTCAGCAGGAGGGTTGGACAAGATGACCCACAGAGGTCCCTTCCAATCCCTACTATTCTGAGTTTCTGTGATTCTGTAACACGGGGGCTTTGTACATTGTCTTTCTACATCTCATTTTAGTTTGCTGCCACTCTTTTGTTTCGTTTGTCCCTTCACTTCCTTCATCCTCCTCCCTACTGAGATCTTCTTGAAGGCTAAGTTTTGGAAATCATTGTCTATATTTGTAGGTATTGCGAGTTTTGCTACAGATCTCCAGCTTTTTGCATTGTCTTTCTATGTCTGTTTTAGAGTGCTGCCCTCAGATTTTTAGCTTTTGCCTTGACTTCCTGAATCTTGCTCCCTAGCTAAGTTTTCTTTCTAAGTCGAAGGGTTTCCAGAGTGGCCATGCTTTCTACATTGTCTTTCTACAGCTGTTTTAGTTTGCTGCCCTGGGTTATTAGTTTTGCCCTTTACTTCCTTAATCTTTCTCCCAACTTCAGTGTTCATATGAAGTCTGAGGATTTCATATATTGTTGTCTTCAAGAGTTTTGTGTCATTCCTTAGTACTTACCTGTATTGTTCTATTTTTTTTCCTCTGTTTCTTTAATCTCTGTCGGTTTTTCACTTTTTGACATTCATTTCATGGTCTTCCTTTCTGTTGTAGTCATTCTGTCTTGGTTTGCGTCTTTATGCTGGCTTTTTACATTGTCTTTCCACAGTTGTTTCAGTCTGCTGCCACTCTTTTGTTTAGTCCTTCCCTTGACTTCCTTCATCCTCCTCCCTACTGAGATCTTATTGAAGACTAAGTTTTGGAAATCATTGCCTATATGTGTAGGTATTGCTAGTTTTGCTATAGATCTCCAGCTTTTTGCATTGTCTTTCTATGTCTGTTTTAGTGTGCTGCCCTCAGATTTTGAGTTTTTGCCTTGACTTCCTTAATCTTCCTCCCTAGTTACGTTTTCTTTCTAAGTGGAAGCGTTTCCAGACTGGCCTTACTTTCTACATTGTCTTTCCACAGCTTTTCAGTCTGCTGCCACTCTTTGGTTTAGTATTTCCCTTAACTTCCTTCATCCTCCTTTCTATTGAGATCTTATTGAAGGCTAAGTTTTGGAAATCATTGCCTGTATTTGTATATATTGCGCGTGTTTCTGTACATCTCCAGCTTTTTACATAGCCTTGCTATGTCTTTTTTAGTTGCTGCTCTCGGTTTTTAGCTTTTGCCTTGACTTCCTTAATCTTGCTCCCTAGTTAAGTTTTCTTTCTAAGTCGAAGGGTTTCCAGAGTGGCCGTGCTTTCTACATTGTCTTTCTACGACTGTTTTAGTTTGCTGCCGTGGGTTATTAGTTTTGCCCTTTACTTCCTTAATCTTCCTCAAAATTTCAATGTTCATATGAAGTCTGAGGATTTCATATATTGTTGTCTTCAAGAGTTTTGTGTCATTCCTTCTTACTTACTTGTATTGTTCTATATTTTTTTCCTCTGTTTCTTCAATCTCTGTCGGTTTTTCACTTTTTGACATTCATTCTTGGTCTTCCTTTCGGTTGTACTCATTCTGTCTTGGTTTGCGTCTTTATGCTGGCTTTTTACATTGTCTTTCCACAGTTGTTTCAGTCTGCTGCCACTCTTTTGTTTAGTCCTTCCCTTGACTTCCTTCATCCTCCTTTCTATTGAGATCATATTGAAGGCTAAGTTTTTGGAATCATTTCCTGTATTTGTAGGTATTGCTAGATTTGCTCTTGATCTCCAGCTTTTTGCACAGCCTTGCTATGTCTGTTTTAGTGTGCTGCCCTCAGTTTTTCGTTTTTGCCTTGGTTTCCTGAGTCTTCCTCCCTGTTTCAAGGTTCATTTGAAGTGTAAGGTTTTGAAATCGCTGTCTTCAAGAGTTTTGTGTCATTCCTTAGGTTGTTAGTATTATCGATTTTCTTTCAAAATCTCTCTTTTAGTTCGTGGTCCTTGTATTTGCCTATAGTTTTTCTTTTGTTCCCTAATCTCGGTTGGTTTTTCACTTGTCAACGTTCATGTCTTCTTCTTCTATTCTATTCTAGCCACTTTTTGTTGTTTTTCCAGAACACCGTGGCTTTGTACATTGTCTTTTAACATCTCATTTTAGTTTGCTGTCACTGTTTTTTTTCGTTTGTAAAATCAAGGCAAATGCAGGGTCGTGCACCTGGGGAGGAACAAGCTCATGCAGCAATACAGCCTTGGGAGGGACATGCTGAAGTGCAGCTCTGCGGAGAGGGACCTGGTCATCTTGGTGTACGACAGGTTAACCATGTGCCAGCAGTGTGCCCTGGCTGCCAAGAAAGCCAATGGGATCCTGGGGTGCATCAAAAAGAGTGTGGCCATCAGTACGAGGGAGGTTCTACTTCCCCTCTACACTGCCCTGGTGAGGCCTCATCTGGAGTACTGTGTCCAGTTCTGGGCTCCCCAGTTCAAGAAAGATGAAGGGCTACTGGAGAGAGCCCAGCAGAGCGCTACAAGGATGATGAGGGGACTGGAACATCTCCCCTAGGAGGAGAGGCTGATGGAGCTGGGTTTGTTCAGCCTGAAGAAGAGGAGGCTGCGAGGGGACCTAATAAATGCTTACAAATATCTGAAGGGTGGGTGTCAGGACAGGGCCAAGCTCTTTTCAGTGGTGCCCATTGACAGGACAAGGGGCAATGGGCACAAACTGAGGCACAGGAAGTTCCGTCTGAACATGAGGAAGAACTTCTTCCCTCTGAGGGTGACGGAGCACTGGAACAGGCTGCCCAGGGAGGTTGTGGATTCTCCTTCTCTAGAGATATTCAAGACCCGCCTGGACAAGGTCCTGTGCAGCCTGCTGTAGGTGACCCTGCTTCAGCAGGAGGGTTGGACAAGATGACCCACAGAGGTCCCTTCCAATCCCTACTATTCTGAGTTTCTGTGATTCTGTAACACGGGGGCTTTGTACATTGTCTTTCTACATCTCATTTTAGTTTGCTGCCACTCTTTTGTTTCGTTTGTCCCTTCACTTCCTTCATCCTCCTCCCTACTGAGATCTTCTTGAAGGCTAAGTTTTGGAAATCATTGTCTATATTTGTAGGTATTGCGAGTTTTGCTACAGATCTCCAGCTTTTTGCATTGTCTTTCTATGTCTGTTTTAGAGTGCTGCCCTCAGATTTTTAGCTTTTGCCTTGACTTCCTGAATCTTGCTCCCTAGCTAAGTTTTCTTTCTAAGTCGAAGGGTTTCCAGAGTGGCCATGCTTTCTACATTGTCTTTCTACAGCTGTTTTAGTTTGCTGCCCTGGGTTATTAGTTTTGCCCTTTACTTCCTTAATCTTTCTCCCAACTTCAGTGTTCATATGAAGTCTGAGGATTTCATATATTGTTGTCTTCAAGAGTTTTGTGTCATTCCTTAGTACTTACCTGTATTGTTCTATTTTTTTTCCTCTGTTTCTTTAATCTCTGTCGGTTTTTCACTTTTTGACATTCATTTCATGGTCTTCCTTTCTGTTGTAGTCATTCTGTCTTGGTTTGCGTCTTTATGCTGGCTTTTTACATTGTCTTTCCACAGTTGTTTCAGTCTGCTGCCACTCTTTTGTTTAGTCCTTCCCTTGACTTCCTTCATCCTCCTCCCTACTGAGATCTTATTGAAGACTAAGTTTTGGAAATCATTGCCTATATGTGTAGGTATTGCTAGTTTTGCTATAGATCTCCAGCTTTTTGCATTGTCTTTCTATGTCTGTTTTAGTGTGCTGCCCTCAGATTTTGAGTTTTTGCCTTGACTTCCTTAATCTTCCTCCCTAGTTACGTTTTCTTTCTAAGTGGAAGCGTTTCCAGACTGGCCTTACTTTCTACATTGTCTTTCCACAGCTTTTCAGTCTGCTGCCACTCTTTGGTTTAGTATTTCCCTTAACTTCCTTCATCCTCCTTTCTATTGAGATCTTATTGAAGGCTAAGTTTTGGAAATCATTGCCTGTATTTGTATATATTGCGCGTGTTTCTGTACATCTCCAGCTTTTTACATAGCCTTGCTATGTCTTTTTTAGTTGCTGCTCTCGGTTTTTAGCTTTTGCCTTGACTTCCTTAATCTTGCTCCCTAGTTAAGTTTTCTTTCTAAGTCGAAGGGTTTCCAGAGTGGCCGTGCTTTCTACATTGTCTTTCTACGACTGTTTTAGTTTGCTGCCGTGGGTTATTAGTTTTGCCCTTTACTTCCTTAATCTTCCTCAAAATTTCAATGTTCATATGAAGTCTGAGGATTTCATATATTGTTGTCTTCAAGAGTTTTGTGTCATTCCTTCTTACTTACTTGTATTGTTCTATATTTTTTTCCTCTGTTTCTTCAATCTCTGTCGGTTTTTCACTTTTTGACATTCATTCTTGGTCTTCCTTTCGGTTGTACTCATTCTGTCTTGGTTTGCGTCTTTATGCTGGCTTTTTACATTGTCTTTCCACAGTTGTTTCAGTCTGCTGCCACTCTTTTGTTTAGTCCTTCCCTTGACTTCCTTCATCCTCCTTTCTATTGAGATCATATTGAAGGCTAAGTTTTTGGAATCATTTCCTGTATTTGTAGGTATTGCTAGATTTGCTCTTGATCTCCAGCTTTTTGCACAGCCTTGTTATGTCTGTTTTAGTGTGCTGCCCTCAGTTTTTCGTTTTTGCCTTGGTTTCCTGAATCTTCCTCCCTGTTTCAAGGTTCATTTGAAGTGTAAGGTTTTGAAATCGCTGTCTTCAAGAGTTTTGTGTCATTCCTTAGGTTGTTAGTATTATCGATTTTCTTTCAAAATCTCTCTTTTAGTTCGTGGTCCTTGTATTTCCCTATAGTTTTTCTTTTGTTCCCTAATCTCGGTTGGTTTTTCACTTGTCAACGTTCATGTCTTCTTCTTCTATTCTATTCTAGCCACTTTTTGTTGTTTTTCCAGAACACCGTGGCTTTGTACATTGTCTTTTAACATCTCATTTTAGTTTGCTGTCACTGGTTTTTTTCGTTTGTAAAATCAAGGCAAATGCAGGGTCCTGCACCTGGGGAGGAACAAGCTCATGCAGCAATACAGCCTTGGGAGGGACATGCTGAAGTGCAGCTCTGCGGAGAGGGACCTGGTCATCTTGGTGTACGACAGGTTAACCATGTGCCAGCAGTGTGCCCTGGCTGCCAAGAAAGCCAATGGGATCCTGGGGTGCATCAAAAAGAGTGTGGCCATCAGTACGAGGGAGGTTCTACTTCCCCTCTACACTGCCCTGGTGAGGCCTCATCTGGAGTACTGTGTCCAGTTCTGGGCTCCCCAGTTCAAGAAAGATGAAGGGCTACTGGAGAGAGCCCAGCAGAGCGCTACAAGGATGATGAGGGGACTGGAACATCTCCCCTAGGAGGAGAGGCTGATGGAGCTGGGTTTGTTCAGCCTGAAGAAGAGGAGGCTGCGAGGGGACCTAATAAATGCTTACAAATATCTGAAGGGTGGGTGTCAGGACAGGGCCAAGCTCTTTTCAGTGGTGCCCATTGACAGGACAAGGGGCAATGGGCACAAACTGAGGCACAGGAAGTTCCGTCTGAACATGAGGAAGAACTTCTTCCCTCTGAGGGTGACGGAGCACTGGAACAGGCTGCCCAGGGAGGTTGTGGATTCTCCTTCTCTAGAGATATTCAAGACCCGCCTGGACAAGGTCCTGTGCAGCCTGCTGTAGGTGACCCTGCTTCAGCAGGAGGGTTGGACAAGATGACCCACAGAGGTCCCTTCCAATCCCTACTATTCTGAGTTTCTGTGATTCTGTAACACGGGGGCTTTGTACATTGTCTTTCTACATCTCATTTTAGTTTGCTGCCACTCTTTTGTTTCGTTTGTCCCTTCACTTCCTTCATCCTCCTCCCTACTGAGATCTTCTTGAAGGCTAAGTTTTGGAAATCATTGTCTATATTTGTAGGTATTGCGAGTTTTGCTACAGATCTCCAGCTTTTTGCATTGTCTTTCTATGTCTGTTTTAGAGTGCTGCCCTCAGATTTTTAGCTTTTGCCTTGACTTCCTGAATCTTGCTCCCTAGCTAAGTTTTCTTTCTAAGTCGAAGGGTTTCCAGAGTGGCCGTGCTTTCTACATTGTCTTTCTACAGCTGTTTTAGTTTGCTGCCCTGGGTTATTAGTTTTGCCCTTTACTTCCTTAATCTTCCTCCCAATTTCAATGTTCATATGAAGTCTGAGGATTTCATATATTGTTGTCTTCAAGAGTTTTCTGTCATTCCTTAGTACTTACCTGTATTGTTCTATTTTTTTTCCTCTGTTTCTTTAATCTCTGTCGGTTTTTCACTTTTTGACATTCATTTCATGGTCTTCCTTTCTGTTGTAGTCATTCTGTCTTGGTTTGCGTCTTTATGCTGGCTTTTTACATTGTCTTTCCACAGTTGTTTCAGTCTGCTGCCACTCTTTTGTTTAGTCCTTCCCTTGACTTCCTTCATCCTCCTCCCTACTGAGATCTTATTGAAGACTAAGTTTTGGAAATCATTGCCTATATGTGTAGGTATTGCTAGTTTTGCTATAGATCTCCAGCTTTTTGCATTGTCTTTCTATGTCTGTTTTAGTGTGCTGCCCTCAGATTTTGAGTTTTTGCCTTGACTTCCTTAATCTTCCTCCTTAGTTAAGTTTTCTTTCTAAGTGGAAGCGTTTCCAGACTGGCCTTACTTTCTACATTGTCTTTCCACAGCTTTTCAGTCTGCTGCCACTCTTTGGTTTAGTATTTCCCTTAACTTCCTTCATCCTCCTTTCTATTGAGATCTTATTGAAGGCTAAGTTTTGGAAATCATTGCCTGTATTTGTATATATTGCGCGTGTTTCTGTACATCTCCAGCTTTTTACATAGCCTTGCTATGTCTTTTTTAGTTGCTGCTCTCGGTTTTTAGCTTTTGCCTTGACTTCCTGAATCTTGCTCCCTAGTTAAGTTTTCTTTCTAAGTCGAAGGGTTTCCAGAGTGGCCGTGCTTTCTACATTGTCTTTCTACGACTGTTTTAGTTTGCTGCCGTGGGTTATTAGTTTTGCCCTTTACTTCCTTAATCTTCCTCAAAATTTCAATGTTCATATGAAGTCTGAGGATTTCATATATTGTTGTCTTCAAGAGTTTTGTGTCATTCCTTCTTACTTACTTGTATTGTTCTATATTTTTTTCCTCTGTTTCTTCAATCTCTGTCGGTTTTTCACTTTTTGACATTCATTCTTGGTCTTCCTTTCGGTTGTAGTCATTCTGTCTTGGTTTGCGTCTTTATGCTGGCTTTTTACATTGTCTTTCCACAGTTGTTTCAGTCTGCTGCCACTCTTTTGTTTCGTATTTCCCTTGACTTCCTTCATCCTCCTTTCTATTGAGATCATATTGAAGGCTAAGTTTTTGGAATCATTTCCTGTATTTGTAGGTATTGCTAGATTTGCTCTTGATCTCCAGCTTTTTGCACAGCCTTGCTATGTCTGTTTTAGTGTGCTGCCCTCAGTTTTTCGTTTTTGCCTTGGTTTCCTGAATCTTCCTCCCTGTTTCAAGGTTCATTTGAAGTGTAAGGTTTTGAAATCGCTGTCTTCAAGAGTTTTGTGTCATTCCTTAGGTTGTTAGTATTCTAGATTTTCTTTCAAAATCTCTCTTTTAGTTCGTGGTCCTTGTATTTCCCTATAGTTTTTCTTTTGTTTCCTAATCTCGGTTGGTTTTTCACTTGTCAACGTTCATGTCTTCTTCTTCTATTCTATTCTAGCCACTTTTTGTTGTTTTTCCAGAACACCGTGGCTTTGTGCATTGTCTTTTAACATCTCATTTTAGTTTGCTGTCACTGTTTTTTTTCGTTTGTAAAATCAAGGCAAATGCAGGGTCCTGCACCTGTGGAGGAACAAGCTCATGCAGCAATACAGCCTTGGGAGGGACCTGCTGAAGTGCAGCTCTGCGGAGAGGGCCCTGGTCGTCTTGGTGTACGACAGGTTAACCATGTGCCAGCAGTGTGCCCTGGCTGCCAAGAAAGCCAATGGGATCCTGGGGTGCATCAAAAAGAGTGTGGCCATCAGTACGAGGGAGGTTCTACTTCCCCTCTACGCTGCCCTGGTGAGGCCTCATCTGGAGTACTGTGTCCAGTTCTGGGCTCCCCAGTTCAAGAAAGATGAAGGGCTACTGGAGAGAGCCCAGCAGAGCGCTACAAGGATGATGAGGGGACTGGAACATCTCCCCTAGGAGGAGAGGCTGATGGAGCTGGGTTTGTTCAGCCTGAAGAAGAGGAGGCTGCGAGGGGACCTAATAAATGCTTACAAATATCTGAAGGGTGGGTGTCAGGACAGGGCCAAGCTCTTTTCAGTGGTGCCCATTGACAGGACAAGGGGCAATGGGCACAAACTGAGGCACAGGAAGTTCCGTCTGAACATGAGGAAGAACTTCTTCCCTCTGAGGGTGACGGAGCACTGGAACAGGCTGCCCAGGGAGGTTGTGGATTCTCCTTCTCTAGAGATATTCAAGACCCGCCTGGACAAGGTCCTGTGCAGCCTGCTGTAGGTGACCCTGCTTCAGCAGGAGGGTTGGACAAGATGACCCACAGAGGTCCCTTCCAATCCCTACTATTCTGAGTTTCTGTGATTCTGTAACACGGGGGCTTTGTACATTGTCTTTCTACATCTCATTTTAGTTTGCTGCCACTCTTTTGTTTCGTTTGTCCCTTCACTTCCTTCATCCTCCTCCCTACTGAGATCTTCTTGAAGGCTAAGTTTTGGAAATCATTGTCTATATTTGTAGGTATTGCGAGTTTTGCTACAGATCTCCAGCTTTTTGCATTGTCTTTCTATGTCTGTTTTAGAGTGCTGCCCTCAGATTTTTAGCTTTTGCCTTGACTTCCTTAATCTTGCTCCCTAGCTAAGTTTTCTTTCTAAGTCGAAGGGTTTCCAGAGTGGCCGTGCTTTCTACATTGTCTTTCTACAGCTGTTTTAGTTTGCTGCCCTGGGTTATTAGTTTTGCCCTTTACTTCCTTAATCTTTCTCCCAACTTCAGTGTTCATATGAAGTCTGAGGATTTCATATATTGTTGTCTTCAAGAGTTTTGTGTCATTCCTTAGTACTTACATGTATTGTTCTATTTTTTTTCCTCTGTTTCTTTAATCTCTGTCGGTTTTTCACTTTTTGACATTCATTTCATGGTCTTCCTTTCTGTTGTAGTCATTCTGTCTTGGTTTGCGTCTTTATGCTGGCTTTTTACATTGTCTTTCCACAGTTGTTTCAGTCTGCTGCCACTCTTTTGTTTAGTCCTTCCCTTGATTTCCTTCATCCTCCTCCCTACTGAGATCTTCTTGAAGGCTAAGTTTTGGAAATCATTGCCTATATGTGTAGGTATTGCTAGTTTTGCTATAGATCTCCAGCTTTTTGCATTGTCTTTCTATGTCTGTTTTAGTGTGCTGCCCTCAGATTTTGAGTTTTTGCCTTGACTTCCTTAATCTTCCTCCTTAGTTAAGTTTTCTTTCTAAGTGGAAGCGTTTCCAGACTGGCCTTACTTTCTACATTGTCTTTCCACAGCTTTTCAGTCTGCTGCCACTCTTTGGTTTAGTATTTCCCTTAACTTCCTTCATCCTCCTTTCTATTGAGATCTTATTGAAGGCTAAGTTTTGGAAATCATTGCCTGTATTTGTATATATTGCGCGTGTTTCTGTACATCTCCAGCTTTTTACATAGCCTTGCTATGTCTTTTTTAGTTGCTGCTCTCGGTTTTTAGCTTTTGCCTTGACTTCCTTAATCTTGCTCCCTAGTTAAGTTTTCTTTCTAAGTCGAAGGGTTTCCAGAGTGGCCGTGCTTTCTACATTGTCTTTCTACGACTGTTTTAGTTTGCTGCCGTGGGTTATTAGTTTTGCCCTTTACTTTCTTAACCTTCCTCAAAATTTCAATATTCATATGAAGTCTGAGGATTTCATATATTGTTGTCTTCAAGAGTTTTGTGTCATTCCTTCTTACTTACTTGTATTGTTCTATATTTTTTTCCTCTGTTTCTTCAATCTCTGTCGGTTTTTCACTTTTTGACATTCATTCTTGGTCTTCCTTTCGGTTGTAGTCATTCTGTCTTGGTTTGCGTCTTTATGCTGGCTTTTTACATTGTCTTTCCACAGTTGTTTCAGTCTGCTGCCACTCTTTTGTTTCGTATTTCCCTTGACTTCCTTCATCCTCCTTTCTATTGAGATCATATTGAAGGCTAAGTTTTTGGAATCATTTCCTGTATTTGTAGGTATTGCTAGATTTGCTCTTGATCTCCAGCTTTTTGCACAGCCTTGCTATGTCTGTTTTAGTGTGCTGCCCTCAGTTTTTCGTTTTTGCCTTGGTTTCCTGAATCTTCCTCCCTGTTTCAAGGTTCATTTGAAGTGTAAGGTTTTGAAATCGCTGTCTTCAAGAGTTTTGTGTCATTCCTTAGGTTGTTAGTATTCTAGATTTTCTTTCAAAATCTCTCTTTTAGTTCGTGGTCCTTGTATTTCCCTATAGTTTTTCTTTTGTTCCCTAATCTCGGTTGGTTTTTCACTTGTCAACGTTCATGTCTTCTTCTTCTATTCTATTCTAGCCACTTTTTGTTGTTTTTCCAGAACACCGTGGCTTTGTACATTGTCTTTTAACATCTCATTTTAGTTTGCTGTCACTGTTTTTTTTCGTTTGTAAAATCAAGGCAAATGCAGGGTCCTGCACCTGGGGAGGAACAAGCTCATGCAGCAATACAGCCTTGGGAGGGACATGCTGAAGTGCAGCTCTGCGGAGAGGGACCTGGTCATCTTGGTGTACGACAGGTTAACCATGTGCCAGCAGTGTGCCCTGGCTGCCAAGAAAGCCAATGGGATCCTGGGGTGCATCAAAAAGAGTGTGGCCATCAGTACGAGGGAGGTTCTACTTCCCCTCTACACTGCCCTGGTGAGGCCTCATCTGGAGTACTGTGTCCAGTTCTGGGCTCCCCAGTTCAAGAAAGATGAAGGGCTACTGGAGAGAGCCCAGCAGAGCGCTACAAGGATGATGAGGGGACTGGAACATCTCCCCTAGGAGGAGAGGCTGATGGAGCTGGGTTTGTTCAGCCTGAAGAAGAGGAGGCTGCGAGGGGACCTAATAAATGCTTACAAATATCTGAAGGGTGGGTGTCAGGACAGGGCCAAGCTCTTTTCAGTGGTGCCCATTGACAGGACAAGGGGCAATGGGCACAAACTGAGGCACAGGAAGTTCCGTCTGAACATGAGGAAGAACTTCTTCCCTCTGAGGGTGACGGAGCACTGGAACAGGCTGCCCAGGGAGGTTGTGGATTCTCCTTCTCTAGAGATATTCAAGACCCGCCTGGACAAGGTCCTGTGCAGCCTGCTGTAGGTGACCCTGCTTCAGCAGGAGGGTTGGACAAGATGACCCACAGAGGTCCCTTCCAATCCCTACTATTCTGAGTTTCTGTGATTCTGTAACACGGGGGCTTTGTACATTGTCTTTCTACATCTCATTTTAGTTTGCTGCCACTCTTTTGTTTCGTTTGTCCCTTCACTTCCTTCATCCTCCTCCCTACTGAGATCTTCTTGAAGGCTAAGTTTTGGAAATCATTGTCTATATTTGTAGGTATTGCGAGTTTTGCTACAGATCTCCAGCTTTTTGCATTGTCTTTCTATGTCTGTTTTAGAGTGCTGCCCTCAGATTTTTAGCTTTTGCCTTGACTTCCTGAATCTTGCTCCCTAGCTAAGTTTTCTTTCTAAGTCGAAGGGTTTCCAGAGTGGCCGTGCTTTCTACATTGTCTTTCTACAGCTGTTTTAGTTTGCTGCCCTGGGTTATTACTTTTGCCCTTTACTTCCTTAATCTTTCTCCCAACTTCAGTGTTCATATGAAGTCTGAGGATTTCATATATTGTTGTCTTCAAGAGTTTTGTGTCATTCCTTAGTACTTACCTGTATTGTTCTATTTTTTTTCCTCTGTTTCTTTAATCTCTGTCGGTTTTTCACTTTTTGACATTCATTTCATGGTCTTCCTTTCTGTTGTAGTCATTCTGTCTTGGTTTGCGTCTTTATGCTGGCTTTTTACATTGTCTTTGCACAGTTGTTTCAGTCTGCTGCCACTCTTTTATTTAGTCCTTCCCTTGATTTCCTTCATCCTCCTCCCTACTGAGATCTTCTTGAAGGCTAAGTTTTGGAAATCATTGCCTATATGTGTAGGTATTGCTAGTTTTGCTATAGATCTCCAGCTTTTTGCATTGTCTTTCTATGTCTGTTTTAGTGTGCTGCCCTCAGATTTTGAGTTTTTGCCTTGACTTCCTTAATCTTCCTCCTTAGTTAAGTTTTCTTTCTAAGTGGAAGCGTTTCCAGACTGGCCTTACTTTCTACATTGTCTTTCCACAGCTTTTCAGTCTGCTGCCACTCTTTGGTTTAGTATTTCCCTTAACTTCCTCCATCCTCCTTTCTATTGAGATCTTATTGAAGGCTAAGTTTTGGAAATCATTGCCTGTATTTGTATATATTGCGAGTGTTTCTGTAGATCTCCAGCTTTTTACATAGCCTTGCTATGTCTTTTTTAGTTGCTGCTCTCGGTTTTTAGCTTTTGCCTTGACTTCCTTAATCTTGCTCCCTAGTTAAGTTTTCTTTCTAAGTCGAAGGGTTTCCAGAGTGGCCGTGCTTTCTACATTGTCTTTCTACGACTGTTTTAGTTTGCTGCCCTGGGTTATTAGTTTTGCCCTTTACTTCCTTAATCTTCCTCAAAATTTCAATGTTCATATGAAGTCTGAGGATTTCATATAGTGTTGTCTTCAAGAGTTTTGTGTCATTCCTTCTTACTTACTTGTATTGTTCTATTTTTTTTTCCTCTGTTTCTTCAATCTCTGTCGGTTTTTCACTTTTTGCCCTTCATTTCTTGGTCTTCCTTTCGGTTGTAGTCATTCTGTCTTGGTTTGCGTCTTTATGCTGGCTTTTTACATTGTCTTTGCACAGCTGTTTCAGTCTGCTGCCACTCTTTTGTTTCGTATTTCCCTTGACTTCCTTCATCCTCCTTTCTATTGAGATCATATTGAAGGCTAAGTTTTTGGAATCATTTCCTGTATTTGTAGGTATTGCTAGATTTGCTCTTGATCTCCAGCTTTTTGCACAGCCTTGCTATGTCTGTTTTAGTGTGCTGCCCTCAGTTTTTCGTTTTTGCCTTGGTTTCCTGAATCTTCCTCCCTGTTTCAAGGTTCATTTGAAGTGTAAGGTTTTGAAATCGCTGTCTTCAAGAGTTTTGTGTCATTCCTTAGGTTGTTAGTATTATCGATTTTCTTTCAAAATCTCTCTTTTAGTTCGTGGTCCTTCTATTTGCCTATAGTTTTTCTTTTGTTCCCTAATCTCGGTTGGTTTTTCACTTGTCAACGTTCATGTCTTCTTCTTCTATTCTATTCTAGCCACTTTTTGTTGTTTTTCCAGAACACCGTGGCTTTGTACATTGTCTTTTAACATCTCATTTTAGTTTGCTGTCACTGTTTTTTTTCGTTTGTAAAATCAAGGCAAATGCAGGGTCGTGCACCTGGGGAGGAACAAGCTCATGCAGCAATACAGCCTTGGGAGGGACAAGCTGAAGTGCAGCTCTGCGGAGAGGGACCTGGTCATCTTGGTGTACGACAGGTTAACCATGTGCCAGCAGTGTGCCCTGGCTGCCAAGAAAGCCAATGGGATCCTGGGGTGCATCAAAAAGAGTGTGGCCATCAGTACGAGGGAGGTTCTACTTCCCCTCTACACTGCCCTGGTGAGGCCTCATCTGGAGTACTGTGTCCAGTTCTGGGCTCCCCAGTTCAAGAAAGATGAAGGGCTACTGGAGAGAGCCCAGCAGAGCGCTACAAGGATGATGAGGGGACTGGAACATCTCCCCTAGGAGGAGAGGCTGATGGAGCTGGGTTTGTTCAGCCTGAAGAAGAGGAGGCTGCGAGGGGACCTAATAAATGCTTACAAATATCTGAAGGGTGGGTGTCAGGACAGGGCCAAGCTCTTTTCAGTGGTGCCCATTGACAGGACAAGGGGCAATGGGCACAAACTGAGGCACAGGAAGTTCCGTCTGAACATGAGGAAGAACTTCTTCCCTCTGAGGGTGACGGAGCACTGGAACAGGCTGCCCAGGGAGGTTGTGGATTCTCCTTCTCTAGAGATATTCAAGACCCGCCTGGACAAGGTCCTGTGCAGCCTGCTGTAGGTGACCCTGCTTCAGCAGGAGGGTTGGACAAGATGACCCACAGAGGTCCCTTCCAATCCCTACTATTCTGAGTTTCTGTGATTCTGTAACACGGGGGCTTTGTACATTGTCTTTCTACATCTCATTTTAGTTTGCTGCCACTCTTTTGTTTCGTTTGTCCCTTCACTTCCTTCATCCTCCTCCCTACTGAGATCTTCTTGAAGGCTAAGTTTTGGAAATCATTGTCTATATTTGTAGGTATTGCGAGTTTTGCTACAGATCTCCAGCTTTTTGCATTGTCTTTCTATGTCTGTTTTAGAGTGCTGCCCTCAGATTTTTAGCTTTTGCCTTGACTTCCTTAATCTTGCTCCCTAGCTAAGTTTTCTTTCTAAGTCGAAGGGTTTCCAGAGTGGCCGTGCTTTCTACATTGTCTTTCTACAGCTGTTTTAGTTTGCTGCCCTGGGTTATTAGTTTTGCCCTTTACTTCCTTAATCTTTCTCCCAACTTCAGTGTTCATATGAAGTCTGAGGATTTCATATATTGTTGTCTTCAAGAGTTTTGTGTCATTCCTTAGTACTTACCTGTATTGTTCTATTTTTTTTCCTCTGTTTCTTTAATCTCTGTCGGTTTTTCACTTTTTGACATTCATTTCATGGTCTTCCTTTCTGTTGTAGTCATTCTGTCTTGGTTTGCGTCTTTATGCTGGCTTTTTACATTGTCTTTCCACAGTTGTTTCAGTCTGCTGCCACTCTTTTGTTTAGTCCTTCCCTTGATTTCCTTCATCCTCCTCCCTACTGAGATCTTCTTGAAGGCTAAGTTTTGGAAATCATTGCCTATATGTGTAGGTATTGCTAGTTTTGCTATAGATCTCCAGCTTTTTGCATTGTCTTTCTATGTCTGTTTTAGTGTGCTGCCCTCAGATTTTGAGTTTTTGCCTTGACTTCCTTAATCTTCCTCCCTAGTTAAGTTTTCTTTCTAAGTGGAAGCGTTTCCAGACTGGCCTTACTTTCTACATTGTCTTTCCACAGCTTTTCAGTCTGCTGCCACTCTTTGGTTTAGTATTTCCCTTAACTTCCTTCATCCTCCTTTCTATTGAGATCTTATTGAAGGCTAAGTTTTGGAAATCATTTCCTGTATTTGTATATATTGCGAGTGTTTCTGTAGATCTCCAGCTTTTTGCATAGCCTTGCTATGTCTTTTTTAGTTGCTGCTCTCGGTTTTTAGCTTTTGCCTTGACTTCCTTAATCTTGCTCCCTAGTTAAGTTTTCTTTCTAAGTCGAAGGGTTTCCAGAGTGGCCGTGCTTTCTACATTGTCTTTCTACGACTGTTTTAGTTTGCTGCCGTGAGTTATTAGTTTTGCCCTTTACTTCCTTAATCTTCCTCAAAATTTCAATGTTCATATGAAGTCTGAGTATTTCATATAGTGTTGTCTTCAAGAGTTTTGTGTCATTCCTTCTTACTTACTTGTATTGTTCTATTTTTTTTTCCTCTGTTTCTTCAATCTCTGTCGGTTTTTCACTTTTTGCCATTCATTTCTTGGTCTTCCTTTCGGTTGTAGTCATTCTGTCTTGGTTTGCGTCTTTATGCTGGCTTTTTACATTGTCTTTGCACAGCTGTTTCAGTCTGCTGCCACTCTTTTGTTTCGTATTTCCCTTGACTTCCTTCATCCTCCTTTCTATTGAGATCATATTGAAGGCTAAGTTTTTGGAATCATTTCCTGTATTTGTAGGTATTGCTAGATTTGCTCTTGATCTCCAGCTTTTTGCACAGCCTTGCTATGTCTGTTTTAGTGTGCTGCCCTCAGTTTTTCGTTTTTGCCTTGGTTTCCTGAATCTTCCTCCCTGTTTCAAGGTTCATTTGAAGTGTAAGGTTTTGAAATCGCTGTCTTCAAGAGTTTTGTGTCATTCCTTAGGTTGTTAGTATTCTAGATTTTCTTTCAAAATCTCTCTTTTAGTTCGTGGTCCTTCTATTTGCCTATAGTTTTTCTTTTGTTCCCTAATCTCGGTTGGTTTTTCACTTGTCAACGTTCATGTCTTCTTCTTCTATTCTATTCTAGCCACTTTTTGTTGTTTTTCCAGAACACCGTGGCTTTGTGCATTGTCTTTTAACATCTCATTTTAGTTTGCTGTCACTGTTTTTTTTCGTTTGTAAAATCAAGGCAAATGCAGGGTCCTGCACCTGTGGAGGAACAAGCTCATGCAGCAATACAGCCTTGGGAGGGACCTGCTGAAGTGCAGCTCTGCGGAGAGGGCCCTGGTCGTCTTGGTGTACGACAGGTTAACCATGTGCCAGCAGTGTGCCCTGGCTGCCAAGAAAGCCAATGGGATCCTGGGGTGCATCAAAAAGAGTGTGGCCATCAGTACGAGGGAGGTTCTACTTCCCCTCTACACTGCCCTGGTGAGGCCTCATCTGGAGTACTGTGTCCAGTTCTGGGCTCCCCAGTTCAAGAAAGATGAAGGGCTACTGGAGAGAGCCCAGCAGAGCGCTACAAGGATGATGAGGGAACTGGAACATCTCCCCTAGGAGGAGAGGCTGATGGAGCTGGGTTTGTTCAGCCTGAAGAAGAGGAGGCTGCGAGGGGACCTAATAAATGCTTACAAATATCTGAAGGGTGGGTGTCAGGACAGGGCCAAGCTCTTTTCAGTGGTGCCCATTGACAGGACAAGGGGCAATGGGCACAAACTGAGGCACAGGAAGTTCCGTCTGAACATGAGGAAGAACTTCTTCCCTCTGAGGGTGACGGAGCACTGGAACAGGCTGCCCAGGGAGGTTGTGGATTCTCCTTCTCTAGAGATATTCAAGACCCGCCTGGACAAGGTCCTGTGCAGCCTGCTGTAGGTGACCCTGCTTCAGCAGGAGGGTTGGACAAGATGACCCACAGAGGTCCCTTCCAATCCCTACTATTCTGAGTTTCTGTGATTCTGTAACACGGGGGCTTTGTACATTGTCTTTCTACATCTCATTTTAGTTTGCTGCCACTCTTTTGTTTCGTTTGTCCCTTCACTTCCTTCATCCTCCTCCCTACTGAGATCTTCTTGAAGGCTAAGTTTTGGAAATCATTGTCTATATTTGTAGGTATTGCGAGTTTTGCTACAGATCTCCAGCTTTTTGCATTGTCTTTCTATGTCTGTTTTAGAGTGCTGCCCTCAGATTTTTAGCTTTTGCCTTGACTTCCTTAATCTTGCTCCCTAGCTAAGTTTTCTTTCTAAGTCGAAGGGTTTCCAGAGTGGCCGTGCTTTCTACATTGTCTTTCTACAGCTGTTTTAGTTTGCTGCCCTGGGTTATTAGTTTTGCCCTTTACTTCCTTAATCTTTCTCCCAACTTCAGTGTTCATATGAAGTCTGAGGATTTCATATATTGTTGTCTTCAAGAGTTTTGTGTCATTCCTTAGTACTTACATGTATTGTTCTATTTTTTTTCCTCTGTTTCTTTAATCTCTGTCGGTTTTTCACTTTTTGACATTCATTTCATGGTCTTCCTTTCTGTTGTAGTCATTCTGTCTTGGTTTGCGTCTTTATGCTGGCTTTTTACATTGTCTTTCCACAGTTGTTTCAGTCTGCTGCCACTCTTTTGTTTAGTCCTTCCCTTGATTTCCTTCATCCTCCTCCCTACTGAGATCTTCTTGAAGGCTAAGTTTTGGAAATCATTGCCTATATGTGTAGGTATTGCTAGTTTTGCTATAGATCTCCAGCTTTTTGCATTGTCTTTCTATGTCTGTTTTAGTGTGCTGCCCTCAGATTTTGAGTTTTTGCCTTGACTTCCTTAATCTTCCTCCCTAGTTAAGTTTTCTTTCTAAGTGGAAGCGTTTCCAGACTGGCCTTACTTTCTACATTGTCTTTCCACAGCTTTTCAGTCTGCTGCCACTCTTTGGTTTAGTATTTCCCTTAACTTCCTTCATCCTCCTTTCTATTGAGATCTTATTGAAGGCTAAGTTTTGGAAATCATTTCCTGTATTTGTATATATTGCGAGTGTTTCTGTAGATCTCCAGCTTTTTACATAGCCTTGCTATGTCTTTTTTAGTTGCTGCTCTCGGTTTTTAGCTTTTGCCTTGACTTCCTTAATCTTGCTCCCTAGTTAAGTTTTCTTTCTAAGTCGAAGGGTTTCCAGAGTGGCCGTGCTTTCTACATTGTCTTTCTACGACTGTTTTAGTTTGCTGCCGTGAGTTATTAGTTTTGCCCTTTACTTCCTTAATCTTCCTCAAAATTTCAATGTTCATATGAAGTCTGAGGATTTCATATAGTGTTGTCTTCAAGAGTTTTGTGTCATTCCTTCTTACTTACTTGTATTGTTCTATTTTTTTTTCCTCTGTTTCTTCAATCTCTGTCGGTTTTTCACTTTTTGCCATTCATTTCTTGGTCTTCCTTTCGGTTGTAGTCATTCTGTCTTGGTTTGCGTCTTTATGCTGGCTTTTTACATTGTCTTTGCACAGCTGTTTCAGTCTGCTGCCACTCTTTTGTTTCGTATTTCCCTTGACTTCCTTCATCCTCCTTTCTATTGAGATCATATTGAAGGCTAAGTTTTTGGAATCATTTCCTGTATTTGTAGGTATTGCTAGATTTGCTCTTGATCTCCAGCTTTTTGCACAGCCTTGCTATGTCTGTTTTAGTGTGCTGCCCTCAGTTTTTCGTTTTTGCCTTGGTTTCCTGAATCTTCCTCCCTGTTTCAAGGTTCATTTGAAGTGTAAGGTTTTGAAATCGCTGTCTTCAAGAGTTTTGTGTCATTCCTTAGGTTGTTAGTATTCTAGATTTTCTTTCAAAATCTCTCTTTTAGTTCGTGGTCCTTGTATTTCCCTATAGTTTTTCTTTTGTTCCCTAATCTCGGTTGGTTTTTCACTTGTCAACGTTCATGTCTTCTTCTTCTATTCTATTCTAGCCACTTTTTGTTGTTTTTCCAGAACACCGTGGCTTTGTGCATTGTCTTTTAACATCTCATTTTAGTTTGCTGTCACTGTTTTTTTTCGTTTGTAAAATCAAGGCAAATGCAGGGTCCTGCACCTGTGGAGGAACAAGCTCATGCAGCAATACAGCCTTGGGAGGGACCTGCTGAAGTGCAGCTCTGCGGAGAGGGCCCTGGTCGTCTTGGTGTACGACAGGTTAACCATGTGCCAGCAGTGTGCCCTGGCTGCCAAGAAAGCCAATGGGATCCTGGGGTGCATCAAAAAGAGTGTGGCCATCAGTACGAGGGAGGTTCTACTTCCCCTCTACACTGCCCTGGTGAGGCCTCATCTGGAGTACTGTGTCCAGTTCTGGGCTCCCCAGTTCAAGAAAGATGAAGGGCTACTGGAGAGAGCCCAGCAGAGCGCTACAAGGATGATGAGGGAACTGGAACATCTCCCCTAGGAGGAGAGGCTGATGGAGCTGGGTTTGTTCAGCCTGAAGAAGAGGAGGCTGCGAGGGGACCTAATAAATGCTTACAAATATCTGAAGGGTGGGTGTCAGGACAGGGCCAAGCTCTTTTCAGTGGTGCCCATTGACAGGACAAGGGGCAATGGGCACAAACTGAGGCACAGGAAGTTCCGTCTGAACATGAGGAAGAACTTCTTCCCTCTGAGGGTGACGGAGCACTGGAACAGGCTGCCCAGGGAGGTTGTGGATTCTCCTTCTCTAGAGATATTCAAGACCCGCCTGGACAAGGTCCTGTGCAGCCTGCTGTAGGTGACCCTGCTTCAGCAGGAGGGTTGGACAAGATGACCCACAGAGGTCCCTTCCAATCCCTACTATTCTGAGTTTCTGTGATTCTGTAACACGGGGGCTTTGTACATTGTCTTTCTACATCTCATTTTAGTTTGCTGCCACTCTTTTGTTTCGTTTGTCCCTTCACTTCCTTCATCCTCCTCCCTACTGAGATCTTCTTGAAGGCTAAGTTTTGGAAATCATTGTCTATATTTGTAGGTATTGCGAGTTTTGCTACAGATCTCCAGCTTTTTGCATTGTCTTTCTATGTCTGTTTTAGAGTGCTGCCCTCAGATTTTTAGCTTTTGCCTTGACTTCCTGAATCTTGCTCCCTAGCTAAGTTTTCTTTCTAAGTCGAAGGGTTTCCAGAGTGGCCGTGCTTTCTACATTGTCTTTCTACAGCTGTTTTAGTTTGCTGCCCTGGGTTATTAGTTTTGCCCTTTACTTCCTTAATCTTTCTCCCAACTTCAGTGTTCATATGAAGTCTGAGGATTTCATATATTGTTGTCTTCAAGAGTTTTGTGTCATTCCTTAGTACTTACATGTATTGTTCTATTTTTTTTCCTCTGTTTCTTTAATCTCTGTCGGTTTTTCACTTTTTGACATTCATTTCATGGTCTTCCTTTCTGTTGTAGTCATTCTGTCTTGGTTTGCGTCTTTATGCTGGCTTTTTACATTGTCTTTCCACAGTTGTTTCAGTCTGCTGCCACTCTTTTGTTTAGTCCTTCCCTTGATTTCCTTCATCCTCCTCCCTACTGAGATCTTCTTGAAGGCTAAGTTTTGGAAATCATTGCCTATATGTGTAGGTATTGCTAGTTTTGCTATAGATCTCCAGCTTTTTGCATTGTCTTTCTATGTCTGTTTTAGTGTGCTGCCCTCAGATTTTGAGTTTTTGCCTTGACTTCCTTAATCTTCCTCCCTAGTTAAGTTTTCTTTCTAAGTGGAAGCGTTTCCAGACTGGCCTTACTTTCTACATTGTCTTTCCACAGCTTTTCAGTCTGCTGCCACTCTTTGGTTTAGTATTTCCCTTAACTTCCTTCATCCTCCTTTCTATTGAGATCTTATTGAAGGCTAAGTTTTGGAAATCATTTCCTGTATTTGTATATATTGCGAGTGTTTCTGTAGATCTCCAGCTTTTTACATAGCCTTGCTATGTCTTTTTTAGTTGCTGCTCTCGGTTTTTAGCTTTTGCCTTGACTTCCTTAATCTTGCTCCCTAGTTAAGTTTTCTTTCTAAGTCGAAGGGTTTCCAGAGTGGCCGTGCTTTCTACATTGTCTTTCTACGACTGTTTTAGTTTGCTGCCGTGAGTTATTAGTTTTGCCCTTTACTTCCTTAATCTTCCTCAAAATTTCAATGTTCATATGAAGTCTGAGGATTTCATATAGTGTTGTCTTCAAGAGTTTTGTGTCATTCCTTCTTACTTACTTGTATTGTTCTATTTTTTTTTCCTCTGTTTCTTCAATCTCTGTCGGTTTTTCACTTTTTGCCCTTCATTTCTTGGTCTTCCTTTCGGTTGTAGTCATTCTGTCTTGGTTTGCGTCTTTATGCTGGCTTTTTACATTGTCTTTGCACAGCTGTTTCAGTCTGCTGCCACTCTTTTGTTTCGTATTTCCCTTGACTTCCTTCATCCTCCTTTCTATTGAGATCATATTGAAGGCTAAGTTTTTGGAATCATTTCCTGTATTTGTAGGTATTGCTAGATTTGCTCTTGATCTCCAGCTTTTTGCACAGCCTTGCTATGTCTGTTTTAGTGTGCTGCCCTCAGTTTTTCGTTTTTGCCTTGGTTTCCTGAATCTTCCTCCCTGTTTCAAGGTTCATTTGAAGTGTAAGGTTTTGAAATCGCTGTCTTCAAGAGTTTTGTGTCATTCCTTAGGTTGTTAGTATTCTAGATTTTCTTTCAAAATCTCTCTTTTAGTTCGTGGTCCTTGTATTTCCCTATAGTTTTTCTTTTGTTCCCTAATCTCGGTTGGTTTTTCACTTGTCAACGTTCATGTCTTCTTCTTCTATTCTATTCTAGCCACTTTTTGTTGTTTTTCCAGAACACCGTGGCTTTGTACATTGTCTTTTAACATCTCATTTTAGTTTGCTGTCACTGTTTTTTTTCGTTTGTAAAATCAAGGCAAATGCAGGGTCGTGCACCTGGGGAGGAATAAGCTCATGCAGCAATACAGCCTTGGGAGGGACAAGCTGAAGTGCAGCTCTGCGGAGAGGGACCTGGTCATCTTGGTGTACGACAGGTTAACCATGTGCCAGCAGTGTGCCCTGGCTGCCAAGAAAGCCAATGGGATCCTGGGGTGCATCAAAAAGAGTGTGGCCATCAGTACGAGGGAGGTTCTACTTCCCCTCTACACTGCCCTGGTGAGGCCTCATCTGGAGTACTGTGTCCAGTTCTGGGCTCCCCAGTTCAAGAAAGATGAAGGGCTACTGGAGAGAGCCCAGCAGAGCGCTACAAGGATGATGAGGGGACTGGAACATCTCCCCTAGGAGGAGAGGCTGATGGAGCTGGGTTTGTTCAGCCTGAAGAAGAGGAGGCTGCGAGGGGACCTAATAAATGCTTACAAATATCTGAAGGGTGGGTGTCAGGACAGGGCCAAGCTCTTTTCAGTGGTGCCCATTGACAGGACAAGGGGCAATGGGCACAAACTGAGGCACAGGAAGTTCCGTCTGAACATGAGGAAGAACTTCTTCCCTCTGAGGGTGACGGAGCACTGGAACAGGCTGCCCAGGGAGGTTGTGGATTCTCCTTCTCTAGAGATATTCAAGACCCGCCTGGACAAGGTCCTGTGCAGCCTGCTGTAGGTGACCCTGCTTCAGCAGGAGGGTTGGACAAGATGACCCACAGAGGTCCCTTCCAATCCCTACTATTCTGAGTTTCTGTGATTCTGTAACACGGGGGCTTTGTACATTGTCTTTCTACATCTCATTTTAGTTTGCTGCCACTCTTTTGTTTCGTTTGTCCCTTCACTTCCTTCATCCTCCTCCCTACTGAGATCTTCTTGAAGGCTAAGTTTTGGAAATCATTGTCTATATTTGTAGGTATTGCGAGTTTTGCTACAGATCTCCAGCTTTTTGCATTGTCTTTCTATGTCTGTTTTAGAGTGCTGCCCTCAGATTTTTAGCTTTTGCCTTGACTTCCTTAATCTTGCTCCCTAGCTAAGTTTTCTTTCTAAGTCGAAGGGTTTCCAGAGTGGCCGTGCTTTCTACATTGTCTTTCTACAGCTGTTTTAGTTTGCTGCCCTGGGTTATTAGTTTTGCCCTTTACTTCCTTAATCTTTCTCCCAACTTCAGTGTTCATATGAAGTCTGAGGATTTCATATATTGTTGTCTTCAAGAGTTTTGTGTCATTCCTTAGTACTTACATGTATTGTTCTATTTTTTTTCCTCTGTTTCTTTAATCTCTGTCGGTTTTTCACTTTTTGACATTCATTTCATGGTCTTCCTTTCGGTTGTAGTCATTCTGTCTTGGTTTGCGTCTTTATGCTGGCTTTTTACATTGTCTTTCCACAGTTGTTTCAGTCTGCTGCCACTCTTTTGTTTAGTCCTTCCCTTGATTTCCTTCATCCTCCTCCCTACTGAGATCTTCTTGAAGGCTAAGTTTTGGAAATCATTGCCTATATGTGTAGGTATTGCTAGTTTTGCTATAGATCTCCAGCTTTTTGCATTGTCTTTCTATGTCTGTTTTAGTGTGCTGCCCTCAGATTTTGAGTTTTTGCCTTGACTTCCTTAATCTTCCTCCCTAGTTAAGTTTTCTTTCTAAGTGGAAGCGTTTCCAGACTGGCCTTACTTTCTACATTGTCTTTCCACAGCTTTTCAGTCTGCTGCCACTCTTTGGTTTAGTATTTCCCTTAACTTCCTTCATCCTCCTTTCTATTGAGATCTTATTGAAGGCTAAGTTTTGGAAATCATTTCCTGTATTTGTATATACTGCGAGTGTTTCTGTAGATCTCCAGCTTTTTACATAGCCTTGCTATGTCTTTTTTAGTTGCTGCTCTCGGTTTTTAGCTTTTGCCTTGACTTCCTTAATCTTGCTCCCTAGTTAAGTTTTCTTTCTAAGTCGAAGGGTTTCCAGAGTGGCCATGCTTTCTACATTGTCTTTCTACGACTGTTTTAGTTTGCTGCCGTGGGTTATTAGTTTTGCCCTTTACTTCCTTAATCTTCCTCAAAATTTCAATGTTCATATGAAGTCTGAGGATTTCATATAGTGTTGTCTTCAAGAGTTTTGTGTCATTCCTTCTTACTTACTTGTATTGTTCTATTTTTTTTTCCTCTGTTTCTTCAATCTCTGTCGGTTTTTCACTTTTTGCCATTCATTTCTTGGTCTTCCTTTCGGTTGTAGTCATTCTGTCTTGGTTTGCGTCTTTATGCTGGCTTTTTACATTGTCTTTGCACAGCTGTTTCAGTCTGCTGCCACTCTTTTGTTTCGTATTTCCCTTGACTTCCTTCATCCTCCTTTCTATTGAGATCATATTGAAGGCTAAGTTTTTGGAATCATTTCCTGTATTTGTAGGTATTGCTAGATTTGCTCTTGATCTCCAGCTTTTTGCACAGCCTTGCTATGTCTGTTTTAGTGTGCTGCCCTCAGTTTTTCGTTTTTGCCTTGGTTTCCTGAATCTTCCTCCCTGTTTCAAGGTTCATTTGAAGTGTAAGGTTTTGAAATCGCTGTCTTCAAGAGTTTTGTGTCATTCCTTAGGTTGTTAGTATTCTAGATTTTCTTTCAAAATCTCTCTTTTAGTTCGTGGTCCTTGTATTTCCCTATAGTTTTTCTTTTGTTCCCTAATCTCGGTTGGTTTTTCACTTGTCAACGTTCATGTCTTCTTCTTCTATTCTATTCTAGCCACTTTTTGTTGTTTTTCCAGAACACCGTGGCTTTGTACATTGTCTTTTAACATCTCATTTTAGTTTGCTGTCACTGTTTTTTTTCGTTTGTAAAATCAAGGCAAATGCAGGGTCGTGCACCTGGGGAGGAACAAGCTCATGCAGCAATACAGCCTTGGGAGGGACAAGCTGAAGTGCAGCTCTGCGGAGAGGGACCTGGTCATCTTGGTGTACGACAGGTTAACCATGTGCCAGCAGTGTGCCCTGGCTGCCAAGAAAGCCAATGGGATCCTGGGGTGCATCAAAAAGAGTGTGGCCATCAGTACGAGGGAGGTTCTACTTCCCCTCTACACTGCCCTGGTGAGGCCTCATCTGGAGTACTGTGTCCAGTTCTGGGCTCCCCAGTTCAAGAAAGATGAAGGGCTACTGGAGAGAGCCCAGCAGAGCGCTACAAGGATGATGAGGGGACTGGAACATCTCCCCTAGGAGGAGAGGCTGATGGAGCTGGGTTTGTTCAGCCTGAAGAAGAGGAGGCTGCGAGGGGACCTAATAAATGCTTACAAATATCTGAAGGGTGGGTGTCAGGACAGGGCCAAGCTCTTTTCAGTGGTGCCCATTGACAGGACAAGGGGCAATGGGCACAAACTGAGGCACAGGAAGTTCCGTCTGAACATGAGGAAGAACTTCTTCCCTCTGAGGGTGACGGAGCACTGGAACAGGCTGCCCAGGGAGGTTGTGGATTCTCCTTCTCTAGAGATATTCAAGACCCGCCTGGACAAGGTCCTGTGCAGCCTGCTGTAGGTGACCCTGCTTCAGCAGGAGGGTTGGACAAGATGACCCACAGAGGTCCCTTCCAATCCCTACTATTCTGAGTTTCTGTGATTCTGTAACACGGGGGCTTTGTACATTGTCTTTCTACATCTCATTTTAGTTTGCTGCCACTCTTTTGTTTCGTTTGTCCCTTCACTTCCTTCATCCTCCTCCCTACTGAGATCTTCTTGAAGGCTAAGTTTTGGAAATCATTGTCTATATTTGTAGGTATTGCGAGTTTTGCTACAGATCTCCAGCTTTTTGCATTGTCTTTCTATGTCTGTTTTAGAGTGCTGCCCTCAGATTTTTAGCTTTTGCCTTGACTTCCTTAATCTTGCTCCCTAGCTAAGTTTTCTTTCTAAGTCGAAGGGTTTCCAGAGTGGCCGTGCTTTCTACATTGTCTTTCTACAGCTGTTTTAGTTTGCTCCCCTGGGTTATTAGTTTTGCCCTTTACTTCCTTAATCTTTCTCCCAACTTCAGTGTTCATATGAAGTCTGAGGATTTCATATATTGTTGTCTTCAAGAGTTTTGTGTCATTCCTTAGTACTTACATGTATTGTTCTATTTTTTTTCCTCTGTTTCTTTAATCTCTGTCGGTTTTTCACTTTTTGACATTCATTTCATGGTCTTCCTTTCTGTTGTAGTCATTCTGTCTTGGTTTGCGTCTTTATGCTGGCTTTTTACATTGTCTTTCCACAGTTGTTTCAGTCTGCTGCCACTCTTTTGTTTAGTCCTTCCCTTGATTTCCTTCATCCTCCTCCCTACTGAGATCTTCTTGAAGGCTAAGTTTTGGAAATCATTGCCTATATGTGTAGGTATTGCTAGTTTTGCTATAGATCTCCAGCTTTTTGCATTGTCTTTCTATGTCTGTTTTAGTGTGCTGCCCTCAGATTTTGAGTTTTTGCCTTGACTTCCTTAATCTTCCTCCCTAGTTAAGTTTTCTTTCTAAGTGGAAGCGTTTCCAGACTGGCCTTACTTTCTACATTGTCTTTCCACAGCTTTTCAGTCTGCTGCCACTCTTTGGTTTAGTATTTCCCTTAACTTCCTTCATCCTCCTTTCTATTGAGATCTTATTGAAGGCTAAGTTTTGGAAATCATTTCCTGTATTTGTATATATTGCGAGTGTTTCTGTAGATCTCCAGCTTTTTACATAGCCTTGCTATGTCTTTTTTAGTTGCTGCTCTCGGTTTTTAGCTTTTGCCTTGACTTCCTTAATCTTGCTCCCTAGTTAAGTTTTCTTTCTAAGTCGAAGGGTTTCCAGAGTGGCCGTGCTTTCTACATTGTCTTTCTACGACTGTTTTAGTTTGCTGCCGTGAGTTATTAGTTTTGCCCTTTACTTCCTTAATCTTCCTCAAAATTTCAATGTTCATATGAAGTCTGAGGATTTCATATAGTGTTGTCTTCAAGAGTTTTGTGTCATTCCTTCTTACTTACTTGTATTGTTCTATTTTTTTTTCCTCTGTTTCTTCAATGTCTGTCGGTTTTTCACTTTTTGCCATTCATTTCTTGGTCTTCCTTTCGGTTGTAGTCATTCTGTCTTGGTTTGCGTCTTTATGCTGGCTTTTTACATTGTCTTTGCACAGCTGTTTCAGTCTGCTGCCACTCTTTTGTTTCGTATTTCCCTTGACTTCCTTCATCCTCCTTTCTATTGAGATCATATTGAAGGCTAAGTTTTTGGAATCATTTCCTGTATTTGTAGGTATTGCTAGATTTGCTCTTGATCTCCAGCTTTTTGCACAGCCTTGCTATGTCTGTTTTAGTGTGCTGCCCTCAGTTTTTCGTTTTTGCCTTGGTTTCCTGAATCTTCCTCCCTGTTTCAAGGTTCATTTGAAGTGTAAGGTTTTGAAATCGCTGTCTTCAAGAGTTTTGTGTCATTCCTTAGGTTGTTAGTATTCTAGATTTTCTTTCAAAATCTCTCTTTTAGTTCGTGGTCCTTGTATTTCCCTATAGTTTTTCTTTTGTTCCCTAATCTCGGTTGGTTTTTCACTTGTCAACGTTCATGTCTTCTTCTTCTATTCTATTCTAGCCACTTTTTGTTGTTTTTCCAGAACACCGTGGCTTTGTGCATTGTCTTTTAACATCTCATTTTAGTTTGCTGTCACTGTTTTTTTTCGTTTGTAAAATCAAGGCAAATGCAGGGTCGTGCACCTGGGGAGGAACAAGCTCATGCAGCAATACAGCCTTGGGAGGGACAAGCTGAAGTGCAGCTCTGCGGAGAGGGACCTGGTCATCTTGGTGTACGACAGGTTAACCATGTGCCAGCAGTGTGCCCTGGCTGCCAAGAAAGCCAATGGGATCCTGGGGTGCATCAAAAAGAGTGTGGCCATCAGTACGAGGGAGGTTCTACTTCCCCTCTACACTGCCCTGGTGAGGCCTCATCTGGAGTACTGTGTCCAGTTCTGGGCTCCCCAGTTCAAGAAAGATGAAGGGCTACTGGAGAGAGCCCAGCAGAGCGCTACAAGGATGATGAGGGGACTGGAACATCTCCCCTAGGAGGAGAGGCTGATGGAGCTGGGTTTGTTCAGCCTGAAGAAGAGGAGGCTGCGAGGGGACCTAATAAATGCTTACAAATATCTGAAGGGTGGGTGTCAGGACAGGGCCAAGCTCTTTTCAGTGGTGCCCATTGACAGGACAAGGGGCAATGGGCACAAACTGAGGCACAGGAAGTTCCGTCTGAACATGAGGAAGAACTTCTTCCCTCTGAGGGTGACGGAGCACTGGAACAGGCTGCCCAGGGAGGTTGTGGATTCTCCTTCTCTAGAGATATTCAAGACCCGCCTGGACAAGGTCCTGTGCAGCCTGCTGTAGGTGACCCTGCTTCAGCAGGAGGGTTGGACAAGATGACCCACAGAGGTCCCTTCCAATCCCTACTATTCTGAGTTTCTGTGATTCTGTAACACGGGGGCTTTGTACATTGTCTTTCTACATCTCATTTTAGTTTGCTGCCACTCTTTTGTTTCGTTTGTCCCTTCACTTCCTTCATCCTCCTCCCTACTGAGATCTTCTTGAAGGCTAAGTTTTGGAAATCATTGTCTATATTTGTAGGTATTGCGAGTTTTGCTACAGATCTCCAGCTTTTTGCATTGTCTTTCTATGTCTGTTTTAGAGTGCTGCCCTCAGATTTTTAGCTTTTGCCTTGACTTCCTTAATCTTGCTCCCTAGCTAAGTTTTCTTTCTAAGTCGAAGGGTTTCCAGAGTGGCCGTGCTTTCTACATTGTCTTTCTACAGCTGTTTTAGTTTGCTCCCCTGGGTTATTAGTTTTGCCCTTTACTTCCTTAATCTTTCTCCCAACTTCAGTGTTCATATGAAGTCTGAGGATTTCATATATTGTTGTCTTCAAGAGTTTTGTGTCATTCCTTAGTACTTACATGTATTGTTCTATTTTTTTTCCTCTGTTTCTTTAATCTCTGTCGGTTTTTCACTTTTTGACATTCATTTCATGGTCTTCCTTTCTGTTGTAGTCATTCTGTCTTGGTTTGCGTCTTTATGCTGGCTTTTTACATTGTCTTTCCACAGTTGTTTCAGTCTGCTGCCACTCTTTTGTTTAGTCCTTCCCTTGATTTCCTTCATCCTCCTCCCTACTGAGATCTTCTTGAAGGCTAAGTTTTGGAAATCATTGCCTATATGTGTAGGTATTGCTAGTTTTGCTATAGATCTCCAGCTTTTTGCATTGTCTTTCTATGTCTGTTTTAGTGTGCTGCCCTCAGATTTTGAGTTTTTGCCTTGACTTCCTTAATCTTCCTCCCTAGTTAAGTTTTCTTTCTAAGTGGAAGCGTTTCCAGACTGGCCTTACTTTCTACATTGTCTTTCCACAGCTTTTCAGTCTGCTGCCACTCTTTGGTTTAGTATTTCCCTTAACTTCCTTCATCCTCCTTTCTATTGAGATCTTATTGAAGGCTAAGTTTTGGAAATCATTTCCTGTATTTGTATATATTGCGAGTTTTTCTGTAGATCTCCAGCTTTTTACATAGCCTTGCTATGTCTTTTTTAGTTGCTGCTCTCGGTTTTTAGCTTTTGCCTTGACTTCCTTAATCTTGCTCCCTAGTTAAGTTTTCTTTCTAAGTCGAAGGGTTTCCAGAGTGGCCGTGCTTTCTACATTGTCTTTCTACGACTGTTTTAGTTTGCTGCCGTGAGTTATTAGTTTTGCCCTTTACTTCCTTAATCTTCCTCAAAATTTCAATGTTCATATGAAGTCTGAGGATTTCATATAGTGTTGTCTTCAAGAGTTTTGTGTCATTCCTTCTTACTTACTTGTATTGTTCTATTTTTTTTTCCTCTGTTTCTTCAATCTCTGTCGGTTTTTCACTTTTTGCCATTCATTTCTTGGTCTTCCTTTCGGTTGTAGTCATTCTGTCTTGGTTTGCGTCTTTATGCTGGCTTTTTACATTGTCTTTGCACAGCTGTTTCAGTCTGCTGCCACTCTTTTGTTTCGTATTTCCCTTGACTTCCTTCATCCTCCTTTCTATTGAGATCATATTGAAGGCTAAGTTTTTGGAATCATTTCCTGTATTTGTAGGTATTGCTAGATTTGCTCTTGATCTCCAGCTTTTTGCACCGCCTTGCTATGTCTGTTTTAGTGTGCTGCCCTCAGTTTTTCGTTTTTGCCTTGGTTTCCTGAATCTTCCTCCCTGTTTCAAGGTTCATTTGAAGTGTAAGGTTTTGAAATCGCTGTCTTCAAGAGTTTTGTGTCATTCCTTAGGTTGTTAGTATTCTAGATTTTCTTTCAAAATCTCTCTTTTAGTTCGTGGTCCTTGTATTTCCCTATAGTTTTTCTTTTGTTCCCTAATCTCGGTTGGTTTTTCACTTGTCAACGTTCATGTCTTCTTCTTCTATTCTATTCTAGCCACTTTTTGTTGTTTTTCCAGAACACCGTGGCTTTGTACATTGTCTTTTAACATCTCATTTTAGTTTGCTGTCACTGTTTTTTTTTGTTTGTAAAATCAAGGCAAATGCAGGGTCCTGCACCTGTGGAGGAACAAGCTCATGCAGCAATACAGCCTTGGGAGGGACCTGCTGAAGTGCAGCTCTGCGGAGAGGGACCTGGTCATCTTGGTGTACGACAGGTTAACCATGTGCCAGCAGTGTGCCCTGGCTGCCAAGAAAGCCAATGGGATCCTGGGGTGCATCAAAAAGAGTGTGGCCATCAGTACGAGGGAGGTTCTACTTCCCCTCTACACTGCCCTGGTGAGGCCTCATCTGGAGTACTGTGTCCAGTTCTGGGCTCCCCAGTTCAAGAAAGATGAAGGGCTACTGGAGAGAGCCCAGCAGAGCGCTACAAGGATGATGAGGGGACTGGAACATCTCCCCTAGGAGGAGAGGCTGATGGAGCTGGGTTTGTTCAGCCTGAAGAAGAGGAGGCTGCGAGGGGACCTAATAAATGCTTACAAATATCTGAAGGGTGGGTGTCAGGACAGGGCCAAGCTCTTTTCAGTGGTGCCCATTGACAGGACAAGGGGCAATGGGCACAAACTGAGGCACAGGAAGTTCCGTCTGAACATGAGGAAGAACTTCTTCCCTCTGAGGGTGACGGAGCACTGGAACAGGCTGCCCAGGGAGGTTGTGGATTCTCCTTCTCTAGAGATATTCAAGACCCGCCTGGACAAGGTCCTGTGCAGCCTGCTGTAGGTGACCCTGCTTCAGCAGGAGGGTTGGACAAGATGACCCACAGAGGTCCCTTCCAATCCCTACTATTCTGAGTTTCTGTGATTCTGTAACACGGGGGCTTTGTACATTGTCTTTCTACATCTCATTTTAGTTTGCTGCCACTCTTTTGTTTCGTTTGTCCCTTCACTTCCTTCATCCTCCTCCCTACTGAGATCTTCTTGAAGGCTAAGTTTTGGAAATCATTGTCTATATTTGTAGGTATTGCGAGTTTTGCTACAGATCTCCAGCTTTTTGCATTGTCTTTCTATGTCTGTTTTAGAGTGCTGCCCTCAGATTTTTAGCTTTTGCCTTGACTTCCTTAATCTTGCTCCCTAGCTAAGTTTTCTTTCTAAGTCGAAGGGTTTCCAGAGTGGCCGTGCTTTCTACATTGTCTTTCTACAGCTGTTTTAGTTTGCTCCCCTGGGTTATTAGTTTTGCCCTTTACTTCCTTAATCTTTCTCCCAACTTCAGTGTTCATATGAAGTCTGAGGATTTCATATATTGTTGTCTTCAAGAGTTTTGTGTCATTCCTTAGTACTTACATGTATTGTTCTATTTTTTTTCCTCTGTTTCTTTAATCTCTGTCGGTTTTTCACTTTTTGACATTCATTTCATGGTCTTCCTTTCTGTTGTAGTCATTCTGTCTTGGTTTGCGTCTTTATGCTGGCTTTTTACATTGTCTTTCCACAGTTGTTTCAGTCTGCTGCCACTCTTTTGTTTAGTCCTTCCCTTGATTTCCTTCATCCTCCTCCCTACTGAGATCTTCTTGAAGGCTAAGTTTTGGAAATCATTGCCTATATGTGTAGGTATTGCTAGTTTTGCTATAGATCTCCAGCTTTTTGCATTGTCTTTCTATGTCTGTTTTAGTGTGCTGCCCTCAGATTTTGAGTTTTTGCCTTGACTTCCTTAATCTTCCTCCCTAGTTAAGTTTTCTTTCTAAGTGGAAGCGTTTCCAGACTGGCCTTACTTTCTACATTGTCTTTCCACAGCTTTTCAGTCTGCTGCCACTCTTTGGTTTAGTATTTCCCTTAACTTCCTTCATCCTCCTTTCTATTGAGATCTTATTGAAGGCTAAGTTTTGGAAATCATTTCCTGTATTTGTATATATTGCGAGTGTTTCTGTAGATCTCCAGCTTTTTACATAGCCTTGCTATGTCTTTTTTAGTTGCTGCTCTCGGTTTTTAGCTTTTGCCTTGACTTCCTTAATCTTGCTCCCTAGTTAAGTTTTCTTTCTAAGTCGAAGGGTTTCCAGAGTGGCCATGCTTTCTACATTGTCTTTCTACGACTGTTTTAGTTTGCTGCCGTGGGTTATTAGTTTTGCCCTTTACTTCCTTAATCTTCCTCAAAATTTCAATGTTCATATGAAGTCTGAGGATTTCATATAGTGTTGTCTTCAAGAGTTTTGTGTCATTCCTTCTTACTTACTTGTATTGTTCTATTTTTTTTTCCTCTGTTTCTTCAATGTCTGTCGGTTTTTCACTTTTTGCCATTCATTTCTTGGTCTTCCTTTCGGTTGTAGTCATTCTGTCTTGGTTTGCGTCTTTATGCTGGCTTTTTACATTGTCTTTGCACAGCTGTTTCAGTCTGCTGCCACTCTTTTGTTTCGTATTTCCCTTGACTTCCTTCATCCTCCTTTCTATTGAGATCATATTGAAGGCTAAGTTTTTGGAATCATTTCCTGTATTTGTAGGTATTGCTAGATTTGCTCTTGATCTCCAGCTTTTTGCACAGCCTTGCTATGTCTGTTTTAGTGTGCTGCCCTCAGTTTTTCGTTTTTGCCTTGGTTTCCTGAATCTTCCTCCCTGTTTCAAGGTTCATTTGAAGTGTAAGGTTTTGAAATCGCTGTCTTCAAGAGTTTTGTGTCATTCCTTAGGTTGTTAGTATTCTAGATTTTCTTTCAAAATCTCTCTTTTAGTTCGTGGTCCTTGTATTTCCCTATAGTTTTTCTTTTGTTCCCTAATCTCGGTTGGTTTTTCACTTGTCAACGTTCATGTCTTCTTCTTCTATTCTATTCTAGCCACTTTTTGTTGTTTTTCCAGAACACCGTGGCTTTGTGCATTGTCTTTTAACATCTCATTTTAGTTTGCTGTCACTGTTTTTTTTCGTTTGTAAAATCAAGGCAAATGCAGGGTCGTGCACCTGGGGAGGAACAAGCTCATGCAGCAATACAGCCTTGGGAGGGACAAGCTGAAGTGCAGCTCTGCGGAGAGGGACCTGGTCATCTTGGTGTACGACAGGTTAACCATGTGCCAGCAGTGTGCCCTGGCTGCCAAGAAAGCCAATGGGATCCTGGGGTGCATCAAAAAGAGTGTGGCCATCAGTACGAGGGAGGTTCTACTTCCCCTCTACACTGCCCTGGTGAGGCCTCATCTGGAGTACTGTGTCCAGTTCTGGGCTCCCCAGTTCAAGAAAGATGAAGGGCTACTGGAGAGAGCCCAGCAGAGCGCTACAAGGATGATGAGGGGACTGGAACATCTCCCCTAGGAGGAGAGGCTGATGGAGCTGGGTTTGTTCAGCCTGAAGAAGAGGAGGCTGCGAGGGGACCTAATAAATGCTTACAAATATCTGAAGGGTGGGTGTCAGGACAGGGCCAAGCTCTTTTCAGTGGTGCCCATTGACAGGACAAGGGGCAATGGGCACAAACTGAGGCACAGGAAGTTCCGTCTGAACATGAGGAAGAACTTCTTCCCTCTGAGGGTGACGGAGCACTGGAACAGGCTGCCCAGGGAGGTTGTGGATTCTCCTTCTCTAGAGATATTCAAGACCCGCCTGGACAAGGTCCTGTGCAGCCTGCTGTAGGTGACCCTGCTTCAGCAGGAGGGTTGGACAAGATGACCCACAGAGGTCCCTTCCAATCCCTACTATTCTGAGTTTCTGTGATTCTGTAACACGGGGGCTTTGTACATTGTCTTTCTACATCTCATTTTAGTTTGCTGCCACTCTTTTGTTTCGTTTGTCCCTTCACTTCCTTCATCCTCCTCCCTACTGAGATCTTCTTGAAGGCTAAGTTTTGGAAATCATTGTCTATATTTGTAGGTATTGCGAGTTTTGCTACAGATCTCCAGCTTTTTGCATTGTCTTTCTATGTCTGTTTTAGAGTGCTGCCCTCAGATTTTTAGCTTTTGCCTTGACTTCCTTAATCTTGCTCCCTAGCTAAGTTTTCTTTCTAAGTCGAAGGGTTTCCAGAGTGGCCGTGCTTTCTACATTGTCTTTCTACAGCTGTTTTAGTTTGCTCCCCTGGGTTATTAGTTTTGCCCTTTACTTCCTTAATCTTTCTCCCAACTTCAGTGTTCATATGAAGTCTGAGGATTTCATATATTGTTGTCTTCAAGAGTTTTGTGTCATTCCTTAGTACTTACATGTATTGTTCTATTTTTTTTCCTCTGTTTCTTTAATCTCTGTCGGTTTTTCACTTTTTGACATTCATTTCATGGTCTTCCTTTCTGTTGTAGTCATTCTGTCTTGGTTTGCGTCTTTATGCTGGCTTTTTACATTGTCTTTCCACAGTTGTTTCAGTCTGCTGCCACTCTTTTGTTTAGTCCTTCCCTTGATTTCCTTCATCCTCCTCCCTACTGAGATCTTCTTGAAGGCTAAGTTTTGGAAATCATTGCCTATATGTGTAGGTATTGCTAGTTTTGCTATAGATCTCCAGCTTTTTGCATTGTCTTTCTATGTCTGTTTTAGTGTGCTGCCCTCAGATTTTGAGTTTTTGCCTTGACTTCCTTAATCTTCCTCCCTAGTTAAGTTTTCTTTCTAAGTGGAAGCGTTTCCAGACTGGCCTTACTTTCTACATTGTCTTTCCACAGCTTTTCAGTCTGCTGCCACTCTTTGGTTTAGTATTTCCCTTAACTTCCTTCATCCTCCTTTCTATTGAGATCTTATTGAAGGCTAAGTTTTGGAAATCATTTCCTGTATTTGTATATATTGCGAGTTTTTCTGTAGATCTCCAGCTTTTTACATAGCCTTGCTATGTCTTTTTTAGTTGCTGCTCTCGGTTTTTAGCTTTTGCCTTGACTTCCTTAATCTTGCTCCCTAGTTAAGTTTTCTTTCTAAGTCGAAGGGTTTCCAGAGTGGCCGTGCTTTCTACATTGTCTTTCTACGACTGTTTTAGTTTGCTGCCGTGAGTTATTAGTTTTGCCCTTTACTTCCTTAATCTTCCTCAAAATTTCAATGTTCATATGAAGTCTGAGGATTTCATATAGTGTTGTCTTCAAGAGTTTTGTGTCATTCCTTCTTACTTACTTGTATTGTTCTATTTTTTTTTCCTCTGTTTCTTCAATCTCTGTCGGTTTTTCACTTTTTGCCATTCATTTCTTGGTCTTCCTTTCGGTTGTAGTCATTCTGTCTTGGTTTGCGTCTTTATGCTGGCTTTTTACATTGTCTTTGCACAGCTGTTTCAGTCTGCTGCCACTCTTTTGTTTCGTATTTCCCTTGACTTCCTTCATCCTCCTTTCTATTGAGATCATATTGAAGGCTAAGTTTTTGGAATCATTTCCTGTATTTGTAGGTATTGCTAGATTTGCTCTTGATCTCCAGCTTTTTGCACAGCCTTGCTATGTCTGTTTTAGTGTGCTGCCCTCAGTTTTTCGTTTTTGCCTTGGTTTCCTGAATCTTCCTCCCTGTTTCAAGGTTCATTTGAAGTGTAAGGTTTTGAAATCGCTGTCTTCAAGAGTTTTGTGTCATTCCTTAGGTTGTTAGTATTCTAGATTTTCTTTCAAAATCTCTCTTTTAGTTCGTGGTCCTTGTATTTCCCTATAGTTTTTCTTTTGTTCCCTAATCTCGGTTGGTTTTTCACTTGTCAACGTTCATGTCTTCTTCTTCTATTCTATTCTAGCCACTTTTTGTTGTTTTTCCAGAACACCGTGGCTTTGTACATTGTCTTTTAACATCTCATTTTAGTTTGCTGTCACTGTTTTTTTTTGTTTGTAAAATCAAGGCAAATGCAGGGTCCTGCACCTGTGGAGGAACAAGCTCATGCAGCAATACAGCCTTGGGAGGGACCTGCTGAAGTGCAGCTCTGCGGAGAGGGACCTGGTCATCTTGGTGTACGACAGGTTAACCATGTGCCAGCAGTGTGCCCTGGCTGCCAAGAAAGCCAATGGGATCCTGGGGTGCATCAAAAAGAGTGTGGCCATCAGTACGAGGGAGGTTCTACTTCCCCTCTACACTGCCCTGGTGAGGCCTCATCTGGAGTACTGTGTCCAGTTCTGGGCTCCCCAGTTCAAGAAAGATGAAGGGCTACTGGAGAGAGCCCAGCAGAGCGCTACAAGGATGATGAGGGGACTGGAACATCTCCCCTAGGAGGAGAGGCTGATGGAGCTGGGTTTGTTCAGCCTGAAGAAGAGGAGGCTGCGAGGGGACCTAATAAATGCTTACAAATATCTGAAGGGTGGGTGTCAGGACAGGGCCAAGCTCTTTTCAGTGGTGCCCATTGACAGGACAAGGGGCAATGGGCACAAACTGAGGCACAGGAAGTTCCGTCTGAACATGAGGAAGAACTTCTTCCCTCTGAGGGTGACGGAGCACTGGAACAGGCTGCCCAGGGAGGTTGTGGATTCTCCTTCTCTAGAGATATTCAAGACCCGCCTGGACAAGGTCCTGTGCAGCCTGCTGTAGGTGACCCTGCTTCAGCAGGAGGGTTGGACAAGATGACCCACAGAGGTCCCTTCCAATCCCTACTATTCTGAGTTTCTGTGATTCTGTAACACGGGGGCTTTGTACATTGTCTTTCTACATCTCATTTTAGTTTGCTGCCACTCTTTTGTTTCGTTTGTCCCTTCACTTCCTTCATCCTCCTCCCTACTGAGATCTTCTTGAAGGCTAAGTTTTGGAAATCATTGTCTATATTTGTAGGTATTGCGAGTTTTGCTACAGATCTCCAGCTTTTTGCATTGTCTTTCTATGTCTGTTTTAGAGTGCTGCCCTCAGATTTTTAGCTTTTGCCTTGACTTCCTTAATCTTGCTCCCTAGCTAAGTTTTCTTTCTAAGTCGAAGGGTTTCCAGAGTGGCCGTGCTTTCTACATTGTCTTTCTACAGCTGTTTTAGTTTGCTCCCCTGGGTTATTAGTTTTGCCCTTTACTTCCTTAATCTTTCTCCCAACTTCAGTGTTCATATGAAGTCTGAGGATTTCATATATTGTTGTCTTCAAGAGTTTTGTGTCATTCCTTAGTACTTACATGTATTGTTCTATTTTTTTTCCTCTGTTTCTTTAATCTCTGTCGGTTTTTCACTTTTTGACATTCATTTCATGGTCTTCCTTTCTGTTGTAGTCATTCTGTCTTGGTTTGCGTCTTTATGCTGGCTTTTTACATTGTCTTTCCACAGTTGTTTCAGTCTGCTGCCACTCTTTTGTTTAGTCCTTCCCTTGATTTCCTTCATCCTCCTCCCTACTGAGATCTTCTTGAAGGCTAAGTTTTGGAAATCATTGCCTATATGTGTAGGTATTGCTAGTTTTGCTATAGATCTCCAGCTTTTTGCATTGTCTTTCTATGTCTGTTTTAGTGTGCTGCCCTCAGATTTTGAGTTTTTGCCTTGACTTCCTTAATCTTCCTCCCTAGTTAAGTTTTCTTTCTAAGTGGAAGCGTTTCCAGACTGGCCTTACTTTCTACATTGTCTTTCCACAGCTTTTCAGTCTGCTGCCACTCTTTGGTTTAGTATTTCCCTTAACTTCCTTCATCCTCCTTTCTATTGAGATCTTATTGAAGGCTAAGTTTTGGAAATCATTTCCTGTATTTGTATATATTGCGAGTTTTTCTGTAGATCTCCAGCTTTTTACATAGCCTTGCTATGTCTTTTTTAGTTGCTGCTCTCGGTTTTTAGCTTTTGCCTTGACTTCCTTAATCTTGCTCCCTAGTTAAGTTTTCTTTCTAAGTCGAAGGGTTTCCAGAGTGGCCGTGCTTTCTACATTGTCTTTCTACGACTGTTTTAGTTTGCTGCCGTGAGTTATTAGTTTTGCCCTTTACTTGCTTAATCTTCCTCAAAATTTCAATGTTCATATGAAGTCTGAGGATTTCATATAGTGTTGTCTTCAAGAGTTTTGTGTCATTCCTTCTTACTTACTTGTATTGTTCTATTTTTTTTTCCTCTGTTTCTTCAATCTCTGTCGGTTTTTCACTTTTTGCCATTCATTTCTTGGTCTTCCTTTCGGTTGTAGTCATTCTGTCTTGGTTTGCGTCTTTATGCTGGCTTTTTACATTGTCTTTGCACAGCTGTTTCAGTCTGCTGCCACTCTTTTGTTTCGTATTTCCCTTGACTTCCTTCATCCTCCTTTCTATTGAGATCATATTGAAGGCTAAGTTTTTGGAATCATTTCCTGTATTTGTAGGTATTGCTAGATTTGCTCTTGATCTCCAGCTTTTTGCACCGCCTTGCTATGTCTGTTTTAGTGTGCTGCCCTCAGTTTTTCGTTTTTGCCTTGGTTTCCTGAATCTTCCTCCCTGTTTCAAGGTTCATTTGAAGTGTAAGGTTTTGAAATCGCTGTCTTCAAGAGTTTTGTGTCATTCCTTAGGTTGTTAGTATTCTAGATTTTCTTTCAAAATCTCTCTTTTAGTTCGTGGTCCTTGTATTTCCCTATAGTTTTTCTTTTGTTCCCTAATCTCGGTTGGTTTTTCACTTGTCAACGTTCATGTCTTCTTCTTCTATTCTATTCTAGCCACTTTTTGTTGTTTTTCCAGAACACCGTGGCTTTGTACATTGTCTTTTAACATCTCATTTTAGTTTGCTGTCACTGTTTTTTTTTGTTTGTAAAATCAAGGCAAATGCAGGGTCCTGCACCTGTGGAGGAACAAGCTCATGCAGCAATACAGCCTTGGGAGGGACCTGCTGAAGTGCAGCTCTGCGGAGAGGGACCTGGTCATCTTGGTGTACGACAGGTTAACCATGTGCCAGCAGTGTGCCCTGGCTGCCAAGAAAGCCAATGGGATCCTGGGGTGCATCAAAAAGAGTGTGGCCATCAGTACGAGGGAGGTTCTACTTCCCCTCTACACTGCCCTGGTGAGGCCTCATCTGGAGTACTGTGTCCAGTTCTGGGCTCCCCAGTTCAAGAAAGATGAAGGGCTACTGGAGAGAGCCCAGCAGAGCGCTACAAGGATGATAAGGGGACTGGAACATCTCCCCTAGGAGGAGAGGCTGATGGAGCTGGGTTTGTTCAGCCTGAAGAAGAGGAGGCTGCGAGGGGACCTAATAAATGCTTACAAATATCTGAAGGGTGGGTGTCAGGACAGGGCCAAGCTCTTTTCAGTGGTGCCCATTGACAGGACAAGGGGCAATGGGCACAAACTGAGGCACAGGAAGTTCCGTCTGAACATGAGGAAGAACTTCTTCCCTCTGAGGGTGACGGAGCACTGGAACAGGCTGCCCAGGGAGGTTGTGGATTCTCCTTCTCTAGAGATATTCAAGACCCGCCTGGACAAGGTCCTGTGCAGCCTGCTGTAGGTGACCCTGCTTCAGCAGGAGGGTTGGACAAGATGACCCACAGAGGTCCCTTCCAATCCCTACTATTCTGAGTTTCTGTGATTCTGTAACACGGGGGCTTTGTACATTGTCTTTCTACATCTCATTTTAGTTTGCTGCCACTCTTTTGTTTCGTTTGTCCCTTCACTTCCTTCATCCTCCTCCCTACTGAGATCTTCTTGAAGGCTAAGTTTTGGAAATCATTGTCTATATTTGTAGGTATTGCGAGTTTTGCTACAGATCTCCAGCTTTTTGCATTGTCTTTCTATGTCTGTTTTAGAGTGCTGCCCTCAGATTTTTAGCTTTTGCCTTGACTTCCTTAATCTTGCTCCCTAGCTAAGTTTTCTTTCTAAGTCGAAGGGTTTCCAGAGTGGCCGTGCTTTCTACATTGTCTTTCTACAGCTGTTTTAGTTTGCTGCCCTGGGTTATTACTTTTGCCCTTTACTTCCTTAATCTTTCTCCCAACTTCAGTGTTCATATGAAGTCTGAGGATTTCATATATTGTTGTCTTCAAGAGTTTTGTGTCATTCCTTAGTACTTACATGTATTGTTCTATTTTTTTTCCTCTGTTTCTTTAATCTCTGTCGGTTTTTCACTTTTTGACATTCATTTCATGGTCTTCCTTTCTGTTGTAGTCATTCTGTCTTGGTTTGCGTCTTTATGCTGGCTTTTTACATTGTCTTTCCACAGTTGTTTCAGTCTGCTGCCACTCTTTTGTTTAGTCCTTCCCTTGATTTCCTTCATCCTCCTCCCTACTGAGATCTTCTTGAAGGCTAAGTTTTGGAAATCATTGCCTATATGTGTAGGTATTGCTAGTTTTGCTATAGATCTCCAGCTTTTTGCATTGTCTTTCTATGTCTGTTTTAGTGTGCTGCCCTCAGATTTTGAGTTTTTGCCTTGACTTCCTTAATCTTCCTCCCTAGTTAAGTTTTCTTTCTAAGTGGAAGCGTTTCCAGACTGGCCTTACTTTCTACATTGTCTTTCCACAGCTTTTCAGTCTGCTGCCACTCTTTGGTTTAGTATTTCCCTTAACTTCCTTCATCCTCCTTTCTATTGAGATCTTATTGAAGGCTAAGTTTTGGAAATCATTTCCTGTATTTGTATATATTGCGAGTTTTTCTGTAGATCTCCAGCTTTTTACATAGCCTTGCTATGTCTTTTTTAGTTGCTGCTCTCGGTTTTTAGCTTTTGCCTTGACTTCCTTAATCTTGCTCCCTAGTTAAGTTTTCTTTCTAAGTCGAAGGGTTTCCAGAGTGGCCGTGCTTTCTACATTGTCTTTCTACGACTGTTTTAGTTTGCTGCCGTGAGTTATTAGTTTTGCCCTTTACTTCCTTAATCTTTCTCAAAATTTCAACGTTCATATGAAGTCTGAGGATTTCATATAGTGTTGTCTTCAAGAGTTTTGTGTCATTCCTTCTTACTTACTTGTATTGTTCTATTTTTTTTTCCTCTGTTTCTTCAATCTCTGTCGGTTTTTCACTTTTTGCCATTCATTTCTTGGTCTTCCTTTCGGTTGTAGTCATTCTGTCTTGGTTTGCGTCTTTATGCTGGCTTTTTACATTGTCTTTGCACAGCTGTTTCAGTCTGCTGCCACTCTTTTGTTTCGTATTTCCCTTGACTTCCTTCATCCTCCTTTCTATTGAGATCATATTGAAGGCTAAGTTTTTGGAATCATTTCCTGTATTTGTAGGTATTGCTAGATTTGCTCTTGATCTCCAGCTTTTTGCACCGCCTTGCTATGTCTGTTTTAGTGTGCTGCCCTCAGTTTTTCGTTTTTGCCTTGGTTTCCTGAATCTTCCTCCCTGTTTCAAGGTTCATTTGAAGTGTAAGGTTTTGAAATCGCTGTCTTCAAGAGTTTTGTGTCATTCCTTAGGTTGTTAGTATTCTAGATTTTCTTTCAAAATCTCTCTTTTAGTTCGTGGTCCTTGTATTTCCCTATAGTTTTTCTTTTGTTCCCTAATCTCGGTTGGTTTTTCACTTGTCAACGTTCATGTCTTCTTCTTCTATTCTATTCTAGCCACTTTTTGTTGTTTTTCCAGAACACCGTGGCTTTGTACATTGTCTTTTAACATCTCATTTTAGTTTGCTGTCACTGTTTTTTTTTGTTTGTAAAATCAAGGCAAATGCAGGGTCCTGCACCTGTGGAGGAACAAGCTCATGCAGCAATACAGCCTTGGGAGGGACCTGCTGAAGTGCAGCTCTGCGGAGAGGGACCTGGTCGTCTTGGTGTACGACAGGTTAACCATGTGCCAGCAGTGTGCCCTGGCTGCCAAGAAAGCCAATGGGATCCTGGGGTGCATCAAAAAGAGTGTGGCCATCAGTACGAGGGAGGTTCTACTTCCCCTCTACACTGCCCTGGTGAGGCCTCATCTGGAGTACTGTGTCCAGTTCTGGGCTCCCCAGTTCAAGAAAGATGAAGGGCTACTGGAGAGAGCCCAGCAGAGCGCTACAAGGATGATGAGGGGACTGGAACATCTCCCCTAGGAGGAGAGGCTGATGGAGCTGGGTTTGTTCAGCCTGAAGAAGAGGAGGCTGCGAGGGGACCTAATAAATGCTTACAAATATCTGAAGGGTGGGTGTCAGGACAGGGCCAAGCTCTTTTCAGTGGTGCCCATTGACAGGACAAGGGGCAATGGGCACAAACTGAGGCACAGGAAGTTCCGTCTGAACATGAGGAAGAACTTCTTCCCTCTGAGGGTGACGGAGCACTGGAACAGGCTGCCCAGGGAGGTTGTGGATTCTCCTTCTCTAGAGATATTCAAGACCCGCCTGGACAAGGTCCTGTGCAGCCTGCTGTAGGTGACCCTGCTTCAGCAGGAGGGTTGGACAAGATGACCCACAGAGGTCCCTTCCAATCCCTACTATTCTGAGTTTCTGTGATTCTGTAACACGGGGGCTTTGTACATTGTCTTTCTACATCTCATTTTAGTTTGCTGCCACTCTTTTGTTTCGTTTGTCCCTTCACTTCCTTCATCCTCCTCCCTACTGAGATCTTCTTGAAGGCTAAGTTTTGGAAATCATTGTCTATATTTGTAGGTATTGCGAGTTTTGCTACAGATCTCCAGCTTTTTGCATTGTCTTTCTATGTCTGTTTTAGAGTGCTGCCCTCAGATTTTTAGCTTTTGCCTTGACTTCCTTAATCTTGCTCCCTAGCTAAGTTTTCTTTCTAAGTCGAAGGGTTTCCAGAGTGGCCGTGCTTTCTACATTGTCTTTCTACAGCTGTTTTAGTTTGCTCCCCTGGGTTATTAGTTTTGCCCTTTACTTCCTTAATCTTTCTCCCAACTTCAGTGTTCATATGAAGTCTGAGGATTTCATATATTGTTGTCTTCAAGAGTTTTGTGTCATTCCTTAGTACTTACATGTATTGTTCTATTTTTTTTCCTCTGTTTCTTTAATCTCTGTCGGTTTTTCACTTTTTGACATTCATTTCATGGTCTTCCTTTCTGTTGTAGTCATTCTGTCTTGGTTTGCGTCTTTATGCTGGCTTTTTACATTGTCTTTCCACAGTTGTTTCAGTCTGCTGCCACTCTTTTGTTTAGTCCTTCCCTTGATTTCCTTCATCCTCCTCCCTACTGAGATCTTCTTGAAGGCTAAGTTTTGGAAATCATTGCCTATATGTGTAGGTATTGCTAGTTTTGCTATAGATCTCCAGCTTTTTGCATTGTCTTTCTATGTCTGTTTTAGTGTGCTGCCCTCAGATTTTGAGTTTTTGCCTTGACTTCCTTAATCTTCCTCCCTAGTTAAGTTTTCTTTCTAAGTGGAAGCGTTTCCAGACTGGCCTTACTTTCTACATTGTCTTTCCACAGCTTTTCAGTCTGCTGCCACTCTTTGGTTTAGTATTTCCCTTAACTTCCTTCATCCTCCTTTCTATTGAGATCTTATTGAAGGCTAAGTTTTGGAAATCATTTCCTGTATTTGTATATATTGCGAGTTTTTCTGTAGATCTCCAGCTTTTTACATAGCCTTGCTATGTCTTTTTTAGTTGCTGCTCTCGGTTTTTAGCTTTTGCCTTGACTTCCTTAATCTTGCTCCCTAGTTAAGTTTTCTTTCTAAGTCGAAGGGTTTCCAGAGTGGCCGTGCTTTCTACATTGTCTTTCTACGACTGTTTTAGTTTGCTGCCGTGAGTTATTAGTTTTGCCCTTTACTTCCTTAATCTTCCTCAAAATTTCAATGTTCATATGAAGTCTGAGGATTTCATATAGTGTTGTCTTCAAGAGTTTTGTGTCATTCCTTCTTACTTACTTGTATTGTTCTATTTTTTTTTCCTCTGTTTCTTCAATCTCTGTCGGTTTTTCACTTTTTGCCATTCATTTCTTGGTCTTCCTTTCGGTTGTAGTCATTCTGTCTTGGTTTGCGTCTTTATGCTGGCTTTTTACATTGTCTTTGCACAGCTGTTTCAGTCTGCTGCCACTCTTTTGTTTCGTATTTCCCTTGACTTCCTTCATCCTCCTTTCTATTGAGATCATATTGAAGGCTAAGTTTTTGGAATCATTTCCTGTATTTGTAGGTATTGCTAGATTTGCTCTTGATCTCCAGCTTTTTGCACCGCCTTGCTATGTCTGTTTTAGTGTGCTGCCCTCAGTTTTTCGTTTTTGCCTTGGTTTCCTGAATCTTCCTCCCTGTTTCAAGGTTCATTTGAAGTGTAAGGTTTTGAAATTGCTGTCTTCAAGAGTTTTGTGTCATTCCTTAGGTTGTTAGTATTCTAGATTTTCTTTCAAAATCTCTCTTTTAGTTCGTGGTCCTTGTATTTCCCTATAGTTTTTCTTTTGTTCCCTAATCTCGGTTGGTTTTTCACTTGTCAACGTTCATGTCTTCTTCTTCTATTCTATTCTAGCCACTTTTTGTTGTTTTTCCAGAACACCGTGGCTTTGTACATTGTCTTTTAACATCTCATTTTAGTTTGCTGTCACTGTTTTTTTTTGTTTGTAAAATCAAGGCAAATGCAGGGTCCTGCACCTGTGGAGGAACAAGCTCATGCAGCAATACAGCCTTGGGAGGGACCTGCTGAAGTGCAGCTCTGCGGAGAGGGACCTGGTCATCTTGGTGTACGACAGGTTAACCATGTGCCAGCAGTGTGCCCTGGCTGCCAAGAAAGCCAATGGGATCCTGGGGTGCATCAAAAAGAGTGTGGCCATCAGTACGAGGGAGGTTCTACTTCCCCTCTACACTGCCCTGGTGAGGCCTCATCTGGAGTACTGTGTCCAGTTCTGGGCTCCCCAGTTCAAGAAAGATGAAGGGCTACTGGAGAGAGCCCAGCAGAGCGCTACAAGGATGATGAGGGGACTGGAACATCTCCCCTAGGAGGAGAGGCTGATGGAGCTGGGTTTGTTCAGCCTGAAGAAGAGGAGGCTGCGAGGGGACCTAATAAATGCTTACAAATATCTGAAGGGTGGGTGTCAGGACAGGGCCAAGCTCTTTTCAGTGGTGCCCATTGACAGGACAAGGGGCAATGGGCACAAACTGAGGCACAGGAAGTTCCGTCTGAACATGAGGAAGAACTTCTTCCCTCTGAGGGTGACGGAGCACTGGAACAGGCTGCCCAGGGAGGTTGTGGATTCTCCTTCTCTAGAGATATTCAAGACCCGCCTGGACAAGGTCCTGTGCAGCCTGCTGTAGGTGACCCTGCTTCAGCAGGAGGGTTGGACAAGATGACCCACAGAGGTCCCTTCCAATCCCTACTATTCTGAGTTTCTGTGATTCTGTAACACGGGGGCTTTGTACATTGTCTTTCTACATCTCATTTTAGTTTGCTGCCACTCTTTTGTTTCGTTTGTCCCTTCACTTCCTTCATCCTCCTCCCTACTGAGATCTTCTTGAAGGCTAAGTTTTGGAAATCATTGTCTATATTTGTAGGTATTGCGAGTTTTGCTACAGATCTCCAGCTTTTTGCATTGTCTTTCTATGTCTGTTTTAGAGTGCTGCCCTCAGATTTTTAGCTTTTGCCTTGACTTCCTTAATCTTGCTCCCTAGCTAAGTTTTCTTTCTAAGTCGAAGGGTTTCCAGAGTGGCCGTGCTTTCTACATTGTCTTTCTACAGCTGTTTTAGTTTGCTGCCCTGGGTTATTACTTTTGCCCTTTACTTCCTTAATCTTTCTCCCAACTTCAGTGTTCATATGAAGTCTGAGGATTTCATATATTGTTGTCTTCAAGAGTTTTGTGTCATTCCTTAGTACTTACATGTATTGTTCTATTTTTTTTCCTCTGTTTCTTTAATCTCTGTCGGTTTTTCACTTTTTGACATTCATTTCATGGTCTTCCTTTCTGTTGTAGTCATTCTGTCTTGGTTTGCGTCTTTATGCTGGCTTTTTACATTGTCTTTCCACAGTTGTTTCAGTCTGCTGCCACTCTTTTGTTTAGTCCTTCCCTTGATTTCCTTCATCCTCCTCCCTACTGAGATCTTCTTGAAGGCTAAGTTTTGGAAATCATTGCCTATATGTGTAGGTATTGCTAGTTTTGCTATAGATCTCCAGCTTTTTGCATTGTCTTTCTATGTCTGTTTTAGTGTGCTGCCCTCAGATTTTGAGTTTTTGCCTTGACTTCCTTAATCTTCCTCCCTAGTTAAGTTTTCTTTCTAAGTGGAAGCGTTTCCAGACTGGCCTTACTTTCTACATTGTCTTTCCACAGCTTTTCAGTCTGCTGCCACTCTTTGGTTTAGTATTTCCCTTAACTTCCTTCATCCTCCTTTCTATTGAGATCTTATTGAAGGCTAAGTTTTGGAAATCATTTCCTGTATTTGTATATATTGCGAGTTTTTCTGTAGATCTCCAGCTTTTTACATAGCCTTGCTATGTCTTTTTTAGTTGCTGCTCTCGGTTTTTAGCTTTTGCCTTGACTTCCTTAATCTTGCTCCCTAGTTAAGTTTTCTTTCTAAGTCGAAGGGTTTCCAGAGTGGCCGTGCTTTCTACATTGTCTTTCTACGACTGTTTTAGTTTGCTGCCGTGAGTTATTAGTTTTGCCCTTTACTTCCTTAATCTTCCTCAAAATTTCAACGTTCATATGAAGTCTGAGGATTTCATATAGTGTTGTCTTCAAGAGTTTTGTGTCATTCCTTCTTACTTACTTGTATTGTTCTATTTTTTTTTCCTCTGTTTCTTCAATCTCTGTCGGTTTTTCACTTTTTGCCATTCATTTCTTGGTCTTCCTTTCGGTTGTAGTCATTCTGTCTTGGTTTGCGTCTTTATGCTGGCTTTTTACATTGTCTTTGCACAGCTGTTTCAGTCTGCTGCCACTCTTTTGTTTCGTATTTCCCTTGACTTCCTTCATCCTCCTTTCTATTGAGATCATATTGAAGGCTAAGTTTTTGGAATCATTTCCTGTATTTGTAGGTATTGCTAGATTTGCTCTTGATCTCCAGCTTTTTGCACCGCCTTGCTATGTCTGTTTTAGTGTGCTGCCCTCAGTTTTTCGTTTTTGCCTTGGTTTCCTGAATCTTCCTCCCTGTTTCAAGGTTCATTTGAAGTGTAAGGTTTTGAAATCGCTGTCTTCAAGAGTTTTGTGTCATTCCTTAGGTTGTTAGTATTCTAGATTTTCTTTCAAAATCTCTCTTTTAGTTCGTGGTCCTTGTATTTCCCTATAGTTTTTCTTTTGTTCCCTAATCTCGGTTGGTTTTTCACTTGTCAACGTTCATGTCTTCTTCTTCTATTCTATTCTAGCCACTTTTTGTTGTTTTTCCAGAACACCGTGGCTTTGTACATTGTCTTTTAACATCTCATTTTAGTTTGCTGTCACTGTTTTTTTTTGTTTGTAAAATCAAGGCAAATGCAGGGTCCTGCACCTGTGGAGGAACAAGCTCATGCAGCAATACAGCCTTGGGAGGGACCTGCTGAAGTGCAGCTCTGCGGAGAGGGCCCTGGTCGTCTTGGTGTACGACAGGTTAACCATGTGCCAGCAGTGTGCCCTGGCTGCCAAGAAAGCCAATGGGATCCTGGGGTGCATCAAAAAGAGTGTGGCCATCAGTACGAGGGAGGTTCTACTTCCCCTCTACACTGCCCTGGTGAGGCCTCATCTGGAGTACTGTGTCCAGTTCTGGGCTCCCCAGTTCAAGAAAGATGAAGGGCTACTGGAGAGAGCCCAGCAGAGCGCTACAAGGATGATGAGGGGACTGGAACATCTCCCCTAGGAGGAGAGGCTGATGGAGCTGGGTTTGTTCAGCCTGAAGAAGAGGAGGCTGCGAGGGGACCTAATAAATGCTTACAAATATCTGAAGGGTGGGTGTCAGGACAGGGCCAAGCTCTTTTCAGTGGTGCCCATTGACAGGACAAGGGGCAATGGGCACAAACTGAGGCACAGGAAGTTCCGTCTGAACATGAGGAAGAACTTCTTCCCTCTGAGGGTGACGGAGCACTGGAACAGGCTGCCCAGGGAGGTTGTGGATTCTCCTTCTCTAGAGATATTCAAGACCCGCCTGGACAAGGTCCTGTGCAGCCTGCTGTAGGTGACCCTGCTTCAGCAGGAGGGTTGGACAAGATGACCCACAGAGGTCCCTTCCAATCCCTACTATTCTGAGTTTCTGTGATTCTGTAACACGGGGGCTTTGTACATTGTCTTTCTACATCTCATTTTAGTTTGCTGCCACTCTTTTGTTTCGTTTGTCCCTTCACTTCCTTCATCCTCCTCCCTACTGAGATCTTCTTGAAGGCTAAGTTTTGGAAATCATTGTCTATATTTGTAGGTATTGCGAGTTTTGCTACAGATCTCCAGCTTTTTGCATTGTCTTTCTATGTCTGTTTTAGAGTGCTGCCCTCAGATTTTTAGCTTTTGCCTTGACTTCCTTAATCTTGCTCCCTAGCTAAGTTTTCTTTCTAAGTCGAAGGGTTTCCAGAGTGGCCGTGCTTTCTACATTGTCTTTCTACAGCTGTTTTAGTTTGCTGCCCTGGGTTATTAGTTTTGCCCTTTACTTCCTTAATCTTTCTCCCAACTTCAGTGTTCATATGAAGTCTGAGGATTTCATATATTGTTGTCTTCAAGAGTTTTGTGTCATTCCTTAGTACTTACCTGTATTGTTCTATTTTTTTTCCTCTGTTTCTTTAATCTCTGTCGGTTTTTCACTTTTTGACATTCATTTCATGGTCTTCCTTTCTGTTGTAGTCATTCTGTCTTGGTTTGCGTCTTTATGCTGGCTTTTTACATTGTCTTTCCACTGTTGTTTCAGTCTGCTGCCACTCTTTTGTTTAGTCCTTCCCTTGATTTCCTTCATCCTCCTCCCTACTGAGATCTTCTTGAAGGCTAAGTTTTGGAAATCATTGCCTATATGTGTAGGTATTGCTAGTTTTGCTATAGATCTCCAGCTTTTTGCATTGTCTTTCTATGTCTGTTTTAGTGTGCTGCCCTCAGATTTTGAGGTTTTGCCTTGACTTCCTTAATCTTCCTCCCTAGTTAAGTTTTCTTTCTAAGTGGAAGCGTTTCCAGACTGGCCTTACTTTCTACATTGTCTTTCCACAGCTTTTCAGTCTGCTGCCACTCTTTGGTTTAGTATTTCCCTTAACTTCCTTCATCCTCCTTTCTATTGAGATCTTATTGAAAGCTAAGTTTTGGAAATCATTTCCTGTATTTGTATATATTGCGAGTGTTTCTGTAGATCTCCAGCTTTTTACATAGCCTTGCTATGTCTTTTTTAGTTGCTGCTCTCGGTTTTTAGCTTTTGCCTTGACTTCCTTAATCTTGCTCCCTAGTTAAGTTTTCTTTCTAAGTCGAAGGGTTTCCAGAGTGGCCGTGCTTTCTACATTGTCTTTCTACGACTGTTTTAGTTTGCTGCCGTGAGTTATTAGTTTTGCCCTTTACTTCCTTAATCTTCCTCAAAATTTCAATGTTCATATGAAGTCTGAGGATTTCATATAGTGTTGTCTTCAAGAGTTTTGTGTCATTCCTTCTTACTTACTTGTATTGTTCTATTTTTTTTTCCTCTGTTTCTTCAATCTCTGTCGGTTTTTCACTTTTTGCCATTCATTTCTTGGTCTTCCTTTCGGTTGTAGTCATTCTGTCTTGGTTTGCGTCTTTATGCTGGCTTTTTACATTGTCTTTGCACAGCTGTTTCAGTCTGCTGCCACTCTTTTGTTTCGTATTTCCCTTGACTTCCTTCATCCTCCTTTCTATTGAGATCATATTGAAGGCTAAGTTTTTGGAATCATTTCCTGTATTCGTAGGTATTGCTAGATTTGCTCTTGATCTCCAGCTTTTTGCACAGCCTTGCTATGTCTGTTTTAGTGTGCTGCCCTCAGTTTTTCGTTTTTGCCTTGGTTTCCTGAATCTTCCTCCCTGTTTCAAGGTTCATTTGAAGTGTAAGGTTTTGAAATCACTGTCTTCAAGAGTTTTGTGTCATTCCTTAGGTTGTTAGTATTCTAGATTTTCTTTCAAAATCTCTCTTTTAGTTCGTGGTCCTTGTATTTCCCTATAGTTTTTCTTTTGTTCCCTAATCTCGGTTGGTTTTTCACTTGTCAACGTTCATGTCTTCTTCTTCTATTCTATTCTAGCCACTTTTTGTTGTTTTTCCAGAACACCGTGGCTTTGTACATTGTCTTTTAACATCTCATTTTAGTTTGCTGTCACTGTTTTTTTTCGTTTGTAAAATCAAGGCAAATGCAGGGTCCTGCACCTGGGGAGGAACAAGCTCATGCAGCAATACAGCCTTGGGAGGGACCTGCTGAAGTGCAGCTCTGCGGAGAGGGACCTGGTCGTCTTGGTGTACGACAGGTTAACCATGTGCCAGCAGTGTGCCCTGGCTGCCAAGAAAGCCAATGGGATCCTGGGGTGCATCAAAAAGAGTGTGGCCATCAGTACGAGGGAGGTTCTACTTCCCCTCTACACTGCCCTGGTGAGGCCTCATCTGGAGTACTGTGTCCAGTTCTGGGCTCCCCAGTTCAAGAAAGATGAAGGGCTACTGGAGAGAGCCCAGCAGAGCGCTACGAGGATGATGAGGGGACTGGAACATCTCCCCTAGGAGGAGAGGCTGATGGAGCTGGGTTTGTTCAGCCTGAAGAAGAGGAGGCTGCGAGGGGACCTAATAAATGCTTACAAATATCTGAAGGGTGGGTGTCAGGACAGGGCCAAGCTCTTTTCAGTGGTGCCCATTGACAGGACAAGGGGCAATGGGCACAAACTGAGGCACAGGAAGTTCCGTCTGAACATGAGGAAGAACTTCTTCCCTCTGAGGGTGACGGAGCACTGGAACAGGCTGCCCAGGGAGGTTGTGGATTCTCCTTCTCTAGAGATATTCAAGACCCGCCTGGACAAGGTCCTGTGCAGCCTGCTGTAGGTGACCCTGCTTCAGCAGGAGGGTTGGACAAGATGACCCACAGAGGTCCCTTCCAATCCCTACTATTCTGAGTTTCTGTGATTCTGTAACACGGGGGCTTTGTACATTGTCTTTCTACATCTCATTTTAGTTTGCTGCCACTCTTTTGTTTCGTTTGTCCCTTCACTTCCTTCATCCTCCTCCCTACTGAGATCTTCTTGAAGGCTAAGTTTTGGAAATCATTGTCTATATTTGTAGGTATTGCGAGTTTTGCTACAGATCTCCAGCTTTTTGCATTGTCTTTCTATGTCTGTTTTAGAGTGCTGCCCTCAGATTTTTAGCTTTTGCCTTGACTTCCTTAATCTTGCTCCCTAGCTAAGTTTTCTTTCTAAGTCGAAGGGTTTCCAGAGTGGCCGTGCTTTCTACATTGTCTTTCTACAGCTGTTTTAGTTTGCTGCCCTGGGTTATTAGTTTTGCCCTTTACTTCCTTAATCTTTCTCCCAACTTCAGTGTTCATATGAAGTCTGAGGATTTCATATATTGTTGTCTTCAAGAGTTTTGTGTCATTCCTTAGTACTTACATGTATTGTTCTATTTTTTTTCCTCTGTTTCTTTAATCTCTGTCGGTTTTTCACTTTTTGACATTCATTTCATGGTCTTCCTTTCTGTTGTAATCATTCTGTCTTGGTTTGCGTCTTTATGCTGGCTTTTTACATTGTCTTTCCACAGTTGTTTCAGTCTGCTGCCACTCTTTTGTTTAGTCCTTCCCTTGACTTCCTTCATCCTCCTCCCTACTGAGATCTTCTTGAAGGCTAAGTTTTGGAAATCATTGCCTATATGTGTAGGTATTGCTAGTTTTGCTATAGATCTCCAGCTTTTTGCATTGTCTTTCTATGTCTGTTTTAGTGTGCTGCCCTCAGTTTTTCGTTTTTGCCTTGGTTTCCTTAATCTTCCTCCCTGTTTCAAGGTTCATTTGAAGTGTAAGGTTTTGAAATCGCTGTCTTCAAGAGTTTTGTGTCATTCCTTAGGTTGTTAGTATTATCGATTTTCTTTCAAAATCTCTCTTTTAGTTCACGGTACTTTTTTTCTGAGTAACACCTGAGTTACTGAGGCCTACAGCAAATTTGCTATACAGCAAGAGAACAGAAAACAGAAATGCTGTGAGCAAATCCCTGAGAGTTTGACACTATCTCAGAAACCCATAGTTTTCTGCTAGGAGTTAGCTTATTAGAAAATATTAAAATGATTTTATTGTATTCAGTATCTCCTTAATGTGATTTCAGATTGAAACTATTCCTCTTCTAATTGAACTAATTCATCTTCTAATACTTAAAAGGAGAAAGATTCATTAATAAACTTCAGCAGCTTTACACGACCAGCAGCATACACTACTTTTAACAATATAGTCCCTAAGAAAAAAGTCTCAATATGTTGTTGTCACTAAACGCATTAAAATTCATGTCAGGGATAATGACTTCTGCTATAACTAATGCCTTCACAGTGAGTACAGCAGCTTTTCATGTTGCACAGTATCAGTGGTGTGTTTTTTTTAGCGCACTTTGAGTTTGCACTAAGACCATTACCTATAATATAGCTGTTAGTTCAGCCTGGTTAAGAAATGCTAGGCAGGTGATCCTCACAGCAGTGAAGTCACCATTCTGGAGGTATGACGTAAGTTTATGAGAATCTCAGTCTAGAGTTTTATTATTTTAAGTTCTAATTCTACTTAAGTACCTTTTAAGACTCAGCATATAATGAAAAGAAGGACTACAGGATCCCGTTTATAACCAAAGCTGTTTAATGTGCTGATTTCACATTTGAATAATGATTAAATGTAAGTTTACACTTAATGCTTAAGTGTAAATTTTTAAATTTACCGATACCAGCATTAATATTTTAGAGTTAATATTTTCACTATTCAAGATCTCTGTTTATAGTGAAAATTCAACTTTTCTTTGATAGCACACATTTGCTTTCATCTCTACATTCCACTCTCTTCTTCTTACGCAGCAGCACAACCTTGCAAAATCTGAGTTGCCAACAGTGGAGAAGAATGTCCAAATCTAAGTAAACAAAGTAGCTGTTCCAATGGATCTTTTTCTTTTGATCAGGTTTTAGGAAAAGAACCCACAACCTAGTCTTTGAACTCAAACACCTTTGGAGTGCTCTTTTTACTCAGGACAGCCAAAGGCATAAAAGCTGATTCATTCAAAATTAACATCAGCCATTTTTAGTTCTCTCCTACCCTGTTAATCAAAAGTTCAGAGCATTTGAACACAGACATTCTAATAAATTAGTTGACAATAAATTTTAAAGGAATGCACAGCCTCATATCTGCCACTATATTGCTTTTACATCTGTCCTATAACATTCAGTGAATATACAACACCTAAATTAAAGTAGGAATTCAACTTTGGGAAAGCAGACAGTAAGGAGTGATGGGACAGAAGCAAGGGCATTTTTCCACTTGGCACATGCAACGAGTACATTTTGTATTTATGTATTTATTTTTGTCATGGATTTGAAATCTTATGTGGTTTGGGGTGCTGGTATTTTTTTTCAGAAGGCCTTCTCAGTTATCTGTTAACTGTTACCTGCTGAGGCATGAATCCTGGGAAAACCTTAGCTGCCCTAACGGAGAAAAAACGTTGTGACCACATAACAGAAACCTTTGAATCTCTGTCAGATGGACCTGCCTTGGGAATTCAGCTGAGTATTCAGTCCAGGGTTATTTTTGCCATAGGTAGTTTCTTCAAAAGACAGTTTCTCTGTGCCTGATTGTCCCACAGTAGTTACGTCGAAATCTTTACAACTCTTACCTGTGGATTCCCTATCACAAAGCAATTCCCATTAGAGAAGCCTTGCTTTAGTTTAATCTAACTTACACATCCTTACTAAGGCCGATTGCATTGGTGATACCTTGGCAAAGTTTATGAACACACTCAATATATGTACCTTTCAAAGGACTCGGTCCAATTTGAGTTAATGTATAGAAAACAACAGCCCCTGTGCTTTTCCTGGTGGCTAGCCTCACATCAGAGATGTTCCCTAATGTTGTCCTTGGATCTCGACTCTGAGGGACTCAAAGTGCTGTGGGGCATCTGCAGCAAGAGCAGACTTCAATGGCAATTGAGGGGGCTCAGCATGCCTGAAAGCTAGACCCTGTATTTTTAAAAGCTATCAAACATTCTGTTGTTAAAATAACATCTCTTTTTTTGTGTGGCAGAACAACAAACAAAAAGAAAACCCCTATGAATTTCTGCTGGCTCTGCAATAACAACAATTGCTGGCGGCATTTGTTTATGAAAACAGGCAAAAGATAACAAACTAACGTTCTCCCCCCAGCCCACACTGAGCTACACAGCTTTTACTACAGTTAGCGAAGAAGATTGTATCTCCCCTAAGCTGAAATAATTTTCCAATGCAGTTTAATGCACTAACAAATCGAGTGTGTTCACACTGGAGGTTTACACAGGGGCATGTAGGTTGACTTTTAATCCATTTTATCACACTAGAACAAGTATTCTAACAGACGTTAGGCATTAGCAGGGAAGCCAAGGGCTGAACGGACAATATAGACTGAATTAGCATTTCTTTTATCAAGCAACATAGAATGAGCAAATGCCAAAACATGTGTTATTCTAGTTTAAGGCTACATTGAATGCTAACATTGACACATTAAAAATGTTAGAACTTGTTTGTACTTGTTACCTAACATTAATTTGCTTGGTGATGCCACATTATATTCACTGAATATTTTAGAACCATTATGTCTTACTCTGCACTGAATAAAAATTAATAAAATTAATAAAAATTAACAAAATTGTGGTGTTGTCAACACAGTGAAGTAATTTTGAAAAACCTCATCTGCATTCATCCTTGATATGCACAATGTGGCAAGCCCCACAAAAGCAACAGTATAAAAAAGTGTTTTCTAAATGAATTTTATGCTGTGTAGCAGAAAATAATCTTCCACCTGAGGAGGAACTGGACACAAGTGATGACACACCTATGCAAAGAAAATATTTGTGAAAAGAGCAGAAGAGTATTTGGCTCTTTCAGTCTCTAGGGTTTTTGGTCCTAAATGCAGGATTAGATTTTTTACTGACAACCACACAGGCAGGAACAATAAATGCAGGCCAGTAACGGAGGCTGCGATGAACAGGAACAACATGGATAGGTTTGCACTTGCTCCTGTTACAACTGCAGGGCTCTGCATCTAGGTGACAAGATTGTTTCTTTTTCAAAATCTGCCCAGTCAATAGCATGCCTCTCTGTTGAAAAGTGAGTGATTTCCTCTTAAAAGCAGCTTATTACCTCTCTTAAATGTAAGTGAGATGGGGTTGTTTTCTTTAGACAGAGATCTAGCATGGAAAGTGACAGTCTTTTGGAGTCCCAGTGCTCAAATACAGAGCAAAATATTTAGCCCAATTTTATTTCTAGTTTGCAATACGTAAAATGCAACTTGCAGAGGAGGAGTCACTGATTCGTTTCAACTTAATGTAGCCTTTGTTTGAAATAGGATGAGGAAATCATGTCATTCAGGAAAAAACCTGTATACTTCTGTTTTGGTTTCGGCTGCCGCCGGCAACAAAAGCGCCACGCGGCCGCCCCTCCCCCCGCCGGCGTGCGGAGGAGAATGGAAAGAAAGAGGCAGAAACTGGTGGGTCGGGATAAGGGCAGTTTAACAGAACAGCAAACAGAGGGAAAACAGGAACAACAACGATACAAATAAGGAGAAAACACAACCACGAACCGTACAACAGCCGCTCTCCCGAAACCGGACCGGCGCTGCGCCCGCCCAAGCCGCGAGTGCCTTCCCGCCGCACCGCCCCCCCCACCGGAACCCAGCATGACGTCACATGGTATGGAATACCCGGCTCTGTATGGCCAGGTGGGGTCAGCCCCCACCCCCCGGCTGTGCCCCTTCCTGGAGTCCGGTGAAAATTAACCCTGTCCTGGCCAAACCCAGGACAACTTCCAGAACAGCCAATGAACATTTGACAAAACTATCTGGTCGTAGGGTTCAAGGGATTCATTTTAGTCTACGGATGACATGCAAAATTCCTTCCTTTTTTTTTTCCTAATGTAAGGTCACACACGACAGTATTTCAGGTAGGAAATGGTATACAATGTCTACTTTCAGCAAAATGAACTATTACTTTGTAGCTTTGGGAACAAGGTAGGAAAACAACATTTGTATCTGCTGCGGCAGCCCTTTAAGGCTACCCTCCATTAGAGAATGTGGTGTCTTACACAGCAGGAGGAATTTCCAACATCAGTGATGGATATTTCGCTTATACTTTGACATTGTCACGTCCTGAACCACTGTACTAGAGGACCATGTGCTTTTTATTAATTTTTGATTTGACAGACTGTTGTACTGATAAACTAACTTCTGTTTTTTCCAAAAAATACCAGCTACTACTACAATGAAAACTCACACAATTGTCATGACAACCTGGTAATATTACAGTGGCCACTTTGAAGAGTGGTCTGAAGAGTATTTGCCAAACCTTCTGATCCCTAGTAATCAGAACAGAAGTGCCCAAAATCCAGAGATTAAAGGATTAGGCCTCAAGAAAGACTTGCGGTATTTCAAGAAAGTGTGACTGATGCTCACCACTTATTTTTTACAGTGCTGATGAGATTTAGTGTTTAAGGTCCTTTCCTGATCAGACATAAAAGCTGCTGTAATCAGAGTATTACTAGGGAAAACTACTCTGGTTGGGGATTCAATATGTTTAAATTGTTGAGCCAAGGTTATTGTTTGGCTTAGGTTGGGCAGGATGACACTGAAATAAGTAAGCCCCAATACAGTGCATGGAAGCAGAGAAGAACAAAGAAAAACGTTTGTGTTTTTAAATAGCAAACCGGATAGCTTGAGCATGCTCGTTATAGCTATATAAAAAATCCCTTAGACTAGCCCAGAAACTTGGTATTGTATATGTCTACACAGCTACTAGAAACTGATTCCATTGCACTGAAATCCACATGAAAGCAAAACTGGAGACACTGGGCATGGAAGAGACTCATTAGGTCAGCCTGCCCACCCCCCAGCTCCCTTGTCCCTCAAAATCTGCGTGCTCTGTCCCCACACGCCTCCCCCGCTTCTGCCATGCCAAACTTGACACAAGCAACTCCCATCCACCAGGGCCATTCTGCTAGAAAACAAAAGGTATCCGGTGATACTGATGGGAAACCAGGTTCAGAAATTTGTCAGTAAGGTCTAAAGGTTTTTTGCTGACTTCATCTATCCAAACAGCTAGCAGCTTTTTCATAAGAAATACATGGCTATTAATAATACTTGGTTGTCTTTGGATTTTAGGGAGCCGTTAGATTCGCATGAGAAAACATCAGCACAAAAATATGTTCTGATACACAATCATGCCATTTCAAACACCATTGGATTATTATTACTGATTAGGGGGAAAAATCCAACAGCTGTCTGGGGAATTCCCTCGATGTCTGGATTATTGATTTAATAGCTACACATTGTCTAGATCCTACCACTCCAGTAATGTTTGAAAATGCTGTACATGAGCTTACATTATTTTTTTTCCTGTTGCTTAAAAATCATGTATTTTAGACTTATTTTTAGGTGAAGTCAAGATTAGCTGTTACTTCCACTCCACACAACAGGAATATGCAATAGCAGTTGTGTCTTTTTAAGTAAAAACTAAGATGAGTATTTAGAGCTAAAAAGACAAAAAAATCGAGTTTTCAGAAAGCTGCTAAGTATTAAATTTCACCTCCAATTCATTCCAAAATTCTGCTCTTCCCTCTCTCCCCTCCAGGAAATTGGAACTAGAAAAACAAAGCAGAAATTTAAGGTAGGGAAACTATTCAAGTGCAAAGGGGCTGTAATTGTTACAGTTGCTTAGGTTAGGTGTTAAGCTCCGGATCTAAGTTTGACATCCTTTCTGGTACATTTAGAATAAACAAGTAAACAAACAACCAACTGCCTACCAGCTTTAAATTCTTTGCCTTCATCTGCGAGTGCTGCAGCCAGCCTGTCTCTGGTTTACTTCCTTCTGACTGGGTTCAGCCTGCACAGGCTGTGGTTTTTGTTCTGCGTGAGGCTCCCTGTGCATGCCCTGCTCGTGCAGCACACCTATAAGAGGCATGGCGTGAACGGCAGCTTATGTCACGTGGGCCACGAGATACGGCAGCGCTGTGTGGCACACTGCTGCAACCGAGCCAGCTACGGTGGTCACACAGCTCTCCTTTGCGCGTAGGTTGGATTGCTTTGGATTCTCATGCCTAAAAACATGGGTGTCGACTGACAAAAGCACCAGCGTTCAGACCCGAGCGCATAAACATGGTGCGGTGAACAGTCTCTCCACGACTGGAGCAGGGTAAGCTAAGCGGCACTGACTGTCCTGGTCAAATAAACCAGAGTAGAAGGAAGAATGACACACTGTGTTATATTGGCTCAGTGAAGCATCCCTCTTTCCTACGATGGAGGTTACAGCAGGCAGCAGCGCGTTCTGTAAAAGACTTCCGTCTAGAGGTGGAATCAACAGGGGTAACATTTTACTACAGGCCTCTCTCAAGTATATAAGTCTAATTGAATTTAGCTCTGCCCCATACCATAGACAATATATAACCCTGAACATGATTCTTGGTCTAAAAATGGTAAACATTTTCACATATGTATGATGCTATTTATTTGTTTAGCATAAGTCTCAGTAAAAAAAATAAAACAAGAACTTGAGCAAGGACATCAGCTGTTGTCTCTTTGGCCTGATACATTTGCAATGATTTTTCTGGAAGAAAATATTGTCCTAACCCACTATTTTTCCTCTGACAAGTAATGTGATATACACTGAAATCCTGCCCCCTTCTACAGTGTTGGCTGTTGGTAGTATTCTAGGTCTCTACTAAATGTCACAACTTTTATGAGAAGCATAGAAAATTCTGTATAATTAATCTTTCAGCCAATAAGAAGATATTATGAACAAAACCTGTGTCTAAAAGTGTAAAGATAATAGCTTAATAAATGATTCTCATGCTTTTATATTTTTATTGGGGGAAGAAAGGGAGATCACAAAATCTGTGCCTGCAGATGGAAGAGGTCCATAGGTAACAGACAAACAATGCATGGTTTTTTTGTCTAACCAGAGATAAACACTGTATATTGATCCTCAGCGGTCTTCTGCAATAAACTATTCTAACAGTATACCGGCTGCGCACACCTGTCTGTCCTGAACCAGTCCTACCAGCTATATTGATTCAGCTCTTTTGTTCTGTGATCTACCTCCTCCTTCGCTGGAAGAACAACAATGACAATGCAGTGAATTACTTGATTTGGAATCTAACATTTCTGTTAGAGCCATTTAATTCTGGGATCTTATAATCCTCAAAAAACAACGAAAAACTGAAACAGTTGGAAAATACAGAATGATGCTGCGCTACTCTAACCATGGCGGTCCCAAGCAATAGGTCCCCGGTACAGCTCATTATGATCACAAACATCAATCTGTCTGAATTCTGCATCTAATCTGACGAACGCTTTGTTTCAAAATGACAAAAACATTTTTATTTTACAGTCATGATGTTTCAGTCAACTTTTTAAAAATTATTAACTGGAAAATAGGAATCTGCTAACAAATAATGCTGGCTAAATCTTACACCATACCAATGCTATGCTTTCAAATTTGGGTTTTTTTTTTCAGATAAATACCGAGATAAATTTTCCTGGCTCCTTATGCATCTCGCTATTGGTTGTCATCTCTAATATAAGCCTATTCTCTACCCAGTTACCAACTATGTATTAGAGAATTAACCACAACTGTTAAGGTCACATAAGGTCAATTTTGAAGTGATAAAACCTTAATGGAGTAAGGGATCAAGAATGTAACAAAATCTCTTATTTCTCTTTACTGTATCTCTGGGGAAATACTTTAAAGTTCACTAACAAATACTTTTCTAAACATACTAATCTTTTCATATTTTTCAAATTTCAAATATAAGTAGCTGAATTCTAAATCCAGTCGATACAATATTTCAACATAACATATTTCTCTTAATTGCTGAAAAGGAAATCTGGATAACTTGCCCAGATGTAGACCACTACATTGCAGATGTCGTCAGCTGGACAAATGAATACCACCTCCCAGTGCACACCGTGGGATCAATTTTGTTGCAGGCTGTAAGGGTCTAGTGCCATCCAAGGGACCTCCACCTGCCCCTCCAAAAGGCCTCAAGTCTCCCAAAAGTCCCACATCATATCTACCAAACCCACAAGCATATCTCAGAAACTATGCCCTAAATGTGAATCGACTTGCCCCATTTCAAAGAACAAGTTACTTTCACAGAATCACAGAATCACAGAATAGTAGGGGTTTCAATAAAATAAATCATATTAATCATATTAAATAAATCATGTTGTAGATCTTAGAAAAATTGTGCAAATCTGCAATCCTTATATACATATATATGTTGTTATTCCCAGAGGGCTCTAAACAAAAATAACCTTGCATTGATGTGTGAGTTAACATATTTAATCATTTATGATATAATAAATTACCCCTCTTTTGTTTATTAAGACTTAGCTAAAAGCTGGCTAGAAAACCAGTGGCTCTAATCTCTCTAATCTCAACCAGTGATTTTGTTGCCTCAGTATCTAACTAGTAGAGATCCTCTAACTAATACTTTTGGTGTTTTTAAGGTGTTATGATCTTATAGCTGTATTGGATGAGAACTTTAAAAACAGTAACAATATTACTAAGATGATATTTTAGTTCTGCAGAAATATTACTTTTCTTTGAAAAAAAAATCTGTTCCTATTTGGAAAGAGCACGTTTTTCCTTGTAGCTTCCATCCTGCCAAGCTTGTTTCCTTTCTGTAGCTCCTCTGTTTCTCTTACAATCCTCCATAACCCCACTAAACCTCACGAGAGAGGTTTCTAAAACCTTGCTTTGGTTATGACGCTTTACAACCTCTCAAGCAATCTACAATTTATTTCTCTACAAAATCTGTCTTTCCCCCTGCAGAGGTTTGGTTTCTGCTACTGACCTCGCCCTTTCCTGGTTCTCCAATGAAAAGCACAAATGGAGTTACATTCTGCATATCGTTTTTTTGAAAGGCCACCATTAACCTCTTTTATTCTCATCAGTAAAAAAAAAAAAAAATAAATTATTGCAATAGACTGACTTCCTGGCTGACAACTTTTTCTAAATCTCCATAACTTTTTTTCATAGGCTCACTCTTTTCCCCTTTTGTGTTAACACCTTTGTATCGACATTACTGTTACACACTTTCATTTTCTATATTGATATTGCTATTTTTTGCCTTCCACTAATCACATATGCCTTGTCTTTCATTTCACCTCCATTTATCCCATTACACTGCACGTCTCAGTACTCCAAGTTAATCTCCTCCAAGCATTTCTTCTGTTCTGCAACTAACGCTTCTGCAGAAATCCTTCGACTACGCACCGACCTTCCACTTCCAGTCAGCGAAGCCCCTCTGATGGCCCGGTGCAAACCCCTTCACTGCAAACCCACCAGCCCACGTAACTCTGGGGATGGGCCTGTGCCACTCCTGCTGCACAGACATGCAGCTGCCCACGCGGGCGCAGGACACGGGGCTGCTGGCGCGGGGAGGGCCAGCATCCGCGGGAAACTTGGGTGAGCGATGGGCGAGAGGGAGCGGGCTCCAGGGTGACGGGGAAGCAGAACCGCAGCAAATCAAACCGTGCGAGGGCGAGGGACAAAAACACAGGGGAGATTCAAATGGCAGAGGACAAGGCTAAAAGAGGACGACCATCACAGAAAACTGGGAACACAAACGACAGAGACGACAGCTCAAGGGAGCAGTGGGCAGGGTGGAACAGCTGCTGTAAGGCTGCAAACACAGAAGTTTAAGACGCTGAAATGAAGGGATGGTGGCAGGACATGTAGCGAGACGAAAGGCTCCAACAGGAGGGTTGCAATAAATGCGTGTTACAACAGCAAGTGTGATGCCACCTCGGAGCTCACCCCTTGGCCCTCCCTTGCGCCCCTGGGCGCCCAGCGCCATGCCAGGAGCCGGCCGCTCCCCTGGGCTCTGCTCGGGGGTCCCGTCCCCGGCCCTCTGGCCGCAGCCTTGTCACAGGGATCCCGACAAGGCGTCACCCTGGCGCCAACCTCTGCGGAGGGAAGGGGGACGAGGCGTTTCAGCCTCCCGCCGCCTGGCAGCAAGGGCTGCCCCGGGACTGCCCCTGTCCCTGCCCTCCGCACCCCGCAGCGCCGGGAGGTTTGGCGGGGGGGAAGCGAGCGGCGGCAGCCAGCCGGTTGCCCTGGCGAAGGCGACGCCACGCAAGCAAGAGGCCTTCAGTTTGTCCCTTTGTCAGGTTATTTTCACTCTCATCGAATCAGGAGTCTATGGGCCCCCTTCTCCATTTCAAACCAGTACTACCGACTTGAAATAATCAGGAAAATAATGAAGCAAAACTGATACAAAATTGCCAGCTTCCAAATATTAGGAGTTGAATTACCCAGCAGACCGGCATGGCATTTTGCAACAAGAGGTAGGAAGTTTAGTGTCTTTTATCTTTGAGGAGGGGAGGGAGAGAAGAAGAAAGAGATTAACCCTTTGATTCTAGACCTGAGAAGGAGCTTGCTCACACTTTCATACGTGTAGTTTTCTGTCTGTGATCACACCTATAAAACTTCCATTTGTCGGCTTTGGGTTCTTATGGCTGAATGAAAACAGAATTATGATAAAAATAAAATTTAAATCCTCTCTGTCCTCTGAAACTAGACTCTCTCAAAATGTATGGGTGTGCTTGAAGAGTAGTAGAGGTCTACAATCATAACAACAGTGCTAGTGTTGGTGTGAAATAACTGCTAGCTGATTGTCTAGTGGCATGAGATTAATTGAAGAATTTGAAAATATCCTGAGTGTGGAAAAAAACAGTTATTCAGCTTCTGTGATTTGTCTACTTAAAGGCACCAAAAATGACTAAGTTGACTCATTTATAATACCCACGGTTGCAATAAATTTGAATTCTTTGTTGGTAACTAAACATTTTAAAATATTTTTCAAATTCCTGGAAGATAGTCATATGAAATACATGGCTTTTAAAAAACTGCATATTTTGTGCTGTTTGAGTGCCCTAAATTTAAGACACAAGCTACATAGTATCCCACGAAGCGTCATGATATAAAAGAAGTCATCTATAGCTTGTGTTGTAAACCTTCACGCTGTGAGTGTCAAGAACGGCAACTTCTGCTGTTCTGCCCAGAGAAAGATCATATGAAGCCCGCTCCGTTTATTCCAGCAAAGTTATGATGTGTCATGATGGCCGGGGTAAGGCAGAGGCTCGGGCGGGGGGAGACGAGCGAGGGCAGCGGGCAGGGGCGCGGGGCAGGGTGGCCGCGCCGTGCCCGGCCCCTACACTAACTCGTCCTCGCTGCAGGTGCGGAGAGCGCCCGGCGGCCCGCTGCTGCCCGCTGCCGCGGGGACCGCCGCCTCGCTGGCCAAGCCTCGCCTCCAGCCCACTGCGTCGGACACTGGCTGTTTCTGCAGTTAAAACACTGGCATTACTTCTAAATTCTGGTTGTACAAGTGCTTAAGCCTGTCAGAGAAAAGCTTCAGCGCTCCAAAGCCTGTGACAAACGCAGCGAAAGCGTGTGTAAAAGCACTGGCTCCGTTGCCTGCCAGTTCCCAGCCCCTATGAGCAGTGAGGATGGACAAGGAGCCACCTCTCAGAAACTCCCTCAGTCACCCAGCGTGAAAAGCTGTAAAGTGAAGCGTGCAAGAGCACAAGCTTGTTTTAACCTGTACATGTGTGTAGCGACACATTTTAATTATGCGATCAAGTAGGGTGATCGCACATGACTCCTTCCCCAACCCCTGCTGCCAAGTAGACCTAAGGACTGTAAAACCTGAAAGCGCTGAAAAAATAAAGACATTATACATATATATAATATACATATAAATGTATATTAAGCAACGACATATAGCCAAAAAAGAGGACACCCTTTACCTCTCAGAATTATAGTCTAAACCTTACTGTTTAATGGATATAGGTGTTTTATTACTATTGATTTGACAGAAGCCCAGGAAATTGCTGAAACGTATGCTTCAGGGTATTAAAAAAGTTATTTCGGTGTTCTTATGTAGAAATTAGTAAAATTTCACTTAGATCAGGAAAAGATACTGTCGTACTTACATTTATTTCTTTCAAATCTTCCAAAAACTCGGTGATGAGCATTCTTACTCTTTCAGGCGACTGAATGCAGAATTAGAAGCAAAACCAGAAAAACTGGTGCGTCAGGCTGAAGAAATAATGGTGAGTAGGTTATGCAGACTGTTAACATAATTCAGCCTTGATTCACATGCACACAGGGTCAAGTTTCAAAAGAAATTGTTTAGACCATGACAAATGAAAGTATTTTGGTTTCAAATGCAATATAAGCATTTAATTTCTTTTTTTCAAAATTGTAAACTTCTACTAAAAGCACATCCCAAAATAGTTTTTTTATAATTTCCTCAGGTAGGCAGACGTTCACATAGATGAGTAGAGTATTTGTGCAGATATATACATAAACCCACATAAAAAACTTGTTTATGATATTTAAGAAAAGCAGCTGTAGGTGGGTTTATATCTTAAATACTAAAAAAATTAGTATTTGAAAACCAGATGCTGTTGCAATAACATCCTGGTCAAATAGGATCTATGTTGTTCAAGCTGAAAGAAATACAAAGAACAAGCAACATAAATAGAAAATATGTAGTTAGTAAGAAGGAAACCTTAGAAAAATTTCCTGCTTACTGTCAGTATTATCTTTTAACATAGATAACTGTTGTGTACCAGACAGTCAAGTTTTTATATGAAAATTGGATAAACTAAAAAAAGGCAACAGAAGAGGTACGGTTTATGCCCAAAACAGTTTGGAGAAAGTATTCTGCCTAATTAGATATAGTAATTGTTAGTGCAGTCAAATAAATAAAGCTTAAAAAGCAAATTATTATCTCTTCTGGAAGGCTATACTTGTATGCACTTTTCCAGCTGTTGAAATTTCATTTTTATGTCCTGTGAAAACATATTCTTCTCTTGAGCTGTGATAAGCTGAGGCTAACTGCTTGGCATTTGAACAGAAGGAGATGAAGCGTCCAAAATAGCATCTAGTCTCTTTCCTTTAAAAACCGGCAACAACAAAATCACTTCCCCCCTTCTCTAAATAGAGCAGAAGATCAAATATTCTCAGGACACTTAGATATATTAATATACTACACTGCACTGCTAGATTGCACAGATACACATTTAACAACAAAAGAAAAACAATCTAAGTTTAGAAAAACCCAAAAATCGGAAGACCAAAGAGGACAACTGCATTTTCTTCTGGATTATGCTTTCTAACTGTAACTTAGCAACATAGAAGCTATCTGAACATTCAGACTGAATTGTTCTCTAAAGTACCTGAAACATACCAGTGCGCAATTATGGTTGTATTGCATGAGTGAAGATTTATTTTTAAAGCTTATTGTGCAATATGCAAAATTGAAAATTTATTCCACCTGCTGTGCATTTGTTACTCCTACATTTCAGAGAAAAAGGAGGTAGGGTAAGAGCATCTCAGACAATATTAAGCTGGGCAAATTTTTACAGGCAAAAGGCAATTACATGTTGTGCAGCAGAAATAAATGTTGGGGGCTAGCCATGGCATTTTAATTTTTATCCGTTTTTTCCTGCGTTTGAGAAGTTCTTTTCCACAGTAGACTGTAGTTTCCATTCTTTTCCATAGTAGACTATAGTTGTTGTGATCTGTGATTCACAAATACGTAATTCATCTTTAATGGATTATATTCCCCCCAAAACTGACTTTTTTTTTGCCTTCCCCCCCGAAATAAAGAAAGGCCAACAGGAGATATTATCTAGACCAGTTTCAGTACAGGCTAGATTGCATGAAGACGACAGACAGAGGTATGTGCTTTACAACTGCTGCATATAATTTGTGGGAAATCTTTCACACTGATCCTGCACACCCGGACTTGCGCCCTAGTCCTGTTTGTTCTGTCTTTGCAGTGTACTAGATTGGTGGAGTCTAAATTTGTTCTTATTATTTGAAACTATTGACACTAAGTAAGTGTTGTTCCTTGTTATTTCAAGGAAGTCTTCATTTGGCTGAAACATTCTGTCTAGGGTGCTAAGTAGTGCTGACATCTGTACAAAAGCAAGGTAAGGTAACAGGCTTCTTTGCAGTACAGAGCAGTAGACAGCAGTAGATGTTTTTTAACCAGTTCAGCTGACAAAATGAAGAAATAGATACTGGTTCACATTTAACTTGGCCTAAATGTTCCTGGGACAGGAAGTGCTTGACTAAAAAAAACCAAACACAAAACCCTGAGACAGACAAACATCCAGCTGCCACCGTCTGGAACTTGGACATCCTTGCACTGCTGAGGCCGACGTGCCTTTGGCCTGGACGAACATGTGTACAGCTGTGGGGTTTGGCCTGGGTGTCCCAGCCCGTGAGTTCTGGAGTGGACACAGGGCCATATTTACTGAGCTGTCTGGGGGCATTATGATTTACTTTGTTGTTCAAGGGTTTGTGTATTGATAGTACAGGGAGTGGGTGAATTTGCGATAGACTAATACACAGTTTATCAAGGATCTGATCTGGTAGGTTCCTAAATTTATGATGCCACTAATCTGGACAACAGAGATATGGGGCCAGACTACAAGGTGCTTCAAATGTTAAGCTGCAGCTGGGAAAATGTTTTTAAATAGTGTATGTGAAAGTCTGGTAGAGATGATAAAATGATTACTTCTGTGCAGAGTAAAAGCGAAAACAAAAAGTGAGTTTTTTTATGAATGTAAAAGGGTTTTTCAGTACAGATGTGACAGCAAGTCTGTGATAGAGGCCTGGCTATAACAGCAAAAGTTTGCTACCATAGTTAAATTACTCCTGGGCTATTTTAAAGCTATTCTGTCAGTTGTAGAGGGGGAAGAAAATAGAAACTCCGAATGCTATCAGTATAATCATCTTTTGTAAACAAATTCTGGATCTTGATTTAGTTTTATGTTGTGTTAGAACAGTAGACAGAAGATCTTTTAAGATCTTCAAACTGAAGTTGAGTTACAGGGCTGTTTTATGAAGTAATGTGATTGAAGGATTCAGCCCCACAAAGGGAGTTAACAGCTTTGATGGTATACATTTGAAATAAATGGGAGGGCTGGAAGAATGAAAACAAAAAATTGGCAATTAGCATGTCAGAGTATCAGCTAATCTACCAGTTACCTACATGAATTAAAACACCTTAAAACAACCACAATCTGTCTTCTGGTAAACATTTATGTGAGGGAAGAACTGAAAACCCATGCTGTAGTCAAAAAAATCAGAAATGCGTGCTAGGAATTAGGCACAATGATTATCCATGAGTGAACATTGAGGCCATTCAATTAGATTAGTTCTAAGTATTTAATATTTAATTACATAAATCTAAAAGAAGCACTTGAGCTATTTTTGAAGTATCCATTTGAAAGTTCCATTGATTCCTTTAAGGAGAATGAACACTAAAGCAACTGGAAAGAAGGGGAGAAATTGAAGCAAAGAAAGAGATAGTATCAGGGGAAGAAATAAAACCAGGTTAAGAGAAAAAAAAAATGAGTAAGAGAAGTAAAAAAGAAGGCAACAAATACTTAAATTACTCTCCGAGTCAGTGTATATAATAAAATAAATTGTTCTGGAGTTTTTATAGCATATTTTTTGCACAGAAACTTGAATTACATAGAGACAAAACAGATCCAGTGACACTGCATTGAAATCAGCTTTTGTTTACACTTTCACTCTTCAGAGCATTGCCAGGCTCATGGCGACGGGAACCGTACGCGCATGGGCAAGCATGCTATAGGCTTTGAATAGGATTAGCAAACACAAAGGGTTTGCTCATGCACATGCATCTCATGTTTACATGCAGAGATGGAATTGTTAAACATTAGCTTCTGTTTCAGAGTTGCCACAATCCTCTAGCTACTTAGTTGTATACCTTTTCAGGATTTATCCGTTAATTTCACTTACCAAACAACTATAGAACTGTATTATGAGGTTTTAAAAATGGGTTGCAATGTAAGGGAAGAGGAGAGAAACCATGAAGGTTAAACAAGTTTGAGGAATTTAGTGAACAATGAGGTGTGTTTTTTTTGTTTGCTTAGTTGTTTTTTTTTAAAAAGAAGGCCCTGAGAACAGCTACTGTAGGAACAAATTTGTCTATTGATGGAAGGAACGTTATTGTTTTCTTGAGTATAGAGAGGGTTGTATTTTCGTATTTTTCAGAATAACATAGAACTGCTGTTTCTGTGGCAGCAAATCCTCACCTTCTGCACGCTCCTAAGGCTAGCCAATAGGAAGGAAGCACGAGGAAAATAGGGTAAATGGACAAAAACTAATCAGCCTATTCTTGAAGTCTGTTGCCAACCACACACAGATTATTTCTCCGGGTTTGTGTTTTTTTTTGATTAATAAAATCTGGAGCTTTGTGCAGATAATTCTTGTTGATGGATGGATGTCTGTGAAATTTTTAAAGGCAAGATCTAAACATTTGCTCACATCAGCTAGGCAAAAAAAATGAGGTGACTTGATGTACCTGAAATTTAAATTTTATTCCAAATCTTATGAGCCGGCATTTTAACTGAAATAAAAAATTATAAAGGATAGTAAAAAAGTAGTCGTTCAGTGCAATAACACAGATTGACATAACTCATTCTGGAAGCAAAAATTTATATATGTGACAAGAAACTTGACCAGTATAGTACACAGCATGCTAAAACTGTCTGCTTGTTTCCAGCAGATTTTTAAAATAATCATATAACCTGAAGATCTATTACTAAGAAGCATGGTTTTCAGCCAAATAAGCAGATAGGAAAGCTGCTTTTCTATTCCTGTTTTTTTCATCTGTAAAATAGATACAGCATTTATAATACATATTTCAGAGAAAATTTTGTGAGGCCTAATTTATAAATTGCTCCCACTTCATATTCACTTGCTAGTCCCTGTCAATTGACTTGGCAACAGTCAATCTGAGCATACAACTGCACTCCCTCTTAGGATGTACAGGACACTGGTTTGTATCTTCATTTTCTTTGCATTAATTCAGGGGTTTGCATATCAGGTAGGCGTATTAACCACTGAGTTGTTGGTGATCTTTGGTAAATGGATTGTGAGTGTCGCTTGTAACACCCTGCATGCTGTCTAAGTGCTCCCTGGTACAGGGAATCTTTGATCTAATAAGCCAGTGGTTGCAGCAGTCGCCTGAATTGCAGGAGATGAGATTCAGATGCTGGTACACAAGTAAACTATTGTGTTAGATGTCCTAAACTTAATAGGGGATTTAGACAGCAAATGAGGTAGAATGGAAAGACAGAGAATGAGACTGAATTTATGACTGAATTTAGTGTATGTTCCCACCTTGGCTATGTTGTTTATTCTAGACATATAAAATGTTATTCTCCCGATTCTGACAGGGGAATTGAATTTTTATTGTAAAATGTCTGTTTGCTATACATGTTCAGTGAATTTTTATTTTTTAAATTTTTTTCTGCAGGGATCCCCTCGGTCCTGAAGTTTCACCTCTTACATGCTCACATGCCAAGGTATCAAACTATCCTTGTTAATTTATCTTCCAGTATAATTTCCACATATTATTTCTGGTTTTGAGGCTGTGCAGCAATGGCGACTTACATGGGTGGGAAGCCAAAAGGAAATGATGTTCGAAGCAGTGCTACAGGGACAGTATTACCAGGGTTTCCGAGTGCCACTGGTGGTTAAGTGGACTTACATCATCAGTTTTTGTGTTCCAGGTTTCCTCTTCTGTAAAACACTGACAGAAGTGTTCAGTTTTTTTGAACATCAAATAAAGAATTCCAATATTGGAACATAATTTATTTCTTCCTTCTCCCCTTCCCTGCCCCACCAATATAATACTAAAGGCAGTACTACGGTCTTCTAGGTGTAATAATAAGTAGTCAAAATAACTGAATACAGGAAGGGAAATATAATGGAAAAAGGAGACTGAGATTAGGAACAAATGCACTAGCCTCTAGTTACAATTACACTGAATCTTTTAGGAGGTGAGCTAAAGCTACCGAGGTACTGTCTTCAGTTATTTATCAGAATACAGTAGAAAAAAAACCCTAATTTGTGAATAATACTTACTTGGGTGAAAGTAACAAAAGTATTATTGCATCTTCCTTCTACAGTGAATTTATAAGGTTAAAATAATGCATAAAAATAGCATGTTTTTAAAGGTATGATAAGCATTTTTCAAAGAAACTTCGACAGTCTAATAGTTAATATCCTGATGTTAGCTGAGAGCCTTGCTTATGCATAAATTTATTATGTGTACAAAAACTCCCACAAGCAGATGACTATTGGTTGTATTATAGTTTGGGCATACGGACATAAAAGTTGCAAGGTAAAGATAAGTGCAAATAAAACTGAAAAATTGTGCTTTTGAGAGTTTGAAAAGCATACTTTGAAAAGTATTCTGGAGTCTGAATGTATGAAAAAGAAAAAAAAACCATAAAAACACTAGGAAGAAGTAATTCCTAACTAATTTTTTAAAAAATCACTACTTTCTGAAAAAAATTTCTGGCTAGCAAACAAGAAGAAATGTGCTTCCATGCCCATGGCTCCAAACAGACCATACTCCGGAAGTACGGGAAAAAGAGCAACTTCAAGGTATATCATACACATCTGTGTTTGTAATAAAATATTTTAGTTGCTGTTTTCCTTTATCAGGTTGTTTTTATTCATGTATGCTTCTACATTTACAAATCTTTGTATAAATAAATTTAGCAAACTTTTGGTCCTCCGCAATTCCACCACGTAGCTATCTCTGCTTACTTGCATAGAGCACCAAAAATTATTAGTGAACATGCTATTAATATTATAACAATGAAACTGTTGCTTTCTGCTCAAGCACTGCTCAAGGCTGACAGTTAAACTCTGTTGACTCTGTCAGTGAAAGGATGCCTAATGAGCGTACATGTGGGAAATACATCATCTGAGGCAACCTGAGAGCACAGTCAGGTAGTGCAGACAGATTGGTGACCAGGCTTGCGATGGGAAACATGAGGCCCTCGAGGGTTTCCCCTATTTTGGTGAATCTTGGGCTCGCAGGACAAGAGAGAGTCAGTAACAGAACCATAGCTTTCAGAGGTTTCAAGCTGAAAAACGTCAGCTCTGTAGACAGCAAATTCAAAGTTGTAAAAGCAAGAAATGGAGATCTGGACAAAAGGCAAGAATAGAGAAACACATAAAACCCTGGGAGCAATTTAAAACTGCCACAAGATAGAGACAAATACCAAAATAAGATGAAAATTGTCCATAAGGTGGCAGAGCATGGAATTGACCCAGGCCAAGGTTGTCTTTCAGGACTTGGGAGTCACTTGTGGACCCTTTGGACCTCCCTTGGGCAGCTCAGGGGAGGCTGTCATCACAAGATTTAGAAGTGCCGATACAGGACCTGCAGGGTGAACACAAAGTTGTGGGAGAAAGCAGCTAGAAGGAGTTGGGAGGCTGCAGTGAGATGAGGGTATATTGGAATAAGGATTTAGGAGCTTCAGGTCCTGTGGCAACTAATGTTTCTTTTATGAAAGAAAGCTGAGGAGATACCCTATGTGTCACATATCTTGTGTTTTTGGTTTTATGAAAGCTTTGGTATGCACCTTCTAGGGTCAATGAAGTTTCCTAGGCCAGGCATAATGATACAGAAATTGTGGCAGTAGGGTAGGAGTGTAGCTAGAGAGCACAGAGTTCTAGAAAAGTTAACGTGCAGGGGGAAAAAAGAGGAGAATTTAAGGCCGAGAGTAGTAGCTGAAGCCAAGAGTACAGTCCTCTTGTTTCTTTCTTTTACTCTGATTTAGTTACGAAGTTGTTGGATGAGAAGACCACGCCAAACTCTTCTCAGTAGAAAATGATGCTGTTTCTCTGCCTCCTACATTATAACATGTAAAATCCTGTAATTGTTAATGCGGAATATGGTAAAGGTGTCTTACATAAAGAAAATGAGAAATTGCCATCAGTGCATCTTTCATACAAATGCAAGCAATGAAGTTGCATTAGGTAAATAACCGTGTACTCTTTTTAAAAATAGCAAATATGCTATATTTTTGTAATTTTTTTTGTATTATAAATTTAAAACCTAAAGTTTGCTTTTTTTTTAGTTCAAAAGTAAGAAACCTGAAAGTACAAAGTGCTGATGATGTTGCAGTACTGGAGGATTGCATAGATTTTTCTTTAGCAAAAACAATAAGCAAAATTGAAGAAAAACTAGAGCAAGGAGGCTTACCAGATTGTCTAGATGAGGATATTATTCCAAGCATTGGAAATGAAATTGGAGCAGGTAGGTTTCCTCCAATGGTTAAGTACTTTCATTCTTCCTGACAGTTGTAAGAGAGTTCTTCTGCAGAAAAAAGGAAGAGATTCTGTAGAAATTACAGGGAAAATTCTAAAGCCCTTAAGTTAAAGGAAAAGAAGGTTTTCTTTATGTAGTCCTAGAGGAAGGTCTGGTCACATTTGACTAATCATGGGGAAAAGTGAATTTTTATCTTGATTTCCACCTTTGTAGGAAGACATTTGGATGGTTACATATGTTGAGTGTGTGCATAGCATTTGATTCATTTCACTGGGGAAACAGAAATACATGATGCTAAGCTTGTATTTCCAAAAAGATAAGCTTCAGCCCTGAAGTGCTGTGGATCTTAGCCAGTGGCTTAAACGAAGTAGTGTTTCAGCTACAGTGCTTGAGTGAGAATCCTCCAGATACTTTCCCACTCCAAATGGTGTGTTTATGTTTGTCCTGGAAATAGAGTAGGAAAGGGAATTGCAGTATAGGCAGCAAAGCTAAAGGCAGGATGCACATCTGTCTTCTTGGCTCTGGTGTGATAAAAGAGGGTTTATGCAGTTTCTTACAATGCTAAAGCAAGCATGAAGTCAGAGATTCACTGCAGTAGTACAAAATTCCCAAAACCACTTCTTTTAATCTCACAGCTTGGTGTCAACAAGCATGCCAACACAGAAGTAGCTTGATTTCTAACCCATGTAATTCTATGCAAGTCTTCTGTTGCTAAGTCTCCAAAAACAGATCCTCAGATACTTTTTTTATAGTTTTTGTTCCCAAACTAAGAATAAATTACTCTGGACTCCATGGAAAGTTTACACCAAAACTTTCAAGGTAACTCAAGTTATTATTGGTGTCTAATAAATCCGGTCTTGTCGACCAAGGGCATGTATTTGAGTATTGAGAATTGTTCCTGTAACTTTAACGAGAAAATAAAATCAAAATACTCTGGATTGATATTTTACTTTTTAAATTTGTTATTGACTATTTAGAACACTGTGAATGCCTCCTTAATATGCTAAATAAGTTATTGCAGAGCATGCTAGCAGCGCCAAACTCCCAGAACAGTTACAGTTTTCACAAAGAAGTAGACGTAGGTACTAAACAGGCCCTGTTACAGAGCGGGCTGATTGCTTAGCGGGCATCTCCTAGTAGGGAACTCCTTAGGCTTACATGCCTGTGCTAGACTTTCTAGGCCAATGTGCTGGTAGGGTTTCATAGCATCACCCTTTCCTTGAGCTTCTTACAGTGCTTTTCCTGAACTTCAGTTGCATATCTTTCTTTCACGATCACAGGTTATTACAGTGCAGCCATTTTTCTGCCAACACAGTAGCTTACACATTATTTTTCTCAGGCTGTTTTTGTAGGTTGTAACTGAACTCTGCAGTTACAAGCAATAATAGAAGCACATGTAGAAAGCTGAAGGTGAAGCTCAATTTTTATCTAATATACCCTCACACATATGAGCAAAATACCTGAACGTATTGTTGTGCTTCATGTTAATCTTCAGATTACCTCAGGAGTTCAAGACGCCTGTCCTTCCTTGTAGAGCATCAGAGTCTCTCGGAAGTCAATTTCTTGTTTACCATTCCTTAAACTGTCAGTTACTTTATAATCTAAGACCATCCTATTAAGTGATACCCTTCCCCCTTATCAGCCTTATCAGGTGATAAAAATCGACCAGTTAGGAAGCTAATTGTTTAATTATCTTTACCTCTTGTGAGAATTCAAACTAATTTTGGATCATAGCCATCTCCTAAGGCTGTTCTGGTTCTAGTTGTGCTCTTGGATTTTCAACACACTTTACTACTAGGTGCTCTTAATGACACAGAGCTGTCTGAGACAGAAGAGAAGTTGTCTGTGAATTAATAACTGAGTAAAAACGGAAACAAAATGGTAAAAAGAAACAACCAGTTTTTGCAGGTAGTGATATAGTCCTAGCGTGATCTGTCATGGAGCTTACATTGTTCAATATACAGAAAAATAATCTGGGAAAAAAGGAACGATAGCTGGTAAAGAAATGTATATATGAAACAATGATTTTAGGATAGTTAAAACTGACATTTTCTTCTACAACTTTCTTCAACTGGCTGTTGCAGAAGAATGTCGTGGTACTGAGTGCAGTGATAGAATGGATGATTATATTCAGCTTTAAAGAGTACAAAGTAATGCTGATAGACAAAACAACTCCAATTACACCTACTTCTGAGTTGGACTTTGTTTAGTTTTTACTAATGAAGACATCTTCAAAAGCATAAACTTATTGCTTGTTCACAGTGGAAAAGGCAAATTGACTGTTAGAAATCCTTCAGAAGATAACAGAAAATCAGTTCAGCAATCAATTTATTGATGTTCTTACTTCCCTCATACTGCTTGTCCAACCTCCGTAACAACTCCACCTCCTCCTCAGTCCAACACTGCCGATGTACCCCTCTGGCTGAGCACTCCTTAGTGTGCCAGGTGGCCACTAAAACACAACGTGCCCAGCAAAAGAAATGCCAGGTGCCTACCGAGATTGCAGGTGGCCACCAAAATGCCACATGGCCACGAAAAGAAATGCTTTCTGCCCAACAAGATGAATGCCACGTGCCTACCAAGAGAAAAACTGGGTGCCAACCGAAGGACCATGTGCCCACCAAAAGAAATGCTGGGTACGCACCAAGATGCTGGATGCCTGTCTTGATTTCGGCTGCCGCCGGCAACAGAAGCGCCACGCGGACGCCCCTCCCTCCGCTGGCGTGCGGAGGAGAATGAAAAAAAAAGAAACAGGCAGAAACTGGTGGGTCGGGATAAGGGCAGTTTAACAGAACAGCAAACAAAGGGAACAGGAACAACAACTTTAAAAATAAGGAGAAAACACAACAACGAACCGCACGACCCAGACAGCCGCTCTCCTGAACAGGACCGGTGCCGCGCCCCACCAAGCCACGAGGGAGTTCCTCAGCACCGTACCATACCCAATGCCGTGCCTTACCAGTGCCATACTGTACCCCATGCAGTACCACATACACAATGCAAAACACCGTACCCTGCTATACGTACCAGACAAACAATATGAAATATTATACCATACTACAGCTACCATAGCTACAAACCATGCCATGCCTACAAACCATGTCACAGAAACCACACCACACACACAATGCACACCAGACATCCGTACCAAACCATACCATACAAAACACAATGGGAAATAGAACACGTTACAAAGTGCAATACAATACAGTAAATACCACACCATACAAAAAAATACAAATCACCGTACAAAATACAACACCTACAATGCAATGGAAACACCGCAGTACAAAAATACAGGACAATACAAACTACAATACATGCGATAGAGCCTGTTGCCCTCCATCCCAGAACTCCAAAGGTGGGACTCAGTCCACTGTGTCTCGCTAATCCCCATGAATATGCAATAGAATATGATACAGATGGTATGTACTCTTCTACAAAATAGTGCACAGTACTACAGTGCCATGCCAAACAAAGTCCAACACAAGCCGTATGCTACAAGCTGTGCAGTACAAACCACGCCACACATAGAACACCCTGCAACATACACAGAAATGCAAAATGCATGACAGTGCATACCATACAATGAATACCATGCAATGCATAAAATACAATACAAAAACCCGACAACGCAATGCAGAATTCAATGCAATTCAGAATACAGCACATACAATAAATAAAATACCGTACCCTGCAGCACACACCATACAACACAACCCACACAATGCAATACCTGCTTTACAGCAATGCCGTAGCGTGACATACGATACATGGAATGCAACACAACACAAAAACCACAACACAAACAACACACAGAACACACACAATAGAAAATACAGCACACACGACACCACACATACTGTAGCACAGCATACAATATTCCTATTACGTATCATCAAATGCGTACAATGCAATACAGAATACAAACCAAAACACGATGCCTTCAACACAAAACACACAATGTACAGGCAAGACAACACACACCACACGATGCAATGCCACATAATACAAACCGATGCCATACAACACACACCACACACCACACACGAAACAAAGCAATATATAAACCACATACAGGACATACAATGCCTACACACAGTACAATACACACAACACAACACACACCACACCTTAGGTAAAACAGAACACTGTAGATAAAATACACAACATAAAATACAATACTCACCGTACCACAGTATACAGTGCATGCCATACAAATCCCAATGGAATAGAAAACACAATACAATAAATACCATCCCGTATATTGCACACAAAATAATACCTACAATACATACAGTAAAATAAATACCATACCATATAATGCATTAAACAGATGAAACAGAGTATAATACATAAAATGCAGTACAAAATACAGTACCGTACAATGCAATACAATCCCATGCAGTGCCATACCATACAATAGATACCATACAACACAAAACAAAGTAGGATACATAAAATACAATAAAAAGCATACCATATCATAAAATACACACTATACTAAAAAAACTAAATAACATACCATACAATAAAATAATTGCATACCAGAGAACAGAATGAAAACATTCAATACAAAGAGTACAACGCAATACAAGAGAATCAAGACCAACACAATACACACAACCCAACAGACACAGCAGACAGCACCCAATACAACACAAAATACACAGTGTAATAGATCACATACCAGGCATGATATATGATTCTATATTCTATACACAATACACATAATACAACAGGAAATACAATGCAATAGAAAACACAACACTATGAAGAATAAATACAATACAAACAATACCAAGATAACACAGTGCAGGCAGTACAATAGCATACCATACAATGCATAATATGAAATAGAAAATTAAATACAAGCTTGAAAATACAATACAAAACACAATATATAGAGCAGGGCACAGACAATACCCTACGATACAAACAACACCCTACGATACACACAGCACAAACCCATAAAATGCCCACAATACCACACCACACCACAATGCAGACAACACATCCCATAACAAACCCTGCCGTTCAACATGTACCATCGATGCACACCCAGCAACACCCTGCCTGCTCAACAACACCGTACCCCCAACACCACCTCCCCAACACCACACCGGCAATGCTGTACCTCCACAGACCAGACAGCACAAAATGCACCACAACACCCCAAACACCGCACACCCACACAGACGGCCCCTGGCCCTGCTGCGCTGGCCGTGCCCATGCCGAGCTGGGCTGTGTGTGCCGCAGACGGCAGAGCCCAGCTCCGCGGCTTGGGGTCCCTTCTAGACACCCCTCCGCCTGCCCACCCCCTCCCGCAGCTCGGCCCCCAGGCAGAACCCCGCGTCTGCCTGTGGCACCCCGGCCGGCCGGCTGGCTGTCACCCCTCCGGGAACAGCCCCGCGCAACCCTCAGCCGGACCCCCAGGCGGGCAGTCGCCTGCGGGGACAGGCGCTGGGGCTGGGCGGCTGCGGGGGCTCTGCTGGGCGCGGGCAGCCCCAGGAAAGCCGAGGACGCCACGTTCCACCCGCTGCTGGTGCCTGCGCTGCCGTGTCCCTGGGCATCGCCGTGCCGACGGGTGTGGCCAGTGCCCGTTGGTGGCCGTTGGTGGCTCCACTCACTGTGGGCGGTGCCAGTTGGTGACTCCGCCCAGTGCTGGCTCAGCCAATCCGCTACCTGGGCCCGGGGCTGGGGGACCGTCCCCTGGGCCCCACACTGCGCAGCAGCCAGCACAGCACCGACAGTGTCACACAGACCGTGGGCACAGGGCAGTCGGTACCACAGAATGCAGCAGCACAGCACAGGGAATGCGACAGAGAGCAGACAGGGCAGTGAATCCCACTGCGCAGCACACACTGCACACCGCGCAGTGCACAGGAACGCAGCGCAGAAATCAGGAACATGAAATAAAACGAGGAGCTGACAAGTGACTGCTAGTGACATGTGCTGTGACAGTTAACGAGTGCGTCCCATGTGACACAATTCCTTTAGAGGATGATGTCGGAGTAACACAGAGGTGTTTTTCTCCGCTCTCCTTGTTCCAAGTTTCCTCCAGTAATCGCCAGTCTGATGCGACTCATCCGACAGAAGCTTGCCAGCAGCCGTCACTGTTCCTGTTTGTGGAGGTGAGTTTCTTGTAACAGGGCTGTCTGCCCCAGCGTTTCCCTTTCAGAAGCATCTGATGTTCAGCTGAAAGAGAAATCAAAAATCTTCAACTAAAATTCACACTTTTCTTTGTTCCTTCTGTTTGGGTTTATGGTCCTGGATTGTTTATCAGCTGGGTAGGTCCAACATGAAGTGCAGGAGCGTGTGTTTAGGGACACGGTGGAAACCCTGGTGCAGTGACGGAGCTCTGGTTTCAGCAGCAATGGAGAGATGTGTCGTGCCTGCACCTAGTTTTGAACCAGAGTCTCAGTAACAAAAATTTTTGCATGTGTTACATGATGGATGTTACATGATGTCCTTCATCTGTTGTGGCTGCTTTAGTTCTTGACTCCTTCAAAATCAACTGTAGTTCTGGAAGTTGCAAAATGTTCTCCTCTTCTTCTATTCTTTGGTGGTTATTCCAACCACCAAACAGCTCTGTGCGGTTGTGCTTTAGCTTTGCGATGTGCAACATTTATGTCAGCAGATTTCCAGTAATTGCTAGAAATGCAGCTGTGGTGTTTGGTTTGGTTGTTGCTTTTTTTTAGAGTATAAACTATTTCCTCAAAGTTTTAAAGGATTTCATTGGCCACAGTCACAAGGCATGATTGCACCTTGATTTCATTCAGGCTGTTTCAAGGGAAAGTAGTGAAAAATGCTACAGAACCTCTTTCAGCTTCCCCCCTTCCCCACCCCGCTACTAAAGCTGCTGTTGCTCTTTCAGATAGAAAGGCTGTCATTTTCACAGGGTGTCTTTGTCAAGTTTGGCAAAAATCGCATTCCCTGCTGTGCCACTTCTTACTGGGTCCTGTCTGTATGCACACATGACTGCAGTCAGTGAGCGAAATTACAGGAAGGAATTTGCAGCAGGCTGCTGTCGGCAATGGGCAGTTATTGAATATGGAATAGTTATTTCTGCAGTAGCCAAGTAGAACTGTGACGAAATGTGAAGTGCGCTGAGATCTGGTTTGCCTGGAGACGTTTGTTGATGTAGACGTAGCATGGGGTTCTTTCTTCCTTACAGCCTCGGTCAGCCTCTCATCTGTCTGTCTGTCCCAAGGGCTGGAGGCTTCAGTTAAACCCAGTGGCTTTCCACCACAGATGGTGAAAATCTCAGGAGTAAGACTTTGGTGGGTCCTGCTGGCGTGCAGGCACGGGCACTGGTCTGCCAAGATGATGTGACATCCTCAGGAGAGTTTGGCGTCTTTTCTCACTTTTGGAGTGTTGCCAAGTTACGCTCTTATCTTCCTCATTCTGCTCTGATCTTGTAGATACCTGGTCCTGCTTTTGTCCCTCTCCTGGGTACCTTTCTGGAGAGCCATTCCACAGGCCCGTGGTGTCTGAGCAGGGGCTGTGTCCCTTCGTGCGGTGGCTGTTGGCGAGCTGTCAGCTCACAGGGGCTGGTGGCTGTCACCCTCCTTGCTGTGTGAGGGACAGGGAGCACATGGGACCCCGTGCTCTCCTGGCCTGCCTGGATGTGTTCTTGGCAGATGTGAGCAGATGGAGATGGCTGCTTTGTTGAGAAGAAACAAGAGTACCTCTGAGATTTACTCAGTTAAATGCTCAGCTGTTACGAAAGAAAAAAAAGGCTTCCAGAGGGTGGAACTCAGGGTGTAGGGGGGTGCCCCGGGGCATGCTGGGAGCTGTAGTCCTGGGGCCTGCCCCGGGGCAGGGGCTGCTTCTTGCCATGTTGGTTCCCGGGGCATGGTGGGAGCTGTAGGCCCGGGGCAGGGGCTGCTGCTGGCCATGTTGGTGTGGCAGGGACAGGATCCAGTCCAGGCCCCGGCTGAGGTGAGGTCTGGGGCTGCCCGTGAGGGGAGCGGGGCCCTGGGGCGGGCACTGGGGGCTCTGCTGCCTGGTGGCCACACCAGGGGGGTGGGGGGAGCTCCCCGCTGGAGCCGGGCCCGGCCGAGGCAGCCCCGGGGGTGAGCCCAGAGCTGGGGAGGGGCAAGGGACGGAGATAGAGCCCCTGGGCACAGACACCAGCGGGCTGTGGGCTGAGCAAGGGAAGGCAGAGTTGCTCCTCTGTGCGTTGTCTTTCCCTCTGCTCCCTTCTCCCCTCCCTGTCCCTCGGTGCGGCTGGTGTCCTTCCCTGGTGTCCTTCCCTGGTGATGTGAGCTCCCAGCCCGGGCTGAGGGGGAGAGAAAAGGGGTGAGGGGACAGTGGTCACAGCCCTGAGTGTGCAGCTTTCCTACAGCCGCCCTGTTCTGAAGATACAGCGTGTCTGTGGGTCAGCGTTACCTGAAGATTTTTTTTTCCTGGTTGATTTGATGCAGCGTGGTACATTTTGGTGGGAGCAGGGGGATGATGTATCCGAAGTTGCTGAAAATGAGGTGATTCTGGTCTTGGTTTATTTTTCTGTGCCTGGTCTGGGAGCATCATTCTGCATGCATTGCTAAATGTATGTCTTCATTTCATTCAAACTGCAGTGTAAAACTGGAAATATTGTACCTGCAAAAGAATGGGAACAGCTGTCCTTGTTTGCCAAGGTAAGCAGAAAAGCAGTGGGGAGCAGTTTGCAGGATCAGAACTTCAGCCTGCTCTGGGTGATAGACCCTCAGGTGGGTAAAGAGAAACCTCGCTTTTTGAAATACAGCTCTTCTTATCGTCCTGTTTCTTTTGTTAGGTTGTGTTGGCAGTCAGACTCTAAACATGTGATTAAACTGTTAAAAATCAAGCTATTTAAGGATTCCTTACTGTCTTAAATCCCATTACAAGCAGTGCACTCTGTTGCCCTGTGGATAGTCCATTCTCATGAGTGACCTGACTGGAAGTTTTCCTTTTCTTTCTAGTACAGGGATGCATTTATGAAGGCAAATCCAGGGTACAAGTGGGACCCCACAACAAACCACCATGTGACAGCTCAGACATCCCCTGTTGCAAACAGAAGAAAACCATGGGCTTTGCCTCAGACTCTGGGAGAGATTCACTAAGCCTGAGGAAAGAGACTACAAGGTGAAGAAATGCCCCAGCGTCACTTCAGCATGGCAGGTGAGATTTCCACCCATGTTCCTCAAACACAGCAGCTTCAATTTGTTTGAGGATGCGGTGATGGAATTGAACTGCAAGAGCAGTTTTCTTTACTGCACATGGTACTGTAGTGCTGATACCTTTCATGTCCCAAATTCAGTTGCCAAGACTCGAGTTAAAACTCTGCATGACAACCTAAAATTTTCCTTAGTGCATGATTGCTTTGAAGAATCAAGTCCAGATCTGTGTTATATTATAACGCACACCCTGTATTTGGTCCAGATTTGACTGATGCTTATTTCAGGGCTATCTGCTGTTGAAGATTTTCATTTTCTAGTCAAAAAGGAAAATGCTGGTTAGAGTGATTCACAGATCCGGTAATAACCTAACAGTGCAATGTATGCTGTTAACCAGGTATCCTTTATTACGGCGCCGGGCACACAGGCGATCTCCCCTCCAAATGTGTGTGCCAAACACCCTTTAATTTCAGGTTAAAGAGAACTACTATATGCATATTAATCGTTATATTTCCGAGAGCGTATGAATCTACTTCAATTCTCCTTTAGGCAGGTGTGTTACAGCTCCCGGGTGGTTACTGGTGCTCTTAGGTTGTTACTTCATCTCTTTCAGTAGTCTTCCTCATTTGCCTGTGAGTTACATCTGGGGCGCTGCGTATGCTCAGTTCGTTCTATCTCGTTGCAAAACTGCAAAGCTGGTTTTCGCTGGTCCTTGGTCTCAGCTCCTGCTCTTGTCACTGTCTTGTCCTTGCTAAGTTTGCTAATCTATAAGGACAGCTTGCAACTTCCACACAGGTGCTTTGTTAAAACTAAAACTAGAAAATACCAATGCAGCTAGTTTGTTAAAGTTTCATGTTTCTCATTATTCCTTCTATCAAGAGGTGTTAAAAGTTCTTGTGGATGAATGTACCACAGGAGAAAACTTTTTGTATTTAAATCAGTAAAATTGCTATTTAGTTTCACTTAAAGAGTGCCCTGTTGTCTATTACATCTCGGAGGGGAAAATAGAAAAAAAAAAATTAGATCTGTGACTAAGTGTAGGTGCAGTGCCTGACAGGGTGAAAAGCAAGTCTCTCTCACTGGTATGCACAGACAGCAGAACTGTTGCAGTCCGGACCTTGAAATACAGAGACATTGATGTTAAATACTGGCACCTTAAGAAACATGGCTTTTTACACTGTATTTCAACATCTGCTTTAGTTTGCTGCCACTCTTTTATTTAGTACTTCCCTTGACTTACTTCATCTTGCTTTCTATTGAGATCTTATTGAAGGCTAAGATTTTGAAATCACTGCCTGTATTTGTAGGTGCTGCTTGTTTTCCTTAGATCTCTAGCTTTTTGCATTGTCTTTCTATGTCTCTTTTAGTGTGCTGCCCTCAGATTTTTAGTTTTTGCCTTGACTTACTTCATCTTCCTCCCTAGTTAAGTTTTCTTTCTAAGTCGAAGGGTTTCCAGAGTGGCCGTGCTTCCTACATTGTCTTCTACGGCTTTTTTAGTTTGCTGCCGTGGGTTATTAGTTTTGCCCTTGACTTCCTTAATCTTCCTCCCATTTTCAGTGTTCATATGAAGTCTCAGGATTTCATATATTGTTGACTTCAAGAATTTTCTGTCATTCCTTCATACTTACATGTATTTTTCTATTTTTTTTCCTCTGTTTCTTTAATCTCTGTCGGTTTTTCACTTTTTGAACATTCATTTCTTGGTCTTCCTTTCTGTTGTAGTCCTTCTGTCTTGGTTTGCGTCTTTATGCTGGCTTTATACATTGTCTTTCCACAGCTGTTTCAGTCTGATGCCACGCTTTTGTTTAGTATTTCCCTTGATTCCCTTCATCCTCCTTTCTGTTGAGATCTTGCTGAAGGCTAAGTTTTTGAAATCATTGCCTATATTTGTAGGTATTGCTAGTTTTGCTATAGATATCTAGCTTTTTGCATTGTCTTTCTATGTCTGTTTTAGTGTGCTGCCCTGAGATTTCTAGTTTTTGCCTTGACTTCCTTAATCTTTCCTCTAGTTAAGTTTTCTTTCTAAGTCGAAGGGTTTCCAGAGTGGCCGTGCTTTCTACATTGTTTTTCTACGGCTGTTGTATTTTGCTGCCGTGGGTTATTAGTTTTGCCCTTTACTTCCTTAATCTTCCTCCCAATTTCAGTGTTCATATGAAGTCTGAGAATTGCATATGTTGTTGTTTCAAGACTTTTGTGTCATTCCTTAGTACTTATTTGTTCTATTTTTTTTTCCTCTGTTTCTTTAATTTCTGTTGGTTTTTCACTTTTTGACATTCATTTCTTGGTCTTCCTTTCTGTTGTAGTCATTCTGTCTTGGTTTGCGTCTTTATGCTGGCTTTTTACATTGTCTTTGCACAGCTGTTTCAGTCTGCTGCCACTCTTTTGTTTAGTATTTCCCTTGACTTCCTTCATCCTCCTTTCTATTGAGGTCTTATAAAGGCTGAGTTTTTCAAATCATTGCCTGTATTTGTAGGTATTGCTAGTTTTGCTTTGAATCTTTATCTTTTTGCGTAGTCTTGCTATGCCTGTTTCAGAGTGCTGCCCTCAGTTTTTAGATTTTTCCCTGGTTTCCTGAATCTTCCTCCCTGTTTCAAGGTTCATTTCAAGCGTAAGGTTTTGAAATCGCTGTCTTCAAGAGTTTTGTGTCATTCCTTAGGTTGTTAGTATTCTAGATTTTCTTTCAAAATCTCTCTTTTAGTTCACGGTCCTTGTATTTCCCTATAGTTTTTCTTTTGTTCCCTAATCTCTGTTGGTTTTTCACTTGTGAACGTTCATGTCTTCATCTTCCATTCTATTCTAGCCACTTCTTGTTGTTCTTGCAGAACACCGCGGCTTTGTACATTCTCTTTCTACATCTCATTGTGGTTTGCTGAAACTCTTTTGTTTCGTTTGTCCCTTCACTTTCTTCATCCTCCTGCCTACTGAGATCTTATTGAACGCTAAGTTATTGAAATCATTGCCTGTATTTGAAGGTGTTGCTAGTTTTACTGTAGATCTTCAGCTTTTTGCCTTGTCTTTCTATGTCAGTTTTAGTGTGCTTCTCTCAGATTTTTAGTTTTTGCCTTGACTTACTTAATCTTGCTCCCTAGTTAAGTTTTCTTTCTAAGTCGAAGGGTTTCCAGAGTGGCCGTGCTTTCTAAAAGGTCTTTCTACGACTGTTGTATTTTGCTGCCATGAGTTATTATTTTTGCCCTTTACTTCCTTAATCTTCCTCCCAATTTCAGTGTTCATATGACGTCTGAGGATTTCATATATTGTTGTCTTCAAGAGTTCTGTGTCATTCCTTAGTACTTACTTGTATTGTTCTATTTTTTTTCCTCTGTTTCTTCAGTCTCTGTCGGTTTTCCACTTTTTGACATTCATTTCTTGATCTTCCTTTCTTTTGCAGTCGTTCTGTCTTGGTTTGCGTCTTTATGCTGGCTTTTTACATTGTCTTTCCACAGCTGTTTCAGTCTGCTGCCACTCTTTTGTTTAGTATTTCCCTTGACTTCCTTCATCCTCCTCTCTATTGAGATCTTATTGAAGGCTAAGTTTTTGAAATCATTGCCTGTATTTGTAGGTATTGCTTGTTTTGTTTTCAAGCTTTAGCTTTTTGCGTAGCCTTGCTATGTCTGTTTTATTGTGCTGCCCTCAGTTTTTAGTTTTTGCCTAGGTTTCCTGAATCTTCCTCCCTGTTTCAAGGTTCCTTTGAAGTGTAAGGTTTTGAAATCGCTGTCTTCAAGAGTTTTGTGTCATTCCTTAGGTTGTTAGTATTATCGACTTTCTTTCAAAACCTCTCTTTTAGTTCACGGTCCATGTACTTCCCTAGAGTTTTTCTTTTGTTCCCTGATCTCTGTTGGTTTTTCACTTGTCAACGTTCATGTCTTCATCTTCCATTCTATTCTGGCAACTTTTTGTTGTTTTTCCAGAGCACCGTGGCTTTGTACATTGTCTTTCTACATCTCATTTTAGTTTGCTGCCACTCTTTTGTTTCGTTTGTCCCTTCACTTCCTTCATCCTCCTCCCTACTGAGATCTTCTTGAAGGCTAAGTTTTGGAAATCATTGCCTATATGTGTAGGTATTGCTAGTTTTGCTATAGATCTCCAGCTTTTTGCATTGTCTTTCTATGTCTCTTTTAGTGTGCTGCCCTCAGATTTTGAGTTTTTGCCTTGACTTCCTTAATCTTCCTTCCTAGTTATGTTTTCTTTCTAAGTCGAAGGGTTTCCAGAGTGGCCTTGCTTTCTACATTGTTTTTCTAGGGCTGTTGTATTTTGCTGCCGTGGGTTATTAGTTTTGCCCTTTACTTCCTTAATCTTCCTCCCAGTTTCAGTGTTCATATGAAGTCTGAGGATTTCGTATATTGTTGTCTTCAAGAGTTTTGTGTCATTCCTTCGTACTTATCTCTATTGTTGTATTTTTTTTTCTCTGTTTCTTTAATCTATGTCGGTTTTTCACTTTTTGACATTCATTTCTTGGTCTTCCTTTCTGTTGTAGTCATTCTGTCTTGGTTTGTGTTCTTATCCTAGGTTTTACATTGTCTTTCCACAACTGTTTCAGTCTGCTGCCACTCTTTTGTTTAGTATTTCCCTTGACTTCCTTCATCCTCCTCCCTGCTGAAATCTTCTTGAAGGCTAAGATTTTGAAATCATAGCCTGTATTTGTAGGTATTGCTAGTTTTGCTGTAGATCTCCAGCTTTTTGCATTGTCTCTCTATGTCTGTTTTAGTGTGCTGCCCTCAGATTTTTAGTTTTTGCCTTGACTTCCTTCATCTTCCTTCCTAGTTATGTTTTCTTTCTAAGTCGAAGGGTTTCCAGAGTGGCCTTGCTTTCTACATTGTTTTTCTAGGGCTGTTGTATTTTGCTGCCGTGGGTTATTAGTTTTGCCCTTTACTTCCTTAATCTTCCTCCCAGTTTCAGTGTTCATATGAAGTCTGAGGATTTCGTATATTGTTGTCTTCAAGAGTTTTGTGTCATTCCTTCGTACTTATCTCTATTGTTGTATTTTTTTTTCTCTGTTTCTTTAATCTATGTCGGTTTTTCACTTTTTGACATTCATTTCTTGGTCTTCCTTTCTGTTGTAGTCATTCTGTCTTGGTTTGTGTTCTTATCCTAGGTTTTACATTGTCTTTCCACAACTGTTTCAGTCTGCTGCCACTCTTTTGTTTAGTATTTCCCTTTACTTCCTTCATCCTCCTCCCTGCTGAAATCTTCTTGAAGGCTAAGATTTTGAAATCATAGCCTGTATTTGTAGGTATTGCTAGTTTTGCTGTAGATCTCCAGCTTTTTGCATTGTCTCTCTATGTCTGTTTTAGTGTGCTGCCCTCAGATTTTTAGTTTTTGCCTTGACTTCCTTCATCTTCCTCCCTAGTTAAGTTTTCTTTCTAAGTCGAAGGGTTTCCAGAGTGGCCGTGCTTTCTACATTGTCTTTCTACAGCTGTTTTAGTTTGCTGCCGTGGGTTATTAGTTTTGCCCTTGACTTCCTTAATCTTCCTCCCAATTTCAGTGTTCATATGAAGTCTGAGGATTTCATATATTGTTGTCTTCAAGAGTTTTGTGTCATTCCTTCGTACTTACATGTATTGTTCTATTAATTTTTCCTTTGTTTCTTTAATCTCTGTGGGTTTTTCACTTTTTGACATTCATTTCTTGGTCTTCCTTTCTGTTGTAGTCATTCTGTCTTGGTTTGCGTCTTTATGCTGGCTTTTTACATTGTCTTTCCACAGTTGTTTCAGTCTGCTGCCACTCTTTTGTTTAGTCCTTCCCTTGATTTCCTTCATCCTCCTCCCTACTGAGATCTTATTGAAGGCTAAGATTTTGAAATCATTGCCTGTATTTGTAGGTATTGCTTGTTTTGTTTTCAAGCTTTAGCTTTCTGCGTAGCCTTGCTATGTCTGTTTTATTGTGCTGCCCTCAGTTTTTACATTTTGCCGTGCTTTCCTGAATCTTCCTCCCTGTTTCAAGGTTCCTTTGAAGTGTAAGGTTTTGAAATCGCTGTCTTCAAGAGTTTTGTGTCATTCCTTAGGTTGTTAGTATTCTAGATTTTCTTTCAAAATCTCTCTTTTAGTTCGCGGTCCTTGTATTTCCCTATAGTTTTTCTTTTGTTCCCTAAACTCTGTTGGTTTTTCACTTGTGAACGTTCATGTCTTCATCTTCCATTCTATTCTAGTCACTTCTTGTTGTTCTTGCAGAACACCGCGGCTTTGTACATTCTCTTTCTACATCTCATTGTGGTTTGCTGAAACTCTTTTGTTTCGTTTGTCCCTTCACTTTCTTCATCCTCCTCCCTACTGAGATCTTATTGAACGCTAAGTTATTGAAATCATTGCCTGTATTTGAAGGTGTTGCTAGTTTTACTGTAGATCTTCAGCTTTTTGCCTTGTCTTTCTATGTCAGTTTTGAAAGAATGAAAAGAATTGCTGGGTGCTTGCAAAGATGCTAGGTGGCCACCTAAGTGCTTGGTGGTGACCCAGAAAAATACCGGGTGCCCACCAAGACGGCAACTGGCAATCAGAATAAACACCAGGTGTCCACCAAGATGCCAGGTGCCTACCAAAAGTAACAGCGGGTGCCCATTAAGATGCCAGGTGGCCACAAAATTGCCCCATGCCCACCAAAAGAAATGCCAGGTGCCCACCAATCAAACACCTGGGTGCCCACCATGATTGATGCCACATGCCCACCAAAAGAGACAAGGGCTACACACCAAAAGATCACGTGACCAGCAAAATAAAAGCTGGGTGCCCAACAAGATGCCAGCTTGTCACCAAAATGCCGCACGTACCCACCAAAAATATCACAGGGTGCCCACCAACATTCCAGGTGGCACACAAAATGGCAGGTGGCCACCAAAACACCACGTGCTCACCAAAACTAATGCTGGGTGCGCACGAAGATGCCAGATGGACACCAAAAAGCCATGTGCTCAGGAAAATAAATGCTGCGTGCCCACCAAGGTGCTGGGTGCTCATCAAAATAAAGCTGGGTGCCCAGCAAGATGCCAGCTTGTCACCAAAACACAAGGTGCCCACCAAAAATATCACAGGGTGCCCACCAATATTCCAGGCGGCACCCAAAATGCCAGGTGGCCACCAAAAGAAAGGCTGGTTGCCTATCAAGATGGCAGTTGGCCACCACAACGCGACATGCCCAACAAACAAAATGCTGGGTGCCCACCGAGATGCCAGGTGCCCACCAAAGAAAATGCTGGGTGCTTCAGGAGATGCCAGGTGGCCACCTGGTGAAAAACTCGGGCTAAGCATTTAGGTGGCCATCAAGATAAAGACTAGGTGCCACCAAGATGCCAGCTGGCCACCAAAAGAAACGCTTGCTGCTCATCAGTATTCCAGGTGGCAACCAATACACCAGGGGCCCACGAAAGGAAATGCCAGGTGGACACCAAAACACCATGTGGCCACCAAAACTAATGCTGCGTGCGCACGAAGATGCCAGGTGGTCTCTATAACGCCATGTGCTCACCCAGATAAATGCCAGATGCCCACCAAGATGTCAGGTGGCCACCAAATAGTCATGTGTCCAGGAAAATAAACACTGGGTGCCCAGCAAGATGCCAGGTAGCACCCAAAATGCTGGGTGCACACCAAAAGATACACTGGGTGCCCATGAAGATGCTGGGTGGCCAACTAAATGTCACATGCACACCAAAAGAAACGCTGTGTGCCCACATAGACGCCAGGTGGCCACGAAAAAGCCATGTGTACACCAAATAAAGGCTGGTTGCCTGTCTAAGATGGCAGGTGGCCACCAAAAGAAATGCCACGTGCGCTGAAGATGACACGTGGTCAGGAAAAGAAATGCCAGCTGCCCACCTAAAGAAAACCTGAGTGCACACCAAAATGTCATGTGGCCACCAAAACACCACATGCCTACAAGAATAAGAGATGGGTGCCCAGCAAACAAAATGCCAGGTGCCCACCAAAAGAAACGCTGGGTGCCCATCAATACTCCAGGTATCAATGAATATGCCAGGTGCCCATGAAAAGAAATGCCAGGTGGCCACCAAAACACCACGTGCTCACCAAAACTAATGCTGGGTGCGCACAAAGATGCCAGATGGACACCAAAACGCCATGTGCTCAGGAAAATAGATGCTAGGTGCCCACCAAGATGCTAGGTGCACACAAAAATGCCACATGCCCACCAAAAGAAAACCTGGGTGCACATGAAGATGCTGGGTGGACAAATAAATTCCACATGACCACCGAAAGAAACGCTGTGTGCCCACAAAGATGCCAGGTGGCCACCAAAAGAAATGCCAGCTGCCCACCAAAATGCCACGTGTCAACCAAAATAAATGCCACGTGCCCACCAAAAGAAATCCTGGGTGCCCACAAAAACACCATGTGGCCACCAAAACACCACATGCCCACAAGAATAAACGATGGGTGCCCAGCAAACGAAATGCCAAGTGCCCAACAAAACGCCAGGTGCCCACCAATAGAAATGGTGGGTGCCAACCACGATGGCTGGTGTACACCAAAATAAATGCTGGCTGAACAACGAGACGCCAGGTGGCCACCAAAATGCCATGTGGCCACCAAAAGAAGTGCCAGGTGCCCACCAAGATGCTGCGTGCCCACCAAAAGGAACACCGGCTGCCCACCAAGATGCCATATGCCCACCAAAAGAAACGCTGGGTGCCAACCAAGATGCCAGGTGACCACAAGAACACCATGTCCCCACAAAAATAAACGGTGCGTCCCTAGGAAGATGCCAGGTGGCCACCACAAGAAGTGCTGGGTGCCCACCAAGATACCAGGTGGCCACCAAAACACCAGGTGTGAATTAAAAGAAAATCGAGTGCCCACTTAAGATGCCAGGTGGCAACCGAAACACAACGTGCCCAGCAAAAGAAATGCCAGGTGCCTACCAAGATTGCAGGTGGCCACCAAAATGACACATGGCCACGAAAAGAAACGCTCTCTGCCCAATAAGATGAATGCCACGTGCCTACCAACAGAAAAACTGGGTGCCAACCAAAGGACCATGTGCCCACCAAAAGAAATGCTGGGTACCCACCAAGATACTGGGTGCCAATGAAAAGAATTGCTGGGTGCTTGCAAAGATGCTAGGTGGCCACCTAAGTGCTTGGTGGTGACCCAGAAAAATACCGGGTGCCCACCAAGACGGCAACTGGCAGTCAGAATAAACACCAGGTGTCCACCAAGATGCCAGGTGCCTACCAAAAGTAACAGCGGGTGCCCATTAAGATGCCAGGTGGCCACAAAATTACCCCATGCCCACCAAAAGAAATGCCAGGTGCCCACCAATCAAACACCTGGGTGCCCACCATGATTAATGCCACATGCCCACCAAAAGAGACAAGGGCTACACACCAAAAGATCACGTGACCAGCAAAATAAAATCTGGGTGCCCAACAAGATGCCAGCTTGTCACCAAAATGCCGCACGTACCCACCAAAAATATCACAGGGTGCCCACCAACATTCCAGGTGGCACACAAAATGGCAGGTGGCCACCAAAACACCACGTGCTCACCAAAACTAATGCTGGGTGCGCACGAAGATGCCAGATGGACACCAAAAAGCCATGTGCTCAGGAAAATAAATGCTGCGTGCCCACCAAGGTGCTGGGTGCTCATCAAAATAAAGCTGGGTGCCCAGCAAGATGCCAGCTTGTCACCAAAACACAAGGTGCCCACCAAAAATATCACAGGGTGCCCACCAATATTCCAGGCGGCACCCAAAATGCCAGGTGGCCACCAAAAGAAAGGCTGGTTGCCTATCAAGATGGCAGTTGGCCACCACAACGCGACATGCCCAACAAACAAAATGCTGGGTGCCCACCGAGATGCCAGGTGCCCACCAAAGAAAATGCTGGGTGCTTCAGGAGATGCCAGGTGGCCACCTGGTGAAAAACTCGGGCTAAGCATTTAGGTGGCCATCAAGATAAAGACTAGGTGCCACCAAGATGCCAGCTGGCCACCAAAAGAAACGCTTGCTGCTCATCAGTATTCCAGGTGGCAACCAATACACCAGGGGCCCACGAAAGGAAATGCCAGGTGGACACCAAAACACCATGTGGCCACCAAAACTAATGCTGCGTGCGCACGAAGATGCCAGGTGGTCTCTATAACGCCATGTGCTCACCCAGATAAATGCCAGATGCCCACCAAGATGTCAGGTGGCCACCAAATAGTCATGTGTCCAGGAAAATAAACACTGGGTGCCCAGCAAGATGCCAGGTAGCACCCAAAATGCTGGGTGCACACCAAAAGATACACTGGGTGCCCATGAAGATGCTGGGTGGCCAACTAAATGTCACATGCACACCAAAAGAAACGCTGTGTGCCCACATAGACGCCAGGTGGCCACGAAAAAGCCATGTGTACACCAAATAAAGGCTGGTTGCCTGTCTAAGATGGCAGGTGGCCACCAAAAGAAATGCCACGTGCGCTGAAGATGACACGTGGTCAGGAAAAGAAATGCCAGCTGCCCACCTAAAGAAAACCTGAGTGCACACCAAAATGTCATGTGGCCACCAAAACACCACATGCCTACAAGAATAAGAGATGGGTGCCCAGCAAACAAAATGCCAGGTGCCCACCAAAAGAAACGCTGGGTGCCCATCAATACTCCAGGTATCAATGAATATGCCAGGTGCCCATGAAAAGAAATGCCAGGTGGCCACCAAAACACCACGTGCTCACCAAAACTAATGCTGGGTGCGCACAAAGATGCCAGATGGACACCAAAACGCCATGTGCTCAGGAAAATAGATGCTAGGTGCCCACCAAGATGCTAGGTGCACACAAAAATGCCACATGCCCACCAAAAGAAAACCTGGGTGCACATGAAGATGCTGGGTGGACAAATAAATTCCACATGACCACCGAAAGAAACGCTGTGTGCCCACAAAGATGCCAGGTGGCCACCAAAAGAAATGCCAGCTGCCCACCAAAATGCCACGTGTCAACCAAAATAAATGCCACGTGCCCACCAAAAGAAATCCTGGGTGCCCACAAAAACACCATGTGGCCACCAAAACACCACATGCCCACAAGAATAAACGATGGGTGCCCAGCAAACGAAATGCCAAGTGCCCAACAAAACGCCAGGTGCCCACCAATAGAAATGGTGGGTGCCAACCACGATGGCTGGTGTACACCAAAATAAATGCTGGCTGAACAACGAGACGCCAGGTGGCCACCAAAATGCCATGTGGCCACCAAAAGAAGTGCCAGGTGCCCACCAAGATGCTGCGTGCCCACCAAAAGGAACACCGGCTGCCCACCAAGATGCCATATGCCCACCAAAAGAAACGCTGGGTGCCAACCAAGATGCCAGGTGACCACAAGAACACCATGTCCCCACAAAAATAAACGGTGCGTCCCTAGGAAGATGCCAGGTGGCCACCACAAGAAGTGCTGGGTGCCCACCAAGATACCAGGTGGCCACCAAAACACCAGGTGTGAATTAAAAGAAAATCGAGTGCCCACTTAAGATGCCAGGTGGCAACCGAAACACAACGTGCCCAGCAAAAGAAATGCCAGGTGCCTACCAAGATTGCAGGTGGCCACCAAAATGACACATGGCCACGAAAAGAAACGCTCTCTGCCCAATAAGATGAATGCCACGTGCCTACCAACAGAAAAACTGGGTGCCAACCAAAGGACCATGTGCCCACCAAAAGAAATGCTGGGTACCCACCAAGATACTGGGTGCCAATGAAAAGAATTGCTGGGTGCTTGCAAAGATGCTAGGTGGCCACCTAAGTGCTTGGTGGTGACCCAGAAAAATACCGGGTGCCCACCAAGACGGCAACTGGCAGTCAGAATAAACACCAGGTGTCCACCAAGATGCCAGGTGCCTACCAAAAGTAACAGCGGGTGCCCATTAAGATGCCAGGTGGCCACAAAATTGCCCCATGCCCACCAAAAGAAATGCCAGGTGCCCACCAATCAAACACCTGGGTGCCCACCATGATTAATGCCACATGCCCACCAAAAGAGACAAGGGCTACACACCAAAAGATCACGTGACCAGCAAAATAAAAGCTGGGTGCCCAACAAGATGCCAGCTTGTCACCAAAATGCCGCACGTACCCACCAAAAATATCACAGGGTGCCCACCAACATTCCAGGTGGCACACAAAATGGCAGGTGGCCACCAAAACACCACGTGCTCACCAAAACTAATGCTGGGTGCGCACGAAGATGCCAGATGGACACCAAAAAGCCATGTGCTCAGGAAAATAAATGCTGCGTGCCCACCAAGGTGCTGGGTGCTCATCAAAATAAAGCTGGGTGCCCAGCAAGATGCCAGCTTGTCACCAAAACACAAGGTGCCCACCAAAAATATCACAGGGTGCCCACCAATATTCCAGGCGGCACCCAAAATGCCAGGTGGCCACCAAAAGAAAGGCTGGTTGCCTATCAAGATGGCAGTTGGCCACCACAACGCGACATGCCCAACAAACAAAATGCTGGGTGCCCACCGAGATGCCAGGTGCCCACCAAAGAAAATGCTGGGTGCTTCAGGAGATGCCAGGTGGCCACCTGGTGAAAAACTCGGGCTAAGCATTTAGGTGGCCATCAAGATAAAGACTAGGTGCCACCAAGATGCCAGCTGGCCACCAAAAGAAACGCTTGCTGCTCATCAGTATTCCAGGTGGCAACCAATACACCAGGGGCCCACGAAAGGAAATGCCAGGTGGACACCAAAACACCATGTGGCCACCAAAACTAATGCTGCGTGCGCACGAAGATGCCAGGTGGTCTCTATAACGCCATGTGCTCACCCAGATAAATGCCAGATGCCCACCAAGATGTCAGGTGGCCACCAAATAGTCATGTGTCCAGGAAAATAAACACTGGGTGCCCAGCAAGATGCCAGGTAGCACCCAAAATGCTGGGTGCACACCAAAAGATACACTGGGTGCCCATGAAGATGCTGGGTGGCCAACTAAATGTCACATGCACACCAAAAGAAACGCTGTGTGCCCACATAGACGCCAGGTGGCCACGAAAAAGCCATGTGTACACCAAATAAAGGCTGGTTGCCTGTCTAAGATGGCAGGTGGCCACCAAAAGAAATGCCACGTGCGCTGAAGATGACACGTGGTCAGGAAAAGAAATGCCAGCTGCCCACCTAAAGAAAACCTGAGTGCACACCAAAATGTCATGTGGCCACCAAAACACCACATGCCTACAAGAATAAGAGATGGGTGCCCAGCAAACAAAATGCCAGGTGCCCACCAAAAGAAACGCTGGGTGCCCATCAATACTCCAGGTATCAATGAATATGCCAGGTGCCCATGAAAAGAAATGCCAGGTGGCCACCAAAACACCACGTGCTCACCAAAACTAATGCTGGGTGCGCACAAAGATGCCAGATGGACACCAAAACGCCATGTGCTCAGGAAAATAGATGCTAGGTGCCCACCAAGATGCTAGGTGCACACAAAAATGCCACATGCCCACCAAAAGAAAACCTGGGTGCACATGAAGATGCTGGGTGGACAAATAAATTCCACATGACCACCGAAAGAAACGCTGTGTGCCCACAAAGATGCCAGGTGGCCACCAAAAGAAATGCCAGCTGCCCACCAAAATGCCACGTGTCAACCAAAATAAATGCCACGTGCCCACCAAAAGAAATCCTGGGTGCCCACAAAAACACCATGTGGCCACCAAAACACCACATGCCCACAAGAATAAACGATGGGTGCCCAGCAAACGAAATGCCAAGTGCCCAACAAAACGCCAGGTGCCCACCAATAGAAATGGTGGGTGCCAACCACGATGGCTGGTGTACACCAAAATAAATGCTGGCTGAACAACGAGACGCCAGGTGGCCACCAAAATGCCATGTGGCCACCAAAAGAAGTGCCAGGTGCCCACCAAGATGCTGCGTGCCCACCAAAAGGAACACCGGCTGCCCACCAAGATGCCATATGCCCACCAAAAGAAACGCTGGGTGCCAACCAAGATGCCAGGTGACCACAAGAACACCATGTCCCCACAAAAATAAACGGTGCGTCCCTAGGAAGATGCCAGGTGGCCACCACAAGAAGTGCTGGGTGCCCACCAAGATACCAGGTGGCCACCAAAACACCAGGTGTGAATTAAAAGAAAATCGAGTGCCCACTTAAGATGCCAGGTGGCAACCGAAACACAACGTGCCCAGCAAAAGAAATGCCAGGTGCCTACCAAGATTGCAGGTGGCCACCAAAATGACACATGGCCACGAAAAGAAACGCTCTCTGCCCAATAAGATGAATGCCACGTGCCTACCAACAGAAAAACTGGGTGCCAACCAAAGGACCATGTGCCCACCAAAAGAAATGCTGGGTACCCACCAAGATACTGGGTGCCAATGAAAAGAATTGCTGGGTGCTTGCAAAGATGCTAGGTGGCCACCTAAGTGCTTGGTGGTGACCCAGAAAAATACCGGGTGCCCACCAAGACGGCAACTGGCAGTCAGAATAAACACCAGGTGTCCACCAAGATGCCAGGTGCCTACCAAAAGTAACAGCGGGTGCCCATTAAGATGCCAGGTGGCCACAAAATTGCCCCATGCCCACCAAAAGAAATGCCAGGTGCCCACCAATCAAACACCTGGGTGCCCACCATGATTAATGCCACATGCCCACCAAAAGAGACAAGGGCTACACACCAAAAGATCACGTGACCAGCAAAATAAAAGCTGGGTGCCCAACAAGATGCCAGCTTGTCACCAAAATGCCGCACGTACCCACCAAAAATATCACAGGGTGCCCACCAACATTCCAGGTGGCACACAAAATGGCAGGTGGCCACCAAAACACCACGTGCTCACCAAAACTAATGCTGGGTGCGCACGAAGATGCCAGATGGACACCAAAAAGCCATGTGCTCAGGAAAATAAATGCTGCGTGCCCACCAAGGTGCTGGGTGCTCATCAAAATAAAGCTGGGTGCCCAGCAAGATGCCAGCTTGTCACCAAAACACAAGGTGCCCACCAAAAATATCACAGGGTGCCCACCAATATTCCAGGCGGCACCCAAAATGCCAGGTGGCCACCAAAAGAAAGGCTGGTTGCCTATCAAGATGGCAGTTGGCCACCACAACGCGACATGCCCAACAAACAAAATGCTGGGTGCCCACCGAGATGCCAGGTGCCCACCAAAGAAAATGCTGGGTGCTTCAGGAGATGCCAGGTGGCCACCTGGTGAAAAACTCGGGCTAAGCATTTAGGTGGCCATCAAGATAAAGACTAGGTGCCACCAAGATGCCAGCTGGCCACCAAAAGAAACGCTTGCTGCTCATCAGTATTCCAGGTGGCAACCAATACACCAGGGGCCCACGAAAGGAAATGCCAGGTGGACACCAAAACACCATGTGGCCACCAAAACTAATGCTGCGTGCGCACGAAGATGCCAGGTGGTCTCTATAACGCCATGTGCTCACCCAGATAAATGCCAGATGCCCACCAAGATGTCAGGTGGCCACCAAATAGTCATGTGTCCAGGAAAATAAACACTGGGTGCCCAGCAAGATGCCAGGTAGCACCCAAAATGCTGGGTGCACACCAAAAGATACACTGGGTGCCCATGAAGATGCTGGGTGGCCAACTAAATGTCACATGCACACCAAAAGAAACGCTGTGTGCCCACATAGACGCCAGGTGGCCACGAAAAAGCCATGTGTACACCAAATAAAGGCTGGTTGCCTGTCTAAGATGGCAGGTGGCCACCAAAAGAAATGCCACGTGCGCTGAAGATGACACGTGGTCAGGAAAAGAAATGCCAGCTGCCCACCTAAAGAAAACCTGAGTGCACACCAAAATGTCATGTGGCCACCAAAACACCACATGCCTACAAGAATAAGAGATGGGTGCCCAGCAAACAAAATGCCAGGTGCCCACCAAAAGAAACGCTGGGTGCCCATCAATACTCCAGGTATCAATGAATATGCCAGGTGCCCATGAAAAGAAATGCCAGGTGGCCACCAAAACACCACGTGCTCACCAAAACTAATGCTGGGTGCGCACAAAGATGCCAGATGGACACCAAAACGCCATGTGCTCAGGAAAATAGATGCTAGGTGCCCACCAAGATGCTAGGTGCACACAAAAATGCCACATGCCCACCAAAAGAAAACCTGGGTGCACATGAAGATGCTGGGTGGACAAATAAATTCCACATGACCACCGAAAGAAACGCTGTGTGCCCACAAAGATGCCAGGTGGCCACCAAAAGAAATGCCAGCTGCCCACCAAAATGCCACGTGTCAACCAAAATAAATGCCACGTGCCCACCAAAAGAAATCCTGGGTGCCCACAAAAACACCATGTGGCCACCAAAACACCACATGCCCACAAGAATAAACGATGGGTGCCCAGCAAACGAAATGCCAAGTGCCCAACAAAACGCCAGGTGCCCACCAATAGAAATGGTGGGTGCCAACCACGATGGCTGGTGTACACCAAAATAAATGCTGGCTGAACAACGAGACGCCAGGTGGCCACCAAAATGCCATGTGGCCACCAAAAGAAGTGCCAGGTGCCCACCAAGATGCTGCGTGCCCACCAAAAGGAACACCGGCTGCCCACCAAGATGCCATATGCCCACCAAAAGAAACGCTGGGTGCCAACCAAGATGCCAGGTGACCACAAGAACACCATGTCCCCACAAAAATAAACGGTGCGTCCCTAGGAAGATGCCAGGTGGCCACCACAAGAAGTGCTGGGTGCCCACCAAGATACCAGGTGGCCACCAAAACACCAGGTGTGAATTAAAAGAAAATCGAGTGCCCACTTAAGATGCCAGGTGGCAACCGAAACACAACGTGCCCAGCAAAAGAAATGCCAGGTGCCTACCAAGATTGCAGGTGGCCACCAAAATGACACATGGCCACGAAAAGAAACGCTCTCTGCCCAATAAGATGAATGCCACGTGCCTACCAACAGAAAAACTGGGTGCCAACCAAAGGACCATGTGCCCACCAAAAGAAATGCTGGGTACCCACCAAGATACTGGGTGCCAATGAAAAGAATTGCTGGGTGCTTGCAAAGATGCTAGGTGGCCACCTAAGTGCTTGGTGGTGACCCAGAAAAATACCGGGTGCCCACCAAGACGGCAACTGGCAGTCAGAATAAACACCAGGTGTCCACCAAGATGCCAGGTGCCTACCAAAAGTAACAGCGGGTGCCCATTAAGATGCCAGGTGGCCACAAAATTACCCCATGCCCACCAAAAGAAATGCCAGGTGCCCACCAATCAAACACCTGGGTGCCCACCATGATTAATGCCACATGCCCACCAAAAGAGACAAGGGCTACACACCAAAAGATCACGTGACCAGCAAAATAAAAGCTGGGTGCCCAACAAGATGCCAGCTTGTCACCAAAATGCCGCACGTACCCACCAAAAATATCACAGGGTGCCCACCAACATTCCAGGTGGCACACAAAATGGCAGGTGGCCACCAAAACACCACGTGCTCACCAAAACTAATGCTGGGTGCGCACGAAGATGCCAGATGGACACCAAAAAGCCATGTGCTCAGGAAAATAAATGCTGCGTGCCCACCAAGGTGCTGGGTGCTCATCAAAATAAAGCTGGGTGCCCAGCAAGATGCCAGCTTGTCACCAAAACACAAGGTGCCCACCAAAAATATCACAGGGTGCCCACCAATATTCCAGGCGGCACCCAAAATGCCAGGTGGCCACCAAAAGAAAGGCTGGTTGCCTATCAAGATGGCAGTTGGCCACCACAACGCGACATGCCCAACAAACAAAATGCTGGGTGCCCACCGAGATGCCAGGTGCCCACCAAAGAAAATGCTGGGTGCTTCAGGAGATGCCAGGTGGCCACCTGGTGAAAAACTCGGGCTAAGCATTTAGGTGGCCATCAAGATAAAGACTAGGTGCCACCAAGATGCCAGCTGGCCACCAAAAGAAACGCTTGCTGCTCATCAGTATTCCAGGTGGCAACCAATACACCAGGGGCCCACGAAAGGAAATGCCAGGTGGACACCAAAACACCATGTGGCCACCAAAACTAATGCTGCGTGCGCACGAAGATGCCAGGTGGTCTCTATAACGCCATGTGCTCACCCAGATAAATGCCAGATGCCCACCAAGATGTCAGGTGGCCACCAAATAGTCATGTGTCCAGGAAAATAAACACTGGGTGCCCAGCAAGATGCCAGGTAGCACCCAAAATGCTGGGTGCACACCAAAAGATACACTGGGTGCCCATGAAGATGCTGGGTGGCCAACTAAATGTCACATGCACACCAAAAGAAACGCTGTGTGCCCACATAGACGCCAGGTGGCCACGAAAAAGCCATGTGTACACCAAATAAAGGCTGGTTGCCTGTCTAAGATGGCAGGTGGCCACCAAAAGAAATGCCACGTGCGCTGAAGATGACACGTGGTCAGGAAAAGAAATGCCAGCTGCCCACCTAAAGAAAACCTGAGTGCACACCAAAATGTCATGTGGCCACCAAAACACCACATGCCTACAAGAATAAGAGATGGGTGCCCAGCAAACAAAATGCCAGGTGCCCACCAAAAGAAACGCTGGGTGCCCATCAATACTCCAGGTATCAATGAATATGCCAGGTGCCCATGAAAAGAAATGCCAGGTGGCCACCAAAACACCACGTGCTCACCAAAACTAATGCTGGGTGCGCACAAAGATGCCAGATGGACACCAAAACGCCATGTGCTCAGGAAAATAGATGCTAGGTGCCCACCAAGATGCTAGGTGCACACAAAAATGCCACATGCCCACCAAAAGAAAACCTGGGTGCACATGAAGATGCTGGGTGGACAAATAAATTCCACATGACCACCGAAAGAAACGCTGTGTGCCCACAAAGATGCCAGGTGGCCACCAAAAGAAATGCCAGCTGCCCACCAAAATGCCACGTGTCAACCAAAATAAATGCCACGTGCCCACCAAAAGAAATCCTGGGTGCCCACAAAAACACCATGTGGCCACCAAAACACCACATGCCCACAAGAATAAACGATGGGTGCCCAGCAAACGAAATGCCAAGTGCCCAACAAAACGCCAGGTGCCCACCAATAGAAATGGTGGGTGCCAACCACGATGGCTGGTGTACACCAAAATAAATGCTGGCTGAACAACGAGACGCCAGGTGGCCACCAAAATGCCATGTGGCCACCAAAAGAAGTGCCAGGTGCCCACCAAGATGCTGCGTGCCCACCAAAAGGAACACCGGCTGCCCACCAAGATGCCATATGCCCACCAAAAGAAACGCTGGGTGCCAACCAAGATGCCAGGTGACCACAAGAACACCATGTCCCCACAAAAATAAACGGTGCGTCCCTAGGAAGATGCCAGGTGGCCACCACAAGAAGTGCTGGGTGCCCACCAAGATACCAGGTGGCCACCAAAACACCAGGTGTGAATTAAAAGAAAATCGAGTGCCCACTTAAGATGCCAGGTGGCAACCGAAACACAACGTGCCCAGCAAAAGAAATGCCAGGTGCCTACCAAGATTGCAGGTGGCCACCAAAATGACACATGGCCACGAAAAGAAACGCTCTCTGCCCAATAAGATGAATGCCACGTGCCTACCAACAGAAAAACTGGGTGCCAACCAAAGGACCATGTGCCCACCAAAAGAAATGCTGGGTACCCACCAAGATACTGGGTGCCAATGAAAAGAATTGCTGGGTGCTTGCAAAGATGCTAGGTGGCCACCTAAGTGCTTGGTGGTGACCCAGAAAAATACCGGGTGCCCACCAAGACGGCAACTGGCAGTCAGAATAAACACCAGGTGTCCACCAAGATGCCAGGTGCCTACCAAAAGTAACAGCGGGTGCCCATTAAGATGCCAGGTGGCCACAAAATTGCCCCATGCCCACCAAAAGAAATGCCAGGTGCCCACCAATCAAACACCTGGGTGCCCACCATGATTAATGCCACATGCCCACCAAAAGAGACAAGGGCTACACACCAAAAGATCACGTGACCAGCAAAATAAAAGCTGGGTGCCCAACAAGATGCCAGCTTGTCACCAAAATGCCGCACGTACCCACCAAAAATATCACAGGGTGCCCACCAACATTCCAGGTGGCACACAAAATGGCAGGTGGCCACCAAAACACCACGTGCTCACCAAAACTAATGCTGGGTGCGCACGAAGATGCCAGATGGACACCAAAAAGCCATGTGCTCAGGAAAATAAATGCTGCGTGCCCACCAAGGTGCTGGGTGCTCATCAAAATAAAGCTGGGTGCCCAGCAAGATGCCAGCTTGTCACCAAAACACAAGGTGCCCACCAAAAATATCACAGGGTGCCCACCAATATTCCAGGCGGCACCCAAAATGCCAGGTGGCCACCAAAAGAAAGGCTGGTTGCCTATCAAGATGGCAGTTGGCCACCACAACGCGACATGCCCAACAAACAAAATGCTGGGTGCCCACCGAGATGCCAGGTGCCCACCAAAGAAAATGCTGGGTGCTTCAGGAGATGCCAGGTGGCCACCTGGTGAAAAACTCGGGCTAAGCATTTAGGTGGCCATCAAGATAAAGACTAGGTGCCACCAAGATGCCAGCTGGCCACCAAAAGAAACGCTTGCTGCTCATCAGTATTCCAGGTGGCAACCAATACACCAGGGGCCCACGAAAGGAAATGCCAGGTGGACACCAAAACACCATGTGGCCACCAAAACTAATGCTGCGTGCGCACGAAGATGCCAGGTGGTCTCTATAACGCCATGTGCTCACCCAGATAAATGCCAGATGCCCACCAAGATGTCAGGTGGCCACCAAATAGTCATGTGTCCAGGAAAATAAACACTGGGTGCCCAGCAAGATGCCAGGTAGCACCCAAAATGCTGGGTGCACACCAAAAGATACACTGGGTGCCCATGAAGATGCTGGGTGGCCAACTAAATGTCACATGCACACCAAAAGAAACGCTGTGTGCCCACATAGACGCCAGGTGGCCACGAAAAAGCCATGTGTACACCAAATAAAGGCTGGTTGCCTGTCTAAGATGGCAGGTGGCCACCAAAAGAAATGCCACGTGCGCTGAAGATGACACGTGGTCAGGAAAAGAAATGCCAGCTGCCCACCTAAAGAAAACCTGAGTGCACACCAAAATGTCATGTGGCCACCAAAACACCACATGCCTACAAGAATAAGAGATGGGTGCCCAGCAAACAAAATGCCAGGTGCCCACCAAAAGAAACGCTGGGTGCCCATCAATACTCCAGGTATCAATGAATATGCCAGGTGCCCATGAAAAGAAATGCCAGGTGGCCACCAAAACACCACGTGCTCACCAAAACTAATGCTGGGTGCGCACAAAGATGCCAGATGGACACCAAAACGCCATGTGCTCAGGAAAATAGATGCTAGGTGCCCACCAAGATGCTAGGTGCACACAAAAATGCCACATGCCCACCAAAAGAAAACCTGGGTGCACATGAAGATGCTGGGTGGACAAATAAATTCCACATGACCACCGAAAGAAACGCTGTGTGCCCACAAAGATGCCAGGTGGCCACCAAAAGAAATGCCAGCTGCCCACCAAAATGCCACGTGTCAACCAAAATAAATGCCACGTGCCCACCAAAAGAAATCCTGGGTGCCCACAAAAACACCATGTGGCCACCAAAACACCACATGCCCACAAGAATAAACGATGGGTGCCCAGCAAACGAAATGCCAAGTGCCCAACAAAACGCCAGGTGCCCACCAATAGAAATGGTGGGTGCCAACCACGATGGCTGGTGTACACCAAAATAAATGCTGGCTGAACAACGAGACGCCAGGTGGCCACCAAAATGCCATGTGGCCACCAAAAGAAGTGCCAGGTGCCCACCAAGATGCTGCGTGCCCACCAAAAGGAACACCGGCTGCCCACCAAGATGCCATATGCCCACCAAAAGAAACGCTGGGTGCCAACCAAGATGCCAGGTGACCACAAGAACACCATGTCCCCACAAAAATAAACGGTGCGTCCCTAGGAAGATGCCAGGTGGCCACCACAAGAAGTGCTGGGTGCCCACCAAGATACCAGGTGGCCACCAAAACACCAGGTGTGAATTAAAAGAAAATCGAGTGCCCACTTAAGATGCCAGGTGGCAACCGAAACACAACGTGCCCAGCAAAAGAAATGCCAGGTGCCTACCAAGATTGCAGGTGGCCACCAAAATGACACATGGCCACGAAAAGAAACGCTCTCTGCCCAATAAGATGAATGCCACGTGCCTACCAACAGAAAAACTGGGTGCCAACCAAAGGACCATGTGCCCACCAAAAGAAATGCTGGGTACCCACCAAGATACTGGGTGCCAATGAAAAGAATTGCTGGGTGCTTGCAAAGATGCTAGGTGGCCACCTAAGTGCTTGGTGGTGACCCAGAAAAATACCGGGTGCCCACCAAGACGGCAACTGGCAGTCAGAATAAACACCAGGTGTCCACCAAGATGCCAGGTGCCTACCAAAAGTAACAGCGGGTGCCCATTAAGATGCCAGGTGGCCACAAAATTGCCCCATGCCCACCAAAAGAAATGCCAGGTGCCCACCAATCAAACACCTGGGTGCCCACCATGATTAATGCCACATGCCTACCAAAAGAGACAAGGGCTACACACCAAAAGATCACGTGACCAGCAAAATAAAAGCTGGGTGCCCAACAAGATGCCAGCTTGTCACCAAAATGCCGCACGTACCCACCAAAAATATCACAGGGTGCCCACCAACATTCCAGGTGGCACACAAAATGGCAGGTGGCCACCAAAACACCACGTGCTCACCAAAACTAATGCTGGGTGCGCACGAAGATGCCAGATGGACACCAAAAAGCCATGTGCTCAGGAAAATAAATGCTGCGTGCCCACCAAGGTGCTGGGTGCTCATCAAAATAAAGCTGGGTGCCCAGCAAGATGCCAGCTTGTCACCAAAACACAAGGTGCCCACCAAAAATATCACAGGGTGCCCACCAATATTCCAGGCGGCACCCAAAATGCCAGGTGGCCACCAAAAGAAAGGCTGGTTGCCTATCAAGATGGCAGTTGGCCACCACAACGCGACATGCCCAACAAACAAAATGCTGGGTGCCCACCGAGATGCCAGGTGCCCACCAAAGAAAATGCTGGGTGCTTCAGGAGATGCCAGGTGGCCACCTGGTGAAAAACTCGGGCTAAGCATTTAGGTGGCCATCAAGATAAAGACTAGGTGCCACCAAGATGCCAGCTGGCCACCAAAAGAAACGCTTGCTGCTCATCAGTATTCCAGGTGGCAACCAATACACCAGGGGCCCACGAAAGGAAATGCCAGGTGGACACCAAAACACCATGTGGCCACCAAAACTAATGCTGCGTGCGCACGAAGATGCCAGGTGGTCTCTATAACGCCATGTGCTCACCCAGATAAATGCCAGATGCCCACCAAGATGTCAGGTGGCCACCAAATAGTCATGTGTCCAGGAAAATAAACACTGGGTGCCCAGCAAGATGCCAGGTAGCACCCAAAATGCTGGGTGCACACCAAAAGATACACTGGGTGCCCATGAAGATGCTGGGTGGCCAACTAAATGTCACATGCACACCAAAAGAAACGCTGTGTGCCCACATAGACGCCAGGTGGCCACGAAAAAGCCATGTGTACACCAAATAAAGGCTGGTTGCCTGTCTAAGATGGCAGGTGGCCACCAAAAGAAATGCCACGTGCGCTGAAGATGACACGTGGTCAGGAAAAGAAATGCCAGCTGCCCACCTAAAGAAAACCTGAGTGCACACCAAAATGTCATGTGGCCACCAAAACACCACATGCCTACAAGAATAAGAGATGGGTGCCCAGCAAACAAAATGCCAGGTGCCCACCAAAAGAAACGCTGGGTGCCCATCAATACTCCAGGTATCAATGAATATGCCAGGTGCCCATGAAAAGAAATGCCAGGTGGCCACCAAAACACCACGTGCTCACCAAAACTAATGCTGGGTGCGCACAAAGATGCCAGATGGACACCAAAACGCCATGTGCTCAGGAAAATAGATGCTAGGTGCCCACCAAGATGCTAGGTGCACACAAAAATGCCACATGCCCACCAAAAGAAAACCTGGGTGCACATGAAGATGCTGGGTGGACAAATAAATTCCACATGACCACCGAAAGAAACGCTGTGTGCCCACAAAGATGCCAGGTGGCCACCAAAAGAAATGCCAGCTGCCCACCAAAATGCCACGTGTCAACCAAAATAAATGCCACGTGCCCACCAAAAGAAATCCTGGGTGCCCACAAAAACACCATGTGGCCACCAAAACACCACATGCCCACAAGAATAAACGATGGGTGCCCAGCAAACGAAATGCCAAGTGCCCAACAAAACGCCAGGTGCCCACCAATAGAAATGGTGGGTGCCAACCACGATGGCTGGTGTACACCAAAATAAATGCTGGCTGAACAACGAGACGCCAGGTGGCCACCAAAATGCCATGTGGCCACCAAAAGAAGTGCCAGGTGCCCACCAAGATGCTGCGTGCCCACCAAAAGGAACACCGGCTGCCCACCAAGATGCCATATGCCCACCAAAAGAAACGCTGGGTGCCAACCAAGATGCCAGGTGACCACAAGAACACCATGTCCCCACAAAAATAAACGGTGCGTCCCTAGGAAGATGCCAGGTGGCCACCACAAGAAGTGCTGGGTGCCCACCAAGATACCAGGTGGCCACCAAAACACCAGGTGTGAATTAAAAGAAAATCGAGTGCCCACTTAAGATGCCAGGTGGCAACCGAAACACAACGTGCCCAGCAAAAGAAATGCCAGGTGCCTACCAAGATTGCAGGTGGCCACCAAAATGACACATGGCCACGAAAAGAAACGCTCTCTGCCCAATAAGATGAATGCCACGTGCCTACCAACAGAAAAACTGGGTGCCAACCAAAGGACCATGTGCCCACCAAAAGAAATGCTGGGTACCCACCAAGATACTGGGTGCCAATGAAAAGAATTGCTGGGTGCTTGCAAAGATGCTAGGTGGCCACCTAAGTGCTTGGTGGTGACCCAGAAAAATACCGGGTGCCCACCAAGACGGCAACTGGCAGTCAGAATAAACACCAGGTGTCCACCAAGATGCCAGGTGCCTACCAAAAGTAACAGCGGGTGCCCATTAAGATGCCAGGTGGCCACAAAATTGCCCCATGCCCACCAAAAGAAATGCCAGGTGCCCACCAATCAAACACCTGGGTGCCCACCATGATTAATGCCACATGCCCACCAAAAGAGACAAGGGCTACACACCAAAAGATCACGTGACCAGCAAAATAAAAGCTGGGTGCCCAACAAGATGCCAGCTTGTCACCAAAATGCCGCACGTACCCACCAAAAATATCACAGGGTGCCCACCAACATTCCAGGTGGCACACAAAATGGCAGGTGGCCACCAAAACACCACGTGCTCACCAAAACTAATGCTGGGTGCGCACGAAGATGCCAGATGGACACCAAAAAGCCATGTGCTCAGGAAAATAAATGCTGCGTGCCCACCAAGGTGCTGGGTGCTCATCAAAATAAAGCTGGGTGCCCAGCAAGATGCCAGCTTGTCACCAAAACACAAGGTGCCCACCAAAAATATCACAGGGTGCCCACCAATATTCCAGGCGGCACCCAAAATGCCAGGTGGCCACCAAAAGAAAGGCTGGTTGCCTATCAAGATGGCAGTTGGCCACCACAACGCGACATGCCCAACAAACAAAATGCTGGGTGCCCACCGAGATGCCAGGTGCCCACCAAAGAAAATGCTGGGTGCTTCAGGAGATGCCAGGTGGCCACCTGGTGAAAAACTCGGGCTAAGCATTTAGGTGGCCATCAAGATAAAGACTAGGTGCCACCAAGATGCCAGCTGGCCACCAAAAGAAACGCTTGCTGCTCATCAGTATTCCAGGTGGCAACCAATACACCAGGGGCCCACGAAAGGAAATGCCAGGTGGACACCAAAACACCATGTGGCCACCAAAACTAATGCTGCGTGCGCACGAAGATGCCAGGTGGTCTCTATAACGCCATGTGCTCACCCAGATAAATGCCAGATGCCCACCAAGATGTCAGGTGGCCACCAAATAGTCATGTGTCCAGGAAAATAAACACTGGGTGCCCAGCAAGATGCCAGGTAGCACCCAAAATGCTGGGTGCACACCAAAAGATACACTGGGTGCCCATGAAGATGCTGGGTGGCCAACTAAATGTCACATGCCCACCAAAAAAACCACTGTGTGCTCACATAGATGCCAGGTGGCCACTAAAAAGCCATGTGTCCACCAAATAAAGGCTGGTTGCCTGTCAAGATACCAGGTGGGCACCAAAAGAAACGCTGGGTGCCCACCAAGATGCCAGGTGGCCAACAAAAGAAATGCCATGTGCCCAGCAAGATGGCAGGTGGCCACCAAAAGAAATTCCATGTTTCCAGCAGAATGACACGTGGCCAGCAAAAGAAATGCCAGCTGCTTACCAAAAGAAAACCTGCGTGCCCACAAAAACGTCATGTGGCCACCAAAACACCACAGGTCCACAAGAATAAGCGATGGGTGCCCAGCAAAAAAAATGCCAGGTGCCCACCAAATAAACGGTGGGTGTCAACCAAGATGCCAGGTGGCCAACCAAAAGAAATGCCAGCTGCCCACCAAAATGCCACGTGCCAACCAAAATAAATGCCACATGCTCACCAAAAGAAAACCTGGCTGCCCACCAAAACAGCATGTGGCCACCAAAACACCACATGCCCACAAGAATAAACGATGGGTGCCCAGCAAACGAAATGCCAAGTGCCCAACAAAACGCCAGGTGCCAACCAATAGAAATGGTGGGTGCCAACCACGATGGCTGGTATTCACCAAAATAAATGCTGGCTGCACACCGAGACGCCAGGTGGCCGCAAAAATACCACGTGCCCACCAAAACTAGTGCCGAGTGCCCACCAAGATGCCAGGTGTCCACCAAAATGTCATGTGGCCACCAAAAGAAGTGCCAGGTGCCCACCAAGATGCCGTGTGCCCACCAAAAGGAACACCGGCTGGTCACCAAGATGCCAGGTGACCACCAAAATGCCATGTGACTGCCAAGAGAAACACCGGGTGCCCACCAAGATGCCATGTGTCCACCAAAAGAAATGCTCAGTGCCCACCAAGATGCTGGGTGCTCACCAAAATAAAGCTGGGTGCCCACCAATATGCCAGGTGACCACAAGAACGCCATGTGCCCACAAAAAAAAATGGTACATCCCTATGAAGATGTCAGGTGGCCACCACAAGAAGTGCTGGGTGCACACCAAGATGCCAGCTGGCCAACATAAGAAAAGCTGGGTCCTTACCAAATGTTGATGCTCTCCAAAATACATGCTGGGTGCCCAGCAAGATGCCAGGTGGCAACCAAAATGCCGGGTGCCCAACAAAAATACACTGGGTGCCCATGAAGATGCCGGGTGAACAACTAAATGTCACATGCCCACAAAAAGAAACGCTGTGTGCCCACATAGATGCCAGGTGGCCACGAAAAATCCATGTGTCCACCAAATAAAGGCTGGTTGCCTGTCAAGAAACCAGGTGGGCACGAAAAGAAACGCTGGGTGCTCACTAAGATGCCAGGCGGCCACCAAAACAAATGCCACGTGTCCAGCAAGACGACACTTGGCCACCAAAAGAAATGCCAGGTGCCCACCAAAAGAAATCCTGCGTGCCCACAAAAAAGCCTTGTGGCCACCAAAACACCAGATGCCCACAAGAATAAGCAAAGGGTGCTCAGCAAACAAAATGCCAGGTGCCCACCAAAAGAAACGGTGGGTGCCAATCAAGATGCCAGGTGGCCAACAAAATAAAAGCTGGCTGCATACCAAGATGCCAGCTGGCCACCAAAATAAAACCTGGGTGTCCATCAATATTCCAGGTGGCAATCAATACGCCAGGTGCCCACGAAAAGAAATGCCAGGTGGACACCAAAACACCACGTGCTCACCAAAACTAATGCTGGGTGCGCACGAAGATGCCAGCTCGACAACAAAAGAAATGCCACGTGGCCAGCAAGATGGAAGGTGACCAGCAAAAGAAGTGCCAGGTGACCACCAAGATGCTGCGTGCACAGAAAAAGGAACACCGGCTGGTCACCAAGATGCCAGGTGACCACCAAAATGCCGTGTGCCTGCCAAGAGAAACACCGCGTGCCCACCAAGATGCCATGTGTCCACCAAAAAAATGCTGGGTACTCACCAAGTTCCTGGGTGCTCACCAAAATAAATGCTGGGTGCCCACCAAGATGCCACGTGACCACAAGAACATCATGTGCCCACAAAATTAAATGGTGCGTCCCTATGAAGATGCCAGGTGGCCACCACAAGAAGTGCTGGGTGCCCACCAAGTTACCAGGTGGCCACCAAAACACCAGGTGTAAATTAAAAGAAACTCGAGTTCCCCACTTAAGATGCCAGGTGGCAACCGAAACACAACGTGCCCACCAAAAGAAATGCCAGGTGCCTACCAAGATTGCAGGTGGCCACCAAAATGACACATGGCCATGAAAAGAAACGCTCTCTGCCCAACAAGATGAATGCCACGTGCCTACCAACAGAAAAACTGGGTGCCAACCAAAGGACCATGTGCCCACCAAAAGAAATGCTGGGTACTCACCAAGATGCTGGGTGCCAATGAAAAGAAATGCTGGGTGCTTGCAAAGATGCTAGGTGGCCACCTAAGTGCTTGGTGGTGACCCAGAAAAATACCGGGTGCCCACCAAGACGGCAACTGGCAACCAGAATAAACACCAGGTGTCCACCATCAGGACAGGTGGCCAGCAGAAACCAGGTGTCCAACGAAAGGAACTCTGGGTGCCCCCTTAGAAGCCAGGTGCCCGCCAAAACGCTACGTGGCCAGCAAAAGAAACTCCGGGTGACTAAGAAGTAGCCAGGTGCCCATCAAGTTGCCAGGTGCCTACCAAATGTAACAGCGGGTGCCCATTAAGATGCCAGGTGGCCACAAAAATGCCCCATGCCCACCAAAAAAAATGTCAGGTGCCCACCAATCAAAAACCTTGGTGCCCACCACGATTAATGTCACATGCCCACCAAAAGAGACACTGGGTACCCACCAAAAGACCACGTACCCAGCAAAATCAAGACTAGGTGCCCACCAAGATGCCAGCTGGCCATCAAAAGAAACGCTTGCTGCTCATCAGTATTCCAGGTGGCAACCAATACGCCAGGGGCCCACGAAAGGAAATGCCAGGTGGCCACCAAAACACCATGTGGCCACCAAAACTAATGCTGCGTGCGCACGAAGATGCCAGGTGGTCTCTATAACGCCATGTGCTCACCCAGATAAATGCCAAATGCCCACCAAGATGTCAGCTGGCCACCAAATAGTCATGTGCCCAGGAAAATAAACACTGGGTGCCCACCAAGAAGCCACGTGCCCACCAAAATTCCACATGGCCACCGAAAGAAAGGCTGGGTCCTTACCAGATGTTGGTGCTCTCCAAAATACATGCTGGGTGCCAATCAAGATGCCAGGTGGCACACAGAATGCTGGGTGCACACCAAAAGAAACACTGGGTGCCCACAAAGAGGCCAGGTGGCCACAAAATAGCCATGTGTCCACCAACTAAAGGCCGGTTGCCTGTCAAGGTTCCAGGTGGGCACCAAAAGGAACGCTGGGTGCCCACCAAGATCCCAGGTGGCCACCAAAAGAAATGCCACGCGACCAGCAAGATGACACGTGGGCAGCAAAAGAAATGCCAGCTGCCTACCAAAAGGAATCCTGCGTGCCCACCAAAATGCCACTTGCCACCAAAACACCAGATGCCCACATGAATAAGCAATGGGTGCCCAGCAAACAAAATGCCAGGTGCCCACCAAAAGAAACGGTGAGTGCCAACCAAGATGCCAGGTGGCCAACAAAATAAAAGCTGGCTGCATACCAAGATGCCAGCTGGCCACCAAAAGAAAAGCTGGGTGTCCACCAATATTCCAGGTGGCAATCAATATGCCAGGTGCCCATGAAAAGAAATGCCAGGTGGACACCAAAACACCACGTGCTCACCAAAACTAATGCTGGGTGCGCACAAAGATGCCAGACGGACACCAAAAAGCCATGTGCCTAGGAAAATAAATGCTGGGTGCCCACCAAGATGCCAGATGCCCACCAAAATGCCACATGCCCACCAAAAGAAACACTGGCTGCCCATGAAGATGCTGGGTGGCCAACTAAATACCAAATGCCCAACAAAAGACAAGTTGTGTGCCCTCAAATATGCCAGGTGGCCACGAATATGCCACGTGTTTACCAAATAAAGGCTGGTTGCCTGTCAAGATGCCAGGTGGGCACCAAAAGAAACGCTGCGTTCCCACCTGTGGAATTATTTGTAAAATTAAGGTTTTACATCTGAAAATTAAGGTTTATATGAAAAACGTAGCAGTGTTCACCCACTGAGGAAAAGCATGAAATCAAAAGGAGCTCTGAGGATGGGACACAGCTGCAGTAGGCAGGCGAGGAATCCACTAACACAGCAACTCCCTGCAATGTACCATAGAGGACGGAACGGAGTGGAGACTCCGTGGCCCCGCTCTGTGATGATAAAACAGGAAGAAATGGTTCTCTAGAACTGATAAGCAGCTCATCTGGCCCCTGAGCCAACAGGTTTTCGAAACCTTGCCAAAGTGCCATACTCTCGTGAACTTTGCTCGTTTTAATATCATTTTAATACCAAAACACACCTCCATCCCGAAGGCTCCCCGCCTCCGAGGTGCGACCACCCCTCTTCAAGTCTGCGCTCTCGATTTTTCGTAAACTCTACCTTTAAACGTGAAGCGAGAGAATTTTACACAAATCATGATAAAAGCTATGTATGACTACAGTCACTCAAACTCCACCTTAAAGCTAGAAAGGCTATAAAAATAGCCAGGGAAATGGGGGATTTTCGGAGAAGAAGATAACACCGTAGATCTTCGGAGAAAACGAAGATAACACCGTGAGCAAGTCAAGGGAAACTCCACCTCAGACTGCCTCCGACAGCCGGGATTGGCCGACGGGCTGAGGCTTGCTTCTCCCCGCCTTGGGAAGCCTTGAGTGAGACTTAAACTAGGCGCTTTTCTCGGGAATAGTTACGCCCTAATGTTTATAGCCAGGCTGTATTATTTATAACCTTTTCACGCGTTTTGGATTTGCACGTGCTTTCTTGCGGGCAGTCACTATCACCGGCAATTCAAAAAACCTCTATGTCTGTTGCACAAATAAAACTGCCCTGTTTCAGTAGCCAGTTGTCACAGTTTCTCACTGAACGCGACCAAATGCGGCCGTGCCAGTTCATGAGCACGACTGGACTGAAGGTGCAGACTGCTATTAGTGTCTCCAGAATCGTGGGACTTTAATATACATATTAAAGGCGACTGGACTGGTAGTGGCAAATTGGACATTACTCAGAATTTAAACCTAGCCTCTCCTAGCCTCTCACTTTGGTGAAGAGCATTAGAAAGCAAGGGGGTTTATTTTCTGCCCAATTAACGCAACAAAAATTGGCATCACGGACAGGATTGCCATGGATAAACTGCTGCAAAAATATGGTTGTGTCCCTTCCCAAGTCGGAAAGGAGTGGGCCCAGAATTTTTGGAAGGGCGAAAAGAAAGTAGTTGAATGTGTTAAACTGTGTCAGGTTTCACAAAAGCTCTGAACGGGTAAAGGTAAAGGAGTGATTTGTGCAGTGTTAGGCGTCTGTTTCTCTTGTGCACAGAAAGAAGCTAAAGAAGCCCCTGCTCCTACTCTGGTCTCTGCCGTAGAACATGCAGCTTTAAAATCAGAAAATGAGGTGCTGAAATCAGCATTAGCTTTCCAGAAGGAGACAGGAGAAAAATTAGAACTCAGGTTAGGAAACTTACAAGCGAAAATGAGAAATTAGAAAATCAAGTTGATGAGCTCTCGGAGGAAAATCAGCAGCTTAGGATGTTGTTGGAAAAGATGAATGGGCTTTTAGATAAAATGCAGCCATCTGCCCAGGTCCAGCAGATTCGTAAGTTACTGTGTTACCCGAGCTCAGGAATGCAGACTGAAGATTTTTGGTGTAACGGTGATGATGAGGAGGTCAGTGAAGTCGAAGAGACTTTTAAATCCCAAGTGATACCCCTGCGACCTTTGGTTAAAACTGAAACAGCTGTTGATGATGATGATGAAATCCATGCCACTACAAGTACCGCGCCGTGGACACCGACAGAGTTGGAAAGAATAAAAGAGAAATACTCCAGGCAGCCAAGCGCGTCAGCTGTTGAATATGTGTGGCTACTTTCTGCTGAAGGCCGAGATAGAATTATGTGAAGTGAGGATGAAGCGGGAGACACTTGGTGACCTGGAGTGTTTTTAACCACTATGCCAGGAGATCATTGTTATTCCCTAACTGCCCGAGCAGCCTACTGGGCAGGCGGTATGGATCCGCGGGAAAGGGGAGAGCCGCTAGAGATCAGAGCTAAGGGTTACTCTGACCTGTCTGCAGCAGTACGAAAAGCAGCTTGTCTCAAAGCTATGTATGACCGGGAGGAGTTTCGAAAATCCCCGATGTTAGCTCCTATTGACCCAGACTGACTAGCCCCTCTCATCCGTGGTCTCCCTGATTGCCTTAAGCCATTTACGGTCGAAACTCAAAACCGCATAGGGGAGATTTGTGACAACCCTAACCGCTGTCGGGGTCGGCGTAACCATATACACACTTGGAATGAATTTCTACAGGAAATAGACAAATACAGATGCCAAATGGGCTGGGCTATGCTAAATGGTGAAAAGCCCCCCGATCCTACCCGAAGGATTCGCCAGGTCCACATAAAAGACTCCAAATCCGATCGAATGCATACTCACAATCCTAAACCTGACGGGAGATTTAAACCTGATAAGGAGTGAAATGAGTTGTGGCGTAAAGCCCTGCACTTGGGGGTACCTTGACGGCTGCTGCACGGTGTCTCTACGGAAGATCTCCGTGCACTGGTCCAATCCTTAACTAGAAAAAATAATTTGCTTGGGGTAAAGCATCCAACCGGAGAATCTCCTGGTTATGAGAGTGTTGTGCCTTCTGCACCAGGATCTAACTTGATTGATTTGTCAGAGTCCTAGCAAAAAAACTCCCATCCCTGGGAAGGGCAGTGAGCCACTCCGCCCAGCGAGTACTAACAATTCAATGGCTCCCTGGTAAAATCAATGAACCTATTATTGCCCTTCCTATTGGACCCCAGAAAATATTAAGCGAATTTCTCATCGATACTGGGGCCCAAATGTCAGTAATCACTAATAAAACAGCACAGCTTTTAGGCATAAAACCCACCCGACGCAAAGACAGATTTATGGGGATTGATGGTGTGATAAAAACATGCCCCACTGCAAAAATTACCCTCTGGTTACCAGGAGAACAGAGAATGACCAGGAAAGAAGTGTTAGTGGGAGCTCCACTAAAAATGAGGCTTTAGGACCTGAAAAGGGGGCTCTAGTCCCTACAAGAGGGCTTTGGGCTATGAAAATGTGGGTCTGGACGCTCAGGATGGCAACTTGGAACCGAAAAAAAGGCTTTTTGCCCTAACAGTGGGGGTTCAGAACCTCAAAATTAAACTGTGGGCTCTAAAAGAAGGCTATGGAGGATAAAAGAAAGGCTCAGTCCCTGAAAAGGAGGGGTTAGGCCCCCCGATGAGCCTCTGGGGACTCGAAAGGGCTTCAAGGGTTCCAGGAACTGGGGTTCCATCAGGCTGGTGGCCAGTCCCCACTGGGGTTCCCCAGGCCTGCGTTCTACAGCCAGTGCTCCGTCATCTGTTTCTGAATGCTCTGGGCACAGCAACTGAACGCCCATGGAGGAAGTTTAGATACAGATACAGGCACAGACAGAGATAAAGGCGTAGGGACAGGTACAGGCATACAAACAGGCAGAGGGAGAGGTGTAGGTGACGGGCTGTGCATTCTTCTTTCCTGCTTCTTTCTACCTAATGATTATGGTCATTTGGGACCAAGAGTGGGCAGAGACAGTAGCATTTGGTGCTGTTGTGTTCAAGGTCAACAACGGTGTTTTGCCTAAAAGAACAGTTTCTTCCGACAGACACACACGTTTCCTCATTTGCGATGGGAACCCAGCTGGGGCTGCCTGCTGCAGCCCACAGCAACATCTCCAGTGAAAACTCGGTGGCTTTGCCTTTTTCCCTGACAGACCACTCCAGAAATAAGCCTTCTGGGAGAGAGACCTTAAGTCCTTCTGCATTTCCAGGATGTGCACAACCTTGCTAGGGTGATTTCTCGCCAGTTTCTCAACCTCTATCCTCCGTATGGTACCCTTTCCTTCAGTGGCATTTAGCAGAGGTTTTTTCAACTCATCTACACAAATGAGTCAGTTACTAGTTTTTCCAGAGCGTCGCAGGCAAAAATTGCTCAGTCCACATGGCTTAAAGCACATGACGATCCAAGCGCTTTGCTGATAACGCAAACAACATGAAATTAAGGAGAAAGCTCCAAACTAGACACTTTCTAAAGTCAATAAACACCATCAGATTTTCAGACACCCTTTGGAGCAAACACAAAATTGATTTCTGAAGCTCTACAAGCCTTTCCAAAGGAAAGGTAAGCCAACTGCAAAGCCCTGGTGAGAACTCACCTGTAGTAGCATCCAACCTAAACCTCCCTGATGCAACTTCAGGCCATTGCCTCTCGTCCTATCGCTAGGATCTTTGGTGACATGGCTCTCTCCTCCACAAGGTTTTTCAGGGTAATTTCCAGCTCTGTGATGATTTCTGTGGCTCTGCCCACCAGGATAATCCTCCCTATGTCCCTGAGCATATGGTGAGTTTTCTCCTCCGGTCCCAGGTGGACCAAAGTCATCTGGAGAGAAGTTCTCTCTGTTTACTGGAGCTTGGCACTGAGTGCCAACAGCATAGCCCTCATAAAACTTTTCATACTGTTATGCTAGGGAATACAAAGGGGAATCAAAATGTGAAATGCTAACTCAAATTAACCAGACTGTTGCTGTTACAGGTATTTTTGTAAAGCCCTGCCCTTACTAAGTTTAAAATTAACTATAGAGACTAAGAAACAGGGTTTTGAACAACGTTACTGTATGTACCTGTCCTAAGTAAAACCAGAGAGCGATAATTCCTAGGAATAGCTAACGAGTTATGAAAAGCTGCTGAGATTGCCAAAAGAAACAGGTAACTAGGGGAAAGGCAACTCCAGCAGGGGGAGATTGATTGCGACCACAGACTCACGGACCACCTACCCCAATTCTACCCCAGACTCAAAAGATGAAGAAACCGAGCATGCATACTAATTTACATGCTGGACCAAGAGACTTTGACCAGATGCAGACAATCCAGCAACTACACCTATTTGGTTTCTAGCCTGCTCACGTTTGTCAGGAGGTGAAGGATGTCATTACAGGGAAGCTTTAGTTAAAGAGACACCTGCTCCTCAAATCCTGTTACCAAATTGTAACTATCCTTTAACATTGATCACTGCCATATTTGAGCTGGTAACCAGCACAGGAAACATCAAGTTTGGACTTTCTCTTTTCCCTGATAAAAGAAGTTTGGCCTGTAGTACAGTTATAGTTTGACCTGTATTACAAAAGGACATCAAGAAACAAAATATGGCCAATATGAGAAAACGTATGCTGCAGGCAAAGGCAAAAGGTGAACATCCTATTTAAGCAAAACCAGTTCAGAATTCCTACAAGTTTTAGGGAAAGTTTTAGAATTACTTTTGTCTCCGTTTGGTTTGGCATGTTTACCATCTGCAATGAAAAAGTGTATGGGGAAAAAGGCTATGTCATTTTTGCTTGTGTTAGAGGCACTTTCCCAGAATCACAGAATCACAGAAGGAAGGAACCTCTGTGGGTCATCTAGTCCAAGCCCCCTGCCGAAGCAGGGTCACCTAGAGCAGGCTGCACAGGACCTTGTCCAGGCGGGTCTTAAATATCTCCAGAGAAGGAGACTCCACAACCTCTCTGGACAAGTGAGAATGCACACGCACATCACATGCACACCAGCTCTGGGGAAGACTCTCGCAGAGCCCCCCACTCACCTCACTCCTGCCAGTCCCCCAGTAAGTGGTTTTGAGGACAGGCACTGTTCCTGCCCCAGTGCCTGCTGGCCCACACCCCCACTTGCTCCAGCAGCTGCACTGAGACCCCCCCCCCCGCTCTGGCACACAGTCCTTTCAGTTCACACACACAGAGCACAGAGAGCGAGATGCCACAGGGAGATAGTCAAGAAAAGATTTAATAAGAAGCTAGAAGAAGACAGGACAGATGTCATCTGTGTCCTGCAACCAGTCACTTGCCTCTGGAGACTCTGGTGTCATCAGGTGGTCATCTGAGACTTCTTCAGCAAGATTAGAGGGGACAGAGCCTCTTGTGCCATCAGGCAGCTCTCCCACGTACCAACCACCTTCGTCTACATCTCCAGAGGTGTAAACGCAGTTCAGGCCACTCATTGGGACCTTCGAAAGGATCATAGCTCAACCGAGTGCTCGAAGCTCTGCCAGTTGTTTTCTCACCGTCTTCAGGAGGATGGAGTCCTTGTCTATGCCCAAGGCATCCTGGCATGGCCTGGAAATGATACGGTTGGATCTTTCTCCTTCCACCCGTACAAGTTCCTGAAAGAGCTGCTGGTGTTGGTTTTTAGCTCCTTATTCTGCTCATACATTTCAGTCACCTGGACTTGAATCAGCTGCAGGGTTTCTTTGTGTTCCCTGCGTGCTTCTGCCTGAGCCCTCTGCAAACACGTGTGTTCCTCTTCTTTCCTCTGGAGCGCTGACTTGGTCTCCTCGTGTGTCTTCTCCAGCTGTTGACTTCTGCCATTTCTCGCGTGCATTTCAGTTGGCGCTCTGTCTCTTCCAGCTGGATCTGAAGACAGACGTTTGTTCAAGTGGCAGAATCTCACTCCTTTGCCACTCGCCTAGGTGCCCTATCTGCCAAACCCATCTGCCCACGGAGGCGAGTGATTTCTTCAGCCAGTTGGGTGTTTTTGTTTGTCGTCTCCATAAGCTGCACCTGTAACTCCTCACAAGTTGATAGCCCTCTTCATCTGCAGCTACTTGTGCCTGAAGGTCCTCAGCTGCCCTCTGTGAGAAGTCATTCTGCTCGTCCTGTGCCAGCAAAGCTCCGGTGTGTTCTCCCATTTCTGCAGCCCTCTGCTGAGGAAATGATGGCCTGCACAGTTCCTCAGCGGAGCTTTGGATGGGCAGTGGCACTTGAGTATTGACCAGTTGCCTGGCTATTCCTTGTAGCTGCTTGCTAATGAGACCCAGCTTAGCCGTATTCTGCTTCAGCCTCTCCAGTGCCTCCCAGTCTCTAGTATTGATCAGGGAAACGATGTTCTGCAGTTGCCTGGCTCTGTCTTGCAGCTGCTTGCTAAGGAGACGCACCTTAGTAGTCTTCTGCTTGAGCCTCTCTTCCTCTTCCTGCACTTCAGGAGAGCTTGCCTTCCTCAGAAGACTGTTTTCCTCTTGAAGGACACTGCATTGCCTCTCAAGCTCCTTCAGGGCACTCTGGAGGTGGGCGTTCTGCTCCAGCAGCCTGCTGTGGCGGCCACCAGGCAAACAGTCGTCCTGCTGCCCGACAGTCTGAACACCCACCTCTGCCACAGACCGCTCGCTGCCGGCCCTTCCGTGTGGCAGGGAGCCAAAGCTGTGTGGCACCAAGTCTTGCCCCACAGCTTTCAGCAAAACCTCCACGCTGTTCCCTTCCTCGTGGAGACAAGCGTCTCTTAAGCTCTGGTGGGTTTTCTGCTGCGCATCTCCATCACAGGAGGAAGATGCCATGAGGCTCTCCAAAGAGCAGGGCCCGCTGGCCCCAGTGCCCAGGAGGGTTGGTAGGCAGTGCCAGGCTGTAGCCTTGGTCCTGGCCTCATTGCAGGAACTGGTCTCCTCACCCTCAAACTGGTCCGAGAGGTACTTTTGGAAGAGTCTTCTCTGCAGGAGAAGTTCCTCTTGGGCGCAGAGGATGTGAGCAGCCTGCTCGCCATTGGTCTCGCCGCACAGCTTTCTGAGGACGCCCTGGAGCTTACCATGGGCCTCGCTGCTCCCCCCGGCTCTTCTCCCCAGCTCCTTGGTCAGCTGCTGCTGCAGGTGCCGTGCCTGATGGCTGGTTACCTGTCAAGATGCAAGGTGGACACCAAAAGAAACGCTGGGTGCTCACCAACATGCCAGGTGGCCAACAAAAGAAATGCCACGTGGCCAGCAAGATGGCAGGTGGCCACCAAAAGAAATTCCACATGTCCAGCAGAATGACACGTGGCCAGCAAAAGAAATGCCAGCTGCCCACCAAAAGAAAAACTGCGTGCCCACAAAAACGACATGTGGCCACCAAAACACCACATGCCCACAAGAAAAAGAGATGTATGTCCAGCAAACAAAATGCCAGGTGCCCACCAAAAGAAACGGTGGGTGCCAACCAAGATGCCAGGTGGCCAACAAAATAAACAATGGGTGCTCATCAATATTCCAGGTGGCAATCAATACGCCAGGTGCTCACGAAAAGAAACGCCAGGTGGCCACCAAAATAACACGTGCTCACCGAAACTAATACTGGGTGCGCACAAAGATGCTAGGTGGCCAAATAACTGCTTGGTGGTGACCCAGAAAAATACCGGATGCCCACCAAGACATCAACTGGCAACCAGAATAAACACCAGGTGTCCACCATGAGGCCAGGTGGCCAGCAAAAACCAGGTGCCCACCAAAAGGAGCTCTGGGTGCCCACCAAGATGCCAGGTGCCCACCAAAAGAAATGCTGGGTGTCCACCAAGATGCTGGGTGCCCACCAAAATAAAGCTGGGTGCCCACCAAGATGCCAGGTGGCCACCAAATGTAACAGCGCGTGCCTATTAAGATGCCATTTGACCACGAAAATGCCCATGCCCACCAAACGAAATGCCGGATCCCTACCAAAATAATACCGGGTACCCATTAAGATACCAGGTGGCCACAAAATTGTCCCCTGCACAACAAAAGAAATGACAGGTGCCCACCAATCAAACAACTGGGTGCCCACCATGACTAATGCCACTTGCCCACAAAAAGAGACACTAGGTACCCACCAAAAGACCACGTGCACAGCAAATTAAATGCTGCGTGCCCAGCAAGATGCCAGCTTGTTACCAAAACGCCATGTAGCCACCAAAAATATCACAGGGTGCCCACCAATATTCCAGGTGCCCCCAAAATGCCAGGTGGCCACCAAAAGCAACGCCGGCAACCCACCAAAGTAAATGCCAGGTGGCCACCAAATTAAAGGCTGGTTGCCTCTGAAGATGGCAGTTGGCCACGACAATGCGACATGCCCAACAAACAAAATGCTGGGTGCCCACCGAGATGCCAGGTGCCCACCAAAAGAGACACTGTGTACCCACCAAAAGACCACGTGCACAGCAAAATAAATGCTGGGTGCCCAAAAAATGCAATTTGTCACCAAAACGCCACGTACCCACCAAAAATATCACAGGGTGCCCACCAATATTCCACGTGGCACCCAAAATGCCAGGTGGCCACCAAGAGAAACGCCGACAGCCCACCAAAGTAAATGCCAGGTGGACACCAAAAGAAAGGCTGGTTGCCTATCAAGATGGAAGTTGGCCACCACAACGCGACATGCCCAACAAACAAAATGCTGGGTGCCCACCGAGATGCCAGGTGCCCACCAAAGGAAGTGTTGGGTGGTTAAGGAGATGCCAGGTGGCCACCTGGTGAAAAACTCGGGCTAAGCATTTAGGTGGCCATCAAGATAAAGACTAGGTGCCCACCAAGATGCCAGCTGGCCACCAAAGGAAACGCCTGCTGCTCATCAGTATTCCAGGTGGCAACCAATACGCCAGGGGCCCACGAAAGGAAATGCCAGGTGGACACCAAAACACCATGTGGCCACCAAAACTAATGCAGCGTGTGCACAAAGATGCCAGGTGGTCTCTATAACGCCATGTGCTCACCCAGATAAATGCCAGATGCCCACCAAGATGTCAGGTGGCCACCAAATAGTCATGTGCCCAGCAAAAATAAACACTGGGTGCCCAGCAAGAAGCAACGTGCCCACCAAAAGAAAGGCTGGGTCCTTACCAAATGTTGATGCTCTCCAAAATACATGCTGGGTGCCCAGCAAGATGCCAGGAAGCACCCAAAATGCCGTGTGCCCAGCAAAAGATACACTGGGTGCCCATGAAGATGCTGGGTGCCCAACTAAATGTCACATGCCCAACAAAATAAACAGTGTGTGCCCACATAGATGCTAGGTGGCCATGAAAAAGCCATGTGTCCACCAAATAAAGGCTGGTTGCCTGTCAAGATGCCAGGTGCCCAACAAAAAAATGCCACGTGGCCAGCAGGATGGCAGGTGGCCACCAAAAGAAATCCCATGTGTCCAGCAAGATGCCACATGACCACCAAAAGAAAAGCCAGCTGCCCAACAAAAGAAAACCTGCGTGCCCATAAAAACGCCATGTGGCCACCAAAACACAACATGCCCACAAGAATAAGCAACGGGTGTCCAGCAAACAAAATGCCAGGTGCCCACCAAAAGAAACGGTGGGTGCCAACCAAGATGCCAGGTGGCCACCAAAAGAAACGCTGGGTGTCCATGAATATTCCAGGTGGCAATCAATGCGCCAGGTGCCCACGAAAAAAAATGTCAGGTGGCCACCAAAACACCATGTGCTCACCAAAACTAATGCTGGGTGCGCACGAAGATGCCAGCTCGCCACCAAGAGAAATGCCACGTGGCCAGCAAGATGGCAGCTGCCCACCAAAAGAAGTGCCAGGTGCCCACCAAGATGCTGTGTGTCCACCAAAAGGAACACCCGCTGGTCACCAAGATGACAGGTGATCACCAAAATGCCATGTGCCTGAAAAGAGAAACACCGGGTGCCCACCAAGATGCCATGTGCCCACCAAAAAATGCTGGGTGCTCACTATGGTGCTGGGTGCTCACCAAAATAAAGCTGTGTGCCCACCAAGATGCCAGGTGACCACAAGAATATCATGTGCTCACAAAAATAAATGGTGCGTCCCTAGGAAGATGCCAGGTGGCCACCAAAACACCAGGTGTAAATTAAAAGAAACTCGAGGTGCCCACCAAGATGCCAACTGGCAACCGAAACAAAACGTGCCCAGCAAAAGAAATGCCAGGTGCCTACCAAGATTGCAGATGGCCACCAAAATGCCACATGGCCACGAAAAGAAACGCTGTCTGCCCACCAAGATGAATGCCACGTGCCTACCAACAGAAAAACTGGGTGCCAACCAAAGGACCATGTGCCCACCAAAAGAAATGCTGGGTACTCACCAAGATGCTGTGTGTCAATGAAAAGAAATGCTGGGTGATGCCAAAGATGTTAGGTGGCCACCTAAGTGCTTGGTGGTGACCCAGAAAAATACCGGGTGCCCACCAAGACGGCAACTGGCAACCAGAATAAACACCAGGTGTCCACCAAGAGGCCAGGTGGACAGCACAAACCAGGTGCCCACCGAAAGAATCTCTGGGTGCCCACCAAGATGCCAGGTGCCTACCAAAAGTAACAGCGGGTGCTCATTAATATGCCAGGTGGCCACAAAAATGCCCCATGCACACCAAAAGAAATACCGGGTGCACACCAATCAAAAATCTGGGTGCCCACCATGATTAATGCCACATGCCCACCAAAAGAGACACTGGGTACCCACCAAAAGACCACGTGCGCAGCAAAACAAATGCTGCGTGCCCAACAAGATGTCAGTTTGTCACCAAAACACCACGTACCCACCAAAAATATCACAGGGTGCCCAACAATATTCCAGGTGGCACCCAAAATGCCAGGTGGCCACCAAAAGAAAGGCTGGTTGCCTATCGAGATGGCAGTTGGCCACGACAAATGCGACATGCCCAACAAACAAAATGCTGGGTGCCCACCAAGACGCCAGGTGCCCACCAAAGGAAATGTTGGGTGTTTAAGGAGATGCCAGGTGGTCACCTGGTGTAAAACTCGGCATAAGCATTTAGGTGGCCATCAAGATAAAGACTAGGTGCCCACCAAGATGCCAGCTGGCCACCAAAGGAAAAGCCTGCTTCTCATCAATATTCCAGGTGGCAACCAATACGCCAGGGGCCCACGAAAGGAAATGCCAGGTGGCCACCAAAACACCATGTGGCCACCAAAACTAATGCAGCGTGTGCACAAAGATGCCAGGTGCTCTCTATAACGCCATGTGCTCACCCAGATAAATGCCAGATGCCCACCAAGATGTCAGGTGGCCACCAAATAGTCATGTGCCCAGAAAAATAAACACTGGGTGCCCAGCAAGAGGCCAGGTGATCATCAGAATGCCACATGCTCACCAAAAGAAAGGCTGGGTTCTTACCAAATGTTGGTGCTCTCCAAAATACATGCTGGGTGCCCAGCAAGATGCCAGGTGGCACCCAAAATGCCAGATGCCCAACAAAAGATACACTGGGTGCCCATGAAGATGCTGGGTGGCCAACTAAATGTCACGTGCCCACTAAAAGAAATGTTGTGTGCCCACATATATGCCAGGTGGCCACGAAAAAGACATGTGTCCACCAAATAAAGACTGGTTGCCTGTCAAGATGCCAGGTGGCCACCAAAAGAAATGCCACATGCCCAGCAAGATGACACATGGCCAGCAAAAGAAATGCCACATGTCCACCATAAGAAAACCTGCGTGCCAACCAAAACGCTATGTGGCCACTCAAACTCCACATGCCCACAAGAATAAGCGATGGGTGCCCAGCAAACAAAATGCCAGGTGCCCACCAAAAGAAATTGTGAGTGCCAACAAGATGCCAGGTGGCCAACAAAACAAAAGATGGCTGCATAGCAAGATGCCAGCTGGTCACCAAAAGAAACGCTGGGTGTCCATGAATATTCTAGAGGGCAACCAATACGCCAGGTGTCCACGAAAAGAAATGGCAGTTGGCCAACAAAACACCACGTGCTCACAAAAACTGATGCTGGGTGGGCACGAAGATGCCAGATTGACACCAAAAAGCCATGAGATCAGGAAAATAAATGCTGGGTGCCCACCAAGATGCCAGGTGTCCACAAAAAAGCAAATGTCCACCAAAAGAAACACTGGGTGCCCATGAAGATGCTGGGTGGCCAAATAAATTTTACAAGCCCACTGAAAGAAATCCTGTGTGCCCACAAAGTTGCCAGGTGGCCACCAAAAGAAATGCCAGCTGCCCACCAAAATGCCACCTGCCAACCAAAATAATGCAATGTGTCCACCAAAAGAAATCCTGGGTGCCCACCAAAACACCATGTGGCCACCAAAACACCACATGCCCACAAGAATAAATGATGGGTGCCCAGCAAACGAAATGCCAAGTGCCCAACAAAACGTCAGGTGCCCATCAATAAAAATGGTGGTTGCCAAGCATGATGGCTGGTGTACACCAAAATAAATGCTGGCTGCACAACAAGACGCCAGGTGGCCACAAAAATACCACGTGCCCACCAAAACTAGTGCCGAGTGCCCACCAAGATGCCAGGTGCCTACCAAAATTAACAGCGGGTGCCCATTAAGATGCCAGGTGGCCACAAAAATACCCCATGCACACCAAAAGAAATGCCAGGTGCCCACCAATCAAACACCTGGGTGCCCGCCATCATTAATGCCACATGCCCAACAAAAGAGACACTAGGTACCCACCAAAAGACCACGTGACCACCAAAATAAATGCTGGGTGCCCAACAAGATGCTAGCTTGTCACCAAAACGCCACGTACCCACCAAAAATATCACAGGGTGCCCACCAATATTCCAGGTGGCACCCAAAATGCCAGGTGGCCACCAAAAGAAATGCCGGCAGCCCACCAAAGGAAATGCCAGGTGGCCACCAAAAGAAAGGCTGGTTGCCTACCAAGATGGCAGTTGGCCACGACAAATGCGACATGCCCAACAAACAAAATGCTGGGTGCCCACCGAGATGCCAAGTGCCCACCAAAGGAAATGCTGGGTGGTTAAGGAGATGCCAGGTGGACACCTGGTGAAAAACTCGGGGTAAGCATTTAGGTGGCCATCAAGATAAAGACTAGACGCCCACCAAGATGCCAGCTGGCCACCAAAATAAATGCTGGGTGCCCATCCGTACGCCAGGTTGCCTGCAATCACCACGTGCCCGCGAAAACTAATACTGGTTGCCCACCAAGGTGCCAGGTACCCACCAAAATGCCACATGCCCACCAAAACAAAGTCTGAGTCTGAACCAAGATGCTGGTGCTCATCAAAATAAAAGATGGGTGCCCACCAAGATGCCACGAGGCCACCAAAATCCCAGGTGCCCAACAAAAGAAACACTGGGTGCCCATGAAGATGCTGTGTGGCCCACTAAATGCCACATGCCCACAAAAAGAAACGCTCTGTGCCCACATAGATGCCAGGTGGCCACGAAAAAACCAAATGTCCACCAAATAACGGCTGGTTGCCTGTCAATATTCCAGGTGGGCACCAAAAGAAACGCTGGGTGCCCACCAAGATGCCAGGTATTCACCAAAAGAAATGCCACGCGCCCAGCAAAATGGCAGGTGGCTACCAAAAGTAATACCACGTGCCCAGCAAGATGACACGTGGCAAGCAAAATAAATGCCAGCTGCACACCAAAAGAAAACCTGCGTGCCCACCTAAACGCCATGTGGCCACCAAAACACCACATGCCCACAAGAATAAGCGATGGGTGCCCAGCAAACAAAATGCCAGGTGCCCACCAAAAGAAACGATGGGTGCCAACCAAGATGCCAGGTGGCAACCAAAACACAACGTGCCCAGCAAAAGAAATGCTAAGTACCTACCAAAAGTAACAGCGGGTGCCCATTAAGATGCCAGGTGGCCACAAAAGTGCCCCATGCACACCAAAAGAAATGCCAGGTGCCCACCAATCAAAAACCTGGGTGCCCACCATGATTAATGCACATGCCCACCAAAAGAGACACTGGGTACCCACCAAAAGACCAGGTGCCCAGCAAAATAAATGCTGCGTGCCCAACAAGATGCCAGCTTGTCACCAAAACGCCGGCGGGGGTGTCCTGAGGTGGCGGGGTGGGCTGAGGGGGCAAAGCGCGAGGCGGGAAGCGCTGCCCCCCGCCCCCCGAGGACGAGCACTCGGCGGGGCGTGAGGGAGCCAGGTGATTTAGGCTGTGGGTGTGGGGATTAGAGGGTCCCCAGGCGGGAAAGACTCTCCGGCCCCTCAGCTCGTCCCACCCTCGCCGCCGGGTGACTGGAATGAGGTACGGGGTGGCTTCAGCCCTGGGGAGGCGGGGGGCTGCCGCGGCTGGAAGCGGCTCTGGCATGGAGGGGGAGGTAACGGAGGGGGCCTGCGCTGGGGGTAGGGAACCGCTGGAGGGCTGGGCTGAGTTTCCAGAGGAACTGGCACAGAAAAGAGCTCGTCGAGGCTCAGCTTGCACTTTCTCAAGCTCGGGCGCACAATGGAAGCGGGATGGCAAGGAGCAGATTCCTACCTCCTAAATCTTTTGGCCATTAGTTCCCCCCCGCTCTGTTTACCTCTCTCATTTTGCTGTAGTTTCTCACCAGTTGAACAAGGCAACGAGGTCACTGTTTGGAGATCAGGGTGCACAAGTCAGCCTGGGTGTGAAGACAGAGACCAATCACGAAAATTTGTCACGGGAGAGGAATGGGGGGGCTGTACCCCAGTACAGGATCTGCAGTGGGTGTGCTGGGTGAGTTTAATGATGCCTTAAACTTACCACTCTTCAGTACTGTTGCACGAAGCAAATGGGTTGAATCTCGACAGACACTGTTTTGCTGCTTGCTTTTGTTTATTTTTTTGTAAGCAAAGAACAAAGTTAGGAAAAATTTTGCAGAGGTAACCAAAGTCACAGTTCAGATACCAGCCCTGTCTTTCTTTCCCTCATTCCCTCCCTTCCTTACCAGTATTTTGCACTTGCAGATGCAGATTTGTGGGTCCCTTTCTCCCTGCCCAAGGAGCCACAAAATTTCATGAACAGTTTTGCATCCAGTCCATGAAAAGTTATTGAAATCATTGCCTGTATTTGTAAGTATTGCTTGTTTTGCTTGAAATATTTAGCTTTTGGCGTAGACTTGCTATGTCTGTTTTAGTGTGCTGCCCTCAGTTTTCAGTTTTTGCCTTGGTTTCCTGAATCTTCCTCCCTGTTTCAAGGTTCATTTGAAGTGTAAGGTTTTGAAATCGCTGTCTTCAAGAGTTTTGTGTCATTCCTTAGGTTGTTAGTATTCTAGATTTTCTTTCAAAATCTCTCTTTTAGTTCACGGTCCTTGTTTTTCCCTCGAGTTTTTCTTTTGTTCCCTAATCTCTGTTGGTTTTTCACTTGTCAATGGTCATGTCTTCGTCTTCCATACTATTCTAGCCACTTTTTGTTGTTTTTCCAGAACACCGTGGCTTTGGATATTGTCTTTCTAAATCTACTTTTAGTTTGCTGCTGGTCTTTTTTTTCATTTGTCCCTTCAATTCCTTCATCCTCCTCCCTACTGAGATCTTCTTGAAGGCTAAGTTTTGGAAATCATTGCCTATATTTGTAGGTATTGCTAGTTTTGCTATAGATCTCCAGCTTTTTGCATAGCCTTGCTATGTCTGTTTTAGTGTGCTGCCCTCAGATTTTTAGTTTTTGCCTTGACTTCCTTAATCTTCCTCCCTAGTTAAGTTTTCTTTCTAAGTCGAAGGGTTTCCAGAGTGGCCATGCTTTCTACATTGTCTTTCTCCGGCTGTTTTAGTTTGCTGCCGTGGGTTATTAGTTTTGCCCTTTACTTCCTTAATCTTCCTCCCAATTTCAGTGTTCATATGAAGTCTGAGAATTTCATAGATTGTTGTCTTCAAGAGTTTTGAGTCATTCCTTCGTACTTACCTGTATTGTTCTATTTTTTTCCTTTGTTTTTTTAATCTCTGTTGTTTTTTCACTTTTTGCCATTCATTTCTTGGTCTTCCTTTCTGTTGTAGTCATTCTGTCTTGGTTTGCGTCTTTATGCTGGCTTTTTACATTGTCTTTCCACAGCTGTTTCAGTCTGCTGCCACTCTTTTGTTTCGTATTTCCCTTGACTTCCTTCATCCTCCTTTCTATTGAGATGTTATTGAAGGCTAAGTTTTTGAAATCATTGCCTGTATTTGTAGGTATTGCTTGTTTTGCTTGAAATCTTTAGCTTTTTGCGTAGCCTTGCTATGTCTGTTTTAGTGTGCTGAACTCAGTTTTTAGTTTTTGCCTTGGTTTCCTGAATCTTCCTCCCTGTTTCAAGGTTCCTTTGAAGTGTAAGGTTTTGAAATCTCTGTCTTCAAGAGTTTTGTGTCATTCCTTAGGTTGTTAGTATTCTAGATTTGCTTTCAAAGTCTCTCTTTCAGTTCGCGGTCTTTGTATTTCCCTATGGTTTTTCTTTTGTTCCCTAATCTCGGTTGGTTTTTCACTTGTCAACGTTCATGTCTTCGTCTTCCATTCTATTCTAGCCACTTTTTGTTGTTTTTCCAGAACTCCGTGGCTTTGTATATTGCCTTTCTACATCTCCTTTTAGTTCGCTGCTACTCATTTGTTTCATTTGTCCCTTCACTTCCTTCATCCTCCTCCCTACTGGGATCTTATTGAAGGTTAAGTTTTTGATATAATTTTCTACATTTGTAGGTATTGCTAGTTTTGCTACAGATCTCCACCTTTTTGCATTGTCTTTCTATGTCTGTTTTAGTGTGCTGCCCTCAGATTTTTAGTTTTTGCCTTGACTTCCTTAATCTTCCTCCCTAGTTAAGTTTTCTTTCTAAGGCGAAGGGTTTCCAGAGTGCCCGTGCTTTCTACATTGTCTTGCTTTGGCTGTTTTAGTTTGCTTCCGTGGGTTATTTGTTTTGCCCTTTACTTCCTTAATCTTCCTCCCAATTTCAATGTTCATATGAAGTCTGAGGATTTCATAGATTGTTGTCTTCAAGAGTTTTGTGTCATTCGTTAGTACTTACCTGTATTGTTCTATTTTTTTCCTTTGTTTTTTTAATCTCTGTCGTTTTTTCACTTTTTGACCTTCATTTCTTGGTCTTCCTTTCTGTTGTAGTCATTCTGTCTTGGTTTGTGTTCTTTATGCTGGCTTTTTACATTGTCTTTCCACAGCTGTTTCAGTCTACTGCCACTTTTTTGTTTAGTACTTCCCCTGACTTTCTTCATCCCCCTTTCTACTGAGATCTTCTTGAAGGCTAAGTTTTGGAAATCATTGCCTATATTTGTAGGTATTGCTAGTTTTGCTATAGATCTCCAGTTTTTTGCATTTTCTTTCTATGTCTGTTTTAGTATGCTGCTTTCCGATTTTTAGTTTTTGCCTTGACTTCCTTAGTCTTCCTCCGTAGTTAAGTTTTCTTTCTAAGTCGAAGGGTTTCCAGAGTGGCCGTGCTTTCTACATTGTCTTGCTACGGCTGTTTTAGTTTGCTGCCGTGGGTTATTAGTTTTGCCCTTGACTTCCTTAATCTTCCTCCCCATTTCAGTGTTCATATGAAGTCTGAGGATTTCATAGATTGTTGTCTTCAAGAGTTTTGTGTCATTCCTTAGTACTTACTTGTATTATTCTATTTTTTTTCCTCTGTTTCTTGAATGTGTTTTTTTACCGTGAGTGAGAGACGGGACACCGCTTGATGCAAGCAGGATGATCGTTTTATTTTTCTTACACACATACATTTATACAGATCAGAAGGCAGCGTGTTTTAAACTGATTGGTTAAGTTTCAAACTAGGCACCTATTGATTGGTTAACGCAGTTGCTAATACAGACACATTCTTTTCCTAAGTTTATGTAAACTAAGGCCATGCAGACACATTCTTTTCTTATCTTATCCAAGGCCTTGCTTCCTCCTTCAGGATGGCTCGGCACTATCTCTCTTCTTCTCAGGGTCAGGATGGCTCGGCAGTAACTCCCTTCTTCCCAGAGTTTATGGCCCACAAGTTCCAACACATCCTCCCTCATCAATTGCACCGCGCTGGGGGCCCTGCTGAGGCCCACATCTCCCCCTTCCTGTTGTACAATAAGAATTCCTTTTACTGAGCGTGTTATTAGTTTTTGCAAACACTGAAACAGGCATGGAAGGAGCAATAACAGAAAAATAAAAACAGCTAAAGCATACACTGCTGTCTTTATAGCATGTACACAAAACCCATTGTTTGCAAGTGTTACAGAAAAGACACGAAACTTTCGTGACTGGTGTTTCTATATGCTGGTTCATACAGTCCTTCTATATTTATGATTCTACTGTCCTGATTGTCCCGGTCCTCTGGAGGAGGTTCACCAACTTGCTGCTCTGAAGGTTGGTCCCGGGTGCGATCCGATTCGTCCTCAGACGGTTGTGGCAACGATTCACGGAAAGGCCGCACGCTTTTTGCTGGAATCCATCGGGGGCCTCTTTCTGTGGAAACACAAGCATAACCTCTGCCCCACGTGATAAGGGGGTAGGGTCCCATGATCTTACCTGTTTCAGGATCTCGAATCAATACTGGGGCCTTGATTGTTGCTTCAAACGAAGCGTTTGTATTAAAATGACGAACTATCGGAGGGTTGCTGTCTAACAGAGAACAATTTAAAAAATTAAAAACATATAAGGCTTTCTGTAGACGCTCCTCAGGGGTAGCAGTCCCTACTCCCCCTTTTTGTTGTTGTAACAAGCGTTTCAGAGATTGATGAGAGCGTTCAATTAAGGATTGGCCTGTAGGGGAGTGAGAAATGCCAGTAACGTGAGTAATACCCTAGGAGTTAAAAAAAGCTTTTGTTGCGGTGGACACGTAGGCAGGGCCATTGTCCGTCTTGATTTGAGAGGGTATACCTAAAGTGGCAAAGGCACGTATTAAATGTTTTTGAACATCACATGTCTTTTCTCCTGTGTGGCAGGAGGCAAATAGGGCACCAGAAAAGGTATCAATGGAAGAGTGAATGCATTTTAGATGACCAAATTCTGAAAAGTGGGTTACATCGGTTTGCCACAGTTGTAAGCTCTGCAGTCCCCTAGGATTAACCCCTCCCGCTACGGACGGAAAGGAGTGTTTTTGACAGTCAGGACACACGGCGATAAAGTTAGTTGCTTGCTGAGTAGTGAGGCCGAATTGTCGTTTAAGACCTCCAGCATTCTGGTGAAAGAAAGAATGGCTGAGTTTAGCCTGTGCTACGTGACCTGGTAATACTTGCACTGGTAACGTAAGTATATCAGCTCGTTGATTCCCTTCTGCAATAAAACCAGGTAAAACAGTATGTGCCCTGACGTGCATAACAAAATAGGGATGAGGGCCCGAGTCCAAAAGGAAAATAAGCTCCTGCAATAAAGCAAACCATTCAGAATGTGAGACATCACGTAACACAGATGCTTCAGCTTGTTCAACAATTCCTACAACATAAGCTGAGTCAGTAACTATGTTAAGCGGTGTGGACCACTTTCGAAAGACTTGAACAACCGTGGTTAGCTCTACTATCTGAGGAGAACCAGGCACAGTCTCTATATCCAAGTTTCTTTGTCCACGTTGGTCATCCCACCATAGGATGACCGATTTATGTGATTTTTCAGAGTCATCCGTAAACACGGTGAGGGCCTGTAAAGGTTGGTTGCTTCTTTTTGGCCTGGACAGAAGATGAAAGTCAGCATTGAGTAGTTTATGAGATGGCGGGTGAGAGGTAAGTTGGCCTGTATAGCCACCTATCGCTATACTGAAGGCGTCAGATTGTTGGTGGAGCCACTGTAAATAAGTACTTGCCACAGGCAAACAGATGCAGGCAAAGTCCATCCCTTATAGTGTCAATAAACATTGCTGGGCTCTAATGATTAAGGACGCAAACATCTCGTGTTGTGTTGAAATAGTATTTGAAGATTGATTGGGTAAGAAAACCCATTCAATAATCAGCAGTGGGTCTGATTTCTGAGAATCCCACTGAAATATTAGCGCATGAGGTTGCTGAGCGGGGTTTAAAATAATCAGAAAAAAGGGTAGCTCGGGAGCCCATCGATGTGTTTGTCGGAGACTAATTGCTGTAGCAACCTTTTGCAGGGAAGTAGTGGCTTCAGGGTCAAGACTGCGGGGGGAGCACAAGTCAGTGTCCCCTTTTAGCAGTCTAAATAAAGGACCTAGGTCCTCATTAGAAATCCCCAACAGTGGTCGGAACCAATTGATTGTTCCCAACAATTTCTGTATATTATGTAAATTTTGTATGTCTGTCTGTATCTGTAGAGGTTGGGGAGTTATAGTTTGGGCCCTGATGCACCAACCTAAGTATTTCCATGGAGATATTTTTTGAACCTTTTCCGGCGCTATACAGAGGCCTGCTGAGTTAACGGCAGCCATGACAAGAGCTACAGCTTCCTCCATGACCTCGTGAAGTTGTGCAGCCACTAGGATGTCATCTATATAGTGATACAACAAGACACTGGGCATCGTAATTCTAACAGGGGTGAGTACTTTAGCTACGTACCACTGACAAATCATAGGACTATTTTTTATTCCCTGTGGCAGCACAACCCACTGGTATCTTTGCAATGGGGCTTGCATGTTGACGCTTGGAACTGAAAAGGCAAATTTAGGAGCATCGTCTGGATGCAGTGGGATATTAAAAAAGCAGTCTTTGAGGTCAATAACAGTCAAGTGCCAATTTCAAGGGATCATAGTAGGGGACGGGAGTCCTGGTTGAAGGGCTCCTATATCTTCCATAGCGTCATTAATTTTTCTAAGGTCATGGAGTAAGCGCCACTTGCCAGTTTGTTTCTTGATGACAAAGACAGGTGAATTCCAAGGGCTAGTGGAGGGCACGATGTGCCCTTTTGTTAACTGCTCCGTGACTAATTCCTGGAGGGCGTGAAGCTTTTCCAGAGGGAGGGGCCATTGATCTACCCAAATAGGGTCATCGGTTTTCCAAGTTAATTTCAGGGTGTCGCGCACTTCAATGGCCCCACCTAAAAATGGGTCCGAATAGACATTCCCCACTGAGACAGTACGTTGCGCCCCCAAAAGACCATAGGAACAGGCAACACAAAAGGCTTAACAGAAGCTGTATGCCCTTCCGGACCTTGGATTTGGATTAATTCTATGCTTTGGTGGCTTTTACCAGTTCCCCCAATTCCAGCTAATGTCTGGGAAACATTAGCCAGAGGCCATTGTGGAGGCCACTTGGCCTGGGATATTACTGTGACATCAGCTCCAGTATCAATAATCCCATTTAATATTACTTGCTGCCCCCCACGAATAAGGGTACATTGGTACACAGGTCGTTTTTGGGAAATAGACTGTATTCATAAAATTTGTGGGTCCCCCGTAGATTTAAACCCTCTCTACCTTTGTTGAGGCTGGTTAGGAATTGGGGAGTCCGTCACTGTGGGAATCAATATCAATTGTGCTATACGGCTGCCTTCTGGTACCGTGCAAGGAGGAAACGGGGTCCATGCCATGATTTTAATTTCATCAGTACTGTCAGAATCAATAACCTCTGGTAGTACAAAAAGTCCTGACAAGGTGGTAGATGATCTTCCTAACAAAAGCGCTTGGGTTTTTGGGGGTAGGGGCCCCGAAACATTTGTTAACAATAAGTGAACCGAGGAATCGAGCAACGTTACTGTGTGAGAGGTTGCCAGGTCCAATCCGGCGCTACCAGCTGCTGTTGGGTGGAGACCTGAGACACTGCTGATTCCCTCCGTAGGGGCTGAAATGTTGGCTGCGGTACTTGTGTCTGCGCGCTTCGCTGCCCCGCGCTCCGCGATCGGTTTCCCTGTATCGGTTGACCCTGGAAACCATACTTAGACCGACATTGATTAGCATAATGACGCCCTTTTCGGCATCTAGGGCAGACCCCAAGGGCCTGGGGCCTGGCACCAGCATTGGTAGCCAAACAGTTCCTTTTCAAATGACCTGGTTTGCCGCAACCATAACAATTCCCGGGCCCCCCAGAGCTGTGCATGGCCGCAAAAGCAGCAGCCATGGCTTCAAATTTATGATCCATAGTGCCAATTCTATTACAAGCCTCTACCATTTCCACCAGTGTGGGGTTTGGATTTGGGAGAGATTTCAGTAACTTTTTACAATCCACATTAGCATTTTCTACAGCCAGTTTTAACAACAAAATCTCCCGCGCTTCCATATTGTCTATCTGATGCTCCAGAGCTTGCTTCAGCCTGTCAATAAACTGCATATATGGTTCCCGGGGGTCTTGGGTAATCGTAGTGAAGGTTTTTTGCGGTTTTTGTGAGTCAGGGACCTTAAGAAGGGCTTTTTTAGCTTCTTCACGAGTCGCCTCAAGAGCTTCCCGTGGGATATCCCGGGCTTGAGCCACTGGATCAGAGTGTTGACCTGTGCCAGTAAGATGCTCTATAGTCAGCGCAGCTATAGCTGCGTTGCCGTGACCCACGTAAGTCATAAGAAGTGCCTGTAGTCCCCCCCTCCAGTGTGACTCCCACAGGGAGTACTGTGTCGGAGTCAGTAACAGTTGCGCTAAAGATTTTAAATCATGCGGAGTCATAATATAAGTGTCAAAACCAGAAGATAGCAAACTTGCAAAATACGGGGAAGAAAGCCCATGCTCAGTAACAGTACGACGCAGTTCCTTAATTACCAGGAAAGATAAAGCTTCCCATTGTGCCTCCCGACCCTGATAAATCACGGGGGCTACAATTGTTTTAGCGATTTCTAACTCCCCCTCCTTCAAGGTTTCGCGTCTTATATTAGCCCACACATTGCGCGGGTCAGGGGGGTAGAGATCCGGTTCTTTTTCAGGATCCACGGGACCCGGGTCAAAAGGATCCCCCTCTGGGGGGTATCTCGCAGCACACACTCCTAAAGGTTTGTTCTCCGGCAGCACTGGAGGCGCTGTGGGAGAGTTGTCTTCCTCCCCTGCTTAGTCCTTATGATTTTTCTCTTGTGCTTTTAAGGTCTCAAAAACACTCCTCCAGCAGGGGAGCACACACTGCGCTTCAGTGTTCCCTGTTGTTGCCGCGTCCCATAGTTTCACCCCCACATCGTCCCGAAGTTCCCGCGTAAAGATAGTAGACGCATTACAGTGGGCATCTTCACCTGTACCCATTTAAGTATCAGTTTGAGATCGTGCCCAGAAATATTCTTTCCATGTTTTTGAAGGAGAGCTTTCATAAGCTCATAAACGTCTCTCTCTGGGGAAGATGTTTGACTTCCCATGTTTCCCACAGCTCACCTCTGTGCTCCAGAGGGATTGTTTAGGCCGGCTCCTGCTTTCTTTCAGCAGCTCATTTAACGTCCTGTGGGACTCGCAGCATGCCACGCAGATAGGTGGTTCTCTCTGTATCACGTCGGGGTCACCAATTTGCTGCGATTGAGAGACGGGACACCTGCTTGATGCAAGCAGAATGTTCATTTTATTGCAGTTGTACACATATGTTTATACAGATCAAAAGACAGCGTGTTCTAAACTGATTGGTTAAGTTTCAAACTAGGCACTCATTAATTGGTTAACACAAACGCTGGCGCAGACACACATTCTTTAAGCTTATCTCAACAGACACATTCCTTAAGTTTATCTTAACTAGGGCAATACTCCCTCCTCCAGGAAGACTTGACACTATCTCGTTTCTTCCCAGGGCTTGTGGCCAACGAGTTCCAGCACGTCCTCCTTTATTAATTGCGCCCTGCTGAGACCTACACCTCATGGATCTCCAGCAGTCTCCTGGGTTGCCCACAGCTCGCCATGCTGCTTTTCCAGCAGATCTTGGGGTGGTTGAAGTCCCCCAGAGAGCCTGCGAGTGCGAAGCCTCCTGGAGCTGGAAGAAGGCTTTGTCAGTAGGCTCCCCTTGACTGGGCGGCCTGTAGTAGACACCACCCACAAGGTTACCTTTGTTGCCTTTGGTCTCTAATTCTTACCCTTAAGCTTTCAACCTGCTCGTGGCCATTCTCCAGAAACACCTCTTCACACTCTATCCATGTGTCAACATAGAGGGCAACCCCTCCCCCCCCTTCTTCCTCGCCTGTCCCTTCTGAACAGCCTGCAGCCATCGACAGCCACACGCCAGTCATGGGATTCATCCCACCGAGTTTCAGTACTGGTGCACGGTGACTTCCAACTCCTCCTGTTTGTCGCCCACGCTGTGTGCATTGGTGTAGAGGCGCTTCAGCTGAGCTGTTGGCTGTGTCACCTTCTCAGAAGAACAGCCCTTAATTCCTCTGAGGCTTTTCACTGGAGTTTCCCTGGTGGCCCCTGTTACCTCAGGAGCCTCTGGCTCATCTTCGCAACATCTCAGGTGTGCTGCAGTGTACCCAGCACGTCTCAGAGCAACAGGCTGAGGGCCCTCACTAGCACCCCTTCCCTCCGACCCTGGCATGTCATCCCACAGCCTGTCACAGGCAAGCCTGGTACCAGGCTCGTGGTGCTTGAGGGTGTACGTTTTGGTGCATTGGTGCAAGCACGAGTTAAGCTTTGCACTTCTGCAATAACATACATTTGGTGTTGGTGCACTTAGGAAACCTGCTGGAGTTGTACTGCTGGCGATGCGGATTTGTTGGCACTGAACTCGGAAATCGGAGATCTCGGACACTGGCTCGTTAACATCCCGTTAGGCAGCGTCAAACCGGCAATTGAGTGTGAATGAGTGTGAATGTGAGTGAACTGTTGAATGAATGAGTGACCAAAAGGCAGTACAGCTGGAAAGTGGGGGTGGGAAAAACAAACCAAACAACACCAAACTTGAAAAGCTGTGCATTTCGTCGTGAACCTCTTTTTCTTATAAACTGTTTTTTTTGTTTGTTTGTTTTTTTTCTGCAACTAGAATATTAATTGTGACATTTGTGGAACGTGGTCAGAGCGGGACAGAAGGGGATGACAGGTTAAAGTTGTCAAGATGATCTGTGGAAAGACAACAGAAGTACAGAATCAGTAAAGTGGGGGGAGAGCAAAGCAGCGGTATTTTAAAGAAAACCCCTTAAGATTTATCCTAGCACATTGGAAAGATTGTATGACTGCGTGTGAAACCTCTGTGTGAATGACAAATAAATAAGTACGAAGCGAGTGTGGAGTTCTGCTCTCCCATGAGAGAAGCAGCTGGAGACGAATGAAGCAGGACAAAAAAAAAAAAGGAAAAAAAAAGAAACACGGAAAAAAAAATCAAAGCGGGGGGAAAAATAAAAACTGAACAAGAAAACCCATGTACATTTGGTATGTTCTGCACTGATTATTTCCAGTTTTTGACTTAGGACTGTTGTATTTAGACTCTGATTTATCGGGGCTGCGGTTTATAATTTCTTCAGTATCATTGGAGGGTCTTCCCATGGGAAGGGAATTTTGAGAAAGTCTCTCCTAGGATGTTTATTGAAACACTGGGAAAAACAGGGAGACCCCCCCACTTGAATACAGTTTCATAATGTGTGGGGTTTAGTTTGTTTAAAGAGAAATTGGCATGATTTAGGAAATGAATTGGGAACTTGGGAACTGGTTTTAAAATACTTACAAGTTGGTATATATTGTGGGGTTACAAGATCTCTAGTGATTTGGCATTGATCGATCATTTTGGGACTCTGGTTTTGGGGTATGTATTAAATATACTGTGTATATTGTTTTAAATGAGCTGTATGTGTATATATATATAAACATATTAGTTGAAATAATTTACCTGCATATCTTGTTGTACTTAAGAGATACCCAATTTGTAAACAGAAGGATTTTACAAGATCCGTTCTGGGATGTGTGTGTGTGTGCATGTGTTACGTTAACTGATCGGTGAAGAAATTGAGAAGTTATTTTATTGCAACACGAGCTTCGGGAGGAGGTGATCCCCTCACAAAGAAACAATTAATTGAATTATGATATGCTGTTACAATTTTGTAGACAATTAAAAGGTATAGGAGACGAAAAGTTTAACGTGGTATTGGAAAAAAAACTAGAGTAAAATCCCTCTGGATTTTACAAACGGTTCTGTAAAGTGATTTAAGACAAAAAGGTATCAAGTTACCAGCTTCTTTAGCTGCTGCTCTGAATGGAAAAAAAAAAAAAAACAAAAAAAACAAAAGCAGAGGAGTACTTTAAAATCAAGAGACAGAAAGACGACTAAAAAAGGGGGGGGGGGGTGAAACAGGGTAGTCTTCCCCAGCAAAAAGGGGCAAAACCTATACGACAAAAGCAGCATCCCTTACAATTAGAGGACCGAAAAGGAATAAAAAGACCAATTAATAACTTTTTGCAGTATGGACTACTAGTGGAATGTGAGTCAGAATATAATACTCCCATATTACCAGTGGAAAAAAAACAAAACAAAACCAAAACAAAACAGATAGGACTTATCAGGCAGCACAGGGTTTAAGAGAAGTGAATAAGTTTGTTAAAGACATACACCCTGTGGTGGCTAATCCCTGTACTTTACTTACTAAATTACGAGATAATCAAGTAAGATTTACAGTATTAGATTTAAAGGATGCGTTCTTCTGTCTGCCTTTAGCCAAAGAGAGTCAGAATTTATCTGTATTTGAATAAGAAAATCCTACCACGGGTAGAAAAACCCAGCTTACCTGGACAGTGTTACCCCAAGGTTTTAAGAGCAGCCTAATGATCTTTGGAAATCATTTAACACAAGGACTTAAGCATGGAACCCCCCCTCTGGAGATGGAACCCTTTTACATTATGTAAATAATTTACTAATAACAACTGAAACAAAACCTGACTGTATACAGTGGACTATCAGTTTGTTAAACTTTTTGGAACTAAATGAGTCTCGAGTCTCTCAACAGAAAGCTCAGATGATGCGCCAGCGGGTAACCTACCTTGGATACGAGCTGTCTGGAGGACAGAGAGAACCAGGAACAGAACAGAAAGCAGCCACCTGCAGGACTCCCCTCCCTCAGACGCTAAAAGAGCTCAGGACCTTTCTGGGAATGACAGGTTGGTGCCGGTTATGGATTTATAATTACAGAATAATAGTGACGCCCTTGTATGAACTTTTGAAAAATAAGCCCACACAATTGATCTAGTCCAAAATGCATTTAAGAAAAAGCTAATGAGCCCTGGGCCTGCCTGATGTTACTGAACCCTTCTGGCTGTTTTCTTATGAGAGACAAGGCATAGCTCTGGGGGTCCTAGCTCAACTGCTGGGACCGTACAAAAGAGCTGTGGCCAATTTTTCCAAACAGCCAGATGGAGTAAGCAAAAGATGGCCAGGATGTCTACGAGCTGTGGCGGCGGTGGTCTTGAATATTCAAGAAGCCCGAAAATTTACCTTGGGCCAAAAGATCACAGTACTGGTCTCACACACAGTATCAGGTGTACTGGAACAAAAAGGGAATCACTGGCTTTCCCCATCCTGATTCCTACAACACCAGGCCATTTTGATTGAATCAGATGATATTAATATCAAAGTAACTAATATTACACACCCAGCTTCTTTTCTCAGCGGGACAATCTCCGAATCATCGGTACATGATTGCTTAGAAACTATAGCGACTGTGTACTCCAGCAGACCGGATTTAAAAGAGGAACCCTGGAAGATGCCCAGGACTCCTGGTTCACAGATGGAAGCAGCTTTGTCTGACAAGGTATTCGAAAGGCCGGGTACGCAGTGACAACAACAGACAAAGTAGTTGAGTCTCGGTCACTACCTGCTGGAACATCAGCTCAAAAGGCTGAAATTATTGCCCTAACGGGGGCTCTGGAGTTAGCAAAAGGAAAAAGATAAATATATGGACAGATTCCAAATATGCCTTTGGAGTTGTCCACGCTCATGGGGCAATTTGGAAGGAGCAAGGACTACTAACTGCACAAGGGAAGCAGATTAAATATGCTGAGGAAATCCTTCGCCTACTAGAAGCTGTTCAACTACCAACAAGAGTTACCATCATGCACTGCCGAGGGCACCCGAAGGGTGACACTGACCAGGAGAGAGGTAACAGGTTGGCTGACTCTGAAGCTAAACAAGTGGCAGAGAGAATGCAAGGGATTTTGGCCTTAATCCCAGACAACAGAAGTAGAAACCTAATTGACCAAGACAATATTAAGTATTCTAAAGATGATGAAGAATTAATAGAGGGATTAGAAGGACAGATTCCAACCCAGGGATGGGCCTACTCAAGTGATGGCAGAACCATAATCCCTGCTAAACAGATATGGGGAGTGGTTAAAGAAGAACACAATAGAAAACACTGGAGAGCAGACTCCCTGTATAAATTTTTAAATCAGAAATTAATAGAGAAAAATTTATATACTACAGTCCGACAAGTAATCCAACAGTGTGAAATATGTTTAAAAAATAACCCCAACACAGGTAACCGGGTACAATTAGGAAGTATTGGAAAAGGAAGCGTACCAGGAGACCATTGGCAAATTGATTTCTCTGAACTTCCAAGAAAAGGAGGGTACAGGTACTTATCAGTACTTATGGATACCTTTTCACGTTGGCCAGAAACATTCCTTTGTAAAAGAAACAAAGCAAGAGGAGTAAATAAAGTATTATTAAATGAAATAATACCTCGGTTTGGAGTACCAACAATTATCTCCTCAGATAAGGGGGCACATTTTTATGTAGAAGTAGTGCAACAGGTCAGCTGACTATTAGGAACTGATGGGCAGTTACATACGCCCTACAGACCACAAGCCAATGGGCAAGCAGGAAAGATGAACCACATGATAAAATAACAGATAGCAAAAATATACCAAAAAGCGAATCTATATTGGTACCAAGCATTGCCTATTGCACTACTTCGGATACGTGTCAAACCTAGGACCAAAGAAAATCTGAGCCCTTTTGAGATACTATATGGGAGACCATATCAGGCTAAATATCAAGGGAAAAATTTGAATCAGTTGGGAAATCAGTATCTACAGAATTATGTTATATCACTAGAAAAATAATTAGAAAAGATTAGTAAAAATGTTTTAAGTATCAGGGCTAAAGGGTTAGATCACTCGATCCATCCATTTAGCCCTGGAGATTAAGTTTAGGACAAATTATTTTTTTCAGGTGACCCACTGAGAGAGGAGTGGAATAGACCTTACCACGTACTGCCGACCACTTTCACTGCAACCGAGATTCAAAAACAACCGGCCTGGACCCATTATTCCCGAGTGAAGAAGGCTCCTGAACCAAGATGGACCGTCAAAAAGGCTGGCGGTTTGAAACTACGATTACGGCGGTAACTTTGTTAAACCTAGGCTTATTAATGAACACTTGGAGCGAGAACTTCTATTACAACGCAACACGGATGATAGCGAACACCACAGGAGCTAAGGATTGTTGGATTTGTACTGCCTTACCAAAAGGTGACAGGAGACTCCCTTTATACGGGGTAGGGTCTACTCCTTGGAACTGTGACTATAACACTTGGCCCGAGTGTCGGAGAAGACACGATGCAGGATACTGCGATTACGACAACTCGACCTACATGACAGGGCCAAGATTTGACCTACAGATATTAAACGACACCACCCAGATACTGGTCAGCAATAATTGTTGCCTATGGAAAGCAAGATCCAACACTTGTTCGTGCTGAAGCCCCTTCCATACACACAAAAATTGTACTTGCAGGGATGGGTGGAAGGATTATTGGATCAACAAAACTACAGTAGAAGTGGGGACTTGAGATTTGAAAGGAACAGGTGTGGTATATATTGATTTTTGTAACAGAACCCAATTAGAAACCTATAGCCCCTCGAACTGGGATTATTTTAGGAATGTATCAGTCGGCTGGGTAAACTGCGGAACATTTTACGGAGCTGATCTCACAGCCACTGATGGGCCCTGTAAATTACCCAATGGGTACTGGTGGCGATGCAGTGATGGCATTAGCAGAAAGTGACTCTCTGCGGGTTGGAAGGGAATGTGTACCACAGGTCACCTAGTCAGCCAGGAGCGAATATAGAACCAGTCCAAATACCTAAAGGCATATTGAGAGCATCATGGAGACGAACCAAACGGGAAGAAAACCCACTTGTAAGTAGGGGGACAAAATTTCATAGCTTTGTCAAATGATTTTTGCCGTGGCTAGCAGTAAGTAAACTAGAGAAAGCCATAGTAAACATTTCCACAGTTTAAAAAAAAATAAAAATAAAAAATTTACAGAAGTATCATCCCTTAGTAAAGTTGTGCTACAGAACCGAATGGCATTACATTTATTGACCGCCAAAGAAGGGGGAGTGTGTACGATCATTAATACCACTTGCTGTGCAGATATCAATACAGACAGACAGAGAGAAGCAGATCTGAATATGCTCTGGCAGAAAACACAAGTATCTTTGGATGATACTTCCTTGGGGTTTCGAGATTTATGGGATAAAGAAACCTCTTGGCTCCCTAATGTAGCATGGTTAAAACAATTATTGATGGGATTAATCACCCTGATGGCTTTAGGAATACTTGTTTGCATATTTCTCAAATGTTTCCTTTGGTGTTGTCAGGATTCTGTTGCGACACACAGTGACTGGAAAAGGAACAAGATTAGGCACCAAATAGAAACCGGAAAATACTTTTCCCAGACCCTTGGAATAAGAGACTGAAGAAATTTGCAAATATACCAACAAAATACAATAGTGAAGATTCATAGCTTTCTAGCTACAAATCCTCAAAAGAAAAGGAGGGATCTGATACCTGTAAATGTAAAATTTCCACTTCCCAGAGTGATTGTAATTAAACTAAACTAGATCCTTGCTGTTTTGAGAAGACAGGAAAGCTCTAAGACAGAGAGGCTCCTCAATAATTCTACCCCAGACCGCTCAGCCTTGGGAGGGCAGATGCACCAAGCTACAGAGAGAAAGAGGCACCAGGAGGGCAACAAGACCGGAGCAAAACAACCTGGAAGGACACGGGATATGTGATCTTAGAACGGAGTCTGCGCAGAAAAAAAGGCTGGCCAGTGGACACTGTAATAGACTAGAAGATGATTCCTGTCGAGTGCACATATTGTGCAACTGTGGAAACCAGCATCCTGTGAAATAACAAAACCACCTAAGGCATGGAACAATAGACAGGACAGCTGTGGGTTTGAGACCGGGCTAACTATATCGCTTGTGCAAGAAAAAAACCAAGTGCGCATGCACTTATAGGAAAAGGACATTTAGAGGACACCGAGGAAGAAGAGACTCTTCATCCCGAAGACTGCCAGAAGAACTATAAAGACCACCAACATCATAAAATGCACGCGTCAATAAACAATGCCACGTAAGCACAGAGAATCAAAAGGAGGAGGAGACTTCGTGGAAACGAACAGCTCGGAGAGAATATAAAGACCGCAGGTGCCATGAGCAGGTGTGCGCATTGGTGGAGCAGCGACTCCCCGCGCACCCAGCGCTATTTGCTTGCTTTTTATTGCCTTAAATATTAATAAAGAAAAAGATAACGCAAATGGCTTATTGTCATCTATAACAACACTGTGATGAGGAGTATGAGTCTTCATCTTGAGACCTCCAAAGACCACCCAGGACTCTAACAGACACGCCTGAAAGATATTAACTTATGCTAATTCTTTCTTGGAAAAGCCATGAATATGCTAAGCATTTCTCGGAAATATAATGAAGATGTGTATTGTGATTGTGTTTAACCTGAAACAACGGGGTGTTTGGGGTGCACGTTTGGAGGAGAGATCCCCCGTGTGCCCGGCGCCGCAATAAAGAATCCCTGCTTCATAGCCCTCTGACTATGGAGTCTGCAGCTCTGGCTTTTCACGGCATCAGGTGTGTCTGCCGAACAAGGCATCCACGAGACACTGTCCTTGTGGATCCCGCAATGGGTGTTTTGCCTGTGCTGCACCAAATCTGTGTGTGGACAGCAAGGGAAGAGGAGATGTCAGCACATGCCAGCAGGGAGTTTTACCAAGTTTTTTCCCGGTTTATTCCATGGTGTTTTTGCTCCAGGGATCCAACACGGACATTGTTGAGACTGACGTGGCAGAGAGTCACACGGCTTGGCCGAGTCCCTGGTCAGGGGCGAGGAGGTCTTTGTGGACGTGGTGCCCTTGTCACCGAAAATCCTGGCATAAAACCTCGTAACACCACTGTAGTGTTAACAGGCAGGCATGCTTTATTGCAGCGCTGGATGCACGGGGGATAATTCCACCGAACGTGCATACCTCATACTGCTTCCATGCAGTCTATATAAATCAAAAATATACACATTTATTTTATTAATGCATATTCAATATTATTCTCTTTGGCGATTGGTGTAAACTTCTCTCACTTCACGTTTAAAGGTATAGTTCACGAAAAATCGAGAGCTCAGACTCGAAGAGGGGTGGTCGCACCTCGGAGGCGGGGAGCCTTCAGGATGGAGGTGTGTTTTGGTATTAAAATGATATTGAAATGAGCAAAGTTCACGAGAGGATAGCACTTTGGCAAGGTTTTGAAAACCTGTTGGCTCAGGGGGCCAGATGAGCTGCTTATCAGTTCTAGAGAACCATTTCTTCCCACTGTATCATCACGGAACGTGGTCACGGAATCTGCACTGCACTCCATCCTTTATGGTGTGTTGCAGGGAGTTGCTGTGTGAGTGGATTCCTCGCGTGCCTGCTGCAGCTGTGTCCCACTCCATCAGTTCCCTTGACAAAAACACAGTGACTTACTATGGTTGGCATTAATGGTGACCTAGAGAACAGACCCTCCGTCCTACTGCCCAGGTGTGTCGGGCTGTACCAGGAACACAGCAGCACAGTTCGTGTTTATGGTCAGCTGATTCCATCACCCTGGTTACAGCCTGTGCCAGGCCCCGGCCGTGTGTTCTGACGGGCTCGTGCCCGTCCGGTTGCCGGGAAGAGGCTCCTCTGGGGAAAAGCCAAGGGGGAACCGAACCTGGTACCGGCCGGGCCTGGCCACTCCTGCGCCGAGCTGTGCGGGGGCTCAGCCCTCCCTGCAGCCCCGAGCCCTCCCTCTCCCCCCGCGTCGGGGCTGTGTCGGGCCAGGCAGCGCCGGGCGGCTGGGCCGGGCCTGGCCCGGGGCTGGCGAGGGGCCGGGCCGGGCAGGAGGGCCAGGGCCCAGCTGGGCCTGTGGGCCCTGTCGCCTAGCAACGGAGGCAGGGCGCTCGCCATTGGCCGCGCCCAGAGGCATCGAGGCTGCCGGCCAATGGGGCGGCGCGGTGCCGCAGGAGAGAGAGGCTGGAGCGGTCGCCAAGGCGACGGGGATGCAGCGGAGCCCCTTGGGGGAAGCTGCCCGCGCAGCGGCGAGGCAGGGCCCGGGCAGGCAGGGCCCGGCCCGGCCCGGCCCGGGAGAGCTGGCCTGGAGGCCGTGCTCGGGGCTGCGGGAGGGCGGAGCCGCCTCGGCAAGCCCTCCCCGTGAGCGGCCGGAGCAGGTCAGCAGCGCGGGGCTGGGGCTTGGCCCCGGCGGGGCTTCGGGTGGAGCCGGGGCCAGGCCGAGGGGCTGCCGGGGCCGGGCCGAGGGGCCACTGGGGCCAGGCTGGGCCGGGCTTCCCTGTGCTGCCCTGCGTGGCCCGGCTCTGCCCCCGGGCCGGTCCCGGGGCCGGGCTCTGCCGCGAGCGCCGCTCTCTGCCTGCGGTGTCCGCTCCTGCCGGAGGTGCGGGCGGGCACTGCCTGGCGGGAAGCTCTGCTGGGCCTCTCTCGCCTCTGGCCAGGGCTGTCGGTGCCCCCTTCCTCCGGGGCTCCCCCCGTTCCCCCCCACCTCCTCCCGCTCCGCTCTCCCTGGGGCCGGGTGCGCGGCTTCGGGAAGCTCTGGGGGCAACGGCCAGCGCAGGACAAGCGGGCGCTTGGGAGGCAACGACCGGCGCGGGGCGCTGGGGGCGGAGCTGCGGGTGGAGCTGGGGGCGGTGCGGGGCGGTCGCGGGGCAAAGCGGAGGTGCCTGGCGGAGGAGCGGGTGGAGTCGGGGGGGCGGCGGGGGCCGAGGTGCTGGCGAGGTGGGGGGAAGCCGCTTCCGTGCAGGGAGCGGGCGGCGGGCAGCCCGGCCCTGTCCCGGCTACAGGCGCGCTGCTGGCCGGGGAGCCGGGGCATCTGGCCGTGTGCTCGGAGCCCGGGGTGCCCGCGGTTCCGCGGCTGAGCGCGGGAGCCGGAGTCTGGGGCCCGAGGTGCCGCCTGTTTGCACCCGGCAGCAATCGTGACAGCCGTGTCGTGGCCATCCGTGTCTGCCCCAGGCCCTCGGGTGAGGAAACGCAGAGCTGGGCGTGTCCTTGGTGCTGACGCAGGTGCAGGTCAGAAGGTTCCTAACCGAGAGCTGAGGGGTCTGGGGGGCAGAACCCAGCCGAAGGCTCCGTGGTTGGGGAGCTGCAGCCGAGCGGTGGTGGGCGTGGGGAGCAGGGTCCTGGCTTGGGCAATAGCTGTGGCCGTGGCCATTGCAGCCGGGCCAAGCAGCGGCTGCCTGAGCAGACTTCATTCTGGCACTGCCCCGCTGTGCAGAGCTGGACTGAAAAGGCGGTGTGGAGTGTTCTTCTGGCAGCAGCGTCACAAATGCGCCTGTGCTGGTGGTGTGGGTGCCTGTTGCTGTTGCACACCTGCTGCTGGTGGGAGGAGGAGGGGACTGGCTTTTGGAGAGGCCGCCCTGCCCTGATGCTCGTGGAAATCTTGTAGGGTCTCGTCTAAAGCGCGTTGGCTTGCGCACTGCTGAGTACCCGTTCGCAGAACTCGCTGCGCTCTGGTGTCTGGCAGCCGGGAAATGAGTCTCGCTGCCTGGGTTTTCTTCTGTATCGTAACATCATGGTGCTGCTTGTCTCTTGCAGCATCTTCTGACGAGCTTGCAGCTGAGACGAGGAGACTCGAGCAGAGTGGTCACCAAGTCACTTCTCAGCGATACGCCGCAGGGTCCCGTTCTTGGATGACTTTCAGGCTTGATGGTAAGAGACTCAAGTTGCAAAGAAAGAGTATTCTGAAGGCAAAAATTCATCTCTGTTCTTAGATCAGCCTGTTCCGTCCAAGGCTTATTGCGTTCCTGAAGGGCAGTCTCCTTGGTTCCTTGCTCTCTGCCCTCCAAAGGTGAATTCACTTGCCAGGGTGGAGGGTTTCCCCTTACTGTCGTGGTGAAGACAGTGTCCTGTCTGGTGCTTGTGGTGGCATCTTGCACTCGGGGAAAGTAAACGAGAAACATTTGTTCCCCGCTAGGGGGCCAGCAGCAAGGTTTGCAGGTGTGGACCTGCTGTCCCCAAGCCGGGGGTTTGTTTACGCGGTGTGCAGTATGGCAGCATACAGACAGAGTGTGTATAGCAATGGTCTGGTTCATTTCAATGATCGTTTCCCATTTGAATTCCTGTGCTTGTTCCTCAGTGTGACGTTTCGCCCCTTTGAGCCTTACTGAAATCCTATGTGTCCACAGGTCTGACCTTGATTTTGTGCAACCTATACGTAAGACTGAGCTATTTGTGTAGTGATTAAACTCTTCAGACATACAAACAGGATGGAAACAATGATTATAGTTATTAATGAAAGTGTGTAATGGATCCAGGAGTGCACTCTGTCCGCTTTTACTGCGGTGTAACTTTCTTTCCAAGGTCAAATGTAGACGAGAAAAGACTGGACAGGGATATTCAAGGGCAGTGGTGTCCTCAGATTGAAGGACCTATGTAGCCGAAGCTAAAATGTGTGCAAGAGAGATTATATACTGTTTAACTGTTTCCTCTCCTCTTTTGTTGTGAGTGCATGAATAGGATATGGTTTTCCGTCCCTTGTTAGATATTCCTTCTGGAGTACCAAATCTGGGGACTGTTGCTTTTAACGTTACTTTAATTACCTCTCTTCCGTATTGGTGCAACAGGGGAAAGGTTCAGGCCAGCCATAAAAAGTATTTACGAGGACTAACAAATATTTATGCTGGTTACATCTGGGTAACTGTGAAGAATCTATTTGCTGGTAGTGCCTGGGCATTATTGCTCGTTTTACACTTTCTCCTATTGTTTTCTTTTCGACTTGTGGATTGTTGTGCTTAGAAGTCCTCTTTTTTCCGAATTGCCCCATGAGCATGGGCAACTCCAAAAGCATATCTGGAATGTGTGAAAAATACTTGCTCTTTTTTGCAGTAAGCAATCAGTTCCACTTTTTGGGCTGAGGTGTTGTAACGTGGTCTCTGGTTACTACTGCGTATGCAGCACATCACTTTCCTCCAGATATGCAACTACTTCTCTCTGTGTATATCTCTAAAGGAAAATGAGAAAAAGGAGTAAAAAGAGAAAAAAGAGGAGTAAAGAAGGAGAAAGAGTATCCTTCTCTGGAGATATTCAAGTCCCGCCTGGACAAGGTCCTGTGCAGCCTGCTGTAGGTGACCCTGCTTCGGCAGGGGGGTTGGACTAGATGACCCACAGAGGTCCCTTCCAACCCCGAACATTCTGTGATTCTGTGAATATCCTGGCAATTTGGTCATCTGGAGTAGACTTGCTGGATTGTTGTCGGTAGCTCATTTCATTCTGAGATCACCAGCAAAGTCTCAGGATTTCAGGCGGCAGGCACGAAAGGGTGACACCATCCTGCTCCAGCAGAACAGCCTGGTATTTGGGCAGTCTGCTGGGAGAAATCCAGTGGTGTCCTTTGTTTCGTAGGAGAGAGATCAGAGCGTGGGCTACAAACACAGTGGTAAATACCCGACAGGTCTCTTCCAGCTTCCTAACGTTTGACTTGGGACTCCTAAAGCCAGTTGTTGCCTCTCCTGTGGTCCCTCCAGCCCCTTGATGGCAGCTTGCAGTGGTTTAGCGATCAGTCCAAAAGTAGGAATCCCCAGCCGACACCATCCAGCCATACCCAGGAATCCTCTCGGCTGGTTCTTTGTTGTGTGCACAGCCATTCTCCAAATCATCTCCTTCCGCTCTGCGCTCCATTTCTTTCTTTTCGGAGACGCCATGTCCTGCAAGCCACCCCAAATTCAACAGACTGATTGTAGCTTCTAAACGTTCACTACGATTACTTAAGCCAATTAACAGATCATCCACATATTGCAGCAACATTACGTGTCCGTTATTACCTTGCCATTGCGCTAATTCTTCTACCAGTACGTTGCCAAATAAGGTTGGGCTTTTTTTGAATCCTTGCGGCAATACGGTCCAACACAGTTGAGTCTTTCATCCGGCGGTCGGGCTTTCCTGTCCGAAAGCAGAGATGAGCCGACTCTGTTCATCAACTGGAAAGCAAAAAAAAGCCTCTTTTATGTCTAGAACTGTGAAATAAGCATTAGTGTCAGGGACTGACACAAGGAGGGTGTATGGATTTGGAAGCACAGGGTGCACGTCTGCAGTTCTCACATGAACTTCTCTTAAATCTTGTACCAACCAGTGTTCATGGTAGTGAGGTTTCTTTGCAGGTAAAACTGGAGTGTTAAATTATGATTGACAGTCTCTTAATTGTCTGTGCTCCAAGGGGGAGTTTATTACGGGTTCTAACCCTTTTCGGGCTTCCAATTTGATGAGATGCTGGTTTTTTTCCTTACCGGCTGAGCTCCTGATTTCCATTTGATTTACTTTTTTTGCGGGTTGTACGTTTTTTGTTTGTGCTGGTGTTCCTGCAGCCCATGCTAAAGGAATGACAGCATCCGATAGTTCTTCTGGAATATCTTCTTCTCCGTTACTCTTCTTAGTCAACAAGCGTGTCTGAGCTTTCCGTGCCTTTTGTGGAGGAATATGGAGCTGAGCAGCGCTTAGTTTACATAACCAATCTCGCCCCAGCAGTGGCAAGGGACACTCTGGCGTATTGAGAAGTGAATGAGTTACCGAAGTATTTCTAGTAGTACAGCCCATCGGTTCTAAAAATGACCTTAGAGTCCTTTTCCCAGTGACACCAATTACACAAGTTTTAATTTTACTTGTAGGTCCCTTACAATCAGTAAGTACTGTGGGAGTTGCTGCGCTGTCTATTAAAAAGAAAAAAAAAAAAAGAAATCTGTCGTTTTGTTGCCCAACTTTATTGGAACCAGAGGATGGGCTGGGGAGACTTTGACAGCATCCTCCGGTCCCCTTCAGTCTAAGCCTATCTCTGCCAATACCTCAGCAGCTGCCTCCGTTCCTTTTCCTTGATCCAATAAATGTGGACAGTTTTTCTTCCAGTGCCTGTCATGTGTACGACTGGCACACTGGTTTACTCCTAAAGGAGTATTGGTATAACTTAGCGTGCCCTTGACCTTTGCATCCTAGCTCAGTTTTTCCCTGTGTGTGGGTAAGAACGCAGCACCTGGCAGAGTGGGGTGCCCGGTCATTCTGGTTTCAGACATCGTTTGTGAGACGCTGTGGCTCTGTGCCGCTGTCTCCTGGACGCCTCCTCGCTGCCCCCCACAGCCTGCCTGCAGAGTCTGAGCAGCCTGTGCTGGTGCATGTGGCTGCAGGCCTTCCTCACGCGTTTAGCCAGCCTGCGAGCAGAGGCTCTTTTGCCTGCTCAGTCAAGGAGGCCCTGTCCCTGGGCCAGCAGTCCTTGTTGCTTGTGCTCCTCAAGGCAGGGTCCTATGGTCCTAGGAGCCAAAGCCCTGACTGTGCCACCAGCCCGACGGTGCTAAACAGCAGGACGTGTTTGGTCCTAGTTGAGCCTTGATTCCTGTGGAGAATCCTGCCAGGGCCCCAGGCTCTGTTTTTCCCCTGGATGGTGCTTGATGTCGTGAGGATGAGGGCCTGATCATTGGTGCCTGATCATCTGCCCAATGAATGCAGTTGAGACTGCAGGTCAGACTGGCCGCAGGGTGCCTCTACCAAGCTGCAAGAGGGGGGCTCTGGTACCTGGCAGCCTCCTGGCAGCCTTGCCTTGTCTCGCCCTTCTGCCTGTGCTCTGCAAAGAGGGCCTCGCCTGCGTGCGGGCAGGAGCCCCGCACCTTGCCCTGCCTCTGTGGGTCTGTTGTACAGACGAGCAGCGTGTGCTCTACGTACAGAGACATCTCTCTGCTCTGTAGACAGCCTATATTCTGCATACAGGCAGAAGAGCCCCGTACTTGGACATCTGACAGATTTCTCGATGGCGTTTCGTGAGTCCGGAGTTTGTGTTGCTGCTAGAGGTTTGAAATTGCTCTGATTGTAGGTGGACAACAGCCACCTTGAGAATGGCTGGCGAGCACTGACTTTCACCTCAAAACTATGAGTGTAAGAAAAAGTCTGTAGGGTTTATGCTCCTTCGTCTTTGTTTTTGTTTTTGTTTTATTTTTTTCCTTTTCTTTCTTCTTTGCTCTTTACATGGGTCTGTGACGCGTGTTGTCAGTCAGCCTTTGGGGTTAAGTATTCGGTCTTCTTGGTATTTCGGTTTCGATCTTTTTTTTGCTCTGTTGCTAGTTTACCCACAGCCCCCTGAGACCAGCCTCTTGCTTTTCTGTTGCCAGAGAACCCCCCAGGCCTTGGCCAAGGGCTTCTGCTCTGTCCTCCCTCCAGCAAAAGGCTTCGCTTTGTTCCTGTTAGTCCCCAAAAAGGACAGGCTGCCTTGCCCGCTTGTTTCATCCAGCTGACCATAACACCCCTCTTTTAACTGCTGTCCCCTGCTAGGAGAGCTGCTTGCACGCTCTCTCTCTCTCCCCCTCTCTTTCTTGGGGTTCACAGCAAAGCCAGTTGATACCCTACCCATATGTCTTGCTCAGCTCCTCACAGCTATGGACTGTGGAGTTATTGCCCTATTCTGCGAGCACAGAAATAATACAGCTCTTTATTTACTGCCTTCGATGTGTATAAACCTCTGTCCTCTCCCTTCTGGCCTCCCTGTGACCTCCAGTGAATTTATGGATTCACTGTGTCTTTCTCCAAGATGGAGCCAAACCGGTCTCTCCACTGGGACAGAACTTGTAAGGCCAAGGATTCCTGGCCTGACGTTGGCCGGTTGCTGGCTTGCGGAGTTGTACACGGGAGGAGACAGAGCTGTAGTTGTTCACACTGCTGAGACAAAGTACTTGGCTAAGATCCCTTCAAATTAGGTGCTTACAAAGGCTCAGAATAAAGCTCTGTTGTAGCCATCGGCCTCTCCTGTAGCTTGTAAACGTGCTTACTGACAGTGAAAACTAAAAGGCAACAGTCCTGAAGAAGCAGTGGAGAAAATGTTAATCTGTTCTTGAACAAGGTCTTTGGTTTGTTTTCGTAAAGAAGACCAAACGCTTTCTCCAGTGGGAAACTCAGGGAAGCCCGAGAGAAGCGATATCCACTGTGCGTGAAAAGTATTGCCTGTTCTCGCATGAGAACTGTCAGCCTGACCCCTGCAGGCACACCAGATTGTCCTTTTCCAGAGATCACAGTTTTCTTGTCCTTTGTCATGATTCCGTAAGAGGTGCACTGACATGACGTGCTTACTCCTCCACGCCATCCCGAGGTCACCACCGTCTCCTTTCTATCTTCTGCAGCTTCCATTGCGCACTGGTGTATTTGCTCCGAATGGCACCCTCTCCCGCTTGGGAAAGCTTCTCCTGAAAATCTAATATGAAATGGCTGAGGCGTCTCGGGGGCTTTGTTTCCAAGTGGCTTGTGATTCTGAATTTGTCTGAAAATGTCGGGGAGCCCCTGGGGTCCCCCAGCAGAGCAGCAGGGCTCAGTTCAGGGTAAGCTCAGCCTCAGGGTGCTGCCCACAAGTCTTCCAGAGAAGAACCTCTTGTGTGACAAGACCATTTCTGGGCAACTTTCAGAGAGGTTTTCACATGTGCCCGGCAGGCAAGCCAGATTTAATTAGCATGGAAAGTGAAGGGCTCGGCAGCTCGTGACTTCAGTGATTCTGTAACTCACGCTAGGCGGGATTCAGTCCAGCCTTTTAAACGGACAGGATGTCCGCCTGCCATTGGCACCTACAACACCTGCAGTCCGTTCCGCAGCTCAGCTGCATGAGGTGTGAAGAAGCACATCCCTTGGGTTTTTTTCGCTCTGCCAACCAATAATGTCATTTAAAGCTCTCTGTTCCTTGCATGATGAGGTACAAACCGTAGTTCCCTCTTCTCTCCTTCGAACTCATGATAACGTAGATGTCTTTCCAACTACCTCTGCATTCTCCTTCCGTAATACCTCAGCTGCATTTCCTTTGGTTCGTTTCAAGCTCACTCCTCTGTGTCCATAATACGGTGCACAGGGAGGAACTGATTCACTGTTTCTTGGCAGCATCTTTCAGATGGCTAAAGGCCCTTTCACAGCTCCCTTCTGCCTTCTCTTCCTGACCTTGAACAGTGGTCTCGGTTTACTTGGCGCTGCGTCGTTGCACCACAGAGGATGTCTTTGCGTCGTTGCACTGCAGAGGATGTCTTTGCGTCTTTGCACCACGGGGGATCTCTTTGCATTGTTGCACCGCGGGGGATGACTTTGCCTCGCATCGTTGCATCGCAGAGGATGTCTTTCAAAGGTGATGGAGAGTTGCTCAGCAATGACATCTACCACTCCTCCCAGTTTTGTGTCGTCAGCAAACTTGTTGAAGGTACATTCTAACTCTTCATGCAGGTCATTGATGAAGAAGTTAAACAAGACTGGGCTGAGTACTGACCCCTGGGGAACACCACTGGTTACCGGCCTCCAACTGGACCCAGCGCCACTGATGACAACCCAGAATCACAGAATCATAAAATAGTAGGGGTTGGAAGGGACCTCTGTGGGTCATCTAGTCCAACCCTCCTGCCGAAGCAGGGTCACCTACAGCAGGCTGCACAGGACCTTGTCCAGGCGGGTCTTGAATATCTCCCCGCTGAGCTCTGCCATTCAGCCAGTTCTCAGTCCACCGCACTGACCACTCGTCTAGCCCACCCTTCCTTCCCCTGTGAGGATGTTATGAGAGACAAGGGCAAGTCTTGTCTGGCCAACATAGTGGCTTTCTATGATGGCGTGGCTAGATCAGCGGACAAGGGAAGAGCTATGGATGTCATCTGTCTGGACTTCTGTAAAGTCTTTGACACATTCCCTCACAACATCCTTCTCTCTAAATTTGAGGAACATGGATTGGTTGCGTGGACTATGCGGTGGCTTGGAAGGTGGTAGCCAGAGGGTAGTGGTCAATGGCTCAATGTCCAAGTTGATGCTGGTGACAAGTGATGTCCCTCAGGGGTCTGTAATGGGGCAGGTGCTGTTTAATCTTTTCATCAGTGACTTAGACAGCGCGATCAAGCGCACCCTCAGCAAGCTTGCAGACAACACCAAGCTGAGTGGTGCAGATGACACGCCAGAAGGATGGGATGCCATCCAGAGAGACCTGGACAAGCTCAAGAAATGCGCCTTTGTAAACCTCATGAGGTTCAACAAAGTGAAGTGCAATGTTCTGCATCTGGGTCGGGGCAATCCGTGCTATCAATACCGGCAGGGGGGATGAGGGGACTGAGAGCAGCCCTGCCGAGAAGGTCTTGGGGGTACTGGTGGATGCTTTGCCTGTGCTGCACCAAAGCTGTGTGTGGACAGCAAGGGAAGAGGAGATATCGGCACACGCCAGCAGGGAGTTTTACCCAGTTTGTTCCCAGTTTATTCCTTGGTGGTTTTGCTCCAGGGAGCCAACATGGATGTTGTTGAGACTCATGTGGCAGAGCGTCACAGGGCTTGGCCGAGTCCCTGGTCAGGGGCGAGGAGGTCTTTGTGGACGTGGTGCCCTCTGCCAGGCCCCGGCCGTGTGTTCTGACGGGCTCGTGTGCCCGTCCGGTTGCTGGGAGGAGGCTCCTCTGGAGGGAAAAGCCAAGGGGGAACCGAACCTGGTACCGGCCAGGCCTGGCCACTCCTGCGCCGAGCTGTGCAGGGGCTCAGCCCTCCCTGCAGCCCTGAGCCCTCCCTCTTCCCCCCCCCCCCCCCCCGCTCTGCCCGGTGTCGGGTGCGCTCGCGGCTTCGGGAAGCTTCGGGTGGCAACGGCCGGCGCGAGGCAAGCGGGTGCTTGGGAGGCAACGGCCGGCGCAGGGCGCTGCACGTGAGCTGGGGGCGGTGCGGGGCGGTGCGGCTTGGTCGCGGGGCGGCGCGGAGCGGCAGTGCCCGGTGGAGGAGCGGGCGGTGTCGGGGGGGTGGCAGGGGCCGAGGCACCGGCAAGGTTGGGGGAAGATGCTTCCGTGCGGGGAGCGGGCGGCGGGCAGCCCGGCCCTGTCCCGGCTGCGGGCGCGCTGCGGGCCGGGGAGCCGGGGCGTCTGGCCGTGTGCTCGGAGCCCGGGGTGCCCGCGGTTCCGCGGCTGAGCGCGGGAGCCGGAGTCTGGGGCCCGAGGTGCCGCCTGTTTGCACCCGGCAGCGATCGTGACAGTTGTGTCGTGGCCGTCCGTGTCTGCCCCAGGCCCTCGGGTGAGGAAACGCAGAGAGCTGGGCATGGCCTTGGTACTGACACAGGGGCAAGTCAGAAGGTTCCTAACCGAGAGCTGAGGGGTCTGGGGGGCAGAACCCAGCCGAAGGCTCCGTGGTTGGGGAGCTGCAGCCGAGCGGTGGTGGGCGTGGGGAGCAGGGTCCTGGCTTGGGCAATAGCCGTGGCCGTGGCCATTGCAGCCGGGCCAAGCAGCGGCTGCCTGAGCAGACTTCATTCTGGCACTGCCCCGCTGTGCAGAGCTGGACTGAAAAGGCGGTGTGGAGTGTTCTTCTGGCAGCAGCGTCACAAATGCGCCTGTGCTGGTGGTGTGGGTGCCTGTTGCTGTTGCACACCTGCTGCTGGTGGGAGGAGGAGGGGACTGGCTTTCGGAGAGGCCGCCCTGCCCTGATGCTCGTGAAAGTCTTGTAGGGTCTCGTCTAAAGCGCGTTGGCTTGCGCACTGCTGAGTACCCGTTCGCAGAGCTCGCTGCGCTCTGGTGTCTGGCAGCCGGGAAATGAGTCTCGCTGCTTGGGTTTTCTTCTGTATCGTAACGTCATGGTGCTGCTTGTCTCTTGCAGCATCTTCTGACGAGCTTGCAGCTGAGACGAGGAGACTCGAGCAGAGTGGTCACCAAGTCACTTCTCAGCGATACGCCGCAGGGTCCCGTTCTTGGATGACTTTCAGGCTTGATGGTAAGAGACTCAAGTTGCACCACAGAGTTGTCTTTGCCTCGTGCCTTTGCACCGCAGAGGATCTCTTTGCCTCACATCTTTGCACTGCAGTGGATCTCTTTGCCTCACGTCGTTGCCCCGCAGAGGATCTCTTCACGTCACGTCGTTACACCACAGAGTATCTCTTTGCATCGCATCGTTGCATCGCAGAGGATCTCTTTGCCTCATTGCCCCGCAGAGGATCTCTTTGCCTCGCGTCGTGGCACCACAGAGTATCTCTTTACGTCGTATCACCGCAAAGGATCTATTTGCCTCGCGTCGTTGCCCTGCAGAGGATCTCTTTGCGTCGTGGCACCGCAGAGGATCTCTTTGCGTCGTTGCACCTCATGGGATTGGATCACGTTGCGTCCTTGCAGCATAGAGGGTGTTGTCGCGTCGCGTCTTTGTACTGCGCGGCATTACAGAGGAGTTCTTTGCGTCGTGTCATTGCACTTCGCCATAGAGAAGTTCACAACGCATTGTGGCAGCACGCCTCAGAGGATTTATTCACTTCGTTGCACCTCAGAAACTTATACCATATCGTGGCACAGCAGAGGATGTCTTTGCATCGCGTCGTTGCACCACAGAGAATCGCTTTGCACCGTTGCACTGCAGAGGATCTCTTTGACTTGCGTCATGGCGCGGCAGAGGATCTATCTGCGTCATTGCACAGCATAGGATCTCTTTGCCTCGTGTCTTTGCCCCGTAGAGGATCTCTTTGTGTCGTGGCACCGCAAAGGATCTCTTTGCGTCGTGGCACCACAGAAGATCTCTTTGCGTCGTGGCACCTCATAGGATTGCATCACGTTGCGTCCTTGTGCCGCAGAGGATGTTTTCGCGTCGCGTCTTTTTACGGCGCCGCGTTGCAGAGGAGTTCTTTGCGTTGTGTCATTGCACTGCGCCGCAGAGAACTTCTTGGCAGTGCGTCATGGCAGCACGTTGCAGAGGATTTCTTCGCTTTGTTGCACTGCAGAAACTTATGCCACATCGTGGCAATGCAGAGGATCTCTTTGTGTCGCATGTTTGCACCGCAGAGGATCTCTTTGCGTCGCGTCGTTGCCCCGCAGAGGATCTATTTGCGTCGTTGCCCCGCAGAGGATCTCTTTGCATCATGGTGATAACTGTAAATGTAACAAATGTAACTTGTAGGGGATGTTATCACTTCAGGTGGTCAGAAACAAGTCTTAGTTCTTTGTGAATAATTTGGACGGTTGCAAGACATGGGACTCCTGAATAATCCCTTTAGGCGCCTGGGCCTTGGGAGAACAGGTATGCAAACTACAGAGATAAGGAGGCTGCAGGATAATCTGAAGACCCCCGCCGAGAGACGCCAAACAAACATATGCATCGGGCATTACCATATACAAATGAGTTCTCGGAAAAACCATTACTATGATAAACATTTCTTGGAAATATAATTAATATGTATGTTAACATAGCATAAATACCTAGTAACTGTGTCTCTTAGGTGCACACGTTTGGAGGAGAGATCCCCCGTGTGCCCGGCGCCGCAATAAAGATTACCTGCTTAATAATATGCCGACTATTGAGTGTTCAATTCCGGCTTTTCATGGCATCATTTCCATGGCAGAGGACATCTTTGCCTCGCATCGTTGCCCTGCAGACGATCTCTTTGCGTCGTGTTGTGGCACCGCAGAGGATCTCCTTGCCTCGCATCGCTGCACCGCTGAGGATCTCTTTGTGTCGTGTCGTGGCACAGCAGAGGATCTCTTTGCATCGCGTCGTTGCACCGCACAGGATCTCTTTGTGTCGTTGCACCTCATAGGATTGCATCACGTTGCGTCCTTGCACCGCAGAGGATGTTTTCACGTCGCGTCTTTGTACGGCGCCGTGTTGCAGAGGCGTTCTTTGCGTCGTGTCATTGCACTGTGCCGCAGAGAACTTCTTGGCAGCGCGTCGTGGCAGCACGTTGCAGAGGATTTCTTCGCTTCGTTTCACCGCAGAAAGTTATGCCACGTTGTGGCATCGCAGAGGATTTCTTTGTGTCGCGTCGTTGCACCACAGATGATCTCTTTGCCTCGCTTCGTTGCACCTCAGAGGATCTCTATGAGTCGCATGATTGCATTGCACTGGATCTCTATGCATTGCGTCGTTGCACCACAAAAGATCTCCTTGCGTCGCGTTGTTGCCGCGCATAGGATCTCCTTGAGTCACATCGTGGCACCGCAGAGGATCTCTTTGTGTTGTGTCGTTGCACCACTGAGGATCTCTTTGCGTTATTGCACTGCAGAAGATCTCTTTCCCGCGTTGCCCCGCAGAGGATCTCTTAGCATCCCGTCATAGCACCGCAGAGGATCTCTTTGCCTCGCGTCGTTGCACCACAGAGGATCTCTTTGCGTCGCATGGTTGCATTGCAGAGGATCTCTTTGCATCGCGTGGTTGCACCGCAATGGATCTCCTTGGATCGCGTCGTTGCACCACAGAGGATCTCTGCGTCACGTCGTGGCACCGCAGAGGATCTCTTAACGTCGCGTCATGGCAGCGCAGAGAATCTCTTTGCATCACGTCGTTGCACCACAGAAAATCTCTTTGCATTGTTGCACTGCAGAAGATCTCTTTGCATCATTGCCCCGCAGAGGATCTCTTTGCGTCCTGTCACTGCACCGCAGAGGATCTCTTTGCCTCACGTCGTTGCCCGGCAGAGGATCTCTTTTCATCGTTGTCCTGCAGAGGATCTCTTTGCGTCGTTGCCCCGCACAGGATCTCTTTGCGTCATGGCACCACAGAGGATGTCTTTGCATCGTTGAATCGCAGAGGATCTCTTTGCGTCATGACACCGGAGAGGATCTCTTTGTGTCGTGGCATTGCAGAGGATCTCTTTGCGTTGCTTCATGGCACCGCAGAGGATCTCCTTGTGTCGCATCATTGCCCCGCAGACGATCTCTTCGCGTCGCGTTATTGCCCCGCAGAGGATCTCTTTGCCTCGCGTCGTTGCACCGCAGAGGATCTCTTTGCCTCGCGCCATTGCACTGCAGAGGATCTCTTTGCGTTGCGTTGTGGCACCGCGGAGGAACTCTTTGCCTTGCACCGTTGCCCAGCAGAGGATCTCTTTGTGTCATGTCGTTGCACCACAAAGGATCTCTTTGCGTTGTTGCCCCGCAGGGGATCTTTTCGCGTCGCGTCGTTGCCCCTCAGAGGATCTCTTTGAGTCCCGTCATTGCACCGCCGACAATCTCTTTGCCTCACATCGTTGCCCCGCAGAGGATCTTTTTTCGTCGTTGTCCTGCAGAGGATCTTTTTTCGTCGTTGTCCTGAAGAGAATCTCTTTGCGTCGTTGCCCCGCACAGGATCTCTTTGCGTCATGGCACCACAGAGGATGTCTTTGCATCGTTGAATTGCAGAGGATCTCTTTGCGTCATGACACCGGAGAGGATCTCTTTGTGTCGTGGCATCGCAGAGGATCTCTTTGCGTTGCTTCATGGCACCGCACAGGATCTCCTTGTGTCGCGTCGTTGCCCCGCGGACGATCTCTTTGCGTCGCGTCATTGCCCCGCAGAGGAACTCTTTGCTTTGTTGCCCTGCAGAAGATCTATTTACGTCGTGGCACCGCATAGGACGTCTTTGCCTCGCATCGTTGCCCCGCAGAGAATCTCTTTGCCTCGCATCGTTGCCCCGCAGAGGATCTCTTTGCCTCGCGTCGTTGCACCGCAGACAATCTCTTTGCCTCGCGCCATTGCACCGCAGAGGATCTCTTTTCGTCGCGTCGTGGCATCACAGAGGATCTCTTTGCATCATTGTCTTGCAGAGGATCTCTTTGCCTTGCGTCGTTGCCCTGCAGAGGATCTGTTTTCATTGTTGTCCTGCAGAGGATCTCTTTGTGTCGTTGCCCCGCAGAGGATCTCTTTGCGTTAGGCACTGAGGAGGATGTCGTTGCGTTGTTGAATCGCAGAGGATCTCTTTGCATCGTGACACCGGAGAGGATCTCTTTGCGTTGCGTCGTTGCATCACAGAGGATCTTTTTGCGTCATGGCACTGCAGAGGATCTCTTTGCGTCGTTTCCCCGCAGAGGATCTCTTTGCGTTGTTACACCTCATAGGATTGCATCACGTTGCGTCCTTGCACCGCAGATGATGTTGTGGCGTTGTGTCTTTGTACCGTATCGCATTGGAGAGGTGTTCTTTGCATCATGTCATTGCACTGCGCCGCAGAAAACTTCTTGGCAGCACGTCGTGGCAGTACGCCGCAGAGGATTTCTTCGCTTCGTTGCATCGCAGAAACTTATTCCACGTCTTGGCACCCCAGAGGATGTCTTTGCGTTGCGTCGTTGACCCGCAGAGGATCTCTTTGCGTTCCATCTTGGCATTGCAGAGGATCTCTTTGCGTCGCGTCGTTGCACCACAGAGGATCTTTTTGCCTCGTTGCACCGCTGAGGATGTCTTTGCCTCGCGTCGTTGCACCACAGAGGATCTCTTTGCGTCGCATGATTGCATTGCAGAGGATCTCTTTGCATCGCGTGGTTGCACCGCAATGGATCTCCTTGCATCGTGTCGTTGCCCCGCAGAGGATCTCTTTGCGTCACATCGTGGCACCGCAGAGGATCTCTTAACGTCGCGTCGTGGCAGCGCAGAGAATCTCTTTGCATCACATCGTTGCACCGCAGAGGATCTCTTTTCCTCACGTCGTTGCACCGCAGAGGATCTCTTTGCGTCACGTCATTGCACCACAGAGGATCTCTTCGCATTGTTGCACTGCAGAAGATCTCTTTGCATCAATGCCCCGCAGAGTATCTCTTTGTGTCCCGTCACTGCACCACAGAGGATCTCTTTGCCTCACGTCGTTGCCCCGCAGAGGATCTCTTTGCCTTGCGTCGTTGCACCGCAGAGGATCTCTTTGCGTCGTGGCACTGCAGAGGATCTCTTTGCGTCCCGTCATTGCACCGCAGATGATCTCTTTGCCTCATGTCGTTGCCCCACAGAGGATCTTTTTTCGTCGTTGTCCTGCAGAGGATCTTTTTTCGTCGTTGTCCTGCAGAGGATCTCTTTGCGTCGTTGCCCCGCACAGGATCTCTTTGCGTCATGGCACCACAGAGGATGTCTTTGCATCGTTGAATCACAGAGGATTTCTTTGCATCATGACACCGGAGAGGATCTCTTTGTGTCGTGGCATTGCAGAGGATCTCTTTGCGTCGCGTCGTTGCACCACAGAGGATCTCTTTGCGTCGTTGCACCGCTGAGGATGTCTTTGCATCGCGTCGTTGCCCCGCAGAGGATCTCTTTGCGTCACATCGTGGCACCACAGAGGATCTCTTAGCGTTGTTGCACTGCAGAAGATCTCTTTGCCTCGTTGCCCCGTAGATGATCTCTTTGCCTCGTGTCGTGGCACCACAGAGGATCTGTTTGCGTCGTTGCCCTTCAGAGGATCTCTTTTCCTTGCGTCGTTGCAGCGCAGAGGATCTCTTTGTGTCATTGCACCTCATAGGATTGCATCACTTTGCGTCCTTGCACCGCAGAGGATGTCGTCGCGTCACGTTGTTGTACCGTGTAGGGTTGCAGAGGAGTTCTTCGCTTCGTGTCATTGCACTGCACCGCAGAGAAATTCTTGGCAGTGCATCGTGGCAGCGTGCCGCAGAGGATTTCTTCACTTCATTGCACTGCAGAAACTTATGCCACGTCGTGGCACCGCAGAGGATCTCTTTGCATCGCGTCATTGCATTGCAGAGGATCTCTTTGTGTCATTGCACCTCATAGGATTGCATCACGTTGCGTCCTTGCACCGCAGAAAATCTCTTTGTGTCGTGTTGTGGCATCACAGAGGATCTCTTTGCGTTGTTGCCTTGCAGAGGATCTCTTTGCCTTGCGTCGTTGCACCGCAGAGGATCTCTTTGCATTGCATTGTGGCAACACGGAGGATCTCTTTGCCTCACGCCGTTGCACTGCAGAGGATCTCTTTGCCTTGCGTCGTTTCACCACGGAGGATCTCTTTCCATCGTGGCAGCGCAGAGGACCTCTTTGCATAGTGACAGTGCAGAGGATCTCTTTCCCTCACGTCGTTGCACCGCAGAGGATCTCTTTGCATCGTGGCACCACAGAGGATATCTTTCCCTCGCGTCGTGGCACCGCACAGGAACTCTTCTTGTTGTTGTCATGCAGAGGATCTTTCTTCGTCATTGTCCTGCAGAGAATCTCTTTGTGTCGTTGCCCCGCACAGGATCTCTTGGCGTCATGGCACCACAGAGGATGTCTTTGCATCACTGAATCGCAGAGGATCTCTTTGCGTCATGACACCGGAGAGGATCTGTTTGCATCGTGGCACCACAGAGGATCTCTTTGCTTTGCTTCATGGCACTTCAGAGGACCTCTTTCTGTCGCGTCGTTGCACAACAGAGGATCTCTTTGCATCGTTGCAACATGGCCGCCTGGCAGCAGCCTTAGGCCCAATGCTCCCGCCATGCCCTGGGAACCAACATGGCCGCCCAGCAGCTCAGAGTCCATAGCTCCCAAAACACCCCGGGAACCAACATGGTCGCTTGGCAGGGTCAGACTCACAGCTGCCGCCATGCTGTGGGAACCAACATGGCCACCAGGCAGCCGTGGGCCCACAGCTTCCGCCATGCCTCGGGAAGCAACATGGCCGGCGGCAGCCCCGTGCCCACAGCTCCCGTCATGCCCCTGGTACCAACATGGCCGCCTGGCAGCAGTTTTAGGCCCAAGGCTCCCGCCATGCCCTGGGAACCAACATGTCCACCCAGCAGCCCCAGACCCACAGATCCTAATACACCCCTGAACCAAAATGTCTGCCCGGCAGCCCCAGGCCGACAACTCCCGACATAGCCTGGGAAACAACATGACGGCCTGGCAGCCCCGGGCCCACAGCTGCCGCCATGCCCCGGGAACCAACATGGCTCTCAGGCAGCCCCGGGGACCACAGCTTCCGCCATTCCCCGGGAACCAACATGGCTGAGGGCAGCCACGGGCCCACAGCTCCCACCATGTCTTGGGAACCATCATGGCCGGTGCAGACCCGGGCCCACAGCTCCCGCCATGCCCCGGGAACCAACATGGCCACCTAGCTGCCCTGGGGACCACAGGTCGCGCCATGCCCCGGGAACCAACATGTCTGGCGGCAGCCCCAGGCCCACAGCTCCCGCCATATCCCAGGAACCAACATAGCCGAAGGCACCCCCGGACCCACAGCTGCCGTCATGCCCTGGGAACCAACATGGCCAGCAGCAGACCCAAGTCCACATCTCCCACCACGTCCCTGGAACAAACATGGCCAGCGGCAGCCCCAGACCCACAGATCCAGCCATGCCCCAGGAACCAACATGGCAGGAAGCAGACCCAGGACAACAGCTCTTGCCATGGCCCGGGAACCAACATGGCCGTCCGGCAGCCCTGGACTCACAGTTCCTACCATGCCCTGGAAACCAACATGGCCACCCAGCAGCCACGGGTCCACAGCTCTCGCAATGCTCTGGGAACCAACATGGCTCTCAGGCAGCCCCGGAGACCACAGCTCCCGCCATGCCCCGAGAACCATGATGGCCGGTGCAGTCCCAGGTCCACAGCTCCTGCCATGCCCTGGCAACGAACATGGCCGCTGAGCAGCCCCGGGCCCACAGCTGCCTCCATGCCCCGGGAACCAACATGGCTGCCCAGCAGCCCAGAGTCCACAGCTCCCGCCATGCCGCGGGAATCAACATGGCTGGCAGCAGTCCCAGGCCCACAACTCCCGCCATGCCCCAGGAACCGACATGGCCTCCGGCAGCCCTGGGGCCACTGCTCCCGCCATGCCCCGAGATCCAACATGGCCGGCAGAAGCCCCGGGCCGACAGCTCCCGCCATGCCCCGAGAACCAATATGGCCGCTAGTCAGCCCTGGGCCCACAGGTCCAACCATGCCCCAGGAACCATCATGGCCGGTGCAGCCCCAGGCCCACAGCTTTCGCCATGCCCCGGTAACCAAAATGGCGGCCCAACAACCTTGGGACCAAAGCTCCCGCCATGCCCTGGGAACCAACATGGCCGGCGGGAGCCCAGGGTCCACAGCTTCTCCCATGCCCCGGCTACCAACAGGCCGCCCGGCAGCCCGCGGATAAAAGCTCCCGCCATGCCCCGAGATCCAAAATGGCTGGCAGAAGCCCCGGGTCCACAACTCCCGCCATGCCCCAGGAACCAACATGGCCAGCGGCAGCCCCGGGCGCACAGCTCCCGCCATTCCCCGGGAACCAACATGGCCGCCTGGCAGCAGTTTTAGGCCCAAAGCTCCCGCCTTGCCCTGGGAACCAACATGTCCGCCCAGCAGACCCAGACCCACAGCTTCTATTACACCCCTGAACCAACATATCTGCCTGGCAGCCCCAGCAGACAACTCCCGCCATAGCCTGGGAAACAACATGACTGCCTGGCAGCCCCGGGCACACAGCTCCCGCCATGCCCCAGGAACCAACATGGCTGCCGGCAGCACCGGGCACACAGCTCCCGCCATGCCCTGCAAACCAACATGGCCACCTGGCTGCCCCGGGGCCCACTGCTCGCGCCATGCCCCAGGAATAAACATGGCTGCCCGGCAGCCCCGGGACCACAGCTCCCACCATGCCACGGGAACCAACATGTCTGGTGGCTGCCCCAGGCCCACAGCTACCGCCATACCGCAGGAACCAACATAGCCGAAGGCACCCCCAGGCCCAAAGCTCCCGTCATGCCCCGGGAACCAACATGGCCAGCAGCAGACCCGGGCCCACAGCTCCCGCCAAAACCCTGGAAAAAACATGGCCGCCTGGCAGCCCTGGGCCCATAGCTCCCGCCATGGCCCGGGAACCAACATGGCCGGTAGCAGATTCGGGACCACATCTCCCGCCATGTTCCGTGAACAAACAAGGCCGGCGGCAGCCCCAGACCCACAGATCCACCAATGCCCCGGGAACCAACATGGCCAGTGCAGCCACGGGACCACAGCTACCGCTATGCCCCGGGAATGAATATGGCCACCCCGCTGCCACAGGCCCACAGCTCCCGCCATGCCCCGGGAACCAACATGGCTGGCAGCAATCCTGGGACCACAGATCCCGCCATGTCCTGGGAACCAACATTGCCGTCCCTCAGCCCCTGGCCCACAGCTCCCGCCATGCCCCGAGTGCAAACATGGCTTCATGGCAGAACAGGGCACAGGACTCCCGCCATGCCATGGGATCCAACATGGCCGCCTGGCAGCCCCGGGCCCACAGCTCCTGCTATGCCTCGGGAACCAACATGGCCGGCAGCAGCCCTGTGAAAACAGCTCTTGCCATGGCCCGGGAACCAACATGGCCGTCTGGCAGCCCTGGGCTCACAGTTCCTACCATGCCCTGTAAACCAACATGGCCACCCAGCAGCCCCGGGCACACAGCTCACGCCATGCCCTGCGAACCAACATGGCTGTCGGCAGCCCCAGGCCCATAGCTCCCGCCATGCCCCGGGAACCAACATGGCCGGTGGGAGCCCCGAGCCCACAGCTCCTGCCATGCCATGTGAACCAACATGGCCGACGCACCCCCGGGGCCCACAGCTCCCGCGAAGCCCCGGGAACCAAAATGGCGGCCCAGCAGCCGTGGGACTAAAGCTCCCGCCATGCCCTGGGAACCAACATGGCTGGAGGGAGCCCTGGGCCCACAGCTCCCGCCATGGCCCGGGAACCATCGCGGCCGGTGGCAGCACCAGGCCCAGAGATCCCGCCGTGCCACGGGAACCAACATGGTCGGTGGCAGCTTCGCGTAAACGGCTCCTGCCATGCCCTGGGAACCAACATGGCCGGCCGCAGCCCCGGGCCCACAGCACCCCCCATGTCACGACAACCAAAATTGCCGCCGGAAGCCACGGGCTCACAGCTCCCGCCATGCCCCGAGAACCAAAATGGCTGGCAGCAGACCCGGGTCCACAGCTGCTGTCATGCCCCGAGAACCACCATGGCCGACAGCACCCTTGGGCTCACAGCTCCCGCCATGCCCTGGGAACCAACATGGCCGGCAGCAGCGCCAGGCCCACAGCTCTTGCCATGCCTCTGGAACCAACATGGCTGGCGGCAGCCACAGGCCCACAGCTCCCACCATGCCCTGGGAACCAAAATGGCCGGCAGTAGACTTGGGTGCATAGCTCCCACCATGCCCTGGGAAAAAACATAGCCACCCAGCAGCCCCGGGCACACAGCTCACGCCATGATCCGGGAACCAACATGGCTGCCGACAGTCCCGGGCCCACAGCTCCTGCCATGCCCCGAGAACCAACATAGCCGACGGCACCCCCGGGCCCAGAGCTCCCGCCATGCCCTGGCAACGAACGTCGCCGCCGGGCAGCCCCGGGCCCACAGCTGCCCCCATGACCCGGGAACCAAAATTACGGCGCAGCAGCCGTGGGACCAAAGCTCCCGCCATGCCCTGGGAACCAACATGGCTGGAGGGAGCCCCAGACCCACAGCTCCCGCACTACCATGAGAACCAAAATAGCCGCTTCAGCCGCGGGCCCACAGCTCCCGCTATGCCCCGAGAACCAAAATGGCCGGCGGCAGCCCTGGGACTACAGCTCCCGCCATGTCCTGGCAACGAACGTCACCGCCAGGCAGCCCTGAGCCCACAGCTCCCGCCATGAGCCAAGAACCAACATGGCTGGCGGCAGACCCGAGTCCACAGGGGCTGACATGCCCCGGGAACCAACATGGCTGGCAGCAGCCCCAGGCCCACAGATCCCGCCATGCCCCGGGAACCAATATGATCGACGGCACCCCCGGGCCCACAGCTCCCGCCATGCCTTGGGAACCAACATGGCCGGCAGTAGACTTGAGCACACAGGTGCTGCCATGCCCCGGGAACCAACATAGCCGACCGGGAGCCAGGGCCCACAGCTTCCGCCATGACCCGGAAACCAACATGGCCGATGAGAGCCTTGGGCCGACAGCTCCCGCAATGCCTTGGGTACCAACATGGCCGACAGGAAGCCCCAGGCCCACAGTTTCCTCCATGCCCCGAGAAACAACATGGCCGCCCGGCAGCCCCAGGCCCACAGCTCCCGCCATGCCCCGGGAACCAACATGGCCGCCCGGCAGCCCCAAGCCCACAGCTGCTGTTTTGCCCCTGGAACCAACATGGCCGACAGCAGACACAGGCCCACCGCTCCCGCCATGCCCCGGGAACCAATATGGCCACCCGGCTGCCCCGGGGCCCACAGCTCCCGCCATGACCCGGGAATCAACATGGCCGGCAGCAGCCCCGTGCCCAAAGCTCCCTCCATGCCCTGGGAACCAAAATGTCCGGTGGCAGCCGCAGGCCCACAGCTCCCGCCATGCCCTGGAAACCAACATGACTGGCAGCAGCCCCAGGCCCACAGCTCCTGCCTTGCCCCGGGAACCAACATGTCCGGCAGTAGACTTGGGCGCACAGGTCCCGGCCATGCCCCGGGAACCAACATAGCCGACGGGGAACCCAGGGCCCACACCTCCCTCCATGACCAGGAAACCAAAATGGCCGGCGGGAGCCTTGGGCCCACAGCTCCCGCAATGCCTTGGGTACGAACATGGCCGACATGCAGCCCCGGACCCACAGTTTACGCCATCCCCCCACAACCAACATGGCTGCCCGGCAGCCCCGGTCCCACACGTCCCGCCTTGCCACGGGAACCAACATGGCCGACCGGGAGCCTTGGGCCCACAGATTCTGCCATGACCCTGGAACCAACATGGCAGCGGGAGCCTTGCGCCCACAGCTCCCGCCTTGCCCTGGAAACCAACATGGCCACCCAGCAGCCCCGGGCACACAGCTCACGCCATGCCCTGCGAACCAACATGGCTGTCAGCAGCCCCAGGCCCATAGCTCCCGCCATGCCCCGGGAACCAACATGGCCGGCGGGAGCCCCGAGCCCACAGCTCCCGCCATGCCATGTGAACCAACATGGCCGACGGCACCCCCGGGGCCCACAGCTCCCGCGAAGCCCCAGGAACCAAAATGGCGGCCCAGCAGCCGTGGGACTAAAGCTCCCGCCATGCCCTGGGAACCAACATGGCTGGAGGGAGCCCTGGGCCCACAGCTCCCGCCATGCCCCGAGAACCAACATGGCTGGCGGCACCCTCGGGCTCACAGCTCCCGCCATGCCCTGGGAACCAACATGGCCGGCAGCAGCGCCAGGCCCACAGCTCTTGCCATACCTCGGGAACCAACATGGCTGGCGGCAGCCACAGGCCCACAGCTCCCGCCATGCCCCGAGAACCAAAATGGCCACCGGCAGCCCCGGGCCCACAGCTCCCGCCATGCCCCGAGAACCAAAATGGTCGGCGGCAGCCTTGGGCCCACAGCTCCCGCCATGCCCTGGCAATGAACATGGCCGCCAGGCAGCCCCAAGCCCACAGCTGCCTCCATGCCCCGGGAACCAACATGGCGGCCCGGCAGCCCAGAGTCCATAGCTCCCGACATGCCCCGGGAATCAACACGGCTGGCAGCAATCCCAGACCCACAACTCCCGCCATGCCCCATGAACCAACATGGCCGCCTGGCAGCCCTGGGGCCACTGCTGCCGCCATGCCTCGGGAACCAACATGGCCGGCAGCAGCCCTGTGAAAACAGCTCTTGTAATGTCCCGGGAACCAACATGGCCACCCAGCAGCCCCTGGTACACAGCTCACGCCATGTCCCGGGAACCAACATGGCTGCCGACAGTCCCGGGCCCACAGCTCCTGCCATGCCCCGGGAACCAACATAGCCGACGGCACCCCCGGGCCCAGAGCTCCCGCCATGCTCTGGCAACGAACGTCGCCGCCGGGCAGCTCCGGGCCCACAGCTGCCCCCATGCCCTGGGAACCAAAATTGCGGCGCAGCAGCCGTGGGACCAAAGCTCCCGCCATGCCCTGGGAACCAACATGGCTGGAGGGAGCCCTGGGCCCACAGCTCCTGCCTTGCCCCGGGAACCAACATGTCCGGCAGTAGACTTGGGCGCACAGGTCCCGCCATGCCCCGGGAACCAACATAGCCGACGGGGAGCCCAGGGCCCACACCTCCCTCCATGACCAGGAAACCAAAATGGCCGGCGGGAGCCTTGGGCCCACAGCTCCCGCAATGCCTTGGGTACGAACATGGCCGACAGGCAATCCCGGGCCCACAGTTTACGCCATCTCCCCAGAACCAACACGGCCGCCCGGCACCCTCGGGCTCACAGCTCCCGCCTTGCCCCGGGAACCAACATGGCCGCCAGGCAGCACCAGGCCCAGAGCTCCCGCCAAGCCCTTAGAACCAACATGGCCACTTGGCAGCCCCGGGCCCACAGCTCCCGCTATGCCCCAGGAACCAACATTGCCGGCTGCAGCCCCATGCCCACAGCTCCGCCCTAGCACCGAGAACCAACATGGCCGGCAGCAGACCCGGGCCCACAGCTGCTGCCATGCCCCGGAAACCAACATGGATGGCAGCAGACCCGGGCCCACAGCTCCTGCCATGCCCCGGGAATCAACATGGCCAGCGGATGCCTAGGGCCCACAGTTCCCGCCATGCCCTGGCAACCAAGTGGCTGCCGGACAGCCCTGGGCCCACAGCTCCCGCCATGGCCCGGGAACCAACATGGCCGGCAGCAGCACTAGGCCCACAGCTCCCGCCATGCCATGGGAACCAACATGGCCACCCGGCAGACCCAGGCCCACCGTTGCCGCCATGTTCTGTTAAGCAATATGGCCAACTGGGTGCCTTAGGCCCACAGCTCACGCCATGCCCCGGGAACAAACATGGACGGCGGCAGCCCCGGTCCACAGCTCCTGACATGTCCTGGGAACCAACATGGCCGCCCGGCAGCCCCAGGCTCACAGCTCCCGCCATGCCCCTGGGAACCAACATGCACGTCAGCAGCCCCTGGTCAACAGCTCCCGCCTTCCCCTGGGAACCAATATGGCGGCCCAGCAGCCGTGGGAGCAAAACTCCCGCCATGCCTTGGGAACCAACATGGCCGGCGATAGCCCCGGGCCCACAGCTCCCGCCATGCCCCGGGAACCAACATGGCCTCCCTGAAGGCCCAGGCCAACAGCTCCCGCCATGCCCCGGGAACCAACATGGCCACCCAGCAGCCCCAGGACCACAGCTCCCGCCATGCCCATGAAACCAACATGGATGGCAGCAGACCCGGGCCCACAGCTCCCGCCATGCCCTGGGAACCAACGTGGTCGACCGGAAGCCCCAGGCCCACAGCTCCTGCCATGACCTGAGAACCAACGTGACGTGCAGGAGCCTTGTGCCCACAGCTCCCGCCATGCCCCGGGAAACAACATGGCCCTCAGGCACACCCGGAGACCACAGCTCCCACCATGGTCCAGGAACCTAAAAGGCTGGTGGCAGCCCCAGGCCCACAGCTCCAGCCATGCCAAAGGAAACATCATGGCTGCTTGCAGCCCCGGGCCCACAGCTCCCGCCTTGCCCTGGGAAACTACATGGCAGTTCGGCAGACCCGGGACCACAGTGTCCGCCATGCCCTGGGAACCAAACTGGCCGGCAACAAACCCGGGTCCACAGCTACGGTCGTGTCCAGGGAACCAACATGATCGCCAAGCAGCCACGGGAAAAAAGCTCCCGCCATGCCCCGGGAACCAACATGGCCGGCGGGAGCCCTGAGCCCACAGCTCGCGCTATGACCCGGGAACAATCATGGCCTACGGCACCCCCGAGCCACAGCTTCGGCCGTGTCCAGGGAACCAACATCGCCGCCAAGCAGCCGTGGGAAAAAAGCTCGCGCCATGCCCCGGGAACCAACATGGGTGGCGTCAGCCCGAGACTTAAAGCTCCTGCCGTGCCCCATGAACCAACATGGCCAACGGCACCCTCAAGCCCACAGCTCCCACCATGCCCCCGGAAGCACCATGGCCGGTGCAGTCCCAAGCCCACAGCTCCCGTCGTGCCCCGGGAAGCACCATGGCCGGTGCAGTCCCAAGCCCACAGCTCCCGTCATTCCCCGGGAACCAACATAACCGACGGCACCCCCTAGCACACAGCTCCCGCCATGCCTCGGGAACCAACATGGCCGGCAGCAGCCCTGCGAAAACAGCTCTTGCAATGTCCCGGGAACCAACATGGCCGTCCGGCAGCCCTGGGCTCACAGTTCCTACCATGCCCTGGAAACAAACATGGCCACCCAGCAGCCCCGGGCACACAGCTCACGCCATGTCCCGGGAACCAACATGGCTGCCGACACTCCCGGGCCCACAGCTCCTGCCATGGCCCGGGAACCAACATAGCCGACGGCACCCCCGGACCCACATCAGCCCCCATGCCCCGGGAACCAAAATTGTGGCGCAGCAGCCGTGGGACCAAAGCTCCCGCCATGCCCTGGGAACCAACATGGCAGGAGGTATCCCTGGGCCCACAGCTCCTGCCATGCCCCGGGAATCATCGTGGCAGGTGGCAGCCCCGGCTCAGAGCTCCTGCCATGCCCCGGGAACGAACATGGCCAAACAGCAGCCCCGGGCCCACAGCTCCCTCCATGCCACGGAAACCAACACGGCTGGTGGCAGCTCCAAGCCCACGGCTCTTGCCATGCCCTGGGAACAAACATGGCCGGCGTCAGCCCCAGGCCCACAGCTCCCACACTGCCAAGAGAACCAAAATGGCTGCTGGCGGCAGCCCCGGGCCCACAGCTCCCGCTATGCCCCGAGAACCAAAATGGCCGCCGGGCAGCCCCGGGCCCAGAGCTGCCGCCATGCCCCTGGAATCAACATGGCGGGCGGCAGCCCTGATCCCAAAGCTCCCGCCATGAGCCAAGAACCAACATGGTTGGCGGCAGACCCGGGTCCACAGGTGCTGCCATGCCCCGGGAACCAACATGGCCAGCAGTAGACTTGAGCACACAGGTCCCGCCATGCCCCGGGAAGCAACATGGCTGGCCCCAGCCAAAGGCCCACAGTTCCCGTCATGCCCTGGGAACCTATATGCCCGACGGCACAGCCAGGCCCACCGCTCCCGCCATGCCCCGGGAACCAACATGGCCGAGGGCAGCCCCAGGCCCACAGCTCCCACCATGCCCTGGAAACCAACATGACTGGCAGCAGCCCCAGGCCCACAGCTCCTGCCTTGTCCCGGGAACCAACATGTCCGGCAGTAGACTTGGGCGCACAGGTCCCGTCATGCCCCGGGAACCAACATAGCCGACGGGGAGCCCAGGGCCCACACCTCCCGCCATGACCAGGAAACCAAAATGGCCAGCGGGAGCCTAGGGCCCACAGCTCCCGCAATGTCTTGGTACCAACATGGCCGACAGGCAACCCCGGGCCCACAGTTTACACCATGCCCCGAGAACCAACATGGCCGCCCAGCAGCCCTGGACCCACACGTCCCGCCTTGCCCCGGGAACCAACATGGCCGACCGGGAGCCTTGGACCCACAGATTCTGCCATGACCCTGGAACCAACATGGCCGGCAGCCGACCCGGGCCCACAGCTGCCGCCATGCCCCGTAAACTAACATGGAAGGCAGCAGACCCGGGCCCACAGCTCCCGAAATGCCCCGGGAATCAACATGGCCAGCAGATGCCTTGGGCCCACAGCTCCCGCCATGCCCTAGCAACCAAATGGCCGCCGGACAGCACCGGGCCCACAGCTCCTGCCATGCCCCGGGAACCAACATGGCCGGTGCAGTCCCAGACCACAGCTTCTGCCATGCTCTGGGAACTAACATGGACACCCGACCGCCCCAGGGCCCACAGCTCCCTCCATGCCCTGGGAACCAACATGGCTGGCGGCAGCCCCAGGCCCACATCTCCCTCCATGTCCCGAGAACCAAAATATCCGGCGGCAGCAGCAGGCCCACAGCTCCCGCCACGCCCCGGGAACCAACATGGCCGGCAGCAGCACTAGGCCCACAGCTCCCACCATTCCCTGGGAACCAACATGGCCGCACGGCAACCCCAGGCCCACCGCTTCCGCCATGTTCTGTTAAGAAACATGGCTGCCCGGCAGCCCCACGCTCACAGCTCCCGCCATGCCCTGGGAACCAACATGGCCAGAAGCAGCCCTGGGACCACAGATCTTGCCGTGGACCAGGAACCAACATGGCCGTCTGGCGGCCCCGGGTCCACAGCTCCCGCCATGCCCCGGAAACCAACATGTCCACCCGGCAGTCCTGGGCCAACACCTCCCGCCATGCCCTGGGAACCAACATGGCCGACAGCAGACCCAGGGTCACGGCTCCCGCCATGACCCGGGAACCAACATGGCCGGCGGGAGCCCTGAGCCCACAGCTCGCGCCATGACCCGGGAACCAACATGGCCGACGGCACCCCCGAGCAACAGCACCGGCCGTGTCCAGGGAACCAACATGTCCGCGAAGCAGCCGTGGGAAAAAAGCTCGCGCCATGCCCCGGGAACCAACATGGACGTCAGCAGCCCTGGGTCATCATCTGCCGCCATGCCCTGGGAACCAACGTGGCGACCCAGCAGCCATGGGAGCAAAACTCCCGCCATACCTTGGGACCCAACATGGCCAGCGATAGCCCCGGGCCCACAGCTTCCGCCATGACCCGGAAACCAATATGGCCAACGGCACCCTTGAGACCACAGCTCCGGCCATGCCCCGGGAACCAACATGGCCGCCCGGCAGCCCCTGGCCCACAGCTCTCAGGATGCTCTGAGAACCAACACGGCCACCCACCTGACCCAGGGCCCACAGCTCCCACCATGCCCTGGGAACCAACATGGCCGACGGCAGCACCAGGCCCACAGCTCCCGCCACGCCCTCGGAACCAACATGGCCGGCAGCAGCTTCGGGACCACAGCTCCCGCCATGCCCCAGGAACCAACATGGCTAGCGGCAACCCTGGGCTCACGGCTCCTCCCATGCCCCGGGAATCAAAATGGCAGCCCAGTAGCCCCAGGCATACAGCTTGCTACATGCCCCGGGAACCAACATGGCTAGGGGCAGCCACGGGCCCACAGCTTCCCCCATGCCTCGTGAACCAACATGGCCGAAGGGAGCCTTGGGCCCACAGCTCCCACCATGCCCCGGGAACCAATATGGCCGACCGGCAGCCCTGGGCTGACAATTCTTACTATGCCCTGGAAACCAACGTGGCCGCCAAGTAGCCCTAGGCCCACAGATGCCGAAATGCCCTGTGAACCAACATGGCCGCCAGGCAGCCCCGTGCCCACAGCTCCCGTCATGCCCCAGGAACAAAGATGGCAGCCCGGCACCCCCGGGACCACAGCTCTTGCCATGCTCTGGGAACCAATATGGCCACCAGTCAGCCCTGGGCCCACAGCTCCTGCCACGCTTTGGCAACCAACATGGCCGCCCAGCAGCTCCGGGCCCACAGTTCCCGCCATGCCACGGGAACCAACATGGACGTCAGCAGCCCTGGGTCATCATCTGCCGCCAGGCCCTGGGAACCAACGTGGCGGCCCAGCAGCCGTAGGAGCAAAACTCCCGCCATGCCTTGGGACCCAACATGGCCGGCGATAGCCCTGGGCCACAGCTCCCGCTATGCCCCGGGAAACAACATGGCAGGCAGCAGACTCGGGCCCACAGCTCCCGCCATGCCCTGGGAACCAACATGGCTGACCGGGAGCCCCGGGCCCACAGCTCCCGCCATGACCCGAGAACCAACGTGGCCGGCAGGAGCTTTGGGCTAACAGCTCCCACCACGCCCCGGGAAACAACATGGCAAACCGGCAGCCCTGGGCCCACAGCTCCCGCCATGCCCTGGGAACCAACATGGCCCTCAGGAAACCCCGAGGACCACAGCTCCCGCCATGGCCCGGGAACCAAAATGGCTGCCGGCAGCCCCGAGCTCACAGCTCCCGCCATGCCCCGGAAATCAACACGGACGTCAGCAGCCCTGGGCCCACAGCTCCCGCCATGCCCTCGGAACCAACATGGCCAGCAACAGCTTCGAGACCACAGCTCCCGCCATGCCCCAGGAACCAACAAGTCTGGCAGCAGCCCTGGGCTCACGGCTCCTCCTATGCCCCGGGAACCAAAATGGCGGTCCAGTAGCCTCAGGCCAACAGCTCCCGACATGCCCCAAGGACCAACATGGCTGGGGGCAGCCACGGGCCCACAGCTCCCGCCATGCCCTGGAAACCAACATGCCCGTCCGGCAGCCCTGCGATGACAGTTCTTACTATACCCTGGAAACCAACATGGCCGCCCAGCAGCCTTGGGCCCACAGATCCTGCAATGAACCGGGAACAAACATGGCCGCACGTCAGCCTTGGGACCACAGATCCCGCCATGCCCCGAGAACCAACATGGCCACATGGCATCCCCGGGAGCACAGATCCCTCCATAGCCTGGGAATCAACATGGATGTCTGGCAGCCCCGGGACCACAGCTCCCGCCATGCCCTGGGAACCAACATGGACATTGACACCAGTGGGCAGACAGATCCTGCCATGCCCCGGGAACCAACATGGCTGGCGGGAGCCCCAGGCCCACAGCTCCCGCCATGCCGAGGGAACCAACATGGCTGACCGGTAGCCCGGGGCCCACAGCTCTCGACATGGTCCAGGAAAACACATGGCCGGAAACAGCACCAGGCCCACAAATCCCGCCATGCCCTCGGAACCAAAATGGTTACCAGGAAACCCTGGGCCACAGCTGCCGAAATGCTTTTGGAACCAGCATGGCCAGCGGCACCCCAGGCCCAGAGGTCTCGCCATGCCCCAGGAACCAATATGGCCGCCCAGCGGCCCCGGGCCCACAGATCCCACCATGCCTTGGAAACCAACATGGCCGCCCGCCAGTCCTGGGCCCACAGCTCCCGCCATGCCCTGGGAACCAACATGGCTGGTGGCAGCCCCGGGTTCACGACTCCTGCCATGGCCGGGGAAGCAACATGGCTGTCCGGCAGCCCTGGGCTGACAGTTCTTACCATGCCTTGGAAACCGACATGGCCGCCTAGCAGCCCCGGGCCAACAGCTCCCGCCATGCCCTGGGAACCAACATGGCCGCCTGGCAGCCCCGGGCCCACAGCTTCCACCATGCCCTTGGAAACCACATGGCTGGCGGCAGCCCCAGGACCGCAGCTCCCGCCATGCCCCGGGAACCAACATGGCCGACAGCACCCCCGAGACCACAGCTCAGGCAGTGCCCTGGGAACCAACATGGCCGCCAAGCAACCATGGGAAAAAAGCTCCCACAATGCCCCGGGAACCAACATGGCCGCCTGGCAGCCCCTGGTCTACAGCTGCGAACATGCCCCGGGAACAAACATGGCCGCCTGGTAGCCCTGGGCCCACAGCTCCCGCCTTGCCCTCGGAACAAACATGGCCGGCAGCAGCTTCGGGACCACAGCTCCCGCCATGCCCCGGGAACAAACACGGCCGGCAGCAGACCCGGGCCCACGGCTCCCGCCATGACCCGGAAACCAACATGGCCAACGGCACCCTTGAGACCACAGCTCCGGCCATGTCCAGGGAACCAACATGGCCGCCAAGCAGCCGTGAGAAAAAAGCTCCCGCCATGCCCCGGGAACCAACATGGCCGCCCAGCAGCCCCTGGCCCACAGCTCTCGGGATGCTCCGAGAACCAACATGGCCGCCCGGCAGCCCGAGGCTCACAGCTCCCGCCATGCCCTGGGAACCAACATGGCCGCCCGGCAGCCCCTGGCCTACAGCTGCGAACATGCCCCGGGAACAAACATGGCCGCCTGGTAAAACTGGGCCCACAACTCCCGCCTTGCCCTCGGAACCAACATGGCCGGCAGCAGCTTCGGGACCACAGCTCCCGCCATGCCCTGGGAACCAATATGGCCGACCGGCAGCCCTGGGCTGACAGTTCTTACTATGCCCCGGAAACCAACATGGCCGCCAAGTAGCCCCAGGCCCACAGATGCCGAAATGCCCTGGGAACCAACATGGCCACCAGGCAGCCCCGTGCCCACAGCTCCCGCCATGCCCCGGGAACATAGATGGCCGCCCGGCACCCCCGGGACCACAGCTCTTGCCATGCTCTGGGAACCAATAAGCCACCCGTCAGCCCTGGGCCCACAGCTCCCGCCATGTCCTGGGAACCAACATGGCTGTCCTGAAGCCCCAGGCCCACAGCTCCAGCCATGCCCCTGGAACCAACATGGCCGCCCTGAAGCCCCAAGCCCACAGCTCCCACCATGCCCTGGGAACCAACATGGCCGACAGGGAGCCCTGGGCCCACAGCTCCCGCCATGCCCTGGGATCCAACATGGCTGACCGGGAGCCCCGGGCCCACAGCTCCCGCCATGACCCGAGAACCAACGTGGCTGGCAGGAGCTTTGGGCTCACAGCTCCCACCACGCCCCGGGAACCAACATGGCAAACCGGTAGCCCTGGGCCCACAGCTCCCGCCATGCCCTGGGATCCAACATGGCCCTCAGGAAACCCCGAGGACCACAGCTCCCGCCATGGCCCGGGAACCAAAATGGCTGCCGTCAGCCCCAGGGCCACAGCTCCCGCCATGCCCTGGAAACCAACACGGACGTCAGCAGCCCCGGGTCATCAGCTCCCGCCATGCCCTGGGAACCAACATGGCAGCCCAGCAGCCGTGGGAGCAGAACTCCCGCCATGCCTTGGGACACAACATGACCAGTGATAGCCCCGGGCCCACAGCTCCCGCCATGCCCCGGAAACCAGCATGGCCGCCCTGAAGCCCCAAGCCCACAGCTCCCGCCATGCCACGTAAAACAACATGGCCGGCAGCAGTCCCGGGCCCACAGCTCCTGCCATGCCCTGGGAACCAACGTGGCCGACAGGGAGCCCTGGGCGCACAGCTCCACCCATGTCCCGGGAACCAACATGGCCGCCCTGAAGCCCCAGGCCCACAGCTCCAGCCATGCCCCGGGAACCAACATGGCCGCCCTGAAGCCCCGACCCACAGCTCCCACCATGCCCTGGGAAACAACATGGCCGACCGGGAGCCCTGGGCCCACAGCTCCCGCCATGCCCCGGGAACCAACACGGCCGGCGGCATCCCCGGGCCCACAGCTCCCGCCATGACCCTGGGAACCAACGTGGTCACCCGCCTGCCCCGGGGCCCACAGCTCCCGCCATGCCCAGTGAAACAACATGGCCTGCACCAGCCCTAGTCACACAGCTCCTGCCATGCCTCGGGAACCAACATGGCCGGCGGGAGCCCTGGGCCCACAGCTCCCGCCATGACCCGGGAACCAACATGGCCGCCCAGCAGCCTTGGGACCAGAGATCCTGCCATGCCCCGAGAACCAACATGGCTGCATGGCTTCCCCGGGACCACAGATCCCTCCATAGCCTGGGAATCAACATGGACGTCTGGCAGCCCCGGGACCACAGCTCCCGCCATGCCCTGGGAACCAACATGGCCATTGACACCAGTGGGCCCACAGATCTTGCCATGCCCCGAGAACCAACATGGCTAGCGGGAGCCCCAGGCCCACAGCTCCCGCCATGCCGAGGGAACCAACATGGCTGACCGGTAGCCCGGGGCCCACAGCTCTCGACATGGTCCAGGAAAACACATGGACGGAAACAGCACCAGGCCCACAACTCCCGCCATGCCCTCGGAACCAAAATGGTTACCAGGAAAACCTGGGCCACAGCTGCCGAAATGCTTTTGGAACCAGCATGGCCAGCGGCACCCCAGGCCCAGAGGTCTCGCCATGCCCCAGGAACCAATATGGCCGCCCGGCGGCCCCGGGTCCACAGATCCCACCATGCCTTGGAAACCAACATGGCCGCCCGCCAGTCCTGGGCCCACAGCTTCCGCCAAGCCCTGGGAACCAAAATGGCTGGCGGCAGCGCGAGACTTACAGCTCCTGCCATGCCCCATGAACCAACATGGCCAACCACACCCCCGAGCCCACAGATTCAAACATGCCCCGCGAACCAACATGGCCGGCAGCAGACCCGGGCCCACGGCTCGCGCCATGCCCCGGGAACCAACATGGCCGGCGGGTGCCCTGGGCCCACAGCTCCCGCCATGCCCCGAGAAGCAACACGGCCGGCGGCATCCCCGGGCCCACAGCTCCCGCCATGACCCTGGGAACCAACGTGGTCACCCGCCTGCCCCGGGGCCCACAGCTCCCGCCATGCCCAGTGAAACAACATGTCCTGCACCAGCCCTAGTCACACAGCTCCTGCCATGCCTCGGGAACCAACATGGCCGGCGGGAGCCCTGGGCCCACAGCTCCCGCCATGACCCGGGAACCAACATGGCCGCCCAGCAGCCTTGGGCCCACAGATCCTGCAATGAACCGGGAACAAACATGGCCGCACGTCAGCCTTGGGACCAGAGATCCTGCCATGCCCCGAGAACCAACATGGCTGCATGGCTTCCCCGGGACCACAGATCCCTCCATAGCCTGGGAATCAACATGGACGTCTGGCAGCCCCGGGACCACAGCTCCCGCCATGCCCTGGGAACCAACATGGACATTGACACCAGTGGGCCCACAGATCCTGCCATGCCCCGAGAACCAACATGGCTAGCGGGAGCCCCAGGCCCACAGCTCCCGCCATGCCGAGGGAACCAACATGGCTGACCGGTAGCCCGGGGCCCACAGCTCCCAACATGGTCCAGGAAAACACATGGCCGGAAACAGCACCAAGCCCATAACTCCCGCCATGCCCTCGGAACCAAAATGGTTACCAGGAAACCCTGGGCCACAGCTGCCGAAATGCTTTTGGAACCAGCATGGCCAGCGGCACCCCAGGCCCAGAGGTCTCGCCATGCCCCAGGAACCAATATGGCCGCCCGGCGGCCCCGGGTCCACAGATCCCACCATGCCTTGGAAACCAACATGGCCGCCCGCCAGTCCTGGGCCCACAGCTTCCGCCAAGCCCTGGGAACCAAAATGGCTGGCGGCAGCGCGAGACTTACAGCTCCTGCCATGCCCCATGAACCAACATGGCCAACCACACCCCCGGGCCCACAGATTCCAACATGCCCCGCGAACCAACATGGCCGGCAGCAGACCCGGGCCCATGGCTCCCGCCATGCCCCGGGAACCAACATGGCCGGCGGGAGCCCTGAGCCCACAGCTCGCGCCATGACCCGGGATCCAACATGGCCGACGGCACCCCCGAGCCACAGTTCCGGCCGTGTCCAGAGAACCAACATGGCCACCAAGAAGCCGTGGGAAAAAAGCTCGCGCCATGCCCCGGGAACCAACATGGCCGCGCGGCAGTCCTGGGCCCACAGCTTCCGCCATGCCCTGGGAACCAACATGGCTGGCATCAGCCTGAGACTTACAGCTCCTGCCATGCCCCATGAACTAACATGGACAACGGCACCCCCGACCCCACGGCTCCCGCCATGCCCTCGGAACCAACATGGCCGGCGGGAGCCCTGAGCCCACAGCTCCCGCCATGACCCGGAAACCAACATGGCCAACGGTACCCTTGAGACCACAGCTCCGGCCATGCCCCGAGAACCAACATGGCCGCCCGGCAGCCCCAGGCTCACAGCTCCCGCCATGCCCTGGGAACCAACATGGCCGGCAGCAGCGCCAGGCCCACAGCTCTTGCCATACCTCGGGAACCAACATGGCTGGCGGCAGCCACAGGCCCACAGCTCCCGCCATGCCCCGAGAACCAAAATGGCCACCGGCAGCCCCGGGCCCACAGCTCCCGCCATGCCCCGAGAACCAAAATGGTCGGCGGCAGCCTTGGGCCCACAGCTCCCGCCATGCCCTGGCAATGAACATGGCCGCCAGGCAGCCCCAAGCCCACAGCTGCCTCCATGCCCCGGGAACCAACATGGCGGCCCGGCAGCCCAGAGTCCATAGCTCCCGACATGCCCCGGGAATCAACACGGCTGGCAGCAATCCCAGACCCACAACTCCCGCCATGCCCCATGAACCATTATGGCCGCCTGGCAGCCCTGGGGCCACTGCTGCCGCCATGCCTCGGGAACCAACATGGCCGGCAGCAGCCCTGTGAAAACAGCTCTTGTAATGTCCCGGGAACCAACATGGCCACCCAGCAGCCCCTGGTACACAGCTCACGCCATGTCCCGGGAACCAACATGGCTGCCGACAGTCCCGGGCCCACAGCTCCTGCCATGCCCCGGGAACCAACATAGCCGACGGCACCCCCGGGCCCAGAGCTCCCGCCATGCTCTGGCAACGAACGTCGCCGCCGGGCAGCTCCGGGCCCACAGCTGCCCCCATGCCCTGGGAACCAAAATTGCGGCGCAGCAGCCGTGGGACCAAAGCTCCCGCCATGCCCTGGGAACCAACATGGCTGGAGGGAGCCCTGGGCCCACAGCTCCTGCCTTGCCCCGGGAACCAACATGTCCGGCAGTAGACTTGGGCGCACAGGTCCCGCCATGCCCCGGGAACCAACATAGCCGACGGGGAGCCCAGGGCCCACACCTCCCTCCATGACCAGGAAACCAAAATGGCCGGCGGGAGCCTTGGGCCCACAGCTCCCGCAATGCCTTGGGTACGAACATGGCCGACAGGCAATCCCGGGCCCACAGTTTACGCCATCTCCCCAGAACCAACACGGCCGCCCGGCACCCTCGGGCTCACAGCTCCCGCCTTGCCCCGGGAACCAACATGGCCGCCAGGCAGCACCAGGCCCAGAGCTCCCGCCAAGCCCTTAGAACCAACATGGCCACTTGGCAGCCCCGGGCCCACAGCTCCCGCTATGCCCCAGGAACCAACATTGCCGGCTGCAGCCCCATGCCCACAGCTCCGCCCTAGCACCGAGAACCAACATGGCCGGCAGCAGACCCGGGCCCACAGCTGCTGCCATGCCCCGGAAACCAACATGGATGGCAGCAGACCCGGGCCCACAGCTCCTGCCATGCCCCGGGAATCAACATGGCCAGCGGATGCCTAGGGCCCACAGTTCCCGCCATGCCCTGGCAACCAAGTGGCTGCCGGACAGCCCTGGGCCCACAGCTCCCGCCATGGCCCGGGAACCAACATGGCCGGCAGCAGCACTAGGCCCACAGCTCCCGCCATGCCATGGGAACCAACATGGCCACCCGGCAGACCCAGGCCCACCGTTGCCGCCATGTTCTGTTAAGCAATATGGCCAACTGGGTGCCTTAGGCCCACAGCTCACGCCATGCCCCGGGAACAAACATGGACGGCGGCAGCCCCGGTCCACAGCTCCTGACATGTCCTGGGAACCAACATGGCCGCCCGGCAGCCCCAGGCTCACAGCTCCCGCCATGCCCCTGGGAACCAACATGCACGTCAGCAGCCCCTGGTCAACAGCTCCCGCCTTCCCCTGGGAACCAATATGGCGGCCCAGCAGCCGTGGGAGCAAAACTCCCGCCATGCCTTGGGAACCAACATGGCCGGCGATAGCCCTGGGCCCACAGCTCCCGCCATGCCCCGGGAACCAACATGGCCGCCCTGAAGGCCCAGGCCAACAGCTCCCGCCATGCCCCGGGAACCAACATGGCCACCCAGCAGCCCCAGGACCACAGCTCCCGCCATGCCCATGAAACCAACATGGATGGCAGCAGACCCGGGCCCACAGCTCCCGCCATGCCCTGGGAACCAACGTGGTCGACCGGAAGCCCCAGGCCCACAGCTCCTGCCATGACCTGAGAACCAACGTGACGTGCAGGAGCCTTGTGCCCACAGCTCCCGCCATGCCCCGGGAAACAACATGGCCCTCAGGCACACCCGGAGACCACAGCTCCCACCATGGTCCAGGAACCTAAAAGGCTGGTGGCAGCCCCAGGCCCACAGCTCCAGCCATGCCAAAGGAAACATCATGGCTGCTTGCAACCCCGGGCCCACAGCTCCCGCCTTGCCCTGGGAAACTACATGGCAGTTCGGCAGACCCGGGACCACAGTGTCCGCCATGCCCTGGGAACCAAACTGGCCGGCAACAAACCCGGGTCCACAGCTACGGTCGTGTCCAGGGAACCAACATGATCGCCAAGCAGCCACGGGAAAAAAGCTCCCGCCATGCCCCGGGAACCAACATGGCCGGCGGGAGCCCTGAGCCCACAGCTCGCGCTATGACCCGGGAACAATCATGGCCTACGGCACCCCCGAGCCACAGCTTCGGCCGTGTCCAGGGAACCAACATCGCCGCCAAGCAGCCGTGGGAAAAAAGCTCGCGCCATGCCCCGGGAACCAACATGGGTGGCGTCAGCCCGAGACTTAAAGCTCCTGCCGTGCCCCATGAACCAACATGGCCAACGGCACCCTCAAGCCCACAGCTCCCACCATGCCCCCGGAAGCACCATGGCCGGTGCAGTCCCAAGCCCACAGCTCCCGTCGTGCCCCGGGAAGCACCATGGCCGGTGCAGTCCCAAGCCCACAGCTCCCATCATGCCCCGGGAACAAACATAACCGACAGCACCCCCTAGCCCACAGCTCCCACCATGCCCCGGGAACCAACATGGCTGGCAGCAGCCCCGGGCACACCGCTCCCGCCATGCCCTGGGAACCAACCTGGCCGGCAGATGCCTTGGGCCCACAGCTCCCGCCATGCCCTGGCAACAAAATATCCGCCGGACAGCCCCGGGCCCACAGCTCCCGCCATGCCCCGGGAAGAACCATGGCCGGTGCAGTCCCAAGCCCACAGCTCCCGTCATTCCCCGGGAACCAACATAACCGACGGCACCCCCTAGCACACAGCTCCCGCCATGCCTCGGGAACCAACATGGCCGGCAGCAGCCCTGCGAAAACAGCTCTTGCAATGTCCCGGGAACCAACATGGCCGTCCGGCAGCCCTGGGCTCACAGTTCCTACCATGCCCTGGAAACAAACATGGCCACCCAGCAGCCCCGGGCACACAGCTCACGCCATGTCCCGGGAACCAACATGGCTGCCGACACTCCCGGGCCCACAGCTCCTGCCATGGCCCGGGAACCAACATAGCCGACGGCACCCCCGGACCCACATCAGCCCCCATGCCCCGGGAACCAAAATTGTGGCGCAGCAGCCGTGGGACCAAAGCTCCCGCCATGCCCTGGGAACCAACATGGCAGGAGGTATCCCTGGGCCCACAGCTCCTGCCATGCCCCGGGAATCATCGTGGCAGGTGGCAGCCCCGGCTCAGAGCTCCTGCCATGCCCCGGGAACGAACATGGCCAAACAGCAGCCCCGGGCCCACAGCTCCCTCCATGCCACGGAAACCAACACGGCTGGTGGCAGCTCCAAGCCCACGGCTCTTGCCATGCCCTGGGAACAAACATGGCCGGCGTCAGCCCCAGGCCCACAGCTCCCACACTGCCAAGAGAACCAAAATGGCTGCTGGCGGCAGCCCCGGGCCCACAGCTCCCGCTATGCCCCGAGAACCAAAATGGCCGCCGGGCAGCCCCGGGCCCAGAGCTGCCGCCATGCCCCTGGAATCAACATGGCGGGCGGCAGCCCTGATCCCAAAGCTCCCGCCATGAGCCAAGAACCAACATGGTTGGCGGCAGACCCGGGTCCACAGGTGCTGCCATGCCCCGGGAACCAACATGGCCAGCAGTAGACTTGAGCACACAGGTCCCGCCATGCCCCGGGAAGCAACATGGCTGGCCCCAGCCAAAGGCCCACAGTTCCCGTCATGCCCTGGGAACCTATATGCCCGACGGCACAGCCAGGCCCACCGCTCCCGCCATGCCCCGGGAACCAACATGGCCGAGGGCAGCCCCAGGCCCACAGCTCCCACCATGCCCTGGAAACCAACATGACTGGCAGCAGCCCCAGGCCCACAGCTCCTGCCTTGTCCCGGGAACCAACATGTCCGGCAGTAGACTTGGGCGCACAGGTCCCGTCATGCCCCGGGAACCAACATAGCCGACGGGGAGCCCAGGGCCCACACCTCCCGCCATGACCAGGAAACCAAAATGGCCAGCGGGAGCCTAGGGCCCACAGCTCCCGCAATGTCTTGGTACCAACATGGCCGACAGGCAACCCCGGGCCCACAGTTTACACCATGCCCCGAGAACCAACATGGCCGCCCAGCAGCCCTGGACCCACACGTCCCGCCTTGCCCCGGGAACCAACATGGCCGACCGGGAGCCTTGGACCCACAGATTCTGCCATGACCCTGGAACCAACATGGCCGGCAGCCGACCCGGGCCCACAGCTGCCGCCATGCCCCGTAAACTAACATGGAAGGCAGCAGACCCGGGCCCACAGCTCCCGAAATGCCCCGGGAATCAACATGGCCAGCAGATGCCTTGGGCCCACAGCTCCCGCCATGCCCTAGCAACCAAATGGCCGCCGGACAGCACCGGGCCCACAGCTCCTGCCATGCCCCGGGAACCAACATGGCCGGTGCAGTCCCAGACCACAGCTTCTGCCATGCTCTGGGAACTAACATGGACACCCGACCGCCCCAGGGCCCACAGCTCCCTCCATGCCCTGGGAACCAACATGGCTGGCGGCAGCCCCAGGCCCACATCTCCCTCCATGTCCCGAGAACCAAAATATCCGGCGGCAGCAGCAGGCCCACAGCTCCCGCCACGCCCCGGGAACCAACATGGCCGGCAGCAGCACTAGGCCCACAGCTCCCACCATTCCCTGGGAACCAACATGGCCGCACGGCAACCCCAGGCCCACCGCTTCCGCCATGTTCTGTTAAGAAACATGGCTGCCCGGCAGCCCCACGCTCACAGCTCCCGCCATGCCCTGGGAACCAACATGGCCAGAAGCAGCCCTGGGACCACAGATCTTGCCGTGGACCAGGAACCAACATGGCCGTCTGGCGGCCCCGGGTCCACAGCTCCCGCCATGCCCCGGAAACCAACATGTCCACCCGGCAGTCCTGGGCCAACACCTCCCGCCATGCCCTGGGAACCAACATGGCCGACAGCAGACCCAGGGTCACGGCTCCCGCCATGACCCGGGAACCAACATGGCCGGCGGGAGCCCTGAGCCCACAGCTCGCGCCATGACCCGGGAACCAACATGGCCGACGGCACCCCCGAGCAACAGCACCGGCCGTGTCCAGGGAACCAACATGTCCGCGAAGCAGCCGTGGGAAAAAAGCTCGCGCCATGCCCCGGGAACCAACATGGACGTCAGCAGCCCTGGGTCATCATCTGCCGCCATGCCCTGGGAACCAACGTGGCGACCCAGCAGCCATGGGAGCAAAACTCCCGCCATACCTTGGGACCCAACATGGCCAGCGATAGCCCCGGGCCCACAGCTTCCGCCATGACCCGGAAACCAATATGGCCAACGGCACCCTTGAGACCACAGCTCCGGCCATGCCCCGGGAACCAACATGGCCGCCCGGCAGCCCCTGGCCCACAGCTCTCAGGATGCTCTGAGAACCAACACGGCCACCCACCTGACCCAGGGCCCACAGCTCCCACCATGCCCTGGGAACCAACATGGCCGACGGCAGCACCAGGCCCACAGCTCCCGCCACGCCCTCGGAACCAACATGGCCGGCAGCAGCTTCGGGACCACAGCTCCCGCCATGCCCCAGGAACCAACATGGCTAGCGGCAACCCTGGGCTCACGGCTCCTCCCATGCCCCGGGAATCAAAATGGCAGCCCAGTAGCCCCAGGCATACAGCTTGCTACATGCCCCGGGAACCAACATGGCTAGGGGCAGCCACGGGCCCACAGCTTCCCCCATGCCTCGTGAACCAACATGGCCGAAGGGAGCCTTGGGCCCACAGCTCCCGCCATGCCCCGGGAACCAATATGGCCGACCGGCAGCCCTGGGCTGACAATTCTTACTATGCCCTGGAAACCAACGTGGCCGCCAAGTAGCCCTAGGCCCACAGATGCCGAAATGCCCTGTGAACCAACATGGCCGCCAGGCAGCCCCGTGCCCACAGCTCCCGTCATGCCCCAGGAACAAAGATGGCAGCCCGGCACCCCCGGGACCACAGCTCTTGCCATGCTCTGGGAACCAATATGGCCACCAGTCAGCCCTGGGCCCACAGCTCCTGCCACGCTTTGGCAACCAACATGGCCGCCCAGCAGCTCCGGGCCCACAGTTCCCGCCATGCCACGGGAACCAACATGGACGTCAGCAGCCCTGGGTCATCATCTGCCGCCAGGCCCTGGGAACCAACGTGGCGGCCCAGCAGCCGTAGGAGCAAAACTCCCGCCATGCCTTGGGACCCAACATGGCCGGCGATAGCCCTGGGCCACAGCTCCCGCTATGCCCCGGGAAACAACATGGCAGGCAGCAGACTCGGGCCCACAGCTCCCGCCATGCCCTGGGAACCAACATGGCTGACCGGGAGCCCCGGGCCCACAGCTCCCGCCATGACCCGAGAACCAACGTGGCCGGCAGGAGCTTTGGGCTAACAGCTCCCACCACGCCCCGGGAAACAACATGGCAAACCGGCAGCCCTGGGCCCACAGCTCCCGCCATGCCCTGGGAACCAACATGGCCCTCAGGAAACCCCGAGGACCACAGCTCCCGCCATGGCCAGGGAACCAAAATGGCTGCCGGCAGCCCCGAGCTCACAGCTCCCGCCATGCCCCGGAAATCAACACGGACGTCAGCAGCCCTGGGCCCACAGCTCCCGCCATGCCCTCGGAACCAACATGGCCAGCAACAGCTTCGAGACCACAGCTCCCGCCATGCCCCAGGAACCAACAAGTCTGGCAGCAGCCCTGGGCTCACGGCTCCTCCTATGCCCCGGGAACCAAAATGGCAGTCCAGTAGCCTCAGGCCAACAGCTCCCGACATGCCCCAAGGACCAACATGGCTGGGGGCAGCCACGGGCCCACAGCTCCCGCCATGCCCTGGAAACCAACATGCCCGTCCGGCAGCCCTGCGATGACAGTTCTTACTATACCCTGGAAACCAACATGGCCGCCCAGCAGCCTTGGGCCCACAGATCCTGCAATGAACCGGGAACAAACATGGCCGCACGTCAGCCTTGGGACCACAGATCCCGCCATGCCCCGAGAACCAACATGGCCACATGGCATCCCCGGGAGCACAGATCCCTCCATAGCCTGGGAATCAACATGGATGTCTGGCAGCCCCGGGACCACAGCTCCCGCCATGCCCTGGGAACCAACATGGACATTGACACCAGTGGGCAGACAGATCCTGCCATGCCCCGGGAACCAACATGGCTGGCGGGAGCCCCAGGCCCACAGCTCCCGCCATGCCGAGGGAACCAACATGGCTGACCGGTAGCCCGGGGCCCACAGCTCCCGACATGGTCCAGGAAAACACATGGCCGGAAACAGCACCAGGCCCACAACTCCCGCCATGCCCTCGGAACCAAAATGGTTACCAGGAAACCCTGGGCCACAGCTGCCGAAATGCTTTTGGAACCAGCATGGCCAGCGGCACCCCAGGCCCAGAGGTCTCGCCATGCCCCAGGAACCAATATGGCCGCCCAGCGGCCCCGGGCCCACAGATCCCACCATGCCTTGGAAACCAACATGGCCGCCCGCCAGTCCTGGGCCCACAGCTCCCGCCATGCCCTGGGAACCAACATGGCTGGTGGCAGCCCCGGGTTCACGACTCCTGCCATGGCCGGGGAAGCAACATGGCTGTCCGGCAGCCCTGGGCTGACAGTTCTTACCATGCCTTGGAAACCAACATGGCCGCCTAGCAGCCCCGGGCCAACAGCTCCCGCCATGCCCTGGGAACCAACATGGCCGCCTGGCAGCCCCGGGCCCACAGCTTCCACCATGCCCTGGGAAACCACATGGCTGGCGGCAGCCCCAGGACCGCAGCTCCCGCCATGCCCCGGGAACCAACATGGCCGACAGCACCCCTGAGACCACAGCTCAGGCAGTGCCCTGGGAACCAACATGGCCGCCAAGCAACCATGGGAAAAAAGCTCCCACAATGCCCCGGGAACCAACATGGCCGCCTGGCAGCCCCTGGTCTACAGCTGCGAACATGCCCCGGGAACAAACATGGCCGCCTGGTAGCCCTGGGCCCACAGCTCCCGCCTTGCCCTCGGAACAAACATGGCCGGCAGCAGCTTCGGGACCACAGCTCCCGCCATGCCCCGGGAACAAACACGGCCGGCAGCAGACCCGGGCCCACGGCTCCCGCCATGACCCGGAAACCAACATGGCCAACGGCACCCTTGAGACCACAGCTCCGGCCATGTCCAGGGAACCAACATGGCCGCCAAGCAGCCGTGAGAAAAAAGCTCCCGCCATGCCCCGGGAACCAACATGGCCGCCCAGCAGCCCCTGGCCCACAGCTCTCGGGATGCTCCGAGAACCAACATGGCCGCCCGGCAGCCCGAGGCTCACAGCTCCCGCCATGCCCTGGGAACCAACATGGCCGCCCGGCAGCCCCTGGCCTACAGCTGCGAACATGCCCCGGGAACAAACATGGCCGCCTGGTAAAACTGGGCCCACAACTCCCGCCTTGCCCTCGGAACCAACATGGCCGGCAGCAGCTTCGGGACCACAGCTCCCGCCATGCCCTGGGAACCAATATGGCCGACCGGCAGCCCTGGGCTGACAGTTCTTACTATGCCCCGGAAACCAACATGGCCGCCAAGTAGCCCCAGGCCCACAGATGCCGAAATGCCCTGGGAACCAACATGGCCACCAGGCAGCCCCGTGCCCACAGCTCCCGCCATGCCCCGGGAACATAGATGGCCGCCCGGCACTCCCGGGACCACAGCTCTTGCCATGCTCTGGGAACCAATAAGCCACCCGTCAGCCCTGGGCCCACAGCTCCCGCCATGCATTGGTAACCAACATGGCCGTCCAGCAGCCCCGGGCCTACAGTTCCCGCCATGACCCGGGAACCAACATGGACGTCAGTAGCCCCGGGTCATCATCTGCCGCCATGCCCTGGGAACCAACTTGGCGGCCCAGCAGCGGTGGGAGCAAAACTCCCGCCATGCCTTGGGACCCAACATGGCCGGTGATAGCCCCGGGGACACAGCTCCCACCATGCCCTGGGAACCAACATGGCCGACAGGGAGCCCTGGGCCCACAGCTCCCACCATGTCCTGGGAACCAACATGGCCGCCCTGAAGCCCCAGGCCCACAGCTCCAGCCATGCCCCGGGAACCAACATGGCCGCCCTGAAGCCCCGAGCCCACAGCTCCCACCATGCCCTGGGAAACAACATGGCCGACTGTGAGCCCTGGGCCCACAGCTCCCACCATGTCCCGAGAACCAACGTGGCCGGCAGGAGCTTTGGGCTCACAGCTCCTGACACGCCCCGGGAACCAACATGGCCAACCATCAGCTCCGGGTCCAGAGTTCCCGCCATGCCCTGGGATCCAACATGGCCCTCAGGCAGGTTCGAGGACCACAGCTACCGCTATGGCCCGGGAACCAAAATGGATGCCGTCAGCCCCAGGCCCACAGCTCCCGCCATGCCCTGGGAACCAACATGACCGCCTGGCAGCCCCGGGCCCACAGCTCCCACCATGCCCTGGGAAACCACATGGCTGGCGGCAGCCCCAGGACCGCAGCTCCCGCCATGCCCCGGGAACCAACATGGCCGACAGCACCCCCGAGACCACAGCTCAGGCCGTGCCCTGGAAACCAACATGGCCGCCAAGCAGCCATGGGAAAAAAGCTCCCACAATGCCCCGGGAACCAACATGGCCGCCTGGCAGCCCCAGGCCCACAGCTGCCGAAATGCCCTGGGAACCAACATGGCCAGTGGCAGCCCCAAGCCCACAGCTCCCACCATGCCCTGGGAAACAACATGTCCGCCCGGCAGCCCTGGGCCCACAGCTCCCGCCATGCCCCGGGAACTGACATGGCCGACGGCACCCCCGAGCCCACAGCTTTGACTGTGCCCCGGGAACCAGCATGGCTGGCAGCAGACCCGGGCCCATGGCTCCCGCCATGCCCAGGGAACCAACATGGCTGGCGGGATCCCTGAGCCCACAGCTTCCGTCATGACCCGAAATCCATCATGGTCGGTGGCAGCCCCAGACCCACAGCCCCCGCCATGCCCTGGGAACCAACATGGCCGGCAGCAGCTTAGGGACCACAGCTCCTGCCATGCCCCGGGAACCAACATGGGTGGCAGCAGCCCTGGGGCCACAGATCCCGCCATGCCCTGCGAAACAACATGGCCGCTCGGCAGTCCATGGCCCACAGCTCCCGCCATGCCCCGGGAACAAATATCGCCTCTTGGCAGCCCTAGTCCCATAGCTCCCGCCATGCCATGGGAACCAACATAACCGGCAGCAGCTTCGGAACCACAGCTCCCGCCATGCCCCGGGAACCAACATGGCCAGCGGCAGCACCACACCCACAGCTCCCACCATGCCCCGGGAACCAATATGGCTGGCAGAAGCACCAGACCCACAGCTCCCGCCGTGCCCCGGGAACCAACATGGCCGCCAAGCAGCCATGGGAAAAAAGCTCCCACAACGCCTCAGGAACCAACATGGCCGCCCGGCAGCCCCTGGCCCACAGCTCCGAACATGCCCTGGGAACAAACATGGCCGCATGACAGCCCTGGGCCCACAGCTCCCGCCATGCCCTCGGAACCAACATGGCCAGCAACAGCTTCGAGACCACAGCTCCCGCCATGCCCCAGGAACCAACAAGTCTGGCAGCAGCCCTGGGCTCACGGCTCCTCCTATGCCCCGGGAACCAAAATGGCGGTCCAGTAGCCTCAGGCCAACAGCTCCCGACATGCCCCAAGGACCAACATGGCTGGGGGCAGCCACGGGCCCACAGCTCCCGCCATGCCCTGGAAACCAACATGCCCGTCCGGCAGCCCTGCGATGACAGTTCTTACTATACCCTGGAAACCAACATGGCCGCCCAGCAGCCTTGGGCCCACAGATCCTGCAATGAACCGGGAACAAACATGGCCGCACGTCAGCCTTGGGACCACAGATCCCGCCATGCCCCGAGAACCAACATGGCCACATGGCATCCCCGGGAGCACAGATCCCTCCATAGCCTGGGAATCAACATGGATGTCTGGCAGCCCCGGGACCACAGCTCCCGCCATGCCCTGGGAACCAACATGGACATTGACACCAGTGGGCAGACAGATCCTGCCATGCCCCGGGAACCAACATGGCTGGCGGGAGCCCCAGGCCCACAGCTCCCGCCGTGCCGAGGGAACCAACATGGCTGACCGGTAGCCCGGGGCCCACAGCTCTCGACATGGTCCAGGAAAACACATGGCCGGAAACAGCACCAGGCCCACAAATCCCGCCATTCCCTCGGAACCAAAATGGTTACCAGGAAACCCTGGGCCACAGCTGCCGAAATGCTTTTGGAACCAGCATGGCCAGCGGCACCCCAGGCCCAGAGGTCTCGCCATGCCCCAGGAACCAATATGGCCGCCCAGCGGCCCCGGGCCCACAGATCCCACCATGCCTTGGAAACCAACATGGCCGCCCGCCAGTCCTGGGCCCACAGCTCCCGCCATGCCCTGGGAACCAACATGGCTGGTGGCAGCCCCGGGTTCACGACTCCTGCCATGGCCGGGGAAGCAACATGGCTGTCCGGCAGCCCTGGGCTGACAGTTCTTACCATGCCTTGGAAACCGACATGGCCGCCTAGCAGCCCCGGGCCAACAGCTCCCGCCATGCCCTGGGAACCAACATGGCCGCCTGGCAGCCCCGGGCCCACAGCTTCCACCATGCCCTTGGAAACCACATGGCTGGCGGCAGCCCCAGGACCGCAGCTCCCGCCATGCCCCGGGAACCAACATGGCCGACAGCACCCCCGAGACCACAGCTCAGGCAGTGCCCTGGGAACCAACATGGCCGCCAAGCAACCATGGGAAAAAAGCTCCCACAATGCCCCGGGAACCAACATGGCCGCCTGGCAGCCCCTGGTCTACAGCTGCGAACATGCCCCGGGAACAAACATGGCCGCCTGGTAGCCCTGGGCCCACAGCTCCCGCCTTGCCCTCGGAACAAACATGGCCGGCAGCAGCTTCGGGACCACAGCTCCCGCCATGCCCCGGGAACAAACACGGCCGGCAGCAGACCCGGGCCCACGGCTCCCGCCATGACCCGGAAACCAACATGGCCAACGGCACCCTTGAGACCACAGCTCCGGCCATGTCCAGGGAACCAACATGGCCGCCAAGCAGCCGTGAGAAAAAAGCTCCCACCATGCCCCGGGAACCAACATGGCCGCCCAGCAGCCCCTGGCCCACAGCTCTCGGGATGCTCCGAGAACCAACATGGCCGCCCGGCAGCCCGAGGCTCACAGCTCCCGCCATGCCCTGGGATCCAACATGGCTGACCGGGAGCCCCGGGCCCACAGCTCCCGCCATGACCCGAGAACCAACGTGGCTGGCAGGAGCTTTGGGCTCACAGCTCCCACCACGCCCCGGGAACCAACATGGCAAACCGGTAGCCCTGGGCCCACAGCTCCCGCCATGCCCTGGGATCCAACATGGCCCTCAGGAAACCCCGAGGACCACAGCTCCCGCCATGGCCCGGGAACCAAAATGGCTGCCGTCAGCCCCAGGCCCACAGCTCCCGCCATGCCCTGGAAACCAACACGGACGTCAGCAGCCCCGGGTCATCAGCTCCCGCCATGCCCTGGGAACCAACATGGCAGCCCAGCAGCCGTGGGAGCAGAACTCCCGCCATGCCTTGGGACACAACATGACCAGTGATAGCCCCGGGCCCACAGCTCCCGCCATGCCCCGGAAACCAGCATGGCCGCCCTGAAGCCCCAAGCCCACAGCTCCCGCCATGCCACGTAAAACAACATGGCCGGCAGCAGTCCCGGGCCCACAGCTCCCGCCATGCCCTGGGAACCAACGTGGCCGACAGGGAGCCCTGGGCGCACAGCTCCACCCATGTCCCGGGAACCAACATGGCCGCCCTGAAGCCCCAGGCCCACAGCTCCAGCCATGCCCCGGGAACCAACATGGCCGCCCTGAAGCCCCGACCCACAGCTCCCACCATGCCCTGGGAAACAACATGGCCGACCGGGAGCCCTGGGCCCACAGCTCCCGCCATGCCCCGGGAACCAACACGGCCGGCGGCATCCCCGGGCCCACAGCTCCCGCCATGACCCTGGGAACCAACGTGGTCACCCGCCTGCCCCGGGGCCCACAGCTCCCGCCTTGCCCAGTGAAACAACATGGCCTGCACCAGCCCTAGTCACACAGCTCCTGCCATGCCTCGGGAACCAACATGGCCGGCGGGAGCCCTGGGCCCACAGCTCCCGCCATGACCCGGGAACCAACATGGCCGCCCAGCAGCCTTGGGACCAGAGATCCTGCCATGCCCCGAGAACCAACATGGCTGCATGGCTTCCCCGGGACCACAGATCCCTCCATAGCCTGGGAATCAACATGGACGTCTGGCAGCCCCGGGACCACAGCTCCCGCCATGCCCTGGGAACCAACATGGCCATTGACACCAGTGGGCCCACAGATCTTGCCATGCCCCGAGAACCAACATGGCTAGCGGGAGCCCCAGGCCCACAGCTCCCGCCATGCCGAGGGAACCAACATGGCTGACCGGTAGCCCGGGGCCCACAGCTCTCGACATGGTCCAGGAAAACACATGGCCGGAAACAGCACCAGGCCCACAACTCCCGCCATGCCCTCGGAACCAAAATGGTTACCAGGAAACCCTGGGCCACAGCTGCCGAAATGCTTTTGGAACCAGCATGGCCAGCGGCACCCCAGGCCCAGAGGTCTCGCCATGCCCCAGGAACCAATATGGCCGCCCGGCGGCCCCGGGTCCACAGATCCCACCATGCCTTGGAAACCAACATGGCCGCCCGCCAGTCCTGGGCCCACAGCTTCCGCCAAGCCCTGGGAACCAAAATGGCTGGCGGCAGCGCGAGACTTACAGCTCCTGCCATGCCCCATGAACCAACATGGCCAACCACACCCCCGAGCCCACAGATTCAAACATGCCCCGCGAACCAACATGGCCGGCAGCAGACCCGGGCCCACGGCTCGCGCCATGCCCCGGGAACCAACATGGCCGGCGGGTGCCCTGGGCCCACAGCTCCCGCCATGCCCCGAGAACCAACACGGCCGGCGGCATCCCCGGGCCCACAGCTCCCGCCATGACCCTGGGAACCAACGTGGTCACCCGCCTGCCCCGGGGCCCACAGCTCCCGCCATGCCCAGTGAAACAACATGTCCTGCACCAGCCCTAGTCACACAGCTCCTGCCATGCCTCGGGAACCAACATGGCCGGCGGGAGCCCTGGGCCCACAGCTCCCGCCATGACCCGGGAACCAACATGGCCGCCCAGCAGCCTTGGGCCCACAGATCCTGCAATGAACCGGGAACAAACATGGCCGCACGTCAGCCTTGGGACCAGAGATCCTGCCATGCCCCGAGAACCAACATGGCTGCATGGCTTCCCCGGGACCACAGATCCCTCCATAGCCTGGGAATCAACATGGACGTCTGGCAGCCCCGGGACCACAGCTCCCGCCATGCCCTGGGAACCAACATGGACATTGACATCAGTGGGCCCACAGATCTTGCCATGCCCCGAGAACCAACATGGCTAGCGGGAGCCCCAGGCCCACAGCTCCCGCCATGCCGAGGGAACCAACATGGCTGACCGGTAGCCCGGGGCCCACAGCTCCCGACATGGTCCAGGAAAACACATGGCCGGAAACAGCACCAAGCCCACAACTCCCGCCATGCCCTCGGAACCAAAATGGTTACCAGGAAACCCTGGGCCACAGCTGCCGAAATGCTTTTGGAACCAGCATGGCCAGCGGCACCCCAGGCCCAGAGGTCTCGCCATGCCCCAGGAACCAATATGGCCGCCCGGCGGCCCCGGGTCCACAGATCCCACCATGCCTTGGAAACCAACATGGCCGCCCGCCAGTCCTGGGCCCACAGCTTCCGCCAAGCCCTGGGAACCAAAATGGCTGGCGGCAGCGCGAGACTTACAGCTCCTGCCATGCCCCATGAACCAACATGGCCAACCACACCCCCGAGCCCACAGATTCCAACATGCCCCGCGAACCAACATGGCCGGCAGCAGACCCGGGCCCATGGCTCCCGCCATGCCCGGGGAACCAACATGGCCGGCGGGAGCCCTGAGCCCACAGCTCGCGCCATGACCCGGGATCCAACATGGCCGACGGCACCCCCGAGCCACAGTTCCGGCCGTGTCCAGAGAACCAACATGGCCACCAAGAAGCCGTGGGAAAAAAGCTCGCGCCATGCCCCGGGAACCAACATGGCCGCGCGGCAGTCCTGGGCCCACAGCTTCCGCCATGACCAGGGAACCAACATGGCTGGCATCAGCCTGAGACTTACAGCTCCTGCCATGCCCCATGAACTAACATGGACAACGGCACCCCCGACCCCACGGCTCCCGCCATGCCCTCGGAACCAACATGGCCAGCGGGAGCCCTGAGCCCACAGCTCCCGCCATGACCCGGAAACCAACATGGCCAACGGTACCCTTGAGACCACAGCTCCGGCCATGCCCCGGGAACCAACATGGCCGCCCGGCAGCCCCAGGCTCACAGCTCCCGCCATGCCCTGGGAACCAACATGGCTGGTGGCAGCCCCGGGTTCACGACTCCTGCCATGGCCGGGGAAGGAACATGGCTGTCCGGCAGCCCTGGGCTGACAGTTCTTACCATGCCTTGGAAACCAACATGGCCGCCTAGCAGCCCCGGGCCAACAGCTCCCGCCATGCCCTGGGAACCAACTGGCCGACCGGGAGCCCCGGGCCCACAGCTCCCGCCATTACCCGAGAACCATCGTAGGCGGCAGGAGCTTTGGGCTCAGAGCTCCTGCCACGCCCCAGGAACCAATATGGCCGCCCGGCGGCCCCGGGCCCACAGATCCCACCATGCCTTGGAAACCAACATGGCCGCCCGCCAGTCCTGGGCCCACAGCTTCCGCCAAGCCCTGGGAACCAAAATGGCTGGCGGCAGCGCGAGACTTACAGCTCCTGCCATGCCCCATGAACCAACATGGCCAACCACACCCCCGAGCCCACAGATCCCACCATGCCCCGGGAACCAACATGGCCGGCAGCAGACCCGGGCCCACGGCTCCCGCCATGCCCCGGGAACCAACATGGCCGGCGGCACCCCCGAGCCACAGATCCGGCCGTGTCCAGAGAACCAACATGGCCACCAAGAAGCCGTGGGAAAAAAGCTCGCGCCATGCCCCGCGAACCAACATGGCCGCGCGGTAGTCCTGGGCCCACAGCTTCCGCCATGCCCTGGGAACCAACATGGCTGGCGTCATCCCGAGACTTACAGCTCCTGCCATGCCCCATGAACTAACATGGCCAACGGCACCCCCGAGCCCACAGCTCCCGCCATGCCCCGGAACCAACATGGCCAGCAGCAGACCCGAGCCCACGGCTCCCGCCATGCCCCGGGAACCAACATGGCCGGCGGGAGCCCTGAGCCCACAGCTCCCGCCATGACCCGGAAACCAACATGGCCAACGGCACCCTTGAGACCACAGCTCCGGCCATGCCCCGGGAACCAACATGGCCGCCCGGCAGCCCCTGGCCCACAGCTCTCTGGATGGCCCGAGAACCAACATGGCCGACCGGCAGCCCGAGGCTCACAGCTTCCGCCATGCCCTCGGAACCAACATGGCCGCCAAGCAGCCCCGGGTCAACAGCTCTCGGGAGGCTCCGAGAACCAACATGGCCGCCCATCAGCCCCAGGCCCACAGTTCCCGCCATGCCCCTGGAACAAACATGGATGTCAGCAGCCCCGGGTCATCACCTGCCGTCATGCCCTGGGAACCAACGTGGCGGCCCAGCAGCCGTAGGAGCAAAACTCCCGCCATGCCTTGGGACCCAACATGGCCGGCGATAGACCCGTGCCCAACAGCTCCCGCCATGCCCTGGGAAAACAACATGGCCAGCAGCAGACTCGGACCCACAGCTCCCGCCAAGCCCTGGGAACCAACATGGCTGACCGGGAGCCCCGGGCCACAGCTCCCACCATGACCCGAGAACCAACGTGGCCGGCAGGAGCTTTGGGCTCACAGCTCCCGCCACGCCCCGGGAACTAACATGGCAAACCGGCAGCCCTGGGCCCACAGCTCCCGCCATGCCCTGGGATCCAACATGGCCCTCAGGAAACCCCGAAGACCACAGCTCCCGCCATGCCCCGGGAACATAGATGGCCGCCCGGCAGCCCCTGGCCTACAGCTGCGAACATGCCCCGGGAATCAACATTTCTGGTGGCAGCCTCGGGCCCACAGCTCCCCCCATGCCTTGTGAACCAACGTGGCCGACAGCAGCCCCGGAACAGCAGCTCTTGCCATGCCTCGGGAACCAAGGTGGCTGGCGGCAGCCCCAGGCCCACAGCTCCCGCCATGCCCCGGGAACCAACATGGCCAGAGGGAGCCTTGGGCCCACACCTTCCGCCATGCCCCGGGAACCAATATGGCTGACCGGCAGCCCTGGGCTGACAGTTCTTACTATGCCCCAGAAACCAACATGGCCGCCAAGTAGCCCCAGGCCCGCAGATCCCGAAATGCCCTGGGAACCAACATGGCCGCCAGGCAGCCCCGTGCTCACAGCTCCCGCCATGCCCCGGGAACAAAGATGGCAGCCCGGCACCCCCGGGCCCACAGCTCTTGCCATGCTCTGGGAACCAATATGGCCACCCGTCAGCCCTGGGCCCACAGCTCCCGCCATGCCTTGGTAACCAACATGGCCGCCCATCAGCCCTGGGCCCACAGCTCCCGCCATGCCCTGGGAACCAACATGGACGTCAGCAGCCCCATGTCATCAGCTGCCGCCATGCCCTGGGAACCAACTGGCCGATCGGGAGCCCCGGGCCCACAGCTCCCGCCATTACCCGAGAACCATCGTAGGCGGCAGGAGCTTTGGGCTCAGAGCTCCTGCCACGCCCCAGGAACCAATATGGCCGCCCGGCGGCCCCGGGCCCACAGATCCCACCATGCCTTGGAAACCAACATGGCCGCCCGCCAGTCCTGGGCCCACAGCTTCCGCCAAGCCCTGGGAACCAAAATGGCTGGCGGCAGCGCGAGACTTACAGCTCCTGCCATGCCCCATGAACCAACATGGCCAACCACACCCCCGAGCCCACAGATCCCACCATGCCCCGGGAACCAACATGGCCGGCAGCAGACCCGGGCCCACGGCTCCCGCCATGCCCCGGGAACCAACATGGCCGGCGGCACCCCCGAGCCACAGATCCGGCTGTGTCCAGGGAACCAACATGGCCACCAAGAAGCCGTGGGAAAAAAGCTCGCGCCATGCCCCGGGAACCAACATGGCCGCGCGGTAGTCCTGGGCCCACAGCTTCCGCCATGCCCTGGGAACCAACATGGCTGGCGTCAGCCCGAGACTTACAGCTCCTGCCATGCCCCATGAACTAACATGGCCAACGGCACCCCCGAGCTCAAAGCTCCCGCCATGCCCCGGAACCAACATGGCCAGCAGCAGACCCGAGCCCACGGCTCCCGCCATGCCCCGGGAACCAACATGGCCGGCGGGAGCCCTGAGCCCACAGCTCCCACCATGACCCGGAAACCAACATGGCCAACGGCACCCTTGAGACCACAGCTCTGGCCATGCCCCGGGAACCAACATGGCCGCCCGGCAGCGCCTGGCCCACAGCTCTCTGGATGCCCCGAGAACCAACATGGCCGACCGGCAGCCCGAGGCTCACAGCTCCCGCCATGCCCTCGGAACCAACATGGCCGCCAAGCAGCCCCGGGTCAACAGCTCTCGGGAGGCTCCGAGAACCAACATGGCCGCCCGGCAGCCCCAGGCTCACAGCTCCCGCCATGCCCTGGGAACCAACATGGCTGGTGGCAGCCCCGGGTTCACGACTCCTGCCATGGCCGGGGAAGGAACATGGCTGTCCGGCAGCCCTGGGCTGACAGTTCTTACCATGCCTTGGAAACCAACATGGCCGCCTAGCAGCCCCGGGCCAACAGCTCCCGCCATGCCCTGGGAACCAACATGGCCGCCTGGCAGCCCCGGGCCCACAGCTCCCACCATGCCCTGGGAAACCACATGGCTGGCGGCAGCCCCAGGACCGCAGCTCCCGCCATGCCCCGGGAACCACCATGGCCGACAGCACCCCCGAGACCACAGCTCAGGCCGTGCCCTGGGAACCAACATGGCCGCCAAGCAGCCATGGGAAAAAAGCTCCCACAATGCCCCGGGAACCAACATGGCCAGTGGCAGCCCCAAGCCCACAGCTCCCACCATGCCCTGGGAAACAACATGTCCGCCCGGCAGCCCTGGGCCCACAGCTCCCGCCATGCCCCGGGAACTGACATGGCCGACGGCACCCCCGAGCCCACAGCTTTGGCTGTGCCCCGGGAACCAACATGGCTGGCAGCAGACCCGGGCCCATGGCTCCCGCCATGCCCAGGGAACCAACATGGCTGGCGGGATCCCTGAGCCCACAGCTTCCGTCATGACCCGAAATCCATCATGGTCGGTGGCAGCCCCAGACCCACAGCCCCCGCCATGCCCTGGGAACCAACATGGCCGGCAGCAGCTTAGGGACCACAGCTCCTGCCATGCCCCGGGAACCAACATGGGTGGCGGCAGCCCTGGGGCCACAGATCCCGCCATGCCCTGGGAAACAACATGGCCGCTCGGCAGTCCATGGCCCACAGCTCCCGCCATGCCCCGGGAACAAATATCGCCTCTTGGCAGCCCTAGTCCCATAGCTCCCGCCATGCCATGGGAACCAACATAACCGGCAGCAGCTTCGGAACCACAGCTCCCGTCATGCCCCGGGAACCAACATGGCCAGCGGCAGCACCACACCCACAGCTCCCACCATGCCCCGGGAAAAAATATAACTGGCAGAAGCACCAGACCCACAGCTCCCGCCGTGCCCCGGGAACCAACATGGCCGCCAAGCAGCCATGGGAAAAAAGCTCCCACAACACCTCAGGAACCAACATGGCCGCCCGGCAGCCCCTGGCCCACAGCTCCGAACATGCCCTGGGAACAAACATGGCCGCATGACAGCCCTGGGCCCACAGCTCCCGCCATGCCCCAGGAACCAACAAGTCTGGCAGCAGCCCTGGGCTCACGGCTCCTCCTATGCCCCGGGAACCAAAATGGCAGTCCAGTAGCCTCAGGCCAACAGCTCCCGACATGCCCCAAGGACCAACATGGCTGGGGGCAGCCACGGGCCCACAGCTCCCGCCATGCCCTGGAAACCAACATGCCCGTCCGGCAGCCCTGCGATGACAGTTCTTACTATACCCTGGAAACCAACATGGCCGCCCAGCAGTCTTGGGCCCACAGATCCTGCAATGAACCGGGAACAAACATGGCCGCACGTCAGCCTTGGGACCACAGATCCCGCCATGCCCCGAGAACCAACATGGCCACATGGCATCCCCGGGAGCACAGATCCCTCCATAGCCTGGGAATCAACATGGATGTCTGGCAGCCCCGGGACCACAGCTCCCGCCATGCCCTGGGAACCAACATGGACATTGACACCAGTGGGCAGACAGATCCTGCCATGCCCCGGGAACCAACATGGCTGGCGGGAGCCCCAGGCCCACAGCTCCCGCCATGCCGAGGGAACCAACATGGCTGACCGGTAGCCCGGGGCCCACAGCTCCCGACATGGTCCAGGAAAACACATGGCCGGAAACAGCACCAGGCCCACAACTCCCGCCATGCCCTCGGAACCAAAATGGTTACCAGGAAACCCTGGGCCACAGCTGCCGAAATGCTTTTGGAACCAGCATGGCCAGCGGCACCCCAGGCCCAGAGGTCTCGCCATGCCCCAGGAACCAATATGGCCGCCCAGCGGCCCCGGGCCCACAGATCCCACCATGCCTTGGAAACCAACATGGCCGCCCGCCAGTCCTGGGCCCACAGCTCCCGCCATGCCCTGGGAACCAACATGGCTGGTGGCAGCCCCGGGTTCACGACTCCTGCCATGGCCGGGGAAGCAACATGGCTGTCCAGCAGCCCTGGGCTGACAGTTCTTACCATGCCTTGGAAACCCACATGGCCACCTAGCAGCCCCGGGCCAACAGCTCCCGCCATGCCCTGGGAACCAACATGGCCGCCTGGCAGCCCCGGGCCCACAGCTTCCACCATGCCCTGGGAAACCACATGGCTGGCGGCAGCCCCAGGACCACAGCTCCCGCCATGCCCCGGGAACCAACATGGCCGACAGCACCCCCGAGACCACAGCTCAGGCAGTGCCCTGGGAACCAACATGGCCGCCAAGCAACCATGGGAAAAAAGCTCCCACAATGCCCCAGGAACCAACATGGCCGCCTGGCAGCCCCTGGTCTACAGCTGCGAACATGCCCCGGGAACAAACATGGCCGCCTGGTAGCCCTGGGCCCACAGCTCCCGCCTTGCCCTCGGAACCAACATGGCCGGCAGCAGCTTCGGGACCACAGCTCCCGCCATGCCCCGGGAACAAACACGGCCGGCAGCAGACCCGGGCCCACGGCTCCCGCCATGACCCGGAAACCAACATGGCCAACGGCACCCTTGAGACCACAGCTCCGGCCATGCCCCGGGAACCAACATGGCCGCCCGGCAGCCCCTGGCCTACAGCTGCGAACATGCCCCGGGAACAAACATGGCCGCCTGGTAAAACTGGGCCCACAACTCCCGCCTTGCCCTCGGAACCAACATGGCCGGCAGCAGCTTCGGGACCACAGCTCCCGCCATGCCCTGGGAACCAATATGGCCGACCGGCAGCCCTGGGCTGACAGTTCTTACTATGCCCCGGAAACCAACATGGCCGCCAAGTAGCCCCAGGCCCACAGATGCCGAAATGCCCTGGGAACCAACATGGCCGCCCGGCAGCCCCGTGCCCACAGCTCCCGCCATGCCCCGGGAACATAGATGGCCGCCCGGCACCCCCGGGACCACAGCTCTTGCCATGCTCTGGGAACCAATAAGCCACCCGTCAGCCCTGGGCCCACAGCTCCCGCCATGCATTGGTAACCAACATGGCCGTCCAGCAGCCCCGGGCCCACAGCTCCCGCCATGACCCGGGAACCAACATGGACGTCAGTAGCCCCGGGTCATCATCTGCCGCCATGCCCTGGGAACCAACTTGGCGGCCCAGCAGCGGTGGGAGCAAAACTCCCGCCATGCCTTGGGACCCAACATGGCCGGTGATAGCCCCGGGGACACAGCTCCCACCATGCCCTGGGAACCAACGTGGCCGACAGGGAGCCCTGGGCCCACAGCTCCCACCATGTCCCGGGAACCAACATGGCTGCCCTGAAGCCCCAGGCCCACAGCTCCAGCCATGCCCCGGGAACCAACATGGCCGCCCTGAAGCCCCAAGCCCACAGCTCCCACCATGCCCTGGGAACCAACATGGCCGACAGGGAGCCCTGGGCACACAGCTCCCGCCATGCCCCCGGAACCAACACGGCCGGCAGCAGACTCGGGCCCACAGCTCCCGCCATGCCCTGGGATCCAACATGGCTGACCGGGAGCCCCGGGCCCACAGCTCCCGCCATGACCCGAGAACCAACGTGGCTGGCAGGAGCTTTGGGCTCACAGCTCCCACCACGCCCCGGGAACCAACATGGCAAACCGGTAGCCCTGGGCCCACAGCTCCCGCCATGCCCTGGGATCCAACATGGCCCTCAGGAAACCCCGAGGACCACAGCTCCCGCCATGGCCCGGGAACCAAAATGGCTGCCGTCAGCCCCAGGCCCACAGCTTCCGCCATGCCCTGGAAACCAACACGGACATCAGCAGCCCCGGGTCATCAGCTCCCGCCATGTCCTGGGAACCAACATGGCAGCCCAGCAGCCGTGGGAGCAGAACTCCCGCCATGCCTTGGGACCCAACATGACCGGTGATAGCCCCGGGCCCACAGCTCCCGCCATGCCCCGGAAACCAGCATGGCTGCCCTGAAGCCCCAAGCCCACAGCTCCCGCCATGCCACGTAAACCAACATGGCCGGCAGCAGTCCCGGGCCCACAGCTCCCGCCATGCCCTGGGAACCAACGTGGCTGACAGGGAGCCCTGGGCCCACAGCTCCACCCATGTCCCGGGAACCAACATGGCCGCCCTGAAGCCCCAGGCCCACAGCTCCAGCCATGCCCCGGGAACCAACATGGCCGCCCGGCAGCCCCTGGCCTACAGCTGCGAACATGCCCCGGGAACAAACATGGCCGACCGGGAGCCCTGGGCCCACAGCTCCCGCCATGCCCCGGGAACCAACACGGCCGGCGGCATCCCCGGGCCCACAGCTCCCGCCATGACCCTGGGAACCAACGTGGTCACCCGCCTGCCCCGGGGCCCACAGCTCCCGCCATGCCCCGTGAAACAACATGGCCTGCACCAGCCCTAGTCCCACAGCTCCTGCCATGCCTCGGGAACCAACATGGCCGGCGGGAGCCCCGGGCCCACAGCTCCCGCCATGACCCGGGAACCAACATGGCCGCCCAGCAGCCTTGGGCCCACAGATCCTGCAATGAACCGGGAACAAACATGGCCGCACGTCAGCCTTGGGACCACAGATCCTGCCATGCCCCGAGAACCAACATGGCTGCATGGCTTCCCCGGGACCACAGATCCCTCCATAGCCTGGGAATCAACATGGACGTCTGGCAGCCCCGGGACCACAGCTCCCGCCATGCCCTGGGAACCAACATGGACATTGACACCAGTGGGCCCACAGATCTTGCCATGCCCCGAGAACCAACATGGCTAGCGGGAGCCCCAGGCCCACAGCTCCCGCCATGCCGAGGGAACCAACATGGCTGACCGGTAGCCCGGGGCCCACAGCTCCCGACATGGTCCAGGAAAACACATGGCCGGAAACAGCACCAGGCCCACAACTCCCGCCATGCCCTCGGAACCAAAATGGTTACCAGGAAACCCTGGGCCACAGCTGCCGAAATGCTTTTGGAACCAGCATGGCCAGCGGCACCCCAGGCCCAGAGGTCTCGCCATGCCCCAGGAACCAATATGGCTGCCCGGCGGCCCCGGGCCCACAGATCCCACCATGCCTTGGAAACCAACATGGCCGCCCGCCAGTCCTGGGCCCACAGCTTCCGCCAAGCCCTGGGAACCAAAATGGCTGGCGGCAGCGCGAGACTTACAGCTCCTGCCATGCCCCATGAACCAACATGGCCAACCACACCCCCGAGCCCACAGATTCCAACATGCCCCGCGAACCAACATGGCCGGCAGCAGACCCGGGCCCACGGCTCCCGCCATGCCCCGGGAACCAACATGGCCGGCGGGAGCCCTGAGCCCACAGCTCGCGCCATGACCCGGGATCCAACATGGCCGACGGCACCCCCGAGCCACAGTTCCGGCCGTGTCCAGAGAACCAACATGGCCACCAAGAAGCCGTGGGAAAAAAGCTCGCGCCATGCCCCGGGAACCAACATGGCCGCGCGGCAGTCCTGGGCCCACAGCTTCCGCCATGCCCTCGGAACCAACATGGCCGGCGGGAGCCCTGAGCCCACAGCTCCCGCCATGACCAGGAAACCAACATGGCCAACGGCACCCTTGAGACCACAGCTCCGGCCATGCCCCGGGAACCAACATGGGCGCCAAGCAGCCATGGGAAAAAAGCTCCCACCATGCCCCGGGAACCAAATGGCCGCCCGGCAGCCCCTGGCCCACAGCTCTCTGGATGCCCCGAGAACCAACATGGCCGACCGGCAGCCCGAGGCTCACAGCTCCCGCCATGCCCTCGGAACCAACATGGCCGCCAAGCAGCCCCGGGTCAACAGCTCTCGGGAGGCTCCGAGAACCAACATGGCCGCCCGGCAGCCCCAGGCTCACAGCTCCCGCCATGCCCTGGGAACCAACATGGCTGGTGGCAGCCCCGGGTTCACGACTCCTGCCATGGCCGGGGAAGGAACATGGCTGTCCGGCAGCCCTGGGCTGACAGTTCTTACCATGCCTTGGAAACCAACATGGCCGCCTAGCAGCCCCGGGCCAACAGCTCCCGCCATGCCCTGGGAACCAACTGGCCGACCGGGAGCCCCGGGCCCACAGCTCCCGCCATTACCCGAGAACCATCGTAGGCGGCAGGAGCTTTGGGCTCAGAGCTCCTGCCACGCCCCAGGAACCAATATGGCCGCCCGGCGGCCCCGGGCCCACAGATCCCACCATGCCTTGGAAACCAACATGGCCGCCCGCCAGTCCTGGGCCCACAGCTTCCGCCAAGCCCTGGGAACCAAAATGGCTGGCGGCAGCGCGAGACTTACAGCTCCTGCCATGCCCCATGAACCAACATGGCCAACCACACCCCCGAGCCCACAGATTCCAACATGCCCCGCGAACCAACATGGCCGGCAGCAGACCCGGGCCCACGGCTCCCGCCATGCCACGGGAACCAACATGGCCGGCGGCACCCCCGAGCCACAGATCCGGCCGTGTCCAGGGAACCAACATGGCCACCAAGAAGCCGTGGGAAAAAAGCTCGCGCCATGCCCCGGGAACCAACATGGCCGCGCGGTAGTCCTGGGCCCACAGCTTCCGCCATGCCCTGGGAACCAACATGGCTGGCGTCAGCCCGAGACTTACAGCTCCTGCCATGCCCCATGAATTAACATGGCCAACGGCACCCCCGAGCCCACAGCTCCCGCCATGCCCCGGAACCAACATGGCCAGCAGCAGACCCGAGCCCACGGCTCCCGCCATGCCCCGGGAACCAACATGGCCGGCGGGAGCCCTGAGCCCACAGCTCCCGCCATGACCCGGAAACCAACATGGCCAACGGCACCCTTGAGACCACAGCTCCGGCCATGCCCCGGGAACCAACATGGCCGCCCGGCAGCCCCTGGCCCACAGCTCTCTGGATGGCCCGAGAACCAACATGGCCGACCGGCAGCCCGAGGCTCACAGCTTCCGCCATGCCCTCGGAACCAACATGGCCGCCAAGCAGCCCCGGGTCAACAGCTCTCAGGAGGCTCCGAGAACCAACATGGCCGCCCATCAGCCCCGGGCCCACAGTTCCCGCCATGCCCCTGGAACAAACATGGATGTCAGCAGCCCCGGGTCATCACCTGCCGTCATGCCCTGGGAACCAACGTGGCGGCCCAGCAGCCGTAGGAGCAAAACTCCCGCCATGCCTTGGGACCCAACATGGCCGGCGATAGACCCGTGCCCAACAGCTCCCGCCATGCCCTGGGAAACCAACATGGCCAGCAGCAGACTCGGACCCACAGCTCCCGCCAAGCCCTGGGAACCAACATGGCTGACCGGGAGCCCCGGGCCACAGCTCCCACCATGACCCGAGAACCAACGTGGCCGGCAGGAGCTTTGGGCTCACAGCTCCCGCCACGCCCCGGGAACTAACATGGCAAACCGGCAGCCCTGGGCCCACAGCTCCCGCCATGCCCTGGGATCCAACATGGCCCTCAGGAAACCCCGAAGACCACAGCTCCCGCCATGCCCCGGGAACATAGATGGCCGCCCGGCAGCCCCTGGCCTACAGCTGCGAACATGCCCCGGGAATCAACATTTCTGGTGGCAGCCTCGGGCCCACAGCTCCCCCCATGCCTTGTGAACCAACGTGGCCGACAGCAGCCCCGGAACAGCAGCTCTTGCCATGCCTCGGGAACCAAGGTGGCTGGCGGCAGCCCCAGGCCCACAGCTCCCGCCATGCCCCGGGAACCAACATGGCCAGAGGGAGCCTTGGGCCCACACCTTCCGCCATGCCCCGGGAACCAATATGGCTGACCGGCAGCCCTGGGCTGACAGTTCTTACTATGCCCCAGAAACCAACATGGCCGCCAAGTAGCCCCAGGCCCGCAGATCCCGAAATGCCCTGGGAACCAACATGGCCGCCAGGCAGCCCCGTGCTCACAGCTCCCGCCATGCCCCGGGAACAAAGATGGCAGCCCGGCACCCCCGGGCCCACAGCTCTTGCCATGCTCTGGGAACCAATATGGCCACCCGTCAGCCCTGGGCCCACAGCTCCCGCCATGCCTTGGTAACCAACATGGCCGCCCATCAGCCCTGGGCCCACAGCTCCCGCCATGCCCTGGGAACCAACATGGACGTCAGCAGCCCCATGTCATCAGCTGCCGCCATGCCCTGGGAACCAACTGGCCGATCGGGAGCCCCGGGCCCACAGCTCCCGCCATTACCCGAGAACCATCGTAGGCGGCAGGAGCTTTGGGCTCAGAGCTCCTGCCACGCCCCAGGAACCAATATGGCCGCCCGGCGGCCCCGGGCCCACAGATCCCACCATGCCTTGGAAACCAACATGGCCGCCCGCCAGTCCTGGGCCCACAGCTTCCGCCAAGCCCTGGGAACCAAAATGGCTGGCGGCAGCGCGAGACTTACAGCTCCTGCCATGCCCCGGGAACCAACATGGCCGGCAGCAGACCCGGGCCCACGGCTCCCGCCATGCCCCGGGAACCAACATGGCCGGCGGCACCCCCGAGCCACAGATCCGGCTGTGTCCAGGGAACCAACATGGCCAATAAGAAGCCGTGGGAAAAAAGCTCGCGCCATGCCCCGGGAACCAACATGGCCGCGCGGTAGTCCTGGGCCCACAGCTTCCGCCATGCCCTGGGAACCAACATGGCTGGCGTCAGCCCGAGACTTACAGCTCCTGCCATGCCCCATGAACTAACATGGCCAACGGCACCCCCGAGCTCAAAGCTCCCGCCATGCCCCGGAACCAACATGGCCAGCAGCAGACCCGAGCCCACGGCTCCCGCCATGCCCCGGGAACCAACATGGCCGGCGGGAGCCCTGAGCCCACAGCTCCCACCATGACCCGGAAACCAACATGGCCAACGGCACCCTTGAGACCACAGCTCTGGCCATGCCCCGGGAACCAACATGGCCGCCCGGCAGCCCCTGGCCCACAGCTCTCTGGATGCCCCGAGAACCAACATGGCCGACCGGCAGCCCGAGGCTCACAGCTCCCGCCATGCCCTCGGAACCAACATGGCCGCCAAGCAGCCCCGGGTCAACAGCTCTCGGGAGGCTCCGAGAACCAACATGGCCGCCCGGCAGCCCCAGGCTCACAGCTCCCGCCATGCCCTGGGAACCAACATGGCTGGTGGCAGCCCCGGGTTCACGACTCCTGCCATGGCCGGGGAAGGAACATGGCTGTCCGGCAGCCCTGGGCTGACAGTTCTTACCATGCCTTGGAAACCAACATGGCCGCCTAGCAGCCCCGGGCCAACAGCTCCCGCCATGCCCTGGGAACCAACATGGCCGCCTGGCAGCCCCGGGCCCACAGCTCCCACCATGCCCTGGGAAACCACATGGCTGGCGGCAGCCCCAGGACCGCAGCTCCCGCCATGCCCCGGGAACCACCATGGCCGACAGCACCCCCGAGACCACAGCTCAGGCCGTGCCCTGGGAACCAACATGGCCGCCAAGCAGCCATGGGAAAAAAGCTCCCACAATGCCCTGGGAACCAACATGGCCAGTGGCAGCCCCAAGCCCACAGCTCCCACCATGCCCTGGGAAACAACATGTCCGCCCGGCAGCCCTGGGCCCACAGCTCCCGCCATGCCCCGGGAACTGACATGGCCGACGGCACCCCCGAGCCCACAGCTTTGGCTGTGCCCCGGGAACCAACATGGCTGGCAGCAGACCCGGGCCCATGGCTCCCGCCATGCCCAGGGAACCAACATGGCTGGCAGGATCCCTGAGCCCACAGCTTCCGTCATGACCCGAAATCCATCATGGTCGGTGGCAGCCCCAGACCCACAGCCCCCGCCATGCCCTGGGAACCAACATGGCCGGCAGCAGCTTAGGGACCACAGCTCCTGCCATGCCCCGGGAACCAACATGGGTGGCGGCAGCCCTGGGGCCACAGATCCCGCCATGCCCTGCGAAACAACATGGCCGCTCGGCAGTCCATGGCCCACAGCTCCCGCCATGCCCCGGGAACAAATATCGCCTCTTGGCAGCCCTAGTCCCATAGCTCCCGCCATGCCATGGGAACCAACATAACCGGCAGCAGCTTCGGAACCACAGCTCCCGCCATGCCCCGGGAACCAACATGGCCAGCGGCAGCACCACACCCACAGCTCCCACCATGCCCCGGGAAAAAATATAACTGGCAGAAGCACCAGACCCACAGCTCCCGCCGTGCCCCGGGAACCAACATGGCCGCCAAGCAGCCATGGGAAAAAAGCTCCCACAACGCCTCAGGAACCAACATGGCCGCCCGGCAGCCCCTGGCCCACAGCTCCGAACATGCCCTGGGAACAAACATGGCCGCATGACAGCCCTGGGCCCACAGCTCCCGCCATGCCCCAGGAACCAACAAGTCTGGCAGCAGCCCTGGGCTCACGGCTCCTCCTATGCCCCGGGAACCAAAATGGCGGTCCAGTAGCCTCAGGCCAACAGCTCCCGACATGCCCCAAGGACCAACATGGCTGGGGGCAGCCACGGGCCCACAGCTCCCGCCATGCCCTGGAAACCAACATGCCCGTCCGGCAGCCCTGCGATGACAGTTCTTACTATACCCTGGAAACCAACATGGCCGCCCAGCAGTCTTGGGCCCACAGATCCTGCAATGAACCGGGAACAAACATGGCCGCATGTCAGCCTTGGGACCACAGATCCCGCCATGCCCCGAGAACCAACATGGCCACATGGCATCCCCGGGAGCACAGATCCCTCCATAGCCTGGGAAGCAACATGGATGTCTGGCAGCCCCGGGACCACAGCTCCCGCCATGCCCTGGGAACCAACATGGACATTGACACCAGTGGGCAGACAGATCCTGCCATGCCCCGGGAACCAACATGGCTGGCGGGAGCCCCAGGCCCACAGCTCCCGCCATGCCGAGGGAACCAACATGGCTGACCGGTAGCCCGGGGCCCACAGCTCCCGACATGGTCCAGGAAAACACATGGCCGGAAACAGCACCAGGCCCACAACTCCCGCCATGCCCTCGGAACCAAAATGGTTACCAGGAAACCCTGGGCCACAGCTGCCGAAATGCTTTTGGAACCAGCATGGCCAGCGGCACCCCAGGCCCAGAGGTCTCGCCATGCCCCAGGAACCAATATGGCCGCCCAGCGGCCCCGGGCCCACAGATCCCACCATGCCTTGGAAACCAACATGGCCGCCCGCCAGTCCTGGGCCCACAGCTCCCGCCATGCCCTGGGAACCAACATGGCTGGTGGCAGCCCCGGGTTCACGACTCCTGCCATGGCCGGGGAAGCAACATGGCTGTCCAGCAGCCCTGGGCTGACAGTTCTTACCATGCCTTGGAAACCAACATGGCCACCTAGCAGCCCCGGGCCAACAGCTCCCGCCATGCCCTGGGAACCAACATGGCCGCCTGGCAGCCCCGGGCCCACAGCTTCCACCATGCCCTGGGAAACCACATGGCTGGCGGCAGCCCCAGGACCACAGCTCCCGCCATGCCCCGGGAACCAACATGGCCGACAGCACCCCCGAGACCACAGCTCAGGCAGTGCCCTGGGAACCAACATGGCCGCCAAGCAACCATGGGAAAAAAGCTCCCACAATGCCCCAGGAACCAACATGGCCGCCTGGCAGCCCCTGGTCTACAGCTGCGAACATGCCCCGGGAACAAACATGGCCGCCTGGTAGCCCTGGGCCCACAGCTCCCGCCTTGCCCTCGGAACCAACATGGCCGGCAGCAGCTTCGGGACCACAGCTCCCGCCATGCCCCGGGAACAAACACGGCTGGCAGCAGACCCGGGCCCACGGCTCCCGCCATGACCCGGAAACCAACATGGCCAACGGCACCCTTGAGACCACAGCTCCGGCCATGCCCCGGGAACCAACATGGCCGCCCGGCAGCCCCTGGCCTACAGCTGCGAACATGCCCCGGGAACAAACATGGCCGCCTGGTAAAACTGGGCCCACAACTCCCGCCTTGCCCTCGGAACCAACATGGCCGGCAGCAGCTTCGGGACCACAGCTCCCGCCATGCCCTGGGAACCAATATGGCCGACCGGCAGCCCTGGGCTGACAGTTCTTACTATGCCCCGGAAACCAACATGGCCGCCAAGTAGCCCCAGGCCCACAGATGCCGAAATGCCCTGGGAACCAACATGGCCGCCAGGCAGCCCCGTGCCCACAGCTCCCGCCATGCCCCGGGAACATAGATGGCCGCCCGGCACCCCCGGGACCACAGCTCTTGCCATGCTCTGGGAACCAATAAGCCACCCGTCAGCCCTGGGCCCACAGCTCCCGCCATGCATTGGTAACCAACATGGCCGTCCAGCAGCCCCGGGCCCACAGCTCCCGCCATGACCCGGGAACCAACATGGACGTCAGTAGCCCCGGGTCATCATCTGCCGCCATGCCCTGGGAACCAACTTGGCGGCCCAGCAGCGGTGGGAGCAAAACTCCCGCCATGCCTTGGGACCCAACATGGCCGGTGATAGCCCCGGGGACACAGCTCCCACCATGCCCTGGGATCCAACATGGCTGACCGGGAGCCCCGGGCCCACAGCTCCCGCCATGACCCGAGAACCAACGTGGCTGGCAGGAGCTTTGGGCTCACAGCTCCCACCACGCCCCGGGAACCAACATGGCAAACCGGTAGCCCTGGGCCCACAGCTCCCGCCATGCCCTGGGATCCAACATGGCCCTCAGGAAACCCCGAGGACCACAGCTCCCGCCATGGCCCGGGAACCAAAATGGCTGCCGTCAGCCCCAGGCCCACAGCTCCCGCCATGCCCCGGAAACCAACACGGACATCAGCAGCCCCGGGTCATCAGCTCCCGCCATGTCCTGGGAACCAACATGGCAGCCCAGCAGCCGTGGGAGCAGAACTCCCGCCATGCCTTGGGACCCAACATGACCGGTGATAGCCCCGGGCCCACAGCTCCCGCCATGCCCCGGAAACCAGCATGGCTGCCCTGAAGCCCCAAGCCCACAGCTCCCGCCATGCCACGTAAACCAACATGGCCGGCAGCAGTCCCGGGCCCACAGCTCCCGCCATGCCCTGGGAACCAACGTGGCCGACAGGGAGCCCTGGGCCCACAGCTCCACCCATGTCCCGGGAACCAACATGGCCGCCCTGAAGCCCCAGGCCCACAGCTCCAGCCATGCCCCGGGAACCAACATGGCCGCCCGGCAGCCCCTGGCCTACAGCTGCGAACATGCCCCGGGAACAAACATGGCCGACCGGGAGCCCTGGGCCCACAACTCCCGCCTTGCCCTCGGAACCAACATGGCCGGCAGCAGCTTCGGGATCACAGCTCCCGCCATGCCCTGGGAATCAATATGGCCGACCGGCAGCCCTGGGCTGACAGTTCTTACTATGCCCCGGAAACCAACATGGCCGCCAAGTAGCCCCAGGCCCACAGATGCCGAAATGCCCTGGGAACCAACATGGCCGCCAGGCAGCCCCGTGCCCACAGCTCCCGCCATGCCCCGGGAACATAGATGGCCGCCCGGCACCCCCGGGACCACAGCTCTTGCCATGCTCTGGGAACCAATAAGCCACCCGTCAGCCCTGGGCCCACAGCTCCCGCCATGCATTGGTAACCAACATGGCCGTCCAGCAGCCCCGGGCCCACAGCTCCCGCCATGACCCGGGAACCAACATGGACGTCAGTAGCCCCGGGTCATCATCTGCCGCCATGCCCTGGGAACCAACTTGGCGGCCCAGCAGCGGTGGGAGCAAAACTCCCGCCATGCCTTGGGACCCAACATGGCCGGTGATAGCCCCGGGGACACAGCTCCCACCATGCCCTGGGAACCAACGTGGCCGACAGGGAGCCCTGGGCCCACAGCTCCCACCATGTCCCGGGAACCAACATGGCTGCCCTGAAGCCCCAGGCCCACAGCTCCAACCATGCCCCGGGAACCAACATGGCCGCCCTGAAGCCCCAAGCCCACAGCTCCCACCATGCCCTGGGAACCAACATGGCCGACAGGGAGCCCTGGGCACACAGCTCCCGCCATGCCCCCGGAACCAACACGGCCGGCAGCAGACTCGGGCCCACAGCTCCCGCCATGCCCTGGGATCCAACATGGCTGACCGGGAGCCCCGGGCCCACAGCTCCCGCCATGACCCGAGAACCAACGTGGCTGGCAGGAGCTTTGGGCTCACAGCTCCCACCACGCCCCGGGAACCAACATGGCAAACCGGTAGCCCTGGGCCCACAGCTCCCGCCATGCCCTGGGATCCAACATGGCCCTCAGGAAACCCCGAGGACCACAGCTCCCGCCATGGCCCGGGAACCAAAATGGCTGCCGTCAGCCCCAGGCTCACAGCTTCCGCCATGCCCTGGAAACCAACACGGACATCAGCAGCCCCGGGTCATCAGCTCCCGCCATGTCCTGGGAACCAACATGGCAGCCCAGCAGCCGTGGGAGCAGAACTCCCGCCATGCCTTGGGACCCAACATGACCGGTGATAGCCCCGGGCCCACAGCTCCCGCCATGCCCCGGAAACCAGCATGGCTGCCCTGAAGCCCCAAGCCCACAGCTCCCGCCATGCCACGTAAACCAACATGGCCGGCAGCAGTCCCGGGCCCACAGCTCCCGCCATGCCCTGGGAACCAACGTGGCTGACAGGGAGCCCTGGGCCCACAGCTCCACCCATGTCCCGGGAACCAACATGGCCGCCCTGAAGCCCCAGGCCCACAGCTCCAGCCATGCCCCGGGAACCAACATGGCCGCCCGGCAGCCCCTGGCCTACAGCTGCGAACATGCCCCGGGAACAAACATGGCCGACCGGGAGCCCTGGGCCCACAGCTCCCGCCATGCCCCGGGAACCAACATGGCCGCCCAGCAGCCTTGGGCCCACAGATCCTGCAATGAACCGGGAACAAACATGGCCGCACGTCAGCCTTGGGACCACAGATCCTGCCATGCCCCGAGAACCAACATGGCTGCATGGCTTCCCCGGGACCACAGATCCCTCTATAGCCTGGGAATCAACATGGACGTCTGGCAGCCCCGGGACCACAGCTCCCGCCATGCCCTGGGAACCAACATGGACATTGACACCAGTGGGCCCACAGATCTTGCCATGCCCCGAGAACCAACATGGCTAGCGGGAGCCCCAGGCCCACAGCTCCCACCATGCTGAGGGAACCAACATGGCTGACCGGTAGCCCGGGGCCCACAGCTCTCTGCATGGTCCGAGAACCAACATGGCCGACCGGCAGCCCGAGGCTCACAGCTTCCGCCATGCCCTCGGAACCAACATGGCCGCCAAGCAGCCCCGGGTCAACAGCTCTCGGGAGGCTCCGAGAACCAACATGGCCACCCATCAGCCCCAGGCCCACAGCTCCCGCCATGCCGAGGGAACCAACATGGCTGACCGGTAGCCCGGGGCCCACAGCTCCCAACATGGTCCAGGAAAACACATGGCCGGAAACAGCACCAGGCCCACAACTCCCGCCATGCCCTCGGAACCAAAATGGTTACCAGGAAACCCTGGGCCACAGCTGCCGAAATGCTTTTGGAACCAGCATGGCCAGCGGCACCCCAGGCCCAGAGGTCTCGCCATGCCCCAGGAACCAATATGGCCGCCCGGCGGCCCCGGGCCCACAGATCCCACCATGCCTTGGAAACCAACATGGCCGCCCGCCAGTCCTGGGCCCACAGCTTCCGCCAAGCCCTGGGAACCAAAATGGCTGGCGGCAGCGCGAGACTTACAGCTCCTGCCATGCCCCATGAACCAACATGGCCAACCACACCCCCGAGCCCACAGATTCCAACATGCCCCGCGAACCAACATGGCCGGCAGCAGACCCGGGCCCACGGCTCCCGCCATGCCCCGGGAACCAACATGGCCGGCGGGAGCCCTGAGCCCACAGCTCGCGCCATGACCCGGGATCCAACATGGCCGACGGCACCCCCGAGCCACAGTTCCGGCCGTGTCCAGAGAACCAACATGGCCACCAAGAAGCCGTGGGAAAAAAGCTCGCGCCATGCCCCGGGAACCAACATGGCCGCGCGGCAGTCCTGGGCCCACAGCTTCCGCCATGCCCTCGGAACCAACATGGCCGGCGGGAGCCCTGAGCCCACAGCTCCCGCCATGACCAGGAAACCAACATGGCCAACGGCACCCTTGAGACCACAGCTCCGGCCATGCCCCGGGAACCAACATGGGCGCCAAGCAGCCATGGGAAAAAAGCTCCCGCCATGCCCCGGGAACCAACATGGCCGCCCGGCAGCCCCTGGCCCACAGCTCTCTGGATGCCCCGAGAACCAACATGGCCGACCGGCAGCCCGAGGCTCACAGCTCCCGCCATGCCCTCGGAACCAACATGGCCGCCAAGCAGCCCCGGGTCAACAGCTCTCGGGAGGCTCCGAGAACCAACATGGCCGCCCGGCAGCCCCAGGCTCACAGCTCCCGCCATGCCCTGGGAACCAACATGGCTGGTGGCAGCCCCGGGTTCACGACTCCTGCCATGGCCGGGGAAGGAACATGGCTGTCCGGCAGCCCTGGGCTGACAGTTCTTACCATGCCTTGGAAACCAACATGGCCGCCTAGCAGCCCTGGGCCAACAGCTCCCGCCATGCCCTGGGAACCAACTGGCCGACCGGGAGCCCCGGGCCCACAGCTCCCGCCATTACCCGAGAACCATCGTAGGCGGCAGGAGCTTTGGGCTCAGAGCTCCTGCCACGCCCCAGGAACCAATATGGCCGCCCGGCGGCCCCGGGCCCACAGATCCCACCATGCCTTGGAAACCAACATGGCCGCCCGCCAGTCCTGGGCCCACAGCTTCCGCCAAGCCCTGGGAACCAAAATGGCTGGCGGCAGCGCGAGACTTACAGCTCCTGCCATGCCCCATGAATTAACATGGCCAACGGCACCCCCGAGCCCACAGCTCCCGCCATGCCCCGGAACCAACATGGCCAGCAGCAGACCCGAGCCCACGGCTCCCGCCATGCCCCGGGAACCAACATGGCCGGCGGGAGCCCTGAGCCCACAGCTCCCGCCATGACCCGGAAACCAACATGGCCAACGGCACCCTTGAGACCACAGCTCCGGCCATGCCCCAGGAACCAACATGGCCGCCCGGCAGCCCCTGGCCCACAGCTCTCTGGATGGCCCGAGAACCAACATGGCCGACCGGCAGCCCGAGGCTCACAGCTTCCGCCATGCCCTCGGAACCAACATGGCCGCCAAGCAGCCCCGGGTCAACAGCTCTCAGGAGGCTCCGAGAACCAACATGGCCGCCCATCAGCCCCGGGCCCACAGTTCCCGCCATGCCCCTGGAACAAACATGGATGTCAGCAGCCCCGGGTCATCACCTGCCGTCATGCCCTGGGAACCAACGTGGCGGCCCAGCAGCCGTAGGAGCAAAACTCCCGCCATGCCTTGGGACCCAACATGGCCGGCGATAGACCCGTGCCCAACAGCTCCCGCCATGCCCTGGGAAAACAACATGGCCAGCAGCAGACTCGGATCCACAGCTCCCGCCAAGCCCTGGGAACCAACATGGCTGACCGGGAGCCCCGGGCCACAGCTCCCACCATGACCCGAGAACCAACGTGGCCGGCAGGAGCTTTGGGCTCACAGCTCCCGCCACGCCCCGGGAACTAACATGGCAAACCGGCAGCCCTGGGCCCACAGCTCCCGCCATGCCCTGGGATCCAACATGGCCCTCAGGAAACCCCGAAGACCACAGCTCCCGCCATGCCCCGGGAACATAGATGGCCGCCCGGCAGCCCCTGGCCTACAGCTGCGAACATGCCCCGGGAATCAACATTTCTGGTGGCAGCCTCGGGCCCACAGCTCCCCCCATGCCTTGTGAACCAACGTGGCCGACAGCAGCCCCGGAACAGCAGCTCTTACCATGCCTCGGGAACCAAGGTGGCTGGCGGCAGCCCCAGGCCCACAGCTCCCGCCATGCCCCGGGAACCAACATGGTCAGAGGGAGCCTTGGGCCCACAGCTTCCGCCATGCCCCGGGAACCAATATGGCTGACCGGCAGCCCTGGGCTGACAGTTCTTACTATGCCCCGGAAACCAACATGGCCGCCAAGTAGCCCCAGGCCCGCAGATCCCGAAATGCCCTGGGAACCAACATGGCCGCCAGGCAGCCCCGTGCTCACAGCTCCCGCCATGCCCCGGGAACAAAGATGGCAGCCCGGCACCCCCGGGCCCACAGCTCTTGCCATGCTCTGGGAACCAATATGGCCACCCGTCAGCCCTGGGCCCACAGCTCCCGCCATGCCTTGGTAACCAACATGGCTGCCCATCAGCCCTGGGCCCACAGCTCCCGCCATGCCCTGGGAACCAACATGGACGTCAGCAGCCCCATGTCATCAGCTGCCGCCATGCCCTGGGAACCAACTGGCCGACCGGGAGCCCCGGGCCCACAGCTCCCGCCATTACCCGAGAACCATCGTAGGCGGCAGGAGCTTTGGGCTCAGAGCTCCTGCCACGCCCCAGGAACCAATATGGCCGCCCGGCGGCCCCGGGCCCACAGATCCCACCATGCCTTGGAAACCAACATGGCCGCCCGCCAGTCCTGGGCCCACAGCTTCCGCCAAGCCCTGGGAACCAAAATGGCTAACGGCAGCGCGAGACTTACAGCTCCTGCCATGCCCCATGAACCAACATGGCCAACCACACCCCCGAGCCCACAGATCCCACCATGCCCCGGGAACCAACATGGCCGGCAGCAGACCCGGGCCCACGGCTCCCGCCATGCCCTGGGAACCAACGTGGCCGACAGGGAGCCCTGGGCCCACAGCTCCACCCATGTCCCGGGAACCAACATGGCCGCCCTGAAGCCCCAGGCCCACAGCTCCAGCCATGCCCCGGGAACCAACATGGCCGCCCTGAAGCCCCGAGCCCACAGCTCCCACCATGCCCTGGGAAACAACATGGCCGACCGGGAGCCCTGGGCCCACAGCTCCCGCCATGCCCCGGGAACCAACACGGCCGGCGGCATCCCCGGGCCCACAGCTCCCGCCATGACCCTGGGAAACAACGTGGTCACCCGCCTGCCCCGGGGCCCACAGCTCCCGCCATGCCCCGTGAAACAACATGGCCTGCACCAGCCCTAGTCACACAGCTCCTGCCATGCCTCGGGAACCAACATGGCCGGCGGGAGCCCCGGGCCCACAGCTCCCGCCATGACCCGGGAACCAACATGGCCGCCCAGCAGCCTTGGGCCCACAGATCCTGCAATGAACCGGGAACAAACATGGCCGCACGTCAGCCTTGGGACCACAGATCCTGCCATGCCCCGAGAACCAACATGGCTGCATGGCTTCCCCGGGACCACAGATCCCTCTATAGCCTGGGAATCAACATGGACGTCTGGCAGCCCCGGGACCACAGCTCCCGCCATGCCCTGGGAACCAACATGGACATTGACACCAGTGGGCCCACAGATCTTGCCATGCCCCGAGAACCAACATGGCTAGCGGGAGCCCCAGGCCCACAGCTCCCACCATGCTGAGGGAACCAACATGGCTGACCGGTAGCCCGGGGCCCACAGCTCTCTGCATGGTCCGAGAACCAACATGGCCGACCGGCAGCCCGAGGCTCACAGCTTCCGCCATGCCCTGGGAACCAACTTGGCGGCCCAGCAGCGGTGGGAGCAAAACTCCCGCCATGCCTTGGGACCCAACATGGCCGGTGATAGCCCCGGGGACACAGCTCCCACCATGCCCTGGGAACCAACGTGGCCGACAGGGAGCCCTGGGCCCACAGCTCCCACCATGTCCCGGGAACCAACATGGCTGCCCTGAAGCCCCAGGCCCACAGCTCCAGCCATGCCCCGGGAACCAACATGGCCGCATGAAGCCCCAAGCCCACAGCTCCCACCATGCCCTGGGAACCAACATGGCCGACAGGGAGCCCTGGGCACACAGCTCCCGCCATGCCCCCGGAACCAACACGGCCGGCAGCAGACTCGGGCCCACAGCTCCCGCCATGCCCTGGGATCCAACATGGCTGACCGGGAGCCCCGGGCCCACAGCTCCCGCCATGACCCGAGAACCAACGTGGCTGGCAGGAGCTTTGGGCTCACAGCTCCCACCACACCCCGGGAACCAACATGGCAAACCGGTAGCCCTGGGCCCACAGCTCCCGCCATGCCCTGGGATCCAACATGGCCCTCAGGAAACCCCGAGGACCACAGCTCCCGCCATGGCCCGGGAACCAAAATGGCTGCCGTCAGCCCCAGGCCCACAGCTTCCGCCATGCCCTGGAAACCAACACGGACATCAGCAGCCCCGGGCCATCAGCTCCCGCCATGTCCTGGGAACCAACATGGCAGCCCAGCAGCCGTGGGAGCAGAACTCCCGCCATGCCTTGGGACCCAACATGACCGGTGATAGCCCCGGGCCCACAGCTCCCGCCATGCCCCGGAAACCAGCATGGCTGCCCTGAAGCCCCAAGCCCACAGCTCCCGCCATGCCACGTAAACCAACATGGCCGGCAGCAGTCCCGGGCCCACAGCTCCCGCCATGCCCTGGGAACCAACGTGGCTGACAGGGAGCCCTGGGCCCACAGCTCCACCCATGTCCCGGGAACCAACATGGCCGCCCTGAAGCCCCAGGCCCACAGCTCCAGCCATGCCCCGGGAACCAACATGGCCGCCCGGCAGCCCCTGGCCTACAGCTGCGAACATGCCCCGGGAACAAACATGGCCGACCGGGAGCCCTGGGCCCACAGCTCCCGCCATGCCCCGGGAACCAACACGGCCGGCGGCATCCCCGGGCCCACAGCTCCCGCCATGACCCTGGGAACCAACGTGGTCACCCGCCTGCCCCGGGGCCCACAGCTCCCGCCATGCCCCGTGAAACAACATGGCCTGCACCAGCCCTAGTCACACAGCTCCTGCCATGCCTCGGGAACCAACATGGCCGGCGGGAGCCCCGGGCCCACAGCTCCCGCCATGACCCGGGAACCAACATGGCCACCCAGCAGCCTTGGGCCCACAGATCCTGCAATGAACCGGGAACAAACATGGCCGCACGTCAGCCTTGGGACCACAGATCCTGCCATGCCCCGAGAACCAACATGGCTGCATGGCTTCCCCGGGACCACAGATCCCTCCATAGCCTGGGAATCAACATGGACGTCTGGCAGCCCCGGGACCACAGCTCCCGCCATGCCCTGGGAACCAACATGGACATTGACACCAGTGGGCCCACAGATCTTGCCATGCCCCGAGAACCAACATGGCTAGCGGGAGCCCCAGGCCCACAGCTCCCGCCATGCCGAGGGAACCAACATGGCTGACCGGTAGCCCGGGGCCCACAGCTCCCGACATGGTCCAGGAAAACACATGGCCGGAAACAGCACCAGGCCCACAACTCCCGCCATGCCCTCGGAACCAAAATGGTTACCAGGAAACCCTGGGCCACAGCTGCCGAAATGCTTTTGGAACCAGCATGGCCAGCGGCACCCCAGGCCCAGAGGTCTCGCCATGCCCCAGGAACCAATATGGCCGCCCGGCGGCCCCGGGCCCACAGATCCCACCATGCCTTGGAAACCAACATGGCCGCCCGCCAGTCCTGGGCCCACAGCTTCCGCCAAGCCCTGGGAACCAAAATGGCTGGCGGCAGCGCGAGACTTACAGCTCCTGCCATGCCCCATGAACCAACATGGCCAACCACACCCCCGAGCCCACAGATTCCAACATGCCCCGTGAACCAACATGGCCGGCAGCAGACCCGGGCCCACGGCTCCCGCCATGCCCCGGGAACCAACATGGCCGGCGGGAGCCCTGAGCCCACAGCTCGCGCCATGACCCGGGATCCAACATGGCCGACGGCACCCCCGAGCCACAGTTCCGGCCGTGTCCAGAGAACCAACATGGCCACCAAGAAGCCGTGGGAAAAAAGCTCGCGCCATGCCCCGGGAACCAACATGGCCGCGCGGCAGTCCTGGGCCCACAGCTTCCGCCATGCCCTCGGAACCAACATGGCCAGCGGGAGCCCTGAGCCCACAGCTCCCGCCATGACCAGGAAACCAACATGGCCAACGGCACCCTTGAGACCACAGCTCCGGCCATGCCCCGGGAACCAACATGGGCGCCAAGCAGCCATGGGAAAAAAGCTCCCGCCATGCCCCGGGAACCAACATGGCCGCCCGGCAGCCCCTGGCCCACAGCTCTCTGGATGCCCCGAGAACCAACATGGCCGACCGGCAGCCCGAGGCTCACAGCTCCCGCCATGCCCTCGGAACCAACATGGCCGCCAAGCAGCCCCGGGTCAACACCTCTCGGGAGGCTCCGAGAACCAACATGGCCGCCCGGCAGCCCCAGGCTCACAGCTCCCGCCATGCCCTGGGAACCAACATGGCTGGTGGCAGCCCCGGGTTCACGACTCCTGCCATGGCCGGGGAAGGAACATGGCTGTCCGGCAGCCCTGGGCTGACAGTTCTTACCATGCCTTGGAAACCAACATGGCCGCCTAGCAGCCCCGGGCCAACAGCTCCCGCCATGCCCTGGGAACCAACTGGCCGACCGGGAGCCCCGGGCCCACAGCTCCCGCCATTACCCGAGAACCATCGTAGGCGGCAGGAGCTTTGGGCTCAGAGCTCCTGCCACGCCCCAGGAACCAATATGGCCGCCCGGCGGCCCCGGGCCCACAGATCCCACCATGCCTTGGAAACCAACATGGCCGCCCGCCAGTCCTGGGCCCACAGCTTCCGCCAAGCCCTGGGAACCAAAATGGCTGGCGGCAGCGCGAGACTTACAGCTCCTGCCATGCCCCATGAATTAACATGGCCAACGGCACCCCCGAGCCCACAGCTCCCGCCATGCCCCGGAACCAACATGGCCAGCAGCAGACCCGAGCCCACGGCTCCCGCCATGCCCCGGGAACCAACATGGCCGGCGGGAGCCCTGAGCCCACAGCTCCCGCCATGACCCGGAAACCAACATGGCCAACGGCACCCTTGAGACCACAGCTCCGGCCATGCCCCGGGAACCAACATGGCCGCCCGGTAGCCCCTGGCCCACAGCTCTCTGGATGGCCCGAGAACCAACATGGCCGACCGGCAGCCCGAGGCTCACAGCTTCCGCCATGCCCTCGGAACCAACATGGCCGCCAAGCAGCCCCGGGTCAACAGCTCTCAGGAGGCTCCGAGAACCAACATGGCCGCCCATCAGCCCCGGGCCCACAGTTCCCGCCATGCCCCTGGAACAAACATGGATGTCAGCAGCCCCGGGTCATCACCTGCCGTCATGCCCTGGGAACCAACGTGGCGGCCCAGCAGCCGTAGGAGCAAAACTCCCGCCATGCCTTGGGACCCAACATGGCCGGCGATAGACCCGTGCCCAACAGCTCCCGCCATGCCCTGGGAAAACAACATGGCCAGCAGCAGACTCGGATCCACAGCTCCCGCCAAGCCCTGGGAACCAACATGGCTGACCGGGAGCCCCGGGCCACAGCTCCCACCATGACCCGAGAACCAACGTGGCCGGCAGGAGCTTTGGGCTCACAGCTCCCGCCACGCCCCGGGAACTAACATGGCAAACCGGCAGCCCTGGGCCCACAGCTCCCGCCATGCCCTGGGATCCAACATGGCCCTCAGGAAACCCCGAAGACCACAGCTCCCGCCATGCCCTGGGAACATAGATGGCCGCCCGGCAGCCCCTGGCCTACAGCTGCGAACATGCCCCGGGAATCAACATTTCTGGTGGCAGCCTCGGGCCCACAGCTCCCCCCATGCCTTGTGAACCAACGTGGCCGACAGCAGCCCCGGAACAGCAGCTCTTACCATGCCTCGGGAACCAAGGTGGCTGGCGGCAGCCCCAGGCCCACAGCTCCCGCCATGCCCCGGGAACCAACATGGTCAGAGGGAGCCTTGGGCCCACAGCTTCCGCCATGCCCCGGGAACCAATATGGCTGACCGGCAGCCCTGGGCTGACAGTTCTTACTATGCCCCGGAAACCAACATGGCCGCCAAGTAGCCCCAGGCCCGCAGATCCCGAAATGCCCTGGGAACCAACATGGCCGCCAGGCAGCCCCGTGCTCACAGCTCCCGCCATGCCCCGGGAACAAAGATGGCAGCCCGGCACCCCCGGGCCCACAGCTCTTGCCATGCTCTGGGAACCAATATGGCCACCCGTCAGCCCTGGGCCCACAGCTCCCGCCATGCCTTGGTAACCAACATGGCCGCCCATCAGCCCTGGGCCCACAGCTCCCGCCATGCCCCTGGAACCAACATGGACGTCAGCAGCCCCATGTCATCAGCTGCCGCCATGCCCTGGGAACCAACTGGCCGACCGGGAGCCCCGGGCCCACAGCTCCCGCCATTACCCGAGAACCATCGTAGGCGGCAGGAGCTTTGGGCTCAGAGCTCCTGCCACGCCCCAGGAACCAATATGGCCGCCCGGCGGCCCCGGGCCCACAGATCCCACCATGCCTTGGAAACCAACATGGCCGCCCGCCAGTCCTGGGCCCACAGCTTCCGCCAAGCCCTGGGAACCAAAATGGCTGGCGGCAGCGCGAGACTTACAGCTCCTGCCATGCCCCATGAACCAACATGGCCAACCACACCCCCGAGCCCACAGATCCCACCATGCCCCGGGAACCAACATGGCCGGCAGCAGACCCGGGCCCACGGCTCCCGCCATGCCCTGGGAACCAACGTGGCCGACAGGGAGCCCTGGGCCCACAGCTCCACCCATGTCCCGGGAACCAACATGGCCGCCCTGAAGCCCCAGGCCCACAGCTCCAGCCATGCCCCGGGAACCAACATGGCCGCCCTGAAGCCCCGAGCCCACAGCTCCCACCATGCCCTGGGAAACAACATGGCCGACCGGGAGCCCTGGGCCCACAGCTCCCGCCATGCCCCGGGAACCAACACGGCCGGCGGCATCCCCGGGCCCACAGCTCCCGCCATGACCCTGGGAACCAACGTGGTCACCCGCCTGCCCCGGGGCCCACAGCTCCCGCCATGCCCCGTGAAACAACATGGCCTGCACCAGCCCTAGTCACACAGCTCCTGCCATGCCTCGGGAACCAACATGGCCGGCGGGAGCCCCGGGCCCACAGCTCCCGCCATGACCCGGGAACCAACATGGCCGCCCAGCAGCCTTGGGCCCACAGATCCTGCAATGAACCGGGAACAAACATGGCCGCACGTCAGCCTTGGGACCACAGATCCTGCCATGCCCCGAGAACCAACATGGCTGCATGGCTTCCCCGGGACCACAGATCCCTCTATAGCCTGGGAATCAACATGGACGTCTGGCAGCCCCGGGACCACAGCTCCCGCCATGCCCTGGGAACCAACATGGACATTGACACCAGTGGGCCCACAGATCTTGCCATGCCCCGAGAACCAACATGGCTAGCGGGAGCCCCAGGCCCACAGCTCCCACCATGCTGAGGGAACCAACATGGCTGACCGGTAGCCCGGGGCCCACAGCTCTCTGCATGGTCCGAGAACCAACATGGCCGACCGGCAGCCCGAGGCTCACAGCTTCCGCCATGCCCTCGGAACCAACATGGCCGCCAAGCAGCCCCGGGTCAACAGCTCTCGGGAGGCTCCGAGAACCAACATGGCCACCCATCAGCCCCAGGCCCACAGCTCCCGCCATGCCGAGGGAACCAACATGGCTGACCGGTAGCCCGGGGCCCACAGCTCCCAACATGGTCCAGGAAAACACATGGCCGGAAACAGCACCAGGCCCACAACTCCCGCCATGCCCTCGGAACCAAAATGGTTACCAGGAAACCCTGGGCCACAGCTGCCGAAATGCTTTTGGAACCAGCATGGCCAGCGGCACCCCAGGCCCAGAGGTCTCGCCATGCCCCAGGAACCAATATGGCCGCCCGGCGGCCCCGGGCCCACAGATCCCACCATGCCTTGGAAACCAACATGGCCGCCCGCCAGTCCTGGGCCCACAGCTTCCGCCAAGCCCTGGGAACCAACATGGCTGGCGGCAGCGCGAGACTTACAGCTCCTGCCATGCCCCATGAACCAACATGGCCAACCACACCCCCGAGCCCACAGATTCCAACATGCCCCGCGAACCAACATGGCCGGCAGCAGACCCGGGCCCACGGCTCCCGCCATGCCCCGGGAACCAACATGGCCGGCGGGAGCCCTGAGCCCACAGCTCGCGCCATGACCCGGGATCCAACATGGCCGACGGCACCCCCGAGCCACAGTTCCGGCCGTGTCCAGAGAACCAACATGGCCACCAAGAAGCCGTGGGAAAAAAGCTCGCGCCATGCCCCGGGAACCAACATGGCCGCGCGGCAGTCCTGGGCCCACAGCTTCCGCCATGCCCTCGGAACCAACATGGCCAGCGGGAGCCCTGAGCCCACAGCTCCCGCCATGACCAGGAAACCAACATGGCCAACGGCACCCTTGAGACCACAGCTCCGGCCATGCCCCGGGAACCAACATGGGCGCCAAGCAGCCATGGGAAAAAAGCTCCCGCCATGCCCCGGGAACCAACATGGCCGCCCGGCAGCCCCTGGCCCACAGCTCTCTGGATGGCCCGAGAACCAACATGGCCGACCGGCAGCCCGAGGCTCACAGCTCCCGCCATGCCCTCGGAACCAACATGGCCGCCAAGCAGCCCCGGGTCAACAGCTCTCGGGAGGCTCCGAGAACCAACATGGCCGCCCGGCAGCCCCAGGCTCACAGCTCCCGCCATGCCCTGGGAACCAACATGGCTGGTGGCAGCCCCGGGTTCACGACTCCTGCCATGGCCGGGGAAGGAACATGGCTGTCCGGCAGCCCTGGGCTGACAGTTCTTACCATGCCTTGGAAACCAACATGGCCGCCTAGCAGCCCCGGGCCAACAGCTCCCGCCATGCCCTGGGAACCAACATGGCCACCTGGCAGCCCCGGGCCCACAGCTCCCACCATGCCCTGGGAAACCACATGGCTGGCGGCAGCCCCAGGACCGCAGCTCCTGCCATGCCCCGGGAACCACCATGGCCGACAGCACCCCCGAGACCACAGCTCAGGCCGTGCCCTGGGAACCAACATGGCCGCCAAGCAGCCATGGGAAAAAAGCTCCCACAATGCCCCGGGAACCAACATGGCCAGTGGCAGCCCCAAGCCCACAGCTCCCACCATGCCCTGGGAAACAACATGTCCGCCCGGCAGCCCTGGGCCCACAGCTCCCGCCATGCCCCGGGAACTGACATGGCCGACGGCACCCCCGAGCCCACAGCTTTGGCTGTGCCCCAGGAACCAACATGGCTGGCAGCAGACCCGGGCCCATGGCTCCCGCCATGCCCAGGGAACCAACATGGCTGGCGGGATCCCTGAGCCCACAGCTTCCGTCATGACCCGAAATCCATCATGGTCGGTGGCAGCCCCAGACCCACAGCCCCCGCCATGCCCTGGGAACCAACATGGCCGGCAGCAGCTTAGGGACCACAGCTCCTGCCATGCCCCGGGAACCAACATGGGTGGCGGCAGCCCTGGGGCCACAGATCCCGCCATGCCCTGGGAAACAACATGGCCGCTCGGCAGTCCATGGCCCACAGCTCCCGCCATGCCCCGGGAACAAATATCGCCTCTTGGCAGCCCTAGTCCCATAGCTCCCGCCATGCCATAGGAACCAACATAACCGGCAGCAGCTTCGGAACCACAGCTCCCGCCATGCCCCGGGAACCAACATGGCCAGCGGCAGCACCACACCCACAGCTCCCACCATGCCCCGGGAACCAATATGGCTGGCAGAAGCACCAGACCCACAGCTCCCGCCGTGCCCCGGGAACCAACATGGCCGCCAAGCAGCCATGGGAAAAAAGCTCCCACAACGCCTCAGGAACCAACATGGCCGCCCGGCAGCCCCTGGCCCACAGCTCCGAACATGCCCTGGGAACAAACATGGCCGCATGACAGCCCTGGGCCCACAGCTCCCGCCATGCCCCAGGAACCAACAAGTCTGGCAGCAGCCCTGGGCTCACGGCTCCTCCTATGCCCCGGGAACCAAAATGGCGGTCCAGTAGCCTCAGGCCAACAGCTCCCGACATGCCCCAAGGACCAACATGGCTGGGGGCAGCCACGGGCCCACAGCTCCCGCCATGCCCTGGAAACCAACAAGCCCGTCCGGCAGCCCTGCGATGACAGTTCTTACTATACCCTGGAAACCAACATGGCCGCCCAGCAGTCTTGGGCCCACAGATCCTGCAATGAACCGGGAACAAACATGGCCGCATGTCAGCCTTGGGACCACAGATCCCGCCATGCCCCGAGAACCAACATGGCCACATGGCATCCCCGGGAGCACAGATCCCTCCATAGCCTGGGAATCAACATGGATGTCTGGCAGCCCCGGGACCACAGCTCCCGCCATGCCCTGGGAACCAACATGGACATTGACACCAGTGGGCAGACAGATCCTGCCATGCCCCGGGAACCAACATGGCTGGCGGGAGCCCCAGGCCCACAGCTCCCGCCATGCCGAGGGAACCAACATGGCTGACCGGTAGCCCGGGGCCCACAGCTCCCGACATGGTCCAGGAAAACACATGGCCGGAAACAGCACCAGGCCCACAACTCCCGCCATGTCCTCGGAACCAAAATGGTTACCAGGAAACCCTGGGCCACAGCTGCCGAAATGCTTTTGGAACCAGCATGGCCAGCGGCACCCCAGGCCCAGAGGTCTCGCCATGCCCCAGGAACCAATATGGCCGCCCAGCGGCCCCGGGCCCACAGATCCCACCATGCCTTGGAAACCAACATGGCCGCCCGCCAGTCCTGGGCCCACAGCTCCCGCCATGCCCTGGGAACCAACATGGCTGGTGGCAGCCCCGGGTTCACGACTCCTGCCATGGCCGGGGAAGCAACATGGCTGTCCAGCAGCCCTGGGCTGACAGTTCTTACCATGCCTTGGAAACCAACATGGCCGCCTAGCAGCCCCGGGCCAACAGCTCCCGCCATGCCCTGGGAACCAACATGGCCGCCTGGCAGCCCCGGGCCCACAGCTTCCACCATGCCCTGGGAAACCACATGGCTGGCGGCAGCCCCAGGACCACAGCTCCCGCCATGCCCCGGGAACCACCATGGCCGACAGCACCCCCGAGACCACAGCTCAGGCAGTGCCCTGGGAACCAACATGGCCGCCTGGTAAAACTGGGCCCACAACTCCCGCCTTGCCCTCGGAACCAACATGGCCGGCAGCAGCTTCGGGATCACAGCTCCCGCCATGCCCTGGGAACCAATATGGCCGACCGGCAGCCCTGGGCTGACAGTTCTTACTATGCCCCGGAAACCAACATGGCCGCCAAGTAGCCCCAGGCCCACAGATGCCGAAATGCCCTGGGAACCAACATGGCCGCCAGGCAGCCCCGTGCCCACAGCTCCCGCCATGCCCCGGGAACATAGATGGCCGCCCGGCACCCCCGGGACCACAGCTCTTGCCATGCTCTGGGAACCAATAAGCCACCCGTCAGCCCTGGGCCCACAGCTCCCGCCATGCATTGGTAACCAACATGGCCGTCCAGCAGCCCCGGGCCCACAGCTCCCGCCATGACCCGGGAACCAACATAGACGTCAGTAGCCCCGGGTCATCATCTGCCGCCATGCCCTGGGAACCAACTTGGCGGCCCAGCAGCGGTGGGAGCAAAACTCCCGCCATGCCTTGGGACCCAACATGGCCGGTGATAGCCCCGGGGACACAGCTCCCACCATGCCCTGGGAACCAACATGGCCGACAGGGAGCCCTGGGCCCACAGCTCCCACCATGTCCCGGGAACCAACATGGCTGCCCTGAAGCCCCAGGCCCACAGCTCCAGCCATGCCCCGGGAACCAACATGGCCGCCCTGAAGCCCCAAGCCCACAGCTCCCACCATGCCCTGGGAACCAACATGGCCGACAGGGAGCCCTGGGCACACAGCTCCCGCCATGCCCCCGGAACCAACACGGCCGGCAGCAGACTCGGGCCCACAGCTCCCGCCATGCCCTGGGAACCAACATGGCCGACAGGGAGCCCCGGGCCCACAGCTCCCGCCATGCCCTGGGATCCAACATGGCTGACCGGGAGCCCCGGGCCCACAGCTCCCGCCATGACCCCAGAACCAACGTGGCTGGCAGGAGCTTTGGGCTCACAGCTCCCACCACGCCCCGGGAACCAACATGGCAAACCGGTAGCCCCGGGCCCACAGCTCCCGCCATGCCCTGGGATCCAACATGGACGTCAGTAGCCCCGGGTCATCATCTGCCGCCATGCCCTGGGAACCAACTTGGCGGCCCAGCAGCGGTGGGAGCAAAACTCCCGCCATGCCTTGGGACCCAACATGGCCGGTGATAGCCCCGGGGACACAGCTCCCACCATGCCCTGGGAACCAACATGGCCGACAGGGAGCCCTGAGCCCACAGCTCCCACCATGACCCGGAAACCAACATGGCCAACGGCACCCTTGAGACCACAGCTCTGGCCATGCCCCGGGAACCAACATGGCCGCCCGGCAGCCCCTGGCCCACAGCTCTCTGGATGTCCCGAGAACCAACATGGCCGACCGGCAGCCCGAGGCTCACAGCTCCCGCCATGCCCTCGGAACCAACATGGCCGCCAAGCAGCCCCGGGTCAACAGCTCTCGGGAGGCTCCGAGAACCAACATGGCCGCCCGGCAGCCCCAGGCTCACAGCTCCCGCCATGCCCTGGGAACCAACATGGCTGGTGGCAGCCCCGGGTTCACGACTCCTGCCATGGCCGGGGAAGGAACATGGCTGTCCGGCAGCCCTGGGCTGACAGTTCTTACCATGCCTTGGAAACCAACATGGCCGCCTAGCAGCCCCGGGCCAACAGCTCCCGCCATGCCCTGGGAACCAACATGGCCGCCTGGCAGCCCCGGGCCCACAGCTCCCACCATGCCCTGGGAAACCACATGGCTGGCGGCAGCCCCAGGACCGCAGCTCCCGCCATGCCCCGGGAACCACCATGGCCGACAGCACCCCCGAGACCACAGCTCAGGCCGTGCCCTGGGAACCAACATGGCCGCCAAGCAGCCATGGGAAAAAAGCTCCCACAATGCCCCGGGAACCAACATGGCCAGTGGCAGCCCCAAGCCCACAGCTCCCACCATGCCCTGGGAAACAACATGTCCGCCCGGCAGCCCTGGGCCCACAGCTCCCGCCATGCCCCGGGAACTGACATGGCCGACGGCACCCCCGAGCCCACAGCTTTGGCTGTGCCCCGGGAACCAACATGGCTGGCAGCAGACCCGGGCCCATGGCTCCCGCCATGCCCAGGGAACCAACATGGCTGGCAGGATCCCTGAGCCCACAGCTTCCGTCATGACCCGAAATCCATCATGGTCGGTGGCAGCCCCAGACCCACAGCCCCCGCCATGCCCTGGGAACCAACATGGCCGGCAGCAGCTTAGGGACCACAGCTCCTGCCATGCCCCGGGAACCAACATGGGTGGCGGCAGCCCTGGGGCCACAGATCCCGCCATGCCCTGGGAAACAACATGGCCGCTCGGCAGTCCATGGCCCACAGCTCCCGCCATGCCCCGGGAACAAATATCGCCTCTTGGCAGCCCTAGTCCCATAGCTCCCGCCATGCCATGGGAACCAACATAACCGGCAGCAGCTTCGGAACCACAGCTCCCGCCATGCCCCGGGAACCAACATGGCCAGCAGCAGCACCACACCCACAGCTCCCACCATGCCCCGGGAACCAATATGGCTGGCAGAAGCACCAGACCCACAGCTCCCGCCGTGCCCCGGGAACCAACATGGCCGCCAAGCAGCCATGGGAAAAAAGCTCCCACAACGCCTCAGGAACCAACATGGCCGCCCGGCAGCCCCTGGCCCACAGCTCCGAACATGCCCTGGGAACAAACATGGCCGCATGACAGCCCTGGGCCCACAGCTCCCGCCATGCCCCAGGAACCAACAAGTCTGGCAGCAGCCCTGGGCTCACGGCTCCTCCTATGCCCCGGGAACCAAAATGGCGGTCCAGTAGCCTCAGGCCAACAGCTCCCGACATGCCCCAAGGACCAACATGGCTGGGGGCAGCCACGGGCCCACAGCTCCCGCCATGCCCTGGAAACCAACATGCCCGTCCGGCAGCCCTGCGATGACAGTTCTTACTATACCCTGGAAACCAACATGGCCGCCCAGCAGTCTTGGGCCCACAGATCCTGCAATGAACCGGGAACAAACATGGCCGCATGTCAGCCTTGGGACCACAGATCCCGCCATGCCCCGAGAACCAACATGGCCACATGGCATCCCCGGGAGCACAGATCCCTCCATAGCCTGGGAATCAACATGGATGTCTGGCAGCCCCGGGACCACAGCTCCCGCCATGCCCTGGGAACCAACATGGACATTGACACCAGTGGGCAGACAGATCCTGCCATGCCCCGGGAACCAACATGGCTGGCGGGAGCCCCAGGCCCACAGCTCCCGCCATGCCGAGGGAACCAACATGGCTGACCGGTAGCCCGGGGCCCACAGCTCCCGACATGGTCCAGGAAAACACATGGCCGGAAACAGCACCAGGCCCACAACTCCCGCCATGCCCTCGGAACCAAAATGGTTACCAGGAAACCCTGGGCCACAGCTGCCGAAATGCTTTTGGAACCAGCATGGCCAGCGGCACCCCAGGCCCAGAGGTCTCGCCATGCCCCAGGAACCAATATGGCCGCCCAGCGGCCCCGGGCCCACAGATCCCACCATGCCTTGGAAACCAACATGGCCGCCCGCCAGTCCTGGGCCCACAGCTCCCGCCATGCCCTGGGAACCAACATGGCTGGTGGCAGCCCCGGGTTCACGACTCCTGCCATGGCCGGGGAAGCAACATGGCTGTCCAGCAGCCCTGGGCTGACAGTTCTTACCATGCCTTGGAAACCAACATGGCCGCCTAGCAGCCCCGGGCCAACAGCTCCCGCCATGCCCTGGGAACCAACATGGCCGCCTGGCAGCCCCGGGCCCACAGCTTCCACCATGCCCTGGGAAACCACATGGCTGGCGGCAGCCCCAGGACCACAGCTCCCGCCATGCCCCGGGAACCACCATGGCCGACAGAACCCCCGAGACCACAGCTCAGGCAGTGCCCTGGGAACCAACATGGCCGCCTGGTAAAACTGGGCCCACAACTCCCGCCTTGCCCTCGGAACCAACATGGCCGGCAGCAGCTTCGGGATCACAGCTCCCGCCATGCCCTGGGAACCAATATGGCCGACCGGCAGCCCTGGGCTGACAGTTCTTACTATGCCCCGGAAACCAACATGGCCGCCAAGTAGCCCCAGGCCCACAGATGCCGAAATGCCCTGGGAACCAACATGGCCGCCAGGCAGCCCCGTGCCCACAGCTCCCGCCATGCCCCGGGAACATAGATGGCCGCCCGGCACCCCCGGGACCACAGCTCTTGCCATGCTCTGGGAACCAATAAGCCACCCGTCAGCCCTGGGCCCACAGCTCCCGCCATGCATTGGTAACCAACATGGCCGTCCAGCAGCCCCGGGCCCACAGCTCCCGCCATGACCCGGGAACCAACATAGACGTCAGTAGCCCCGGGTCATCATCTGCCGCCATGCCCTGGGAACCAACTTGGCGGCCCAGCAGCGGTGGGAGCAAAACTCCCGCCATGCCTTGGGACCCAACATGGCCGGTGATAGCCCCGGTGACACAGCTCCCACCATGCCCTGGGAACCAACATGGCCGACAGGGAGCCCTGGGCCCACAGCTCCCACCATGTCCCGGGAACCAACATGGCTGCCCTGAAGCCCCAGGCCCACAGCTCCAGCCATGCCCCGGGAACCAACATGGCCGCCCTGAAGCCCCAAGCCCACAGCTCCCACCATGCCCTGGGAACCAACATGGCCGACAGGGAGCCCTGGGCACACAGCTCCCGCCATGCCCCCGGAACCAACACGGCCGGCAGCAGACTCGGGCCCACAGCTCCCGCCATGCCCTGGGAACCAACATGGCCGACAGGGAGCCCCGGGCCCACAGCTCCCGCCATGCCCTGGGATCCAACATGGCTGACCGGGAGCCCCGGGCCCACAGCTCCCGCCATGACCCCAGAACCAACGTGGCTGGCAGGAGCTTTGGGCTCACAGCTCCCACCACGCCCCGGGAACCAACATGGCAAACCGGTAGCCCCGGGCCCACAGCTCCCGCCATGCCCTGGGATCCAACATGGACGTCAGTAGCCCCGGGTCATCATCTGCCGCCATGCCCTGGGAACCAACTTGGCGGCCCAGCAGCAGTGGGAGCAAAACTCCCGCCATGCCTTGGGACCCAACATGGCCGGTGATAGCCCCGGGGACACAGCTCCCACCATGCCCTGGGAACCAACATGGCCGACAGGGAGCCCTGAGCCCACAGCTCCCACCATGACCCGGAAACCAACATGGCCAACGGCACCCTTGAGACCACAGCTCTGGCCATGCCCCGGGAACCAACATGGCCGACCGGCAGCCCGAGGCTCACAGCTCCCGCCATGCCCTCGGAACCAACATGGCCGCCAAGCAGCCCCGGGTCAACAGCTCTCGGGAGGCTCCGAGAACCAACATGGCCGCCCGGCAGCCCCAGGCTCACAGCTCCCGCCATGCCCTGGGAACCAACATGGCTGGTGGCAGCCCCGGGTTCACGACTCCTGCCATGGCCGGGGAAGGAACATGGCTGTCCGGCAGCCCTGGGCTGACAGTTCTTACCATGCCTTGGAAACCAACATGGCCGCCTAGCAGCCCCGGGCCAACAGCTCCCGCCATGCCCTGGGAACCAACATGGCCGCCTGGCAGCCCCGGGCCCACAGCTCCCACCATGCCCTGGGAAACCACATGGCTGGCGGCAGCCCCAGGACCGCAGCTCCCGCCATGCCCCGGGAACCACCATGGCCGACAGCACCCCCGAGACCACAGCTCAGGCCGTGCCCTGGGAACCAACATGGCCGCCAAGCAGCCATGGGAAAAAAGCTCCCACAATGCCCCGGGAACCAACATGGCCAGTGGCAGCCCCAAGCCCACAGCTCCCACCATGCCCTGGGAAACAACATGTCCGCCCGGCAGCCCTGGGCCCACAGCTCCCGCCATGCCCCGGGAACTGACATGGCCGACGGCACCCCCGAGCCCACAGCTTTGGCTGTGCCCCGGGAACCAACATGGCTGGCAGCAGACCCGGGCCCATGGCTCCCGCCATGCCCAGGGAACCAACATGGCTGGCGGGATCCCTGAGCCCACAGCTTCCGTCATGACCCGAAATCCATCATGGTCGGTGGCAGCCCCAGACCCACAGCCCCCGCCATGCCCTGGGAACCAACATGGCCGGCAGCAGCTTAGGGACCACAGCTCCTGCCATGCCCCGGGAACCAACATGGGTGGCGGCAGCCCTGGGGCCACAGATCCCGCCATGCCCTGGGAAACAACATGGCCGCTCGGCAGTCCATGGCCCACAGCTCCCGCCATGCCCCGGGAACAAATATCGCCTCTTGGCAGCCCTAGTCCCATAGCTCCCGCCATGCCATGGGAACCAACATAACCGGCAGCAGCTTCGGAACCACAGCTCCCGCCATGCCCCGGGAACCAACATGGCCAGCAGCAGCACCACACCCACAGCTCCCACCATGCCCCGGGAACCAATATGGCTGGCAGAAGCACCAGACCCACAGCTCCCGCCGTGCCCCGGGAACCAACATGGCCGCCAAGCAGCCATGGGAAAAAAGCTCCCACAACGCCTCAGGAACCAACATGGCCGCCCGGCAGCCCCTGGCCCACAGCTCCGAACATGCCCTGGGAACAAACATGGCCGCATGACAGCCCTGGGCCCACAGCTCCCGCCATGCCCCAGGAACCAACAAGTCTGGCAGCAGCCCTGGGCTCACGGCTCCTCCTATGCCCCGGGAACCAAAATGGCGGTCCAGTAGCCTCAGGCCAACAGCTCCCGACATGCCCCAAGGACCAACATGGCTGGGGGCAGCCACGGGCCCACAGCTCCCGCCATGCCCTGGAAACCAACATGCCCGTCCGGCAGCCCTGCGATGACAGTTCTTACTATACCCTGGAAACCAACATGGCCGCCCAGCAGTCTTGGGCCCACAGATCCTGCAATGAACCGGGAACAAACATGGCCGCATGTCAGCCTTGGGACCACAGATCCCGCCATGCCCCGAGAACCAACATGGCCACATGGCATCCCCGGGAGCACAGATCCCTCCATAGCCTGGGAATCAACATGGATGTCTGGCAGCCCCGGGACCACAGCTCCCGCCATGCCCTGGGAACCAACATGGACATTGACACCAGTGGGCAGACAGATCCTGCCATGCCCCGGGAACCAACATGGCTGGCGGGAGCCCCAGGCCCACAGCTCCCGCCATGCCGAGGGAACCAACATGGCTGACCGGTAGCCCGGGGCCCACAGCTCCCGACATGGTCCAGGAAAACACATGGCCGGAAACAGCACCAGGCCCACAACTCCCGCCATGCCCTCGGAACCAAAATGGTTACCAGGAAACCCTGGGCCACAGCTGCCGAAATGCTTTTGGAACCAGCATGGCCAGCGGCACCCCAGGCCCAGAGGTCTCGCCATGCCCCAGGAACCAATATGGCCGCCCAGCGGCCCCGGGCCCACAGATCCCACCATGCCTTGGAAACCAACATGGCCGCCCGCCAGTCCTGGGCCCACAGCTCCCGCCATGCCCTGGGAACCAACATGGCTGGTGGCAGCCCCGGGTTCACGACTCCTGCCATGGCCGGGGAAGCAACATGGCTGTCCAGCAGCCCTGGGCTGACAGTTCTTACCATGCCTTGGAAACCAACATGGCCGCCTAGCAGCCCCGGGCCAACAGCTCCCGCCATGCCCTGGGAACCAACATGGCCGCCTGGCAGCCCCGGGCCCACAGCTCCCACCATGCCCTGGGAAACCACATGGCTGGCGGCAGCCCCAGGACCACAGCTACCGCCATGCCCCGGGAACCAACATGGCCGACAGCACCCCCGAGACCACAGCTCAGGCAGTGCCCTGGGAACCAACATGGCCGCCAAGCAACCATGGGAAAAAAGCTCCCACAATGCCCCAGGAACCAACATGGCCGCCTGGCAGCCCCTGGTCTACAGCTGCGAACATGCCCCGGGAACAAACATGGCCGCCTGGTAGCCCTGGGCCCACAGCTCCCGCCTTGCCCTCGGAACCAACATGGCCGGCAGCAGCTTCGGGACCACAGCTCCCGCCATGCCCCAGGAACAAACACGGCCGGCAGCAGACCCGGGCCCACGGCTCCCGCCATGACCCGGAAACCAACATGGCCAACGGCACCCTTGAGACCACAGCTCCGGCCATGTCCAGGGAACCAACGTGGCCGCCAAGCAGCCGTGAGAAAAAAGCTCCCACCATGCCCCGGGAACCAACATGGCCGCCCGGCAGCCCGAGGCTCACAGCTCCCGCCATGCCCTGGGAACCAACATGGCCGCCCGGCAGCCCCTGGCCTACAGCTGCGAACATGCCCCGGGAACAAACATGGCCGCCTGGTAAAACTGGGCCCACAACTCCCGCCTTGCCCTCGGAACCAACATGGCCGGCAGCAGCTTCGGGCCCACAGCTCCCGCCATGCCCTGGGAACCAATATGGCCGACCGGCAGCCCTGGGCTGACAGTTCTTACTATGCCCCGGAAACCAACATGGCCGCCAAGTAGCCCCAGGCCCACAGATGCCGAAATGCCCTGGGAACCAACATGGCCGCCAGGCAGCCCCGTGCCCACAGCTCCCGCCATGCCCCGGGAACATAGATGGCCGCCCGGCACCCCCGGGACCACAGCTCTTGCCATGCTCTGGGAACCAATAAGCCACCCGTCAGCCCTGGGCCCACAGCTCCCGCCATGCATTGGTAACCAACATGGCCGTCCAGCAGCCCCGGGCCCACAGCTCCCGCCATGACCCGGGAACCAACATGGACGTCAGTAGCCCCGGGTCATCATCTGCCGCCACGCCCTGGGAACCAACTTGGCGGCCCAGCAGCGGTGGGAGCAAAACTCCCGCCATGCCTTGGGACCCAACATGGCCGACAGGGAGCCCTGGGCCCACAGCTCCCACCATGTCCCGGGAACCAACATGGCTGCCCTGAAGCCCCAGGCCCACAGCTCCAGCCATGCCCCGGGAACCAACATGGCCGCCCTGAAGCCCCAAGCCCACAGCTCCCACCATGCCCTGGGAACCAACATGGCCGACAGGGAGCCCTGGGCACACAGCTCCCGCCATGCCCCCGGAACCAACACGGCCGGCAGCAGACTCGGGCCCACAGCTCCCGCCATGCCCTGGGATCCAACATGGCTGACCGGGAGCCCCGGGCCCACAGCTCCCGCCATGACCCGAGAACCAACGTGGCTGGCAGGAGCTTTGGGCTCACAGCTCCCACCACACCCCGGGAACCAACATGGCAAACCGGTAGCCCTGGGCCCACAGCTCCCGCCATGCCCTGGGATCCAACATGGCCCTCAGGAAACCCCGAGGACCACAGCTCCCGCCATGGCCCGGGAACCAAAATAGCTGCCGTCAGCCCCAGGCCCACAGCTCCCGCCATGCCCCGGAAACCAACACGGACATCAGCAGCCCCGGGTCATCAGCTCCCGCCATGTCCTGGGAACCAACATGGCAGCCCAGCAGCCGTGGGAGCAGAACTCCCGCCATGCCTTGGGACCCAACATGACCGGTGATAGCCCCGGGCCCACAGCTCCCGCCATGCCCCGGAAACCAGCATGGCTGCCCTGAAGCCCCAAGCCCACAGCTCCCGCCATGCCACGTAAACCAACATGGCCGGCAGCAGTCCCGGGCCCACAGCTCCCGCCATGCCCTGGGAACCAACGTGGCCGACAGGGAGCCCTGGGCCCACAGCTCCACCCATGTCCCGGGAACCAACATGGCCGCCCTGAAGCCCCAGGCCCACAGCTCCAGCCATGCCCCGGGAACCAACATGGCCGCCCGGCAGCCCCTGGCCTACAGCTGCGAACATGCCCCGGGAACAAACATGGCCACCTGGTAAAACTGGGCCCACAACTCCCGCCTTGCCCTCGGAACCAACATGGCCGGCAGCAGCTTCGGGATCACAGCTCCCGCCATGCCCTGGGAACCAATATGGCCGACCGGCAGCCCTGGGCTGACAGTTCTTACTATGCCCCGGAAACCAACATGGCCGCCAAGTAGCCCCAGGCCCACAGATGCCGAAATGCCCTGGGAACCAACATGGCCGCCAGGCAGCCCCGTGCCCACAGCTCCCGCCATGCCCCGGGAACATAGATGGCCGCCCGGCACCCCCGGGACCACAGCTCTTGCCATGCTCTGGGAACCAATAAGCCACCCGTCAGCCCTGGGCCCACAGCTCCCGCCATGCATTGGTAACCAACATGGCCGTCCAGCAGCCCCGGGCCCACAGCTCCCGCCATGACCCGGGAACCAACATGGACGTCAGTAGCCCCGGGTCATCATCTGCCGCCATGCCCTGGGAACCAACTTGGCGGCCCAGCAGCGGTGGGAGCAAAACTCCCGCCATGCCTTGGGACCCAACATGGCCGGTGATAGCCCCGGGGACACAGCTCCCACCATGCCCTGGGAACCAACATGGCCGACAGGGAGCCCTGGGCCCACAGCTCCCACCATGTCCCGGGAACCAACATGGCTGCCCTGAAGCCCCAGGCCCACAGCTCCAGCCATGCCCCGGGAACCAACATGGCCGCCCTGAAGCCCCAAGCCCACAGCTCCCACCATGCCCTGGGAACCAACATGGCCGACAGGGAGCCCTGGGCACACAGCTCCCGCCATGCCCCCGGAACCAACACGGCCGGCAGCAGACTCGGGCCCACAGCTCCCGCCATGCCCTGGGATCCAACATGGCTGACCGGGAGCCCCGGGCCCACAGCTCCCGCCATGACCCAAGAACCAACGTGGCTGGCAGGAGCTTTGGGCTCACAGCTCCCACCACGCCCCGGGAAACAACATGGCAAACCGGTAGCCCTGGGCCCACAGCTCCCGCCATGCCCTGGGATCCAACATGGCCCTCAGGAAACCCCGAGGACCACAGCTCCCGCCATGGCCCGGGAACCAAAATGGCTGCCGTCAGCCCCAGGCCCACAGCTCCCGCCATGCCCCGGAAACCAACACGGACATCAGCAGCCCCGGGTCATCAGCTCCCGCCATGCCCTGGGAACCAACATGGCAGCCCAGCAGCCGTGGGAGCAGAACTCCCGCCATGCCTTGGGACCCAACATGACCGGTGATAGCCCCGGGGCCCACAGCTCCCGCCATGCCCCGGAAACCAGCATGGCTGCCCTGAAGCCCCAAGCCCACAGCTCCCGCCATGCCACGTAAACCAACATGGCCGGCAGCAGTCCCGGGCCCACAGCTCCCGCCATGCCCTGGGAACCAACGTGGCCGACAGGGAGCCCTGGGCCCACAGCTCCACCCATGTCCCAGGAACCAACATGGCCGCCCTGAAGCCCCAGGCCCACAGCTCCAGCCATGCCCCGGGAACCAACATGGCCGCCCTGAAGCCCCGAGCCCACAGCTCCCACCATGCCCTGGGAAACAACATGGCCGACCGGGAGCCCTGGGCCCACAGCTCCCGCCATGCCCCGGGAACCAACACGGCCGGCGGCATCCCCGGGCCCACAGCTCCCGCCATGACCCTGGGAACCAACGTGGTCACCCGCCTGCCCCGGGGCCCACAGCTCCCGCCATGCCCCGTGAAACAACATGGCCTGCACCAGCCCTAGTCACACAGCTCCTGCCATGCCTCGGGAACCAACATGGCCGGCGGGAGCCCCGGGCCCACAGCTCCCGCCATGACCCGGGAACCAACATGGCCGCCCAGCAGCCTTGGGCCCACAGATCCTGCAATGAACCGGGAACAAACATGGCCGCACGTCAGCCTTGGGACCACAGATCCTGCCATGCCCCGAGAACCAACATGGCTGCATGGCTTCCCCGGGACCACAGATCCCTCCATAGCCTGGGAATCAACATGGACGTCTGGCAGCCCCGGGACCACAGCTCCCGCCATGCCCTGGGAACCAACATGGCCATTGACACCAGTGGGCCCACAGATCTTGCCATGCCCCGAGAACCAACATGGCTAGCGGGAGCCCCAGGCCCACAGCTCCCACCATGCCGAGGGAACCAACATGGCTGACCAGTAGCCCGGGGCCCACAGCTCCCGACATGGTCCAGGAAAACACATGGCCGGAAACAGCACCAGGCCCACAACTCCCGCCATGCCCTCGGAACCAAAATGGTTACCAGGAAACCCTGGGCCACAGCTGCCGAAATGCTTTTGGAACCAGCATGGCCAGCGGCACCCCAGGCCCAGAGGTCTCGCCATGCCCCAGGAACCAATATGGCCGCCCGGCGGCCCTGGGCCCACAGATCCCACCATGCCTTGGAAACCAACATGGCCGCCCGCCAGTCCTGGGCCCACAGCTTCCGCCAAGCCCTGGGAACCAACATGGCTGGCGGCAGCGCGAGACTTACAGCTCCTGCCATGCCCCATGAACCAACATGGCCAACCACACCCCCGAGCCCACAGATTCCAACATGCCCCGCGAACCAACATGGCCGGCAGCAGACCCGGGCCCACGGCTCCCGCCATGCCCCGGGAACCAACATGGCCGGCGGGAGCCCTGAGCCCACAGCTCGCGCCATGACCCGGGATCCAACATGGCCGACGGCACCCCCGAGCCACAGTTCCGGCCGTGTCCAGAGAACCAACATGGCCACCAAGAAGCCGTGGGAAAAAAGCTCGCGCCATGCCCCGGGAACCAACATGGCCGCGCGGCAGTCCTGGGCCCACAGCTTCCGCCATGCCCTCGGAACCAACATGGCCGGCGGGAGCCCTGAGCCCACAGCTCCCGCCATGACCCGGAAACCAACATGGCCAACGGCACCCTTGAGACCACAGCTCCGGCCATGCCCCGGGAACCAACATGGCCGCCCGGCAGCCCCTGGCCCACAGCTCTCTGGATGGCCCGAGAACCAACATGGCCGACCGGCAGCCCGAGGCTCACAGCTTCCGCCATGCCCTCGGAACCAACATGGCCGCCAAGCAGCCCCGGGTCAACAGCTCTCGGGAGGCTCCGAGAACCAACATGGCCGCCCATCAGCCCCGGGCCCACAGTTCCCGCCATGCCCCTGGAACAAACATGGATGTCAGCAGCCCCGGGTCATCACCTGCCGTCATGCCCTGGGAACCAACGTGGCGGCCCAGCAGCCGTAGGAGCAAAACTCCCGCCATGCCTTGGGACCCAACATGGCCGGCGATAGACCCGTGCCCAACAGCTCCCGCCATGCCCTGGGAAACCAACATGGCCAGCAGCAGACTCGGACCCACAGCTCCCGCCAAGCCCTGGGAACCAACATGGCTGACCGGGAGCCCCGGGCCACAGCTCCCACCATGACCCGAGAACCAACGTGGCCGGCAGGAGCTTTGGGCTCACAGCTCCCGCCACGCCCCGGGAACTAACATGGCAAACCGGCAGCCCTGGGCCCACAGCTCCCGCCATGCCCTGGGATCCAACATGGCCCTCAGGAAACCCCGAAGACCACAGCTCCCGCCATGCCCCGGGAACATAGATGGCCGCCCGGCAGCCCCTGGCCTACAGCTGCGAACATGCCCCGGGAATCAACATTTCTGGTGGCAGCCTCGGGCCCACAGCTCCCCCCATGCCTTGTGAACCAACGTGGCCGACAGCAGCCCCGGAACAGCAGCTCTTGCCATGCCTCGGGAACCAAGGTGGCTGGCGGCAGCCCCAGGCCCACAGCTCCCGCCATGCCCCGGGAACCAACATGGTCAGAGGGAGCCTTGGGCCCACAGCTTCCGCCATGCCCCGGGAACCAATATGGCTGACCGGCAGCCCTGGGCTGACAGTTCTTACTGTGCCCCGGAAACCAACATGGCCGCCAAGTAGCCCCAGGCCCGCAGATCCCGAAATGCCCTGGGAACCAACATGGCCGCCAGGCAGCCCCGTGCTCACAGCTCCCGCCATGCCCCGGGAACAAAGATGGCAGCCCGGCACCCCCGGGCCCACAGCTCTTGCCATGCTCTGGGAACCAATATGGCCACCCGTCAGCCCTGGGCCCACAGCTCCCGCCATGCCTTGGTAACCAACATGGCCGCCCATCAGCCCTGGGCCCACAGCTCCCGCCATGCCCTGGGAACCAACATGGACGTCAGCAGCCCCATGTCATCAGCTGCCGCCATGCCCTGGGAACCAACTGGCCGACCGGGAGCCCCGGGCCCACAGCTCCCGCCATTACCCGAGAACCATCGTAGGCGGCAGGAGCTTTGGGCTCAGAGCTCCTGCCACGCCCCAGGAACCAATATGGCCGCCCGGCGGCCCCGGGCCCACAGATCCCACCATGCCTTGGAAACCAACATGGCCGCCCGCCAGTCCTGGGCCCACAGCTTCCGCCAAGCCCTGGGAACCAAAATGGCTGGCGGCAGCGCGAGACTTACAGCTCCTGCCATGCCCCATGAACCAACATGGCCAACCACACCCCCGAGCCCACAGATCCCACCATGCCCCGGGAACCAACATGGCCGGCAGCACACCCGGGCCCACGGCTCCCGCCATGCCCCGGGAACCAACATGGCCGGCGGCACCCCCGAGCCACAGATCCGGCTGTGTCCAGGGAACCAACATGGCCACCAAGAAGCCGTGGGAAAAAAGCTCGCGCCATGCCCCGGGAACCAACATGGCCGCGCGGTAGTCCTGGGCCCACAGCTTCCGCCATGCCCTGGGAACCAACGTGGCTGGCGTCAGCCCGAGACTTACAGCTCCTGCCATGCCCCATGAACTAACATGGCCAACGGCACCCCCGAGCTCAAAGCTCCCGCCATGCCCCGGAACCAACATGGCCAGCAGCAGACCCGAGCCCACGGCTCCCGCCATGCCCCGGGAACCAACATGGCCGGCGGGAGCCCTGAGCCCACAGCTCCCACCATGACCCGGAAACCAACATGGCCAAAGGCACCCTTGAGAACACAGCTCTGGCCATGCCCCGGGAACCAACATGGCCGCCCGGCAGCCCCTGGCCCACAGCTCTCTGGATGCCCCGAGAACCAACATGGCCGACCGGCAGCCCGAGGCTCACAGCTCCCGCCATGCCCTCGGAACCAACATGGCCGCCAAGCAGCCCCGGGTCAACAGCTCTCGGGAGGCTCCGAGAACCAACATGGCCGCCCGGCAGCCCCAGGCTCACAGCTCCCGCCATGCCCTGGGAACCAACATGGCTGGTGGCAGCCCCGGGTTCACGACTCCTGCCATGGCCGGGGAAGGAACATGGCTGTCCGGCAGCCCTGGGCTGACAGTTCTTACCATGCCTTGGAAACCAACATGGCCGCCTAGCAGCCCCGGGCCAACAGCTCCCGCCATGCCCTGGGAACCAACATGGCCGCCTGGCAGCCCCGGGCCCACAGCTCCCACCATGCCCTGGGAAACCACATGGCTGGCGGCAGCCCCAGGACCGCAGCTCCCGCCATGCCCCGGGAACCACCATGGCCGACAGCACCCCCGAGACCACAGCTCAGGCCGTGCCCTGGGAACCAACATGGCCGCCAAGCAGCCATGGGAAAAAAGCTCCCACAATGCCCCGGGAACCAACATGGCCAGTGGCAGCCCTGGGCCCACAGCTCCCGCCATGCCCCGGGAACTGACATGGCCGACGGCACCCCCGAGCCCACAGCTTTGGCTGTGCCCCGGGAACCAACATGGCTGGCAGCAGACCCGGGCCCATGGCTCCCGCCATGCCCAGGGAACCAACATGGCTGGCGGGATCCCTGAGCCCACAGCTTCCGTCATGACCCGAAATCCATCATGGTCGGTGGCAGCCCCAGACCCACAGCCCCCGCCATGCCCTGGGAACCAACATGGCCGGCAGCAGCTTAGGGACCACAGCTCCTGCCATGCCCCGGGAACCAACATGGGTGGCGGCAGCCCTGGGGCCACAGATCCCGCCATGCCCTGCGAAACAACATGGCCGCTCGGCAGTCCATGGCCCACAGCTCCCGCCATGCCCCGGGAACAAATATCGCCTCTTGGCAGCCCTAGTCCCATAGCTCCCGCCATGCCATGGGAACCAACATAACCGGCAGCAGCTTCGGAACCACAGCTCCCGCCATGCCCCGGGAACCAACATGGCCAGCGGCAGCACCACACCCACAGCTCCCACCATGCCCCGGGAACCAATATAACTGGCAGAAGCACCAGACCCACAGCTCCCGCCGTGCCCCGGGAACCAACATGGCCGCCAAGCAGCCATGGGAAAAAAGCTCCCACAACGCCTCAGGAACCAACATGGCCGCCCGGCAGCCCCTGGCCCACAGCTCCGAACATGCCCTGGGAACAAACATGGCCGCATGACAGCCCTGGGCCCACAGCTCCCGCCATGCCCCAGGAACCAACAAGTCTGGCAGCAGCCCTGGGCTCACGGCTCCTCCTATGCCCCGGGAACCAAAATGGCGGTCCAGTAGCCTCAGGCCAACAGCTCCCGACATGCCCCAAGGACCAACATGGCTGGGGGCAGCCACGGGCCCACAGCTCCCGCCATGCCCTGGAAACCAACATGCCCGTCCGGCAGCCCTGCGATGACAGTTCTTACTATACCCTGGAAACCAACATGGCCGCCCAGCAGTCTTGGGCCCACAGATCCTGCAATGAACCGGGAACAAACATGGCCGCATGTCAGCCTTGGGACCACAGATCCCGCCATGCCCCGAGAACCAACATGGCCACATGGCATCCCCGGGAGCACAGATCCCTCCATAGCCTGGGAATCAACATGGATGTCTGGCAGCCCCGGGACCACAGCTCCCGCCATGCCCTGGGAACCAACATGGACATTGACACCAGTGGGCAGACAGATCCTGCCATGCCCCGGGAACCAACATGGCTGGCGGGAGCCCCAGGCCCACAGCTCCCGCCATGCCGAGGGAACCAACATGGCTGACCGGTAGCCCGGGGCCCACAGCTCCCGACATGGTCCAGGAAAACACATGGCCGGAAACAGCACCAGGCCCACAACTCCCGCCATGCCCTCGGAACCAAAATGGTTACCAGGAAACCCTGGGCCACAGCTGCCGAAATGCTTTTGGAACCAGCATGGCCAGCGGCACCCCAGGCCCAGAGGTCTCGCCATGCCCCAGGAACCAATATGGCCGCCCAGCGGCCCCGGGCCCACAGATCCCACCATGCCTTGGAAACCAACATGGCCGCCCGCCAGTCCTGAGCCCACAGCTCCCGCCATGCCCTGGGAACCAACATGGCTGGTGGCAGCCCCGGGTTCACGACTCCTGCCATGGCCGGGGAAGCAACATGGCTGTCCAGCAGCCCTGGGCTGACAGTTCTTACCATGCCTTGGAAACCAACATGGCCGCCTAGCAGCCCCGGGCCAACAGCTCCCGCCATGCCCTGGGAACCAACATGGCCGCCTGGCAGCCCCGGGCCCACAGCTTCCACCATGCCCTGGGAAACCACATGGCTGGCGGCAGCCCCAGGACCACAGCTCCCGCCATGCCCCGGGAACCAACATGGCCGACAGCACCCCCGAGACCACAGCTCAGGCAGTGCCCTGGGAACCAACATGGCCGCCAAGCAACCATGGGAAAAAAGCTCCCACAATGCCCCAGGAACCAACATGGCCGCCTGGCAGCCCCTGGTCTACAGCTGCGAACATGCCCCGGGAACAAACATGGCCGCCTGGTAGCCCTGGGCCCACAGCTCCCGCCTTGCCCTCGGAACCAACATGGCCGGCAGCAGCTTCGGGACCACAGCTCCCGCCATGCCCCGGGAACAAACACGGCCGGCAGCAGACCCGGGCCCACGGCTCCCGCCATGACCCGGAAACCAACATGGCCAACGGCACCCTTGAGACCACAGCTCCGGCCATGTCCAGGGAACCAACATGGCCGCCAAGCAGCCGTGAGAAAAAAGCTCCCACCATGCCCCGGGAACCAACATGGCCGCCCAGCAGCCCCTGGCCCACAGCTCTCGGGATGCTCCGAGAACCAACATGGCCGCCCGGCAGCCCGAGGCTCACAGCTCCCGCCATGCCCTGGGAACCAACATGGCCGCCCGGCAGCCCCTGGCCTACAGCTGCGAACATGCCCCGGGAACAAACATGGCCGCCTGGTAAAACTGGGCCCACAACTCCCGCCTTGCCCTCGGAACCAACATGGCCGGCAGCAGCTTCGGGACCACAGCTCCCGCCATGCCCTGGGAACCAATATGGCCGACCGGCAGCCCTGGGCTGACAGTTCTTACTATGCCCCGGAAACCAACATGGCCGCCAAGTAGCCCCAGGCCCACAGATGCCGAAATGCCCTGGGAACCAACATGGCCGCCAGGCAGCCCCGTGCCCACAGCTCCCGCCATGCCCCGGGAACATAGATGGCCGCCCGGCACCCCCGGGATCACAGCTCTTGCCATGCTCTGGGAACCAATAAGCCACCCGTCAGCCCTGGGCCCACAGCTCCCGCCATGCATTGGTAACCAACATGGCCGTCCAGCAGCCCCGGGCCCACAGCTCCCGCCATGACCCGGGAACCAACATGGACGTCAGTAGCCCCGGGTCATCATCTGCCGCCACGCCCTGGGAACCAACTTGGCGGCCCAGCAGCGGTGGGAGCAAAACTCCCGCCATGCCTTGGGACCCAACATGGCCGGTGATAGCCCCGGGGACACAGCTCCCACCATGCCCTGGGAACCAACATGGCCGACAGGGAGCCCTGGGCCCACAGCTCCCACCATGTCCCGGGAACCAACATGGCTGCCCTGAAGCCCCAGGCCCACAGCTCCAGCCATGCCCCGGGAACCAACATGGCCGCCCTGAAGCCCCAAGCCCACAGCTCCCACCATGCCCTGGGAACCAACATGGCCGACAGGGAGCCCTGGGCACACAGCTCCCGCCATGCCCCCGGAACCAACACGGCCGGCAGCAGACTCGGGCCCACAGCTCCCGCCATGCCCTGGGATCCAACATGGCTGACCGGGAGCCCCGGGTCCACAGCTCCCGCCATGACCCGAGAACCAACGTGGCTGGCAGGAGCTTTGGGCTCACAGCTCCCACCACGCCCCGGGAACCAACATGGCAAACCGGTAGCCCTGGGCCCACAGCTCCCGCCATGCCCTGGGATCCAACATGGCCCTCAGGAAACCCCGAGGACCACAGCTCCCGCCATGGCCCGGGAACCAAAATAGCTGCCGTCAGCCCCAGGCCCACAGCTCCCGCCATGCCCCGGAAACCAAAACGGACATCAGCAGCCCCGGGTCATCAGCTCCCGCCATGTCCTGGGAACCAACATGGCAGCCCAGCAGCCGTGGGAGCAGAACTCCCGCCATGCCTTGGGACCCAACATGACCGGTGATAGCCCCGGGCCCACAGCTCCCGCCATGCCCCGGAAACCAGCATGGCTGCCCTGAAGCCCCAAGCCCACAGCTCCCGCCATGCCACGTAAACCAACATGGCCGGCAGCAGTCCCGGGCCCACAGCTCCCGCCATGCCCTGGGAACCAACGTGGCCGACAGGGAGCCCTGGGCCCACAGCTCCACCCATGTCCCGGGAACCAACATGGCCGCCCTGAAGCCCCAGGCCCACAGCTCCAGCCATGCCCCGGGAACCAACATGGCCGCCCGGCAGCCCCTGGCCTACAGCTGCGAACATGCCCCGGGAACCAACATGGCCGACCGGGAGCCCTGGGCCCACAGCTCCCGCCATGCCCTGGGAACCAACATGGCCGACAGGGAGCCCTGGGCACACAGCTCCCGCCATGCCCCCGGAACCAACACGGCCGGCAGCAGACTCGGGCCCACAGCTCCCGCCATGCCCTGGGATCCAACATGGCTGACCGGGAGCCCCGGGCCCACAGCTCCCGCCATGACCCAAGAACCAACGTGGCTGGCAGGAGCTTTGGGCTCACAGCTCCCACCACGCCCCGGGAAACAACATGGCAAACCGGTAGCCCTGGGCCCACAGCTCCCGCCATGCCCTGGGATCCAACATGGCCCTCAGGAAACCCCGAGGACCACAGCTCCCGCCATGGCCCGGGAACCAAAATAGCTGCCGTCAGCCCCAGGCCCACAGCTCCCGCCATGCCCTGGAAACCAACACGGACATCAGCAGCCCCGGGTCATCAGCTCCCGCCATGTCCTGGGAACCAACATGGCAGCCAAGCAGCCGTGGGAGCAGAACTCCCGCCATGCCTTGGGACCCAACATGACCGGTGATAGCCCCGGGCCCACAGCTCCCGACATGCCCCGGAAACCAGCATGGCTGCCCTGAAGCCCCAAGCCCACAGCTCCCGCCATGCCACGTAAACCAACATGGCCGGCAGCAGTCCCGGGCCCACAGCTCCCGCCATGCCCTGGGAACCAACGTGGCCGACAGGGAGCCCTGGGCCCACAGCTCCACCCATGTCCCGGGAACCAACATGGCCGCCCTGAAGCCCCAGGCCCACAGCTCCAGCCATGCCCCGGGAACCAACATGGCCGCCCTGAAGCCCCGAGCCCACAGCTCCCGCCATGCCCTGGGAAACAACATGGCCGACCGGGAGCCCTGGGCCCACAGCTCCCGCCATGCCCCGGGAACCAACACGGCCGGCGGCATCCCCGGGCCCACAGCTCCCGCCATGACCCTGGGAACCAACGTGGTCACCCGCCTGCCCCGGGGCCCACAGCTCCCGCCATGCCCCGTGAAACAACATGGCCTGCACCAGCCCTAGTCACACAGCTCCTGCCATGCCTCGGGAACCAACATGGCCGGCGGGAGCCCCGGGCCCACAGCTCCCGCCATGACCCGGGAACCAACATGGCCGCCCAGCAGCCTTGGGCCCACAGATCCTGCAATGAACCGGGAACAAACATGGCCGCACGTCAGCCTTGGGACCACAGATCCTGCCATGCCCCGAGAACCAACATGGCTGCATGGCTTCCCCGGGACCACAGATCCCTCCATAGCCTGGGAATCAACATGGACGTCTGGCAGCCCCGGGACCACAGCTCCCGCCATGCCCTGGGAACCAACATGGCCATTGACACCAGTGGGCCCACAGATCTTGCCATGCCCCGAGAACCAACATGGCTAGCGGGAGCCCCAGGCCCACAGCTCCCACCATGCCGAGGGAACCAACATGGCTGACCGGTAGCCCGGGGCCCACAGCTCCCGACATGGTCCAGGAAAACACATGGCCGGAAACAGCACCAGGCCCACAACTCCCGCCATGCCCTCGGAACCAAAATGGTTACCAGGAAACCCTGGGCCACAGCTGCCGAAATGCTTTTGGAACCAGTATGGCCAGCGGCACCCCAGGCCCAGAGGTCTCGCCATGCCCCAGGAACCAATATGGCCGCCCGGCGGCCCCGGGCCCACAGATCCCACCATGCCTTGGAAACCAACATGGCCGCCCGCCAGTCCTGGGCCCACAGCTTCCGCCAAGCCCTGGGAACCAACATGGCTGGCGGCAGCGCTAGACTTACAGCTCCTGCCATGCCCCATGAACCAACATGGCCAACCACACCCCCGAGCCCACAGATTCCAACATGCCCCGCGAACCAACATGGCCGGCAGCAGACCCGGGCCCACGGCTCCCGCCATGCCCCGGGAACCAACATGGCCGGCGGGAGCCCTGAGCCCACAGCTCCCGCCATGCCCCGGGAACCAACATGGCCGGCGGGAGCCCTGAGCCCACAGCTCGCGCCATGACCCGGGAACCAACATGGCCGACGGCACCCCCGAGCCACAGTTCCGGCCGTGTCCAGAGAACCAACATGGCCACCAAGAAGCCGTGGGAAAAAAAGCTCTGGCCATGCCCCGGGAACCAACATGGCCGCGCGGCAGTCCTGGGCCCACAGCTTCCGCCATGACCAGGGAACCAACATGGCTGGCATCAGCCCGAGACTTACAGCTCCTGCCATGCCCCATAAACTAACATGGCCAACGGCACCCCCGACCCCACGGCTCCCGCCATGCCCTCGCAACCAACATGGCCGGCGGGAGCCCTGAGCCCACAGCTCCCGCCATGACCCGGAAACCAACATGGCCAACGGCACCCTTGAAACCACAGCTCCGGCCATGCCCCGGGAACCAACATGGCCGCCAAGCAGCCGTGGGAAAAAAGCTCCCGCCATGCCCCGGGAACCAACATGGCCGCCCGGCAGCCCCTGGCCCACAGCTCTCTGGATGCCCCGAGAACCAACATGGCCGATAGGCAGCCCCGGGTCAACAGCTCTCGGGAGGCTCCGAGAACCAACATGGCCGCCCGGCAGCCCCAGGCTCACAGCTCCCGCCATGCCCTGGGAACCAACATGGCTGGTGGCAGCCCCGGGTTCACGACTCCTGCCATGGCCGGGGAAGGAACATGGCTGTCCGGCAGCCCTGGGCTGACAGTTCTTACCATGCCTTGGAAACCAACATGGCGCCTAGCAGCCCCGGGCCAACAGATCCCGCCATGCCCTGGGAACCAACATGGCCGCCTGGCAGCCCCGGGCCCACAGCTCCCACCATGCCCTGGGAAACCACATGGCTGGCGGCAGCCCCAGGACCGCAGCTCCCACCATGCCCCGGGAACCAACATGGCCGACAGCACCCCCGAGCCCACAGCTCAGGCCGTGCCCTGGGAACCAACATGGCCGGCAGCAGCTCCGGAACAGCAGCTCTTGCCATGCCCCGGGAACCAAGGTGGCTGGCGTCAGCCCCAGGCCCACAGCTCCCGCCATGCCCCGGAAACCAACATGGCCGGAGGGAGCCTTGGGCCCACAGCTCCCGCCATGCCCTGGGAAACCACATGGCTGGCGGCAGCCCAAGGAACCAATATGGCCGACCGGCAGCCCTGGGCTGACAGTTCTTACTATGCCCCGGAAACCAACATGGCCGCCAAGTAGCCCCAGGCCCACAGATGCCGAAATGCCCTGGGAACTAACATGGCCGGCAGGCAGCCTCGTGCCCACAGCTCCCGCCATGCCTTGGTAACCAACATGGCCGCCCATCAGCCCCGGGCCCACAGCTCCCGCCATGCCCCTGGAACCAACATGGACGTCAGCAGCCCCATGTCATCAGCTGCCGCCATGCCCTGGGAACCAACTGGCCGACCGGGAGCCCCGGGCCCACAGCTCCCGCCATTACCCGAGAACCATCGTAGGGGGCAGGAGCTTTGGGCTCAGAGCTCCTGCCATGCCCCAGGAACCAATATGGCCGCCCGGCGGCCCCGGGCCCACAGATCCCACCATGCCTTGGAAACCAACATGGCCGCCCGCCAGTCCTGGGCCCACAGCTTCCGCCAAGCCCTGGGAACCAAAATGGCTGGCGGCTGCGCGAGACTTACAGCTCCTGCCATGCCCCATGAACCAACATGGCCAACCACACCCCCGAGCCCACAGATCCCACCATGCCCCGGGAACCAACATGGCCGGCAGCAGACCCAGGCCCACGGCTCCCGCCATGCCCCGGGAACCAACATGGCCGGCGGCACCCCCGAGCCACAGATCCGGCCGTGTCCAGGGAACCAACATGGCCACCAAGAAGCCGTGGGAAAAAAGCTCGCGCCATGCCCCGCGAACCAACATGGCCGCGCGGTAGTCCTGGGCCCACAGCTTCCGCCATGCCCTGGGAACCAACATGGCTGGCGTCAGCCCGAGACTTACAGCTCCTGCCATGCCCCATGAATTAACATGGCCAACGGCACCCCCGAGCCCACAGCTCCCGCCATGCCCCGGAACCAACATGGCCAGCAGCAGACCCGAGCCCACGGCTCCCGCCATGCCCCGGGAACCAACATGGCCGGCGGGAGCCCTGAGCCCACAGCTCCCGCCATGACCCGGGATCCAACATGGCCAACGGCACCCTTGAGACCACAGCTCCGGCCATGCCCCGGGAACCAACATGGCCGCCAGGCAGCTCCTGGCCCACAGCTCTCTGGATGACCCGAGAACCAACATGGCCGACCGGCAGCCCGAGGCTCACAGCTTCCGCCATGCCCTCGGAACCAACATGGCCGCCAAGCAGCCCCGGGACAACAGCTCTCGGGAGGCTCCGAGAACCAACATGGCCGCCCATCAGCCCCGGGCCCACAGTTCCCGCCATGCCCCTGGAACAAACATGGATGTCAGCAGCCCCGGGTCATCACCTGCCGTCATGCCCTGGGAACCAACGTGGCGGCCCAGCAGCCGTAGGAGCAAAACTCCCGCCATGCCTTGGGACCCAACATGGCCGGCGATAGACCCGGGCCCAACAGCTCCCACCATGCCCTGGGAAACCAACATGGCCAGCAGCAGACTTGGACCCACAGCTCCCGCCAAGCCCTGGGAACCAACATGGCTGACCGGGAGCCCCGGGCCCACAGCTCCTGCCATGACCCGGGAACCAACATAGCCGACGGCACCCCCGGACCCACATCAGCCCCCATGCCCCGGGAACCAAAATTGTGGCGCAGCATCCGTGGGACCAAAGCTCCCGCCATGCCCTGGGAACCAACATGGCAGGAGGTATCCCTGGGCCCACAGCTCCTGCCATGCCCCGGGAATCATCGTGGCAGGTGGCAGCCCCGGCTCAGAGCTCCTGCCATGCCCCGGGAACCAACATGGCCAAACAGCAGCCCCGGGCCCACAGCTCCCTCCATGCCACGGAAACCAACACGGCTGGTGGCAGCTCCAAGCCCACGGCTCTTGCCATGCCCTGGGAACAAACATGGCCGGCGTCAGCCCCAGGCCCACAGCTCCCACACTGCCAAGAGAACCAAAATGGCTGCTGGCGGCAGCCCCGGGCCCACAGCTCCCGCTATGCCCCGAGAACCAAAATGGCCGCCGGGCAGCCCCGGGCCCACAGCTGCCGCCATGCCCCTGGAATCAACATGGCGGGCGGCAGCCCTGATCCCAAAGCTCCCGCCATGAGCCAAGAACCAACATGGTTGGCGGCAGACCCGGGTCCACAGCTCCCGCCATGCCCCGGGAAGAACCATGGCCGGTGCAGTCCCAAGCCCACAGCTCCCGTCATTCCCCGGGAACCAACATAACCGACGGCACCCCCTAGCACACAGCTCCCGCCATGCCTCGGGAACCAACATGGCCGGCAGCAGCCCTGCGAAAACAGCTCTTGCAATGTCCCGGGAACCAACATGGCCGTCCGGCAGCCCTGGGCTCACAGTTCCTACCATGCCCTGGAAACAAACATGGCCACCCAGCAGCCCCGGGCACACAGCTCCCGCCATTCCCCGGGAACCAACATGGCTGTCGACATTCCCGGGCCCACAGCTCCTGCCATGGCCCGGGAACCAACATAGCCGACGGCACCCCCGGACCCACATCAGCCCCCATGCCCCGGGAACCAAAATTGTGGCGCAGCAGCCGTTGGACCAAAGCTTCCGCCATGCCCTGGGAACCAACATGGCAGGAGGTATCCCTGGGCCCACAGCTCCTGCCATGCCCCGGGAATCATCGTGGCAGGTGGCAGCCCCGGCTCAGAGCTCCTGCCATGCCCCGGGAACCAACATGGCCAAACAGCAGCCCCGGGCCCACAGCTCCCTCCATGCCACGGAAACCAACACGGCTGGTGGCAGCTCCAAGCCCACGGCTCTTGCCATGCCCTGGGAACAAACATGGCCGGCGTCAGCCCCAGGCCCACAGCTCCCACACTGCCAAGAGAACCAAAATGGCTGCTGGCGGCAGCCCCGGGCCCACAGCTCCCGCTATGCCCCGAGAACCAAAATGGCCGCCGGGCAGCCCCGGGCCCACAGCTGCCGCCATGCCCCTGGAATCAACATGGCGGGCGGCAGCCCTGATCCCAAAGCTCCCGCCATGAGCCAAGAACCAACATGGTTGGCGGCAGACCCGGGTCCACAGCTCCCGCCATGCCCCGGGAAGAACCATGGCCGGTGCAGTCCCAAGCCCACAGCTCCCGTCATTCCCCGGGAACCAACATAACCGACGGCACCCCCTAGCACACAGCTCCCGCCATGCCTCGGGAACCAACATGGCCGGCAGCAGCCCTGCGAAAACAGCTCTTGCAATGTCCCGGGAACCAACATGGCCGTCCGGCAGCCCTGGGCTCACAGTTCCTACCATGCCCTGGAAACAAACATGGCCACCCAGCAGCCCCGGGCACACAGCTCCCGCCATTCCCCGGGAACCAACATGGCTGTCGACATTCCCGGGCCCACAGCTCCTGCCATGGCCCGGGAACCAACATAGCCGACGGCACCCCCGGACCCACATCAGCCCCCATGCCCCGGGAACCAAAATTGTGGCGCAGCAGCCGTTGGACCAAAGCTTCCGCCATGCCCTGGGAACCAACATGGCAGGAGGTATCCCTGGGCCCACAGCTCCTGCCATGCCCCGGGAATCATCGTGGCAGGTGGCAGCCCCGGCTCAGAGCTCCTGCCATGCCCCGGGAACCAACATGGCCAAACAGCAGCCCCGGGCCCACAGCTCCCTCCATGCCACGGAAACCAACACGGCTGGTGGCAGCTCCAAGCCCACGGCTCTTGCCATGCCCTGGGAACAAACATGGCCGGCGTCAGCCCCAGGCCCACAGCTCCCACACTGCCAAGAGAACCAAAATGGCTGCTGGCGGCAGCCCCGGGCCCACAGCTCCCGCTATGCCCCGAGAACCAAAATGGCCGCCGGGCAGCCCCGGGCCCAGAGCTGCCGCCATGCCCCTGGAATCAACACGGCGGGCGGCAGCCCTGATCCCAAAGCTCCCGCCATGAGCCAAGAACCAACATGGTTGGCGGCAGACCCGGGTCCACAGGTCCCGCCATGCCCCGGGAAGCAACATGGCTGGCCCCAGCCACAGGCCCACAGTTCCCGTCATGCCCTGGGAACCTATATGCCCGACGGCACAGCCAGGCCCACAGCTCCCGCCATGCCCCGGGAACCAACATGGCCGAGGGCAGCCCCAGGCCCACAGCTCCCACCATGCCCTGGAAACCAACATGACTGGCAGCAGCCCCAGGCCCACAGCTCCTTCCTTGTCCCGGGAACCAACATGTCCGGCAGTAGACTTGGGCGCACAGGTCCCGTAATGCCCCGGGAACCAACATGGCCGAGGGCAGCCCCAGGCCCACAGCTCCCACCATGCCCTGGAAACCAACATGACTGGCAGCAGCCCCAGGCCCACAGCTCCTGCCTTGTCCCGGGAACCAACATGTCCGGCAGTAGACTTGGGCGCACAGGTCCCGTCATGCCCCGGGAACCAACATAGCCGACGGGGAGCCCAGGGCCCACACCTCCCGCCATGACCAGGAAACCGAAATGGCCAGCGGGAGCCTAGGGCCCACAGCTCCCGCAATGTCTTGGTACCAACATGGCCGACAGGCAACCCCGGGCCCACAGTTTACACCATGCCCCGAGAACCAACATGGCCGCCCAGCAGCCCTGGACCCACACGTCCCGCCTTGCCACGGGAACCAACATGGCCGACCGGGAGCCTTGGACCCACAGATTCTGCCATGACCCTGGAACCAACATGGCCGGCAGCAGACCCGGGCCCACAGCTGCCGCCATGCCCCGTAAACTAACATGGAAGGCAGCAGACCCGGGCCCACAGCTCCCGAAATGCCCCGGGAATCAACATGGCCAGCAGATGCCTTGGGCCCACAGCTCCCGCCATGCCCTAGCAACCAAATGGCCGCCGGACAGCACCGGGCCCACAGCTCCTGCCATGCCCCGGGAACCAACATGGCCGGTGCAGTCCCAGACCACAGCTTCTGCCATGCTCTGGGAACTAACATGGACACCCGACCGCCCCAGGGCCCACAGCTCCCTCCATGCCCTGGGAACCAACATGGCTGGCGGCAGCCCCAGGCCCACATCTCCCTCCATGTCCCGAGAACCAACATGGCCGGCAGCAGCACTAGGCCCACAGCTCCCACCATTCCCTGGGAACCAACATGGCCGCACGGCAACCCCAGGCCCACCGCTTCCGCCATGTTCTGTTAAGAAACATGGCTGCCCGGCAGCCCCACGCTCACAGCTCCCGCCATGCCCTGGGAACCAACATGGCCAGAAGCAGCCCTGGGACCACAGATCTTGCCGTGGACCAGGAACCAACATGGCCGTCCGGCGGCCCCGGGTCCACAGCTCCCGCCATGCCCCGGAAACCAACATGTCCACCCGGCAGTCCTGGGCCAACACCTCCCGCCATGCCCTGGGAACCAACATGGCCGACAGCAGACCCAGGGTCACGGCTCCCGCCATGACCCGGGAACCAACATGGCCGGCGGGAGCCCTGAGCCCACAGCTCGCGCCATGACCCGGGAACCAACATGGCCGACGGCACCCCCGAGCAACAGCACCGGCCGTGTCCAGGGAACCAACATGGACGTCAGCAGCCCTGGGTCATCATCTGCCGCCATGCCCTGGGAACCAACGTGGCGACCCAGCAGCCATGGGAGCAAAACTCCCGCCATACCTTGGGACCCAACATGGCCGGCGATAGCCCCGGGCCCACAGCTTCCGCCATGACCCGGAAACCAATAAGGCCAACGGCACCCTTGAGACCACAGCTCCGGCCATGCCCCGGGAACCAACATGGCCGCCCGGCAGCCCCTGGCCCACAGCTCTCAGGATGCTCTGAGAACCAACATGGCCACCCACCTGACCCAGGGCCCACAGCTCCTGCCTTGTCCCGGGAACCAACATGTCCGGCAGTAGACTTGGGCGCACAGGTCCCGCCATGCCCCAGGAACCAACATGGCTAGCGGCAACCCTGGGCTCACGGCTCCTCCCATGCCACGGGAATCAAAATGGCAGCCCAGTAGCCCCAGGCATACAGCTTGCGACATGACCCGGGAACCAACATGGCTAGGGGCAGCCATGGGCCCACAGCTTCCCCCATGCCTTGTGAACCAACATGGCCGGAGGGAGCCTTGGGCCCACAGCTCCCGCCATGCCCCGGGAACCAATATGGCCGACCGGCAGCCCTGGGCTGACAGTTCTTACTATGCCCCGGAAACCAACGTGGACGCCAAGTAGCCCTAGGCCCACAGATGCCGAAATGCCCTGGGAACCAACATGGCTGCCAGGCAGCCCCGTGCCCACAGCTCCCGCCATGCCCCAGGAACAAAGATGGCAGCCCGACACCCCTGGGACCACAGCTCTTGCCATGCTCTGGGAAACAATATGGCCACCAGTCAGCCCTGGGCCCACAGCTCCTGCCATGCTTTGGCAACCAACATGGCCGCCCAGCAGCTCCGGGCCCACAGTTCCCGCCATGCCACGGGAACCAACATGGACGTCAGCAGCCCTGGGTCATCATCTGCCGCCAGGCCCTGGGAACCAACGTGGCGGCCCAGCAGCCGTAGGAGCAAAACTCCCGCCATGCCTTGGGACCCAACATGGCCGGCGATAGCCCTGGGCCACAGCTCCCGCTATGCCCCGGAAAACAACATGGCAGGCAGCAGACTCGGGCCCACAGCTCCCGCCATGACCCGAGAACCAACGTGGCCGGCAGGAGCTTTGGGCTAACAGCTCCCACCACGCCCCGGGAAACAACATGGCAAACCGGCAGCCCTGGGCCCACAGCTCCCGCCATGCCCTGGGATCCAACATGGCCCTCAGGAAACCCCGAGGACCACAGCTCCCGCCATGGCCCGGGAACCAAAATGGCTGCCGGCAGCCCCGAGCTCACAGCTCAAGCCATGCCCCAGAAACCAACACGGACGTCAGCAGCCCCGGGTCATCAGCTCCCGCCATGCCCTGGGAACCAACATGGCAGCCCAGCAGCCGTGGGAGCAGAACTCCCGCCATGTCTTGGGACCCAACATGGCCGGTGATAGCCCCGGGCCCACAGCTCCCGCTATGCTCCGGGAACCAACATGGCCGCCCTGAAGCCCCAGGCCCACAGCTCCCGCCATGCCACGTAAACCAACATGGCCGGCAGCAGTCCCGGGCCCACAGCTCCCGCCATGCCCTGGGAAACCACATGGCTGGCGGCAGCCCCAGGACCGCAGCTCCCGCCATGCCCCGGGAACCAACATGGCCGACAGCACCACCGAGACCACAGCTCAGGCAGTGCCCTGGGAACCAACATGGCCGCCAAGCAGCCATGGGAAAAAAGCTCCCACAATGCCCCGGGAACCAACATGGCCGCCTGGCAGCCCCAGGCCCACAGCTGCCGAAATGCCCTGGGAACCAACATGGCCAGTGGCAGCCCCAAGCCCACAGCTCCCACCATGCCCTGGGAAACAACATGTCCGCCCGGCAGCCCTGGGCCCACAGCTCCCGCCATGCCCCGGGAACTGACATGGCCGACGGCACCCCCTAGCCCACAGCTTTGGCTGTGCCCCGGGAACCAACATGGCTGGCAGCAGACCCGGGCCCATGGCTCCCGCCATGCCCAGGGAACCAACATGGCTGGCGGGATCCCTGAGCCCACAGCTTCCGTCATGACCCGAAATCCATCATGGTCGGTGGCAGCCCCAGACCCACAGCCCCCGCCATGCCCCGGGAACCAACATGGACGTCAAGCAGCCATGGGAAAAAAGCTCCCACAACGCCTCAGGAACCAACATGGCCGCCCGGCAGCCCCTGGCCCACAGCTCCGAACATGCCCTGGGAACAAACATGGCCGCATGACAGCCCTGGGCCCACAGCTCCCGCCATGCCCTCGGAACCAACATGGCCAGCAACAGCTTCGAGACCACAGCTCCCGCCATGCCCCAGGAACCAACAAGTCTGGCAGCAGCCCTGGGCTCACGGCTCCTCCTATGCCCCGGGAACCAAAATGGCGGTCCAGTAGCCTCAGGCCAACAGCTCCCGACATGCCCCAAGGACCAACATGGCTGGGGGCAGCCACGGGCCCACAGCTCCCGCCATGCCCTGGAAACCAACAAGCCCGTCCGGCAGCCCTGCGATGACAGTTCTTACTATACCCTGGAAACCAACATGGCCGCCCAGCAGCCTTGGGCCCACAGATCCTGCAATGAACCGGGAACAAACATGGCCGCACGTCAGCCTTGGGACCACAGATCCCGCCATGCCCCGAGAACCAACGTGGCCACATGGCATCTCCGGGAGCACAGATCCCTCCATAGCCTGGGAATCAACATGGACGCCTGGCAGCTCCGGGACCACAGCTCCCGCCATGCCCTGGGAACCAACATGGACATTGACACCAGTGGGCAGACAGATCCTGCCATGCCCCGAGAACCAACATGGCTGGCGGGAGCCCCAGGCCCACAGCTCCCGCCATGCCGAGGGAACCAACATGGCTGACCGGTAGCCCGGGGCCCACAGCTCCCGACATGGTCCAGGAAAACACATGGCCGGAAACAGCACCAGGCCCACAACTCCCGCCATGCCCTCGGAACCAAAATGGTTACCAGGAAACCCTGGGCCACAGCTGCCGAAATGCTTTTGGAACCAGCATGGCCAGCGGCACCCCAGGCCCAGAGGTCTCGCCATGCCCCAGGAACCAATATGGCCGCCCGGCGGCCCCGGGCCCACAGATCCCACCATGCCTTGGAAACCAATATGGCCGCCTGCCAGTCCTGGGCCCACAGCTCCCGCCATGCCCTGGGAACCAACATGGCTGGTGGCAGCCCCGGGTTCACGACTCCTGCCATGGCCGGGGAAGCAACATGGCTGTCCGGCAGCCCTGGGCTGACAGTTCTTACCATGCCTTGGAAACCAACATGGCCGCCTAGCAGTCCCGGGCCAACAGCTCCCGCCATGCCTTGGGAACCAACATGGCCGCCTGGCAGCCCCGGGCCCACAGCTTCCACCATGCCCTGGGAAACCACATGGCTGGCGGCAGCCCCAGGACCGCAGCTACCGCCATGCCCCGGGAACCAACATGGCCGACAGCACCCCCGAGACCACAGCTCAGGCAGTGCCCTGGGAACCAACATGGCCGCCAAGCAACCATGGGAAAAAAGCTCCCACAATGCCCCGGGAACCAACATGGCCGCCTGGCAGCCCCTGGTCTACAGCTGCGAACATGCCCCGGGAACAAACATGGCCGCCTGGTAGCCCTGGGCCCACAGCTCCCGCCTTGCCCTCGGAACCAACATGGCCGGCAGCAGCTTCGGGACCACAGCTCCCGCCATGCCCCGGGAACAAACACGACCGGCAGCAGACCCGGGCCCATGGCTCCCGCCATGACCCGGAAGCCAACATGGCCAACGGCACCCTTGAGACCACAGCTCCAGCCATGTCCAGGGAACCAACATGGCCGCCAAGCAGCCGTGAGAAAAAAGCTCCCACCATGCCCCGGGAACCAACATGGCCGCCCAGCAGCCCCTGGCCCACAGCTCCCTCCATGCCACGGAAACCAACACGGCTGGTGCCAGCCCCAAGCCCACGGCTCTTGCCATGCCCTGGGAACAAACATGGCCGGCGTCAGCCCCAGGCCCACAGCTCCCACACTGCCAAGAGAACCAAAATGGCTGCTGGCGGCAGCCCCGGGCCCACAGCTCCCGCTATGCCCCGAGAACCAAAATGGCCGCCGGGCAGCCCCGGGCCCACAGCTGCCGCCATGCCCCTGGAATCAACATGGCGGGCGGCAGCCCTGATCCCAAAGCTCCCGCCATGAGCCAAGAACCAACATGGTTGGCGGCAGACCCGGGTCCACAGGTGCTGCCATGCCCCGGGAACCAACATGGCCAGCAGTAGACTTGAGCACACAGGTCCCGCCATGCCCCGGGAAGCAACATGGCTGGCCCCAGCCACAGGCCCACAGTTCCCGTCATGCCCTGGGAACCTATATGCCCGACGGCACAGCCAGGCCCACAGCTCCCGCCATGCCCCGGGAACCAACATGGCCGAGGGCAGCCCCAGGCCCACAGCTCCCACCATGCCCTGGAAACCAACATGACTGGCAGCAGCCCCAGGCCCACAGCTCCTGCCTTGTCCCGGGAACCAACATGTCCGGCAGTAGACTTGGGCGCACAGGTCCCGTAATGCCCCGGGAACCAACATGGCCGAGGGCAGCCCCAGGCCCACAGCTCCCACCATGCCCTGGAAACCAACATGACTGGCAGCAGCCCCAGGCCCACAGCTCCTGCCTTGTCCCGGGAACCAACATGTCCGGCAGTAGACTTGGGCGCACAGGTCCCGCCATGCCCCAGGAACCAACATGGCTAGCGGCAACCCTGGGCTCACGGCTCCTCCCATGCCACGGGAATCAAAATGGCAGCCCAGTAGCCCCAGGCATACAGCTTGCGACATGACCCGGGAACCAACATGGCTAGGGGCAGCCATGGGCCCACAGCTTCCCCCATGCCTTGTGAACCAACATGGCCGGAGGGAGCCTTGGGCCCACAGCTCCCGCCATGCCCCGGGAACCAATATGGCCGACCGGCAGCCCTGGGCTGACAGTTCTTACTATGCCCCGGAAACCAACGTGGACGCCAAGTAGCCCTAGGCCCACAGATGCCGAAATGCCCTGGGAACCAACATGGCCGCCAGGCAGCCCCGTGCCCACAGCTCCCGCCATGCCCCAGGAACAAAGATGGCAGCCCGGCACCCCTGGGACCACAGCTCTTGCCATGCTCTGGGAACCAATATGGCCACCAGTCAGCCCTGGGCCCACAGCTCCTGCCATGCTTTGGCAACCAACATGGCCGCCCAGCAGCTCCGGGCCCACAGTTCCCGCCATGCCACGGGAACCAACATGGACGTCAGCAGCCCTGGGTCATCATCTGCCGCCAGGCCCTGGGAACCAACGTGGCGGCCCAGCAGCCGTAGGAGCAAAACTCCCGCCATGCCTTGGGACCCAACATGGCCGGCGATAGCCCTGGGCCACAGCTCCCGCTATGCCCCGGAAAACAACATGGCAGGCAGCAGACTCGGGCCCACAGCTCCCGCCATGACCCGAGAACCAACGTGGCCGGCAGGAGCTTTGGGCTAACAGCTCCCACCACGCCCCGGGAAACAACATGGCAAACCGGCAGCCCTGGGCCCACAGCTCCCGCCATGCCCTGGGATCCAACATGGCCCTCAGGAAACCCCGAGGACCACAGCTCCCGCCATGCCCTGGGAACCAACATGGCTGCCGGCAGCCCCGAGCTCACAGCTCCCGCCATGCCCCAGAAACCAACACGGACGTCAGCAGCCCCAGGTCATCAGCTCCCGCCATGCCCTGGGAACCAACATGGCAGCCCAGCAGCCGTGGGAGCAGAACTCCCGCCATGTCTTGGGACCCAACATGGCCGGTGATAGCCCCGGGCCCACAGCTCCCGCTATGCTCCGGGAACCAACATGGCCGCCCTGAAGCCCCAGGCCCACAGCTCCCGCCATGCCACGTAAACCAACATGGCCGGCAGCAGTCCCGGGCCCACAGCTCCCGCCATGCCCTGGGAACCAACATGGACATTGACACCAGTGGGCAGACAGATCCTGCCATGCCCCGGGAACCAACATGGCTGGCGGGAGCCCCAGGCCCACAGCTCCCGCCATGCCGAGGGAACCAACATGGCTGACCGGTAGCCCGGGGCCCACAGCTCCCGACATGGTCCAGGAAAACACATGGCCGGAAACAGCACCAGGCCCACAACTCCCGCCATGCCCTCGGAACCAAAATGGTTACCAGGAAACCCTGGGCCACAGCTGCCGAAATGCTTTTGGAACCAGCATGGCCAGCGGCACCCCAGGCCCAGAGGTCTCGCCATGCCCCAGGAACTAATATGGCCGCCCAGCGGCCCCGGGCCCACAGATCCCACCATGCCTTGGAAACCAACATGGCCGCCCGCCAGTCCTGGGCCCACAGCTCCCGCCATGCCCTGGGAACCAACATGGCTGGTGGCAGCCCCGGGTTCACGACTCCTGCCATGGCCGGGGAAGCAACATGGCTGTCCAGCAGCCCTGGGCTGACAGTTCTTACCATGCCTTGGAAACCAACATGGCCGCCTAGCAGCCCCGGGCCAACAGCTCCCGCCATGCCCTGGGAACCAACATGGCCGCCTGGCAGCCCCGGGCCCACAGCTTCCACCATGCCCTGGGAAACCACATGGCTGGCGGCAGCCCCAGGACCGCAGCTCCCGCCATGCCCCGGGAACCAACATGGCCGACAGCACCCCCGAGACCACAGCTCAGGCAGTGCCCTGGGAACCAACATGGCCGCCAAGCAACCATGGGAAAAAAGCTCCCACAATGCCCCAGGAACCAACATGGCCGCCTGGCAGCCCCTGGTCTACAGCTGCGAACATGCCCCGGGAACAAACATGGCCGCCTGGTAGCCCTGGGCCCACAGCTCCCGCCTTGCCCTCGGAACCAACATGGCCGGCAGCAGCTTCGGGACCACAGCTCCCGCCATGCCCCGGGAACAAACACGGCCGGCAGCAGACCCGGGCCCACGGCTCCCGCCATGACCCGGAAACCAACATGGCCAACGGCACCCTTGAGACCACAGCTCCGGCCATGTCCAGGGAACCAACATGGCCGCCAAGCAGCCGTGAGAAAAAAGCTCCCACCATGCCCCGGGAACCAACATGGCCGCCCAGCAGCCCCTGGCCCACAGCTCTCGGGATGCTCCGAGAACCAACATGGCCGCCCGGCAGCCCGAGGCTCACAGCTCCCGCCATGCCCTGGGAACCAACATGGCCGCCCGGCAGCCCCTGGCCTACAGCTGCGAACATGCCCCGGGAACAAACATGGCCGCCTGGTAAAACTGGGCCCACAACTCCCGCCTTGCCCTCGGAACCAACATGGCCGGCAGCAGCTTCGGGACCACAGCTCCCGCCATGCCCTGGGAACCAATATGGCCGACCGGCAGCCCTGGGCTGACAGTTCTTACTATGCCCCGGAAACCAACATGGCCGCCAAGTAGCCCCAGGCCCACAGATGCCGAAATGCCCTGGGAACCAACATGGCCGCCAGGCAGCCCCGTGCCCACAGCTCCCGCCATGCCCCGGGAACATAGATGGCCGCCCGGCACCCCCGGGATCACAGCTCTTGCCATGCTCTGGGAACCAATAAGCCACCCGTCAGCCCTGGGCCCACAGCTCCCGCCATGCATTGGTAACCAACATGGCCGTCCAGCAGCCCCGGGCCCACAGCTCCCGCCATGACCCGGGAACCAACATGGACGTCAGTAGCCCCGGGTCATCATCTGCCGCCACGCCCTGGGAACCAACTTGGCGGCCCAGCAGCGGTGGGAGCAAAACTCCCGCCATGCCTTGGGACCCAACATGGCCGGTGATAGCCCCGGGGACACAGCTCCCACCATGCCCTGGGAACCAACATGGCCGACAGGGAGCCCTGGGCCCACAGCTCCCACCATGTCCCGGGAACCAACATGGCTGCCCTGAAGCCCCAGGCCCACAGCTCCAGCCATGCCCCGGGAACCAACATGGCCGCCCTGAAGCCCCAAGCCCACAGCTCCCACCATGCCCTGGGAACCAACATGGCCGACAGGGAGCCCTGGGCACACAGCTCCCGCCATGCCCCCGGAACCAACACGGCCGGCAGCAGACTCGGGCCCACAGCTCCCGCCATGCCCTGGGATCCAACATGGCTGACCGGGAGCCCCGGGTCCACAGCTCCCGCCATGACCCGAGAACCAACGTGGCTGGCAGGAGCTTTGGGCTCACAGCTCCCACCACGCCCCGGGAACCAACATGGCAAACCGGTAGCCCTGGGCCCACAGCTCCCGCCATGCCCTGGGATCCAACATGGCCCTCAGGAAACCCCGAGGACCACAGCTCCCGCCATGGCCCGGGAACCAAAATAGCTGCCGTCAGCCCCAGGCCCACAGCTCCCGCCATGCCCCGGAAACCAAAACGGACATCAGCAGCCCCGGGTCATCAGCTCCCGCCATGTCCTGGGAACCAACATGGCAGCCCAGCAGCCGTGGGAGCAGAACTCCCGCCATGCCTTGGGACCCAACATGACCGGTGATAGCCCCGGGCCCACAGCTCCCGCCATGCCCCGGAAACCAGCATGGCTGCCCTGAAGCCCCAAGCCCACAGCTCCCGCCATGCCACGTAAACCAACATGGCCGGCAGCAGTCCCGGGCCCACAGCTCCCGCCATGCCCTGGGAACCAACGTGGCCGACAGGGAGCCCTGGGCCCACAGCTCCACCCATGTCCCGGGAACCAACATGGCCGCCCTGAAGCCCCAGGCCCACAGCTCCAGCCATGCCCCGGGAACCAACATGGCCGCCCGGCAGCCCCTGGCCTACAGCTGCGAACATGCCCCGGGAACCAACATGGCCGACCGGGAGCCCTGGGCCCACAGCTCCCGCCATGCCCTGGGAACCAACATGGCCGACAGGGAGCCCTGGGCACACAGCTCCCGCCATGCCCCCGGAACCAACACGGCCGGCAGCAGACTCGGGCCCACAGCTCCCGCCATGCCCTGGGATCCAACATGGCTGACCGGGAGCCCCGGGCCCACAGCTCCCGCCATGACCCAAGAACCAACGTGGCTGGCAGGAGCTTTGGGCTCACAGCTCCCACCACGCCCCGGGAAACAACATGGCAAACCGGTAGCCCTGGGCCCACAGCTCCCGCCATGCCCTGGGATCCAACATGGCCCTCAGGAAACCCCGAGGACCACAGCTCCCGCCATGGCCCGGGAACCAAAATAGCTGCCGTCAGCCCCAGGCCCACAGCTCCCGCCATGCCCTGGAAACCAACACGGACATCAGCAGCCCCGGGTCATCAGCTCCCGCCATGTCCTGGGAACCAACATGGCAGCCAAGCAGCCGTGGGAGCAGAACTCCCGCCATGCCTTGGGACCCAACATGACCGGTGATAGCCCCGGGCCCACAGCTCCCGACATGCCCCGGAAACCAGCATGGCTGCCCTGAAGCCCCAAGCCCACAGCTCCCGCCATGCCACGTAAACCAACATGGCCGGCAGCAGTCCCGGGCCCACAGCTCCCGCCATGCCCTGGGAACCAACGTGGCCGACAGGGAGCCCTGGGCCCACAGCTCCACCCATGTCCCGGGAACCAACATGGCCGCCCTGAAGCCCCAGGCCCACAGCTCCAGCCATGCCCCGGGAACCAACATGGCCGCCCTGAAGCCCCGAGCCCACAGCTCCCGCCATGCCCTGGGAAACAACATGGCCGACCGGGAGCCCTGGGCCCACAGCTCCCGCCATGCCCCGGGAACCAACACGGCCGGCGGCATCCCCGGGCCCACAGCTCCCGCCATGACCCTGGGAACCAACGTGGTCACCCGCCTGCCCCGGGGCCCACAGCTCCCGCCATGCCCCGTGAAACAACATGGCCTGCACCAGCCCTAGTCACACAGCTCCTGCCATGCCTCGGGAACCAACATGGCCGGCGGGAGCCCCGGGCCCACAGCTCCCGCCATGACCCGGGAACCAACATGGCCGCCCAGCAGCCTTGGGCCCACAGATCCTGCAATGAACCGGGAACAAACATGGCCGCACGTCAGCCTTGGGACCACAGATCCTGCCATGCCCCGAGAACCAACATGGCTGCATGGCTTCCCCGGGACCACAGATCCCTCCATAGCCTGGGAATCAACATGGACGTCTGGCAGCCCCGGGACCACAGCTCCCGCCATGCCCTGGGAACCAACATGGCCATTGACACCAGTGGGCCCACAGATCTTGCCATGCCCCGAGAACCAACATGGCTAGCGGGAGCCCCAGGCCCACAGCTCCCACCATGCCGAGGGAACCAACATGGCTGACCGGTAGCCCGGGGCCCACAGCTCCCGACATGGTCCAGGAAAACACATGGCCGGAAACAGCACCAGGCCCACAACTCCCGCCATGCCCTCGGAACCAAAATGGTTACCAGGAAACCCTGGGCCACAGCTGCCGAAATGCTTTTGGAACCAGTATGGCCAGCGGCACCCCAGGCCCAGAGGTCTCGCCATGCCCCAGGAACCAATATGGCCGCCCGGCGGCCCCGGGCCCACAGATCCCACCATGCCTTGGAAACCAACATGGCCGCCCGCCAGTCCTGGGCCCACAGCTTCCGCCAAGCCCTGGGAACCAACATGGCTGGCGGCAGCGCTAGACTTACAGCTCCTGCCATGCCCCATGAACCAACATGGCCAACCACACCCCCGAGCCCACAGATTCCAACATGCCCCGCGAACCAACATGGCCGGCAGCAGACCCGGGCCCACGGCTCCCGCCATGCCCCGGGAACCAACATGGCCGGCGGGAGCCCTGAGCCCACAGCTCCCGCCATGCCCCGGGAACCAACATGGCCGGCGGGAGCCCTGAGCCCACAGCTCGCGCCATGACCCGGGAACCAACATGGCCGACGGCACCCCCGAGCCACAGTTCCGGCCGTGTCCAGAGAACCAACATGGCCACCAAGAAGCCGTGGGAAAAAAAGCTCTGGCCATGCCCCGGGAACCAACATGGCCGCGCGGCAGTCCTGGGCCCACAGCTTCCGCCATGACCAGGGAACCAACATGGCTGGCATCAGCCCGAGACTTACAGCTCCTGCCATGCCCCATAAACTAACATGGCCAACGGCACCCCCGACCCCACGGCTCCCGCCATGCCCTCGCAACCAACATGGCCGGCGGGAGCCCTGAGCCCACAGCTCCCGCCATGACCCGGAAACCAACATGGCCAACGGCACCCTTGAAACCACAGCTCCGGCCATGCCCCGGGAACCAACATGGCCGCCAAGCAGCCGTGGGAAAAAAGCTCCCGCCATGCCCCGGGAACCAACATGGCCGCCCGGCAGCCCCTGGCCCACAGCTCTCTGGATGCCCCGAGAACCAACATGGCCGATAGGCAGCCCCGGGTCAACAGCTCTCGGGAGGCTCCGAGAACCAACATGGCCGCCCGGCAGCCCCAGGCTCACAGCTCCCGCCATGCCCTGGGAACCAACATGGCTGGTGACAGCCCCGGGTTCACGACTCCTGCCATGGCCGGGGAAGGAACATGGCTGTCCGGCAGCCCTGGGCTGACAGTTCTTACCATGCCTTGGAAACCAACATGGCGCCTAGCAGCCCCGGGCCAACAGATCCCGCCATGCCCTGGGAACCAACATGGCCGCCTGGCAGCCCCGGGCCCACAGCTCCCACCATGCCCTGGGAAACCACATGGCTGGCGGCAGCCCCAGGACCGCAGCTCCCACCATGCCCCGGGAACCAACATGGCCGACAGCACCCCCGAGCCCACAGCTCAGGCCGTGCCCTGGGAACCAACATGGCCGGCAGCAGCTCCGGAACAGCAGCTCTTGCCATGCCCCGGGAACCAAGGTGGCTGGCGTCAGCCCCAGGCCCACAGCTCCCGCCATGCCCCGGAAACCAACATGGCCGGAGGGAGCCTTGGGCCCACAGCTCCCGCCATGCCCTGGGAAACCACATGGCTGGCGGCAGCCCAAGGAACCAATATGGCCGACCGGCAGCCCTGGGCTGACAGTTCTTACTATGCCCCGGAAACCAACATGGCCGCCAAGTAGCCCCAGGCCCACAGATGCCGAAATGCCCTGGGAACTAACATGGCCGGCAGGCAGCCTCGTGCCCACAGCTCCCGCCATGCCTTGGTAACCAACATGGCCGCCCATCAGCCCCGGGCCCACAGCTCCCGCCATGCCCCTGGAACCAACATGGACGTCAGCAGCCCCATGTCATCAGCTGCCGCCATGCCCTGGGAACCAACTGGCCGACCGGGAGCCCCGGGCCCACAGCTCCCGCCATTACCCGAGAACCATCGTAGGGGGCAGGAGCTTTGGGCTCAGAGCTCCTGCCATGCCCCAGGAACCAATATGGCCGCCCGGCGGCCCCGGGCCCACAGATCCCACCATGCCTTGGAAACCAACATGGCCGCCCGCCAGTCCTGGGCCCACAGCTTCCGCCAAGCCCTGGGAACCAAAATGGCTGGCGGCTGCGCGAGACTTACAGCTCCTGCCATGCCCCATGAACCAACATGGCCAACCACACCCCCGAGCCCACAGATCCCACCATGCCCCGGGAACCAACATGGCCGGCAGCAGACCCAGGCCCACGGCTCCCGCCATGCCCCGGGAACCAACATGGCCGGCGGCACCCCCGAGCCACAGATCCGGCCGTGTCCAGGGAACCAACATGGCCACCAAGAAGCCGTGGGAAAAAAGCTCGCGCCATGCCCCGCGAACCAACATGGCCGCGCGGTAGTCCTGGGCCCACAGCTTCCGCCATGCCCTGGGAACCAACATGGCTGGCGTCAGCCCGAGACTTACAGCTCCTGCCATGCCCCATGAATTAACATGGCCAACGGCACCCCCGAGCCCACAGCTCCCGCCATGCCCCGGAACCAACATGGCCAGCAGCAGACCCGAGCCCACGGCTCCCGCCATGCCCCGGGAACCAACATGGCCGGCGGGAGCCCTGAGCCCACAGCTCCCGCCATGACCCGGAAACCAACATGGCCAACGGCACCCTTGAGACCACAGCTCCGGCCATGCCCCGGGAACCAACATGGCCGCCAGGCAGCTCCTGGCCCACAGCTCTCTGGATGACCCGAGAACCAACATGGCCGACCGGCAGCCCGAGGCTCACAGCTTCCGCCATGCCCTCGGAACCAACATGGCCGCCAAGCAGCCCCGGGACAACAGCTCTCGGGAGGCTCCGAGAACCAACATGGCCGCCCATCAGCCCCGGGCCCACAGTTCCCGCCATGCCCCTGGAACAAACATGGATGTCAGCAGCCCCGGGTCATCACCTGCCGTCATGCCCTGGGAACCAACGTGGCGGCCCAGCAGCCGTAGGAGCAAAACTCCCGCCATGCCTTGGGACCCAACATGGCCGGCGATAGACCCGGGCCCAACAGCTCCCACCATGCCCTGGGAAACCAACATGGCCAGCAGCAGACTTGGACCCACAGCTCCCGCCAAGCCCTGGGAACCAACATGGCTGACCGGGAGCCCCGGGCCCACAGCTCCTGCCATGACCTGGGAACCAACATAGCCGACGGCACCCCCGGACCCACATCAGCCCCCATGCCCCGGGAACCAAAATTGTGGCGCAGCATCCGTGGGACCAAAGCTCCCGCCATGCCCTGGGAACCAACATGGCAGGAGGTATCCCTGGGCCCACAGCTCCTGCCATGCCCCGGGAATCATCGTGGCAGGTGGCAGCCCCGGCTCAGAGCTCCTGCCATGCCCCGGGAACCAACATGGCCAAACAGCAGCCCCGGGCCCACAGCTCCCTCCATGCCACGGAAACCAACACGGCTGGTGGCAGCTCCAAGCCCACGGCTCTTGCCATGCCCTGGGAACAAACATGGCCGGCGTCAGCCCCAGGCCCACAGCTCCCACACTGCCAAGAGAACCAAAATGGCTGCTGGCGGCAGCCCCGGGCCCACAGCTCCCGCTATGCCCCGAGAACCAAAATGGCCGCCGGGCAGCCCCGGGCCCACAGCTGCCGCCATGCCCCTGGAATCAACATGGCGGGCGGCAGCCCTGATCCCAAAGCTCCCGCCATGAGCCAAGAACCAACATGGTTGGCGGCAGACCCGGGTCCACAGCTCCCGCCATGCCCCGGGAAGAACCATGGCCGGTGCAGTCCCAAGCCCACAGCTCCCGTCATTCCCCGGGAACCAACATAACCGACGGCACCCCCTAGCACACAGCTCCCGCCATGCCTCGGGAACCAACATGGCCGGCAGCAGCCCTGCGAAAACAGCTCTTGCAATGTCCCGGGAACCAACATGGCCGTCCGGCAGCCCTGGGCTCACAGTTCCTACCATGCCCTGGAAACAAACATGGCCACCCAGCAGCCCCGGGCACACAGCTCCCGCCATTCCCCGGGAACCAACATGGCTGTCGACATTCCCGGGCCCACAGCTCCTGCCATGGCCCGGGAACCAACATAGCCGACGGCACCCCCGGACCCACATCAGCCCCCATGCCCCGGGAACCAAAATTGTGGCGCAGCAGCCGTTGGACCAAAGCTTCCGCCATGCCCTGGGAACCAACATGGCAGGAGGTATCCCTGGGCCCACAGCTCCTGCCATGCCCCGGGAATCATCGTGGCAGGTGGCAGCCCCGGCTCAGAGCTCCTGCCATGCCCCGGGAACCAACATGGCCAAACAGCAGCCCCGGGCCCACAGCTCCCTCCATGCCACGGAAACCAACACGGCTGGTGGCAGCTCCAAGCCCACGGCTCTTGCCATGCCCTGGGAACAAACATGGCCGGCGTCAGCCCCAGGCCCACAGCTCCCACACTGCCAAGAGAACCAAAATGGCTGCTGGCGGCAGCCCCGGGCCCACAGCTCCCGCTATGCCCCGAGAACCAAAATGGCCGCCGGGCAGCCCCGGGCCCACAGCTGCCGCCATGCCCCTGGAATCAACATGGCGGGCGGCAGCCCTGATCCCAAAGCTCCCGCCATGAGCCAAGAACCAACATGGTTGGCGGCAGACCCGGGTCCACAGCTCCCGCCATGCCCCGGGAAGAACCATGGCCGGTGCAGTCCCAAGCCCACAGCTCCCGTCATTCCCCGGGAACCAACATAACCGACGGCACCCCCTAGCACACAGCTCCCGCCATGCCTCGGGAACCAACATGGCCGGCAGCAGCCCTGCGAAAACAGCTCTTGCAATGTCCCGGGAACCAACATGGCCGTCCGGCAGCCCTGGGCTCACAGTTCCTACCATGCCCTGGAAACAAACATGGCCACCCAGCAGCCCCGGGCACACAGCTCCCGCCATTCCCCGGGAACCAACATGGCTGTCGACATTCCCGGGCCCACAGCTCCTGCCATGGCCCGGGAACCAACATAGCCGACGGCACCCCCGGACCCACATCAGCCCCCATGCCCCGGGAACCAAAATTGTGGCGCAGCAGCCGTTGGACCAAAGCTTCCGCCATGCCCTGGGAACCAACATGGCAGGAGGTATCCCTGGGCCCACAGCTCCTGCCATGCCCCGGGAATCATCGTGGCAGGTGGCAGCCCCGGCTCAGAGCTCCTGCCATGCCCCGGGAACCAACATGGCCAAACAGCAGCCCCGGGCCCACAGCTCCCTCCATGCCACGGAAACCAACACGGCTGGTGGCAGCTCCAAGCCCACGGCTCTTGCCATGCCCTGGGAACAAACATGGCCGGCGTCAGCCCCAGGCCCACAGCTCCCACACTGCCAAGAGAACCAAAATGGCTGCTGGCGGCAGCCCCGGGCCCACAGCTCCCGCTATGCCCCGAGAACCAAAATGGCCGCCGGGCAGCCCCGGGCCCAGAGCTGCCGCCATGCCCCTGGAATCAACACGGCGGGCGGCAGCCCTGATCCCAAAGCTCCCGCCATGAGCCAAGAACCAACATGGTTGGCGGCAGACCCGGGTCCACAGGTCCCGCCATGCCCCGGGAAGCAACATGGCTGGCCCCAGCCACAGGCCCACAGTTCCCGTCATGCCCTGGGAACCTATATGCCCGACGGCACAGCCAGGCCCACAGCTCCCGCCATGCCCCGGGAACCAACATGGCCGAGGGCAGCCCCAGGCCCACAGCTCCCACCATGCCCTGGAAACCAACATGACTGGCAGCAGCCCCAGGCCCACAGCTCCTTCCTTGTCCCGGGAACCAACATGTCCGGCAGTAGACTTGGGCGCACAGGTCCCGTAATGCCCCGGGAACCAACATGGCCGAGGGCAGCCCCAGGCCCACAGCTCCCACCATGCCCTGGAAACCAACATGACTGGCAGCAGCCCCAGGCCCACAGCTCCTGCCTTGTCCCGGGAACCAACATGTCCGGCAGTAGACTTGGGCGCACAGGTCCCGTCATGCCCCGGGAACCAACATAGCCGACGGGGAGCCCAGGGCCCACACCTCCCGCCATGACCAGGAAACCGAAATGGCCAGCGGGAGCCTAGGGCCCACAGCTCCCGCAATGTCTTGGTACCAACATGGCCGACAGGCAACCCCGGGCCCACAGTTTACACCATGCCCCGAGAACCAACATGGCCGCCCAGCAGCCCTGGACCCACACGTCCCGCCTTGCCACGGGAACCAACATGGCCGACCGGGAGCCTTGGACCCACAGATTCTGCCATGACCCTGGAACCAACATGGCCGGCAGCAGACCCGGGCCCACAGCTGCCGCCATGCCCCGTAAACTAACATGGAAGGCAGCAGACCCGGGCCCACAGCTCCCGAAATGCCCCGGGAATCAACATGGCCAGCAGATGCCTTGGGCCCACAGCTCCCGCCATGCCCTAGCAACCAAATGGCCGCCGGACAGCACCGGGCCCACAGCTCCTGCCATGCCCCGGGAACCAACATGGCCGGTGCAGTCCCAGACCACAGCTTCTGCCATGCTCTGGGAACTAACATGGACACCCGACCGCCCCAGGGCCCACAGCTCCCTCCATGCCCTGGGAACCAACATGGCTGGCGGCAGCCCCAGGCCCACATCTCCCTCCATGTCCCGAGAACCAAAATATCCGGCGGCAGCAGCAGGCCCACAGCTCCCGCCACGCCCCGGGAACCAACATGGCCGGCAGCAGCACTAGGCCCACAGCTCCCACCATTCCCTGGGAACCAACATGGCCGCACGGCAACCCCAGGCCCACCGCTTCCGCCATGTTCTGTTAAGAAACATGGCTGCCCGGCAGCCCCACGCTCACAGCTCCCGCCATGCCCTGGGAACCAACATGGCCAGAAGCAGCCCTGGGACCACAGATCTTGCCGTGGACCAGGAACCAACATGGCCGTCCGGCGGCCCCGGGTCCACAGCTCCCGCCATGCCCCGGAAACCAACATGTCCACCCGGCAGTCCTGGGCCAACACCTCCCGCCATGCCCTGGGAACCAACATGGCCGACAGCAGACCCAGGGTCACGGCTCCCGCCATGACCCGGGAACCAACATGGCCGGCGGGAGCCCTGAGCCCACAGCTCGCGCCATGACCCGGGAACCAACATGGCCGACGGCACCCCCGAGCAACAGCACCGGCCGTGTCCAGGGAACCAACATGGACGTCAGCAGCCCTGGGTCATCATCTGCCGCCATGCCCTGGGAACCAACGTGGCGACCCAGCAGCCATGGGAGCAAAACTCCCGCCATACCTTGGGACCCAACATGGCCGGCGATAGCCCCGGGCCCACAGCTTCCGCCATGACCCGGAAACCAATAAGGCCAACGGCACCCTTGAGACCACAGCTCCGGCCATGCCCCGGGAACCAACATGGCCGCCCGGCAGCCCCTGGCCCACAGCTCTCAGGATGCTCTGAGAACCAACATGGCCACCCACCTGACCCAGGGCCCACAGCTCCTGCCTTGTCCCGGGAACCAACATGTCCGGCAGTAGACTTGGGCGCACAGGTCCCGCCATGCCCCAGGAACCAACATGGCTAGCGGCAACCCTGGGCTCACGGCTCCTCCCATGCCACGGGAATCAAAATGGCAGCCCAGTAGCCCCAGGCATACAGCTTGCGACATGACCCGGGAACCAACATGGCTAGGGGCAGCCATGGGCCCACAGCTTCCCCCATGCCTTGTGAACCAACATGGCCGGAGGGAGCCTTGGGCCCACAGCTCCCGCCATGCCCCGGGAACCAATATGGTCGACCGGCAGCCCTGGGCTGACAGTTCTTACTATGCCCCGGAAACCAACGTGGACGCCAAGTAGCCCTAGGCCCACAGATGCCGAAATGCCCTGGGAACCAACATGGCTGCCAGGCAGCCCCGTGCCCACAGCTCCCGCCATGCCCCAGGAACAAAGATGGCAGCCCGGCACCCCTGGGACCACAGCTCTTGCCATGCTCTGGGAAACAATATGGCCACCAGTCAGCCCTGGGCCCACAGCTCCTGCCATGCTTTGGCAACCAACATGGCCGCCCAGCAGCTCCGGGCCCACAGTTCCCGCCATGCCACGGGAACCAACATGGACGTCAGCAGCCCTGGGTCATCATCTGCCGCCAGGCCCTGGGAACCAACGTGGCGGCCCAGCAGCCGTAGGAGCAAAACTCCCGCCATGCCTTGGGACCCAACATGGCCGGCGATAGCCCTGGGCCACAGCTCCCGCTATGCCCCGGAAAACAACATGGCAGGCAGCAGACTCGGGCCCACAGCTCCCGCCATGACCCGAGAACCAACGTGGCCGGCAGGAGCTTTGGGCTAACAGCTCCCACCACGCCCCGGGAAACAACATGGCAAACCGGCAGCCCTGGGCCCACAGCTCCCGCCATGCCCTGGGATCCAACATGGCCCTCAGGAAACCCCGAGGACCACAGCTCCCGCCATGGCCCGGGAACCAAAATGGCTGCCGGCAGCCCCGAGCTCACAGCTCAAGCCATGCCCCAGAAACCAACACGGACGTCAGCAGCCCCGGGTCATCAGCTCCCGCCATGCCCTGGGAACCAACATGGCAGCCCAGCAGCCGTGGGAGCAGAACTCCCGCCATGTCTTGGGACCCAACATGGCCGGTGATAGCCCCGGGCCCACAGCTCCCGCTATGCTCCGGGAACCAACATGGCCGCCCTGAAGCCCCAGGCCCACAGCTCCCGCCATGCCACGTAAACCAACATGGCCGGCAGCAGTCCCGGGCCCACAGCTCCCGCCATGCCCTGGGAAACCACATGGCTGGCGGCAGCCCCAGGACCGCAGCTCCCGCCATGCCCCGGGAACCAACATGGCCGACAGCACCACCGAGACCACAGCTCAGGCAGTGCCCTGGGAACCAACATGGCCGCCAAGCAGCCATGGGAAAAAAGCTCCCACAATGCCCCGGGAACCAACATGGCCGCCTGGCAGCCCCAGGCCCACAGCTGCCGAAATGCCCTGGGAACCAACATGGCCAGTGGCAGCCCCAAGCCCACAGCTCCCACCATGCCCTGGGAAACAACATGTCCGCCCGGCAGCCCTGGGCCCACAGCTCCCGCCATGCCCCGGGAACTGACATGGCCGACGGCACCCCCTAGCCCACAGCTTTGGCTGTGCCCCGGGAACCAACATGGCTGGCAGCAGACCCGGGCCCATGGCTCCCGCCATGCCCAGGGAACCAACATGGCTGGCGGGATCCCTGAGCCCACAGCTTCCGTCATGACCCGAAATCCATCATGGTCGGTGGCAGCCCCAGACCCACAGCCCCCGCCATGCCCCGGGAACCAACATGGACGTCAAGCAGCCATGGGAAAAAAGCTCCCACAACGCCTCAGGAACCAACATGGCCGCCCGGCAGCCCCTGGCCCACAGCTCCGAACATGCCCTGGGAACAAACATGGCCGCATGACAGCCCTGGGCCCACAGCTCCCGCCATGCCCTCGGAACCAACATGGCCAGCAACAGCTTCGAGACCACAGCTCCCGCCATGCCCCAGGAACCAACAAGTCTGGCAGCAGCCCTGGGCTCACGGCTCCTCCTATGCCCCGGGAACCAAAATGGCGGTCCAGTAGCCTCAGGCCAACAGCTCCCGACATGCCCCAAGGACCAACATGGCTGGGGGCAGCCACGGGCCCACAGCTCCCGCCATGCCCTGGAAACCAACAAGCCCGTCCGGCAGCCCTGCGATGACAGTTCTTACTATACCCTGGAAACCAACATGGCCGCCCAGCAGCCTTGGGCCCACAGATCCTGCAATGAACCGGGAACAAACATGGCCGCACGTCAGCCTTGGGACCACAGATCCCGCCATGCCCCGAGAACCAACGTGGCCACATGGCATCTCCGGGAGCACAGATCCCTCCATAGCCTGGGAATCAACATGGACGCCTGGCAGCTCCGGGACCACAGCTCCCGCCATGCCCTGGGAACCAACATGGACATTGACACCAGTGGGCAGACAGATCCTGCCATGCCCCGAGAACCAACATGGCTGGCGGGAGCCCCAGGCCCACAGCTCCCGCCATGCCGAGGGAACCAACATGGCTGACCGGTAGCCCGGGGCCCACAGCTCCCGACATGGTCCAGGAAAACACATGGCCGGAAACAGCACCAGGCCCACAACTCCCGCCATGCCCTCGGAACCAAAATGGTTACCAGGAAACCCTGGGCCACAGCTGCCGAAATGCTTTTGGAACCAGCATGGCCAGCGGCACCCCAGGCCCAGAGGTCTCGCCATGCCCCAGGAACCAATATGGCCGCCCGGCGGCCCCGGGCCCACAGATCCCACCATGCCTTGGAAACCAATATGGCCGCCTGCCAGTCCTGGGCCCACAGCTCCCGCCATGCCCTGGGAACCAACATGGCTGGTGGCAGCCCCGGGTTCACGACTCCTGCCATGGCCGGGGAAGCAACATGGCTGTCCGGCAGCCCTGGGCTGACAGTTCTTACCATGCCTTGGAAACCAACATGGCCGCCTAGCAGTCCCGGGCCAACAGCTCCCGCCATGCCTTGGGAACCAACATGGCCGCCTGGCAGCCCCGGGCCCACAGCTTCCACCATGCCCTGGGAAACCACATGGCTGGCGGCAGCCCCAGGACCGCAGCTACCGCCATGCCCCGGGAACCAACATGGCCGACTGCACCCCCGAGACCACAGCTCAGGCAGTGCCCTGGGAACCAACATGGCCGCCAAGCAACCATGGGAAAAAAGCTCCCACAATGCCCCGGGAACCAACATGGCCGCCTGGCAGCCCCTGGTCTACAGCTGCGAACATGCCCCGGGAACAAACATGGCCGCCTGGTAGCCCTGGGCCCACAGCTCCCGCCTTGCCCTCGGAACCAACATGGCCGGCAGCAGCTTCGGGACCACAGCTCCCGCCATGCCCCGGGAACAAACACGACCGGCAGCAGACCCGGGCCCATGGCTCCCGCCATGACCCGGAAGCCAACATGGCCAACGGCACCCTTGAGACCACAGCTCCAGCCATGTCCAGGGAACCAACATGGCCGCCAAGCAGCCGTGAGAAAAAAGCTCCCACCATGCCCCGGGAACCAACATGGCCGCCCAGCAGCCCCTGGCCCACAGCTCCCTCCATGCCACGGAAACCAACACGGCTGGTGCCAGCCCCAAGCCCACGGCTCTTGCCATGCCCTGGGAACAAACATGGCCGGCGTCAGCCCCAGGCCCACAGCTCCCACACTGCCAAGAGAACCAAAATGGCTGCTGGCGGCAGCCCCGGGCCCACAGCTCCCGCTATGCCCCGAGAACCAAAATGGCCGCCGGGCAGCCCCGGGCCCACAGCTGCCGCCATGCCCCTGGAATCAACATGGCGGGCGGCAGCCCTGATCCCAAAGCTCCCGCCATGAGCCAAGAACCAACATGGTTGGCGGCAGACCCGGGTCCACAGGTGCTGCCATGCCCCGGGAACCAACATGGCCAGCAGTAGACTTGAGCACACAGGTCCCGCCATGCCCCGGGAAGCAACATGGCTGGCCCCAGCCACAGGCCCACAGTTCCCGTCATGCCCTGGGAACCTATATGCCCGACGGCACAGCCAGGCCCACAGCTCCCGCCATGCCCCGGGAACCAACATGGCCGAGGGCAGCCCCAGGCCCACAGCTCCCACCATGCCCTGGAAACCAACATGACTGGCAGCAGCCCCAGGCCCACAGCTCCTGCCTTGTCCCGGGAACCAACATGTCCGGCAGTAGACTTGGGCGCACAGGTCCCGTAATGCCCCGGGAACCAACATGGCCGAGGGCAGCCCCAGGCCCACAGCTCCCACCATGCCCTGGAAACCAACATGACTGGCAGCAGCCCCAGGCCCACAGCTCCTGCCTTGTCCCGGGAACCAACATGTCCGGCAGTAGACTTGGGCGCACAGGTCCCGCCATGCCCCAGGAACCAACATGGCTAGCGGCAACCCTGGGCTCACGGCTCCTCCCATGCCACGGGAATCAAAATGGCAGCCCAGTAGCCCCAGGCATACAGCTTGCGACATGACCCGGGAACCAACATGGCTAGGGGCAGCCATGGGCCCACAGCTTCCCCCATGCCTTGTGAACCAACATGGCCGGAGGGAGCCTTGGGCCCACAGCTCCCGCCATGCCCCGGGAACCAATATGGCCGACCGGCAGCCCTGGGCTGACAGTTCTTACTATGCCCCGGAAACCAACGTGGACGCCAAGTAGCCCTAGGCCCACAGATGCCGAAATGCCCTGGGAACCAACATGGCCGCCAGGCAGCCCCGTGCCCACAGCTCCCGCCATGCCCCAGGAACAAAGATGGCAGCCCGGCACCCCTGGGACCACAGCTCTTGCCATGCTCTGGGAACCAATATGGCCACCAGTCAGCCCTGGGCCCACAGCTCCTGCCATGCTTTGGCAACCAACATGGCCGCCCAGCAGCTCCGGGCCCACAGTTCCCGCCATGCCACGGGAACCAACATGGACGTCAGCAGCCCTGGGTCATCATCTGCCGCCAGGCCCTGGGAACCAACGTGGCGGCCCAGCAGCCGTAGGAGCAAAACTCCCGCCATGCCTTGGGACCCAACATGGCCGGCGATAGCCCTGGGCCACAGCTCCCGCTATGCCCCGGAAAACAACATGGCAGGCAGCAGACTCGGGCCCACAGCTCCCGCCATGACCCGAGAACCAACGTGGCCGGCAGGAGCTTTGGGCTAACAGCTCCCACCACGCCCCGGGAAACAACATGGCAAACCGGCAGCCCTGGGCCCACAGCTCCCGCCATGCCCTGGGATCCAACATGGCCCTCAGGAAACCCCGAGGACCACAGCTCCCGCCATGCCCTGGGAACCAACATGGCTGCCGGCAGCCCCGAGCTCACAGCTCCCGCCATGCCCCAGAAACCAACAGGGACGTCAGCAGCCCCGGGTCATCAGCTCCCGCCATGCCCTGGGAACCAACATGGCAGCCCAGCAGCCGTGGGAGCAGAACTCCCGCCATGTCTTGGGACCCAACATGGCCGGTGATAGCCCCGGGCCCACAGCTCCCGCTATGCTCCGGGAACCAACATGGCCGCCCTGAAGCCCCAGGCCCACAGCTCCCGCCATGCCACGTAAACCAACATGGCCGGCAGCAGTCCCGGGCCCACAGCTCCCGCCATGCCCTGGGAAACCACATGGCTGGCGGCAGCCCCAGGACCGCAGCTCCTGCCATGCCCCGGGAACCAACATGGCCGACAGCACCCCCGAGACCACAGCTCAGGCAGTGCCCTGGGAACCAACATGGCCGCCAAGCAGCCATGGGAAAAAAGCTCCCACAATGCCCCGGGAACCAACATGGCCGCCTGGCAGCCCCAGGCCCACAGCTGCCGAAATGCCCTGGGAACCAACATGGCCAGTGGCAGCCCCAAGCCCACAGCTCCCACCATGCCCTGGGAAACAACATGTCCGCCCGGCAGCCCTGGGCCCACAGCTCCCGCCATGCCCCGGGAACTGACATGGCCGACGGCACCCCCTAGCCCACAGCTTTGGCTGTGCCCCGGGAACCAACATGGCTGGCAGCAGACCCGGGCCCATGGCTCCCGCCATGCCCAGGGAACCAACATGGCTGGCGGGATCCCTGAGCCCACAGCTTCCGTCATGACCCGAAATCCATCATGGTCGGTGGCAGCCCCAGACCCACAGCCCCCGCCATGCCCCGGGAACCAACATGGACGTCAAGCAGCCATGGGAAAAAAGCTCCCACAACGCCTCAGGAACCAACATGGCCGCCCGGCAGCCCCTGGCCCACAGCTCCGAACATGCCCTGGGAACAAACATGGCCGCATGACAGCCCTGGGCCCACAGCTCCCGCCATGCCCTCGGAACCAACATGGCCAGCAACAGCTTCGAGACCACAGCTCCCGCCATGCCCCAGGAACCAACAAGTCTGGCAGTAGCCCTGGGCTCACGGCTCCTCCTATGCCCCGGGAACCAAAATGGCGGTCCAGTAGCCTCAGGCCAACAGCTCCCGACATGCCCCAAGGACCAACATGGCTGGGGGCAGCCACGGGCCCACAGCTCCCGCCATGCCCTGGAAACCAACAAGCCCGTCCGGCAGCCCTGCGATGACAGTTCTTACTATACCCTGGAAACCAACATGGCCGCCCAGCAGCCTTGGGCCCACAGATCCTGCAATGAACCGGGAACAAACATGGCCGCACGTCAGCCTTGGGACCACAGATCCCGCCATGCCCCGAGAACCAACATGGCCACATGGCATCCCCGGGAGCACAGATCCCTCCATAGCCTGGGAATCAACATGGACGCCTGGCAGCTCCGGGACCACAGCTCCCGCCATGCCCTGGGAACCAACATGGACATTGACACCAGTGGGCAGACAGATCCTGCCATGCCCCGAGAACCAACATGGCTGGCGGGAGCCCCAGGCCCACAGCTCCCGCCATGCCGAGGGAACCAACATGGCTGACCGGTAGCCCGGGGCCCACAGCTCCCGACATGGTCCAGGAAAACACATGGCCGGAAACAGCACCAGGCCCACAACTTCCGCCATGCCCTCGGAACCAAAATGGTTACCAGGAAACCCTGGGCCACAGCTGCCGAAATGCTTTTGGAACCAGCATGGCCAGCGGCACCCCAGGCCCAGAGGTCTCGCCATGCCCCAGGAACCAATATGGCCGCCCGGCGGACCCGGGCCCACAGATCCCACCATGACTTGGAAACCAATATGGCCGCCCGCCAGTCCTGGGCCCACAGCTCCCGCCATGCCCTGGGAACCAACATGGCTGGTGGCAGCCCCGGGTTCACGACTCCTGCCATGGCCGGGGAAGCAACATGGCTGTCCGGCAGCCCTGGGCTGACAGTTCTTACCATGCCTTGGAAACCAACATGGCCGCCTAGCAGTCCCGGGCCAACAGCTCCCGCCATGCCCTGGGAACCAACATGGCCGCCTGGCAGCCCCGGGCCCACAGCTTCCACCATGCCCTGGGAAACCACATGGCTGGCGGCAGCCCCAGGACCGCAGCTACCGCCATGCCCCGGGAACCAACATGGCCGACTGCACCCCCGAGACCACAGCTCAGGCAGTGCCCTGGGAACCAACATGGCCGCCAAGCAACCATGGGAAAAAAGCTCCCACAATGCCCCGGGAACCAACATGGCCGCCTGGCAGCCCCTGGTCTACAGCTGCGAACATGCCCCGGGAACAAACATGGCCGCCTGGTAGCCCTGGGCCCACAGCTCCCGCCTTGCCCTCGGAACCAACATGGCCGGCAGCAGCTTCGGGACCACAGCTCCCGCCATGCCCCGGGAACAAACACGACCGGCAGCAGACCCGGGCCCACGGCTCCCGCCATGACCCGGAAACCAACATGGCCAATGGCACCCTTGAGACCACAGCTCCGGCCATGTCCAGGGAACCAACATGGCCGCCAAGCAGCCGTGAGAAAAAAGCTCCCACCATGCCCCGGGAACCAACATGGCCGCCCAGCAGCCCCTGGCCCACAGCTCCCTCCATGCCACGGAAACCAACACGGCTGGTGGCAGCTCCAAGCCCACGGCTCTTGCCATGCCCTGGGAACAAACATGGCCGGTGTCAGCCCCAGGCCCACAGCTCCCACACTGCCAAGAGAACCAAAATGGCTGCTGGCGGCAGCCCCGGGCCCACAGCTCCCGCTATGCCCCGAGAACCAAAATGGCCGCCGGGCAGCCCCGGGCCCACAGCTGCCGCCATGCTCCTGGAATCAACATGGCGGGCGGCAGCCCTGATCCCAAAGCTCCCGCCATGAGCCAAGAACCAACATGGTTGGCGGCAGACCCGGGTCCACAGGTGCTGCCATGCCCCGGGAACCAACATGGCCAGCAGTAGACTTGAGCACACAGGTCCCGCCATGCCCCGGGAAGCAACATGGCTGGCCCCAGCCACAGGCCCACAGTTCCCGTCATGCCCTGGGAACCTATATGCCCGACGGCACAGCCAGGCCCACAGCTCCCGCCATGCCCCGGGAACCAACATGGCCGAGGGCAGCCCCAGGCCCACAGCTCCCACCATGCCCTGGAAACCAACATGACTGGCAGCAGCCCCAGGCCCACAGCTCCTGCCTTGTCCCGGGAACCAACATGTCCGGCAGTAGACTTGGGCGCACAGGTCCCGTAATGCCCCGGGAACCAACATGGCCGAGGGCAGCCCCAGGCCCACAGCTCCCACCATGCCCTGGAAACCAACATGACTGGCAGCAGCCCCAGGCCCACAGCTCCTGCCTTGTCCCGGGAACCAACATGTCCGGCAGTAGACTTGGGCGCACAGGTCCCGCCATGCCCCAGGAACCAACATGGCTAGCGGCAACCCTGGGCTCACGGCTCCTCCCATGCCACGGGAATCAAAATGGCAGCCCAGTAGCCCCAGGCATACAGCTTGCGACATGACCCGGGAACCAACATGGCTAGGGGCAGCCATGGGCCCACAGCTTCCCCCATGCCTTGTGAACCAACATGGCCGGAGGGAGCCTTGGGCCCACAGCTCCCGCCATGCCCCGGGAACCAATATGGCCGACCGGCAGCCCTGGGCTGACAGTTCTTACTATGCCCCGGAAACCAACGTGGACGCCAAGTAGCCCTAGGCCCACAGATGCCGAAATGCCCTGGGAACCAACATGGCCGCCAGGCAGCCCCGTGCCCACAGCTCCCGCCATGCCCCAGGAACAAAGATGGCAGCCCGGCACCCCTGGGACCACAGCTCTTGCCATGCTCTGGGAACCAATATGGCCACCAGTCAGCCCTGGGCCCACAGCTCCTGCCATGCTTTGGCAACCAACATGGCCGCCCAGCAGCTCCGGGCCCACAGTTCCCGCCATGCCACGGGAACCAACATGGACGTCAGCAGCCCTGGGTCATCATCTGCCGCCAGGCCCTGGGAACCAACGTGGCGGCCCAGCAGCCGTAGGAGCAAAACTCCCGCCATGCCTTGGGACCCAACATGGCCGGCGATAGCCCTGGGCCACAGCTCCCGCTATGCCCCGGAAAACAACATGGCAGGCAGCAGACTCGGGCCCACAGCTCCCGCCATGACCCGAGAACCAACGTGGCCGGCAGGAGCTTTGGGCTAACAGCTCCCACCACGCCCCGGGAAACAACATGGCAAACCGGCAGCCCTGGGCCCACAGCTCCCGCCATGCCCTGGGATCCAACATGGCCCTCAGGAAACCCCGAGGACCACAGCTCCCGCCATGCCCTGGGAACCAACATGGCTGCCGGCAGCCCCGAGCTCACAGCTCCCGCCATGCCCCAGAAACCAACACGGACGTCAGCAGCCCCAGGTCATCAGCTCCCGCCATGCCCTGGGAACCAACATGGCAGCCCAGCAGCCGTGGGAGCAGAACTCCCGCCATGTCTTGGGACCCAACATGGCCGGTGATAGCCCCGGGCCCACAGCTCCCGCTATGCTCCGGGAAACAACATGGCCGCCCTGAAGCCCCAGGCCCACAGCTCCCGCCATGCCACGTAAACCAACATGGCCGGCAGCAGTCCCGGGCCCACAGCTCCCGCCATGCCCTGGGAAACCACATGGCTGGCGGCAGCCCCAGGACCGCAGCTCCCGCCATGCCCCGGGAACCAACATGGCCGACAGCACCCCCGAGACCACAGCTCAGGCAGTGCCCTGGGAACCAACATGGCCGCCAAGCAGCCATGGGAAAAAAGCTCCCACAATGCCCCGGGAACCAACACGGCCGCCTGGCAGCCCCAGGCCCACAGCTGCCGAAATGCCCTGGGAACCAACATGGCCAGTGGCAGCCCCAAGCCCACAGCTCCCACCATGCCCTGGGAAACAACATGTCCGCCCGGCAGCCCTGGGCCCACAGCTCCCGCCATGCCCCGGGAACTGACATGGCCGACGGCACCCCCTAGCCCACAGCTTTGGCTGTGCCCCGGGAACCAACATGGCTGGCAGCAGACCCGGGCCCATGGCTCCCGCCATGCCCAGGGAACCAACATGGCTGGCGGGATCCCTGAGCCCACAGCTTCCGTCATGACCCGAAATCCATCATGGTCGGTGGCAGCCCCAGACCCACAGCCCCCGCCATGCCCCGGGAACCAACATGGACGTCAAGCAGCCATGGGAAAAAAGCTCCCACAACGCCTCAGGAACCAACATGGCCGCCCGGCAGCCCCTGGCCCACAGCTCCGAACATGCCCTGGGAACAAACATGGCCGCATGACAGCCCTGGGCCCACAGCTCCCGCCATGCCCTCGGAACCAACATGGCCAGCAACAGCTTCGAGACCACAGCTCCCGCCATGCCCCAGGAACCAACAAGTCTGGCAGCAGCCCTGGGCTCACGGCTCCTCCTATGCCCCGGGAACCAAAATGGCGGTCCAGTAGCCTCAGGCCAACAGCTCCCGACATGCCCCAAGGACCAACATGGCTGGGGGCAGCCACGGGCCCACAGCTCCCGCCATGCCCTGGAAACCAACAAGCCCGTCCGGCAGCCCTGCGATGACAGTTCTTACTATACCCTGGAAACCAACATGGCCGCCCAGCAGTCTTGGGCCCACAGATCCTGCAATGAACCGGGAACAAACATGGCCGCACGTCAGCCTTGGGACCACAGATCCCGCCATGCCCCGAGAACCAACATGGCCACATGGCATCCCCGGGAGCACAGATCCCTCCATAGCCTGGGAATCAACATGGACGCCTGGCAGCTCCGGGACCACAGCTCCCGCCATGCCCTGGGAACCAACATGGACATTGACACCAGTGGGCAGACAGATCCTGCCATGCCCCGAGAACCAACATGGCTGGCGGGAGCCCCAGGCCCACAGCTCCCGCCATGCCGAGGGAACCAACATGGCTGACCGGTAGCCCGGGGCCCACAGCTCCCAACATGGTCCAGGAAAACACATGGCCGGAAACAGCACCAGGCCCACAACTCCCGCCATGCCCTCGGAACCAAAATGGTTACCAGGAAACCCTGGGCCACAGCTGCCGAAATGCTTTTGGAACCAGCATGGCCAGCGGCACCCCAGGCCCAGAGGTCTCGCCATGCCCCAGGAACCAATATGGCCGCCCGGCGGACCCGGGCCCACAGATCCCACCATGACTTGGAAACCAATATGGCCGCCCGCCAGTCCTGGGCCCACAGCTCCCGCCATGCCCTGGGAACCAACATGGCTGGTGGCAGCCCCGGGTTCACGACTCCTGCCATGGCCGGGGAAGCAACATGGCTGTCCGGCAGCCCTGGGCTGACAGTTCTTACCATGCCTTGGAAACCAACATGGCCGCCTAGCAGTCCCGGGCCAACAGCTCCCGCCATGCCCTGGGAACCAACATGGCCGCCTGGCAGCCCCGGGCCCACAGCTTCCACCATGCCCTGGGAAACCACATGGCTGGCGGCAGCCCCAGGACCGCAGCTACCGCCATGCCCCGGGAACCAACATGGCCGACTGCACCCCCGAGACCACAGCTCAGGCAGTGCCCTGGGAACCAACATGGCCGCCAAGCAACCATGGGAAAAAAGCTCCCACAATGCCCCGGGAACCAACATGGCCGCCTGGCAGCCCCTGGTCTACAGCTGCGAACATGCCCCGGGAACAAACATGGCCGCCTGGTAGCCCTGGGCCCACAGCTCCCGCCTTGCCCTCGGAACCAACATGGCCGGCAGCAGCTTCGGGACCACAGCTCCCGCCATGCCCCGGGAACAAACACGACCGGCAGCAGACCCGGGCCCACGGCTCCCGCCATGACCCGGAAACCAACATGGCCAATGGCACCCTTGAGACCACAGCTCCGGCCATGTCCAGGGAACCAACATGGCCGCCAAGCAGCCGTGAGAAAAAAGCTCCCACCATGCCCCGGGAACCAACATGGCCGCCCAGCAGCCCCTGGCCCACAGCTCCCTCCATGCCACGGAAACCAACACGGCTGGTGGCAGCTCCAAGCCCACGGCTCTTGCCATGCCCTGGGAACAAACATGGCCGGTGTCAGCCCCAGGCCCACAGCTCCCACACTGCCAAGAGAACCAAAATGGCTGCTGGCGGCAGCCCCGGGCCCACAGCTCCCGCTATGCCCCGAGAACCAACATGGCCGCCCGGCAGCCCCTGGCCCACAGCTCCGAACATGCCCTGGGAACAAACATGGCCGCATGACAGCCCTGGGCCCACAGCTCCCGCCATGCCCTCGGAACCAACATGGCCAGCAACAGCTTCGAGACCACAGCTCCCGCCATGCCCCAGGAACCAACAAGTCTGGCAGCAGCCCTGGGCTCACGGCTCCTCCTATGCCCCGGGAACCAAAATGGCGGTCCAGTAGCCTCAGGCCAACAGCTCCCGACATGCCCCAAGGACCAACATGGCTGGGGGCAGCCACGGGCCCACAGCTCCCGCCATGCCCTGGAAACCAACAAGCCCGTCCGGCAGCCCTGCGATGACAGTTCTTACTATACCCTGGAAACCAACATGGCCGCCCAGCAGTCTTGGGCCCACAGATCCTGCAATGAACCGGGAACAAACATGGCCGCACGTCAGCCTTGGGACCACAGATCCCGCCATGCCCCGAGAACCAACATGGCCACATGGCATCCCCGGGAGCACAGATCCCTCCATAGCCTGGGAATCAACATGGACGCCTGGCAGCTCCGGGACCACAGCTCCCGCCATGCCCTGGGAACCAACATGGACATTGACACCAGTGGGCAGACAGATCCTGCCATGCCCCGAGAACCAACATGGCTGGCGGGAGCCCCAGGCCCACAGCTCCCGCCATGCCGAGGGAACCAACATGGCTGACCGGTAGCCCGGGGCCCACAGCTCCCAACATGGTCCAGGAAAACACATGGCCGGAAACAGCACCAGGCCCACAACTCCCGCCATGCCCTCGGAACCAAAATGGTTACCAGGAAACCCTGGGCCACAGCTGCCGAAATGCTTTTGGAACCAGCATGGCCAGCGGCACCCCAGGCCCAGAGGTCTCGCCATGCCCCAGGAACCAATATGGCCGCCCGGCGGACCCGGGCCCACAGATCCCACCATGACTTGGAAACCAATATGGCCGCCCGCCAGTCCTGGGCCCACAGCTCCCGCCATGCCCTGGGAACCAACATGGCTGGTGGCAGCCCCGGGTTCACGACTCCTGCCATGGCCGGGGAAGCAACATGGCTGTCCGGCAGCCCTGGGCTGACAGTTCTTACCATGCCTTGGAAACCAACATGGCCGCCTAGCAGTCCCGGGCCAACAGCTCCCGCCATGCCCTGGGAACCAACATGGCCGCCTGGCAGCCCCGGGCCCACAGCTTCCACCATGCCCTGGGAAACCACATGGCTGGCGGCAGCCCCAGGACCGCAGCTACCGCCATGCCCCGGGAACCAACATGGCCGACTGCACCCCCGAGACCACAGCTCAGGCAGTGCCCTGGGAACCAACATGGCCGCCAAGCAACCATGGGAAAAAAGCTCCCACAATGCCCCGGGAACCAACATGGCCGCCTGGCAGCCCCTGGTCTACAGCTGCGAACATGCCCCGGGAACAAACATGGCCGCCTGGTAGCCCTGGGCCCACAGCTCCCGCCTTGCCCTCGGAACCAACATGGCCGGCAGCAGCTTCGGGACCACAGCTCCCGCCATGCCCCGGGAACAAACACGACCGGCAGCAGACCCGGGCCCACGGCTCCCGCCATGACCCGGAAACCAACATGGCCAATGGCACCCTTGAGACCACAGCTCCGGCCATGTCCAGGGAACCAACATGGCCGCCAAGCAGCCGTGAGAAAAAAGCTCCCACCATGCCCCGGGAACCAACATGGCCGCCCAGCAGCCCCTGGCCCACAGCTCCCTCCATGCCACGGAAACCAACACGGCTGGTGGCAGCTCCAAGCCCACGGCTCTTGCCATGCCCTGGGAACAAACATGGCCGGTGTCAGCCCCAGGCCCACAGCTCCCACACTGCCAAGAGAACCAAAATGGCTGCTGGCGGCAGCCCCGGGCCCACAGCTCCCGCTATGCCCCGAGAACCAAAATGGCCGCCGGGCAGCCCCGGGCCCACAGCTGCCGCCATGCCCCTGGAATCAACATGGCGGGCGGCAGCCCTGATCCCAAAGCTCCCGCCATGAGCCAAGAACCAACATGGTTGGCGGCAGACCCGGGTCCACAGGTGCTGCCATGCCCCGGGAACCAACATGGCCAGCAGTAGACTTGAGCACACAGGTCCCGCCATGCCCCGGGAAGCAACATGGCTGGCCCCAGCCACAGGCCCACAGTTCCCGTCATGCCCTGGGAACCTATATGCCCGACGGCACAGCCAGGCCCACAGCTCCCGCCATGCCCCGGGAACCAACATGGCCGAGGGCAGCCCCAGGCCCACAGCTCCCACCATGCCCTGGAAACCAACATGACTGGCAGCAGCCCCAGGCCCACAGCTCCTGCCTTGTCCCGGGAACCAACATGTCCGGCAGTAGACTTGGGCGCACAGGTCCCGTAATGCCCCGGGAACCAACATGGCCGAGGGCAGCCCCAGGCCCACAGCTCCCACCATGCCCTGGAAACCAACATGACTGGCAGCAGCCCCAGGCCCACAGCTCCTGCCTTGTCCCGGGAACCAACATGTCCGGCAGTAGACTTGGGCGCACAGGTCCCGCCATGCCCCAGGAACCAACATGGCTAGCGGCAACCCTGGGCTCACGGCTCCTCCCATGCCACGGGAATCAAAATGGCAGCCCAGTAGCCCCAGGCATACAGCTTGCGACATGACCCGGGAACCAACATGGCTAGGGGCAGCCATGGGCCCACAGCTTCCCCCATGCCTTGTGAACCAACATGGCCGGAGGGAGCCTTGGGCCCACAGCTCCCGCCATGCCCCGGGAACCAATATGGCCGACCGGCAGCCCTGGGCTGACAGTTCTTACTATGCCCCAGAAACCAACGTGGACGCCAAGTAGCCCTAGGCCCACAGATGCCGAAATGCCCTGGGAACCAACATGGCCGCCAGGCAGCCCCGTGCCCACAGCTCCCGCCATGCCCCAGGAACAAAGATGGCAGCCCGGCACCCCTGGGACCACAGTTCTTGCCATGCTCTGGGAAACAATATGGCCACCAGTCAGCCCTGGGCCCACAGCTCCTGCCATGCTTTGGCAACCAACATCGCCGCCCAGCAGCTCCGGGCCCACAGTTCCCGCCATGCCACGGGAACCAACATGGACGTCAGCAGCCCTGGGTCATCATCTGCCGCCAGGCCCTGGGAACCAACGTGGCGGCCCAGCAGCCGTAGGAGCAAAACTCCCGCCATGCCTTGGGACCCAACATGGCCGGCGATAGCCCTGGGCCACAGCTCCCGCTATGCCCCGGAAAACAACATGGCAGGCAGCAGACTCGGGCCCACAGCTCCCGCCATGACCCGAGAACCAACGTGGCCGGCAGGAGCTTTGGGCTAACAGCTCCCACCACGCCCCGGGAAACAACATGGCAAACCAGCAGCCCTGGGCCCACAGCTCCCGCCATGCCCTGGGATCCAACATGGCCCTCAGGAAACCCCGAGGACCACAGCTCCCGCCATGGCCCGGGAACCAAAATGGCTGCCGGCAGCCCCGAGCTCACAGCTCCCGCCATGCCCCAGAAACCAACACGGACGTCAGCAGCCCCGGGTCATCAGCTCCCGCCATGCCCTGGGAACCAACATGGCAGCCCAGCAGCCGTGGGAGCAGAACTCCCGCCATGTCTTGGGACCCAACATGGCCGGTGATAGCCCCGGGCCCACAGCTCCCGCTATGCTCCGGGAACCAACATGGCCGCCCTGAAGCCCCAGGCCCACAGCTCCCGCCATGCCACGTAAACCAACATGGCCGGCAGCAGTCCCGGGCCCACAGCTCCCGCCATGCCCTGGGAAACCACATGGCTGGCGGCAGCCCCAGGACCGCAGCTCCCGCCATGCCCCGGGAACCAACATGGCCGACAGCACCCCCGAGACCACAGCTCAGGCAGTGCCCTGGGAACCAACATGGCCGCCAAGCAGCCATGGGAAAAAAGCTCCCACAATGCCCCGGGAACCAACATGGCCGCCTGGCAGCCCCAGGCCCACAGCTGCCGAAATGTCCTGGGAACCAACATGGCCAGTGGCAGCCCCAAGCCCACAGCTCCCACCATGCCCTGGGAAACAACATGTCCGCCCGGCAGCCCTGGGCCCACAGCTCCCGCCATGCCCCGGGAACTGACATGGCCGACGGCACCCCCTAGCCCACAGCTTTGGCTGTGCCCCGGGAACCAACATGGCTGGCAGCAGACCCGGGCCCATGGCTCCCGCCATGCCCAGGGAACCAACATGGCTGCCGGGATCCCTGAGAACACAGCTTCCGTCATGACCCGAAATCCATCATGGTCGGTGGCAGCCCCAGACCCACAGCCCCCGCCATGCCCCGGGAACCAACATGGACGTCAAGCAGCCATGGGAAAAAAGCTCCCACAACGCCTCAGGAACCAACATGGCCGCCCGGCAGCCCCTGGCCCACAGCTCCGAACATGCCCTGGGAACAAACATGGCCGCATGACAGCCCTGGGCCCACAGCTCCCGCCATGCCCTCGGAACCAACATGGCCAGCAACAGCTTCGAGACCACAGCTCCCGCCATGCCCCAGGAACCAACAAGTCTGGCAGCAGCCCTGGGCTCACGGCTCCTCCTATGCCCCGGGAACCAAAATGGCGGTCCAGTAGCCTCAGGCCAACAGCTCCCGACATGCCCCAAGGACCAACATGGCTGGGGGCAGCCACGGGCCCACAGCTCCCGCCATGCCCTGGAAACCAACAAGCCCGTCCGGCAGCCCTGCGATGACAGTTCTTACTATACCCTGGAAACCAACATGGCCGCCCAGCAGCCTTGGGCCCACAGATCCTGCAATGAACCGGGAACAAACATGGCCGCACGTCAGCCTTGGGACCACAGATCCCGCCATGCCCCGAGAACCAACATGGCCACATGGCATCCCCGGGAGTACAGATCCCTCCATAGCCTGGGAATCAACATGGACGCCTGGCAGCTCCGGGACCACAGCTCCCGCCATGCCCTGGGAACCAACATGGACATTGACACCAGTGGGCAGACAGATCCTGCCATGCCCCGAGAACCAACATGGCTGGCGGGAGCCCCAGGCCCACAGCTCCCGCCATGCCGAGGGAACCAACATGGCTGACCGGTAGCCCGGGGCCCACAGCTCCCGACATGGTCCAGGAAAACACATGGCCGGAAACGGCACCAGGCCCACAACTCCCGCCGTGCCCTCGGAACCAAAATGGTTACCAGGAAACCCTGGGCCACAGCTGCCGAAATGCTTTTGGAACCAGCATGGCCAGCGGCACCCCAGGCCCAGAGGTCTCGCCATGCCCCAGGAACCAATATGGCCGCCCGGCGGACCCGGGCCCACAGATCCCACCATGACTTGGAAACCAATATGGCCGCCCGCCAGTCCTGGGCCCACAGCTCCCGCCATGCCCTGGGAACCAACATGGCTGGTGGCAGCCCCGGGTTCACGACTCCTGCCATGGCCGGGGAAGCAACATGGCTGTCCGGCAGCCCTGGGCTGACAGTTCTTACCATGCCTTGGAAACCAACATGGCCGCCTAGCAGCCCCGGGCCAAAAGCTCCCGCCATGCCCTGGGAACCAACATGGCTGGCGGCAGCCCCAGGACCGCAGCTACCGCCATGCCCCGGGAACCAACATGGCCGACTGCACCCCCGAGACCACAGCTCAGGCAGTGCCCTGGGAACCAACATGGCCGCCAAGCAACCATGGGAAAAAAGCTCCCACAATGCCCCGGGAACCAACATGGCCGCCTGGCAGCCCCTGGTCTACAGCTGCGAACATGCCCCGGGAACAAACATGGCCGCCTGGTAGCCCTGGGCCCACAGCTCCCGCCTTGCCCTCGGAACCAACATGGCCGGCAGCAGCTTCGGGACCACAGCTCCCGCCATGCCCCGGGAACAAACACGACCGGCAGCAGACCCGGGCCCACGGCTCCCGCCATGACCCGGAAACCAACATGGCCAACGGCACCCTTGAGACCACAGCTCCGGCCATGTCCAGGGAACCAACATGGCCGCCAAGCAGCCGTGAGAAAAAAGCTCCCACCATGCCCCGGGAACCAACATGGCCGCCCAGCAGCCCCTGGCCCACAGCTCCCTCCATGCCACGGAAACCAACACGGCTGGTGGCAGCTCCAAGCCCACGGCTCTTGCCATGCCCTGGGAACAAACATGGCCGGTGTCAGCCCCAGGCCCACAGCTCCCACACTGCCAAGAGAACCAAAATGGCTGCTGGCGGCAGCCCCGGGCCCACAGCTCCCGCTATGCCCCGAGAACCAAAATGGCCGCCGGGCAGCCCCGGGCCCACAGCTGCCGCCATGCCCCTGGAATCAACATGGCGGGCGGCAGCCCTGATCCCAAAGCTCCCGCCATGAGCCAAGAACCAACATGGTTGGCGGCAGACCCGGGTCCACAGGTGCTGCCATGCCCCGGGAACCAACATGGCCAGCAGTAGACTTGAGCACACAGGTCCCGCCATGCCCCGGGAAGCAACATGGCTGGCCCCAGCCACAGGCCCACAGTTCCCGTCATGCCCTGGGAACCTATATGCCCGACGGCACAGCCAGGCCCACAGCTCCCGCCATGCCCCGGGAACCAACATGGCCGAGGGCAGCCCCAGGCCCACAGCTCCCACCATGCCCTGGAAACCAACATGACTGGCAGCAGCCCCAGGCCCACAGCTCCTGCCTTGTCCCGGGAACCAACATGTCCGGCAGTAGACTTGGGCGCACAGGTCCCGTAATGCCCCGGGAACCAACATGGCCGAGGGCAGCCCCAGGCCCACAGCTCCCACCATGCCCTGGAAACCAACATGACTGGCAGCAGCCCCAGGCCCACAGCTCCTGCCTTGTCCCGGGAACCAACATGTCCGGCAGTAGACTTGGGCGCACAGGTCCCGCCATGCCCCAGGAACCAACATGGCTAGCGGCAACCCTGGGCTCACGGCTCCTCCCATGCCACGGGAATCAAAATGGCAGCCCAGTAGCCCCAGGCATACAGCTTGCGACATGACCCGGGAACCAACATGGCTAGGGGCAGCCATGGGCCCACAGCTTCCCCCATGCCTTGTGAACCAACATGGCCGGAGGGAGCCTTGGGCCCACAGCTCCCGCCATGCCCCGGGAACCAATATGGCCGACCGGCAGCCCTGGGCTGACAGTTCTTACTATGCCCCGGAAACCAACGTGGACGCCAAGTAGCCCTAGGCCCACAGATGCCGAAATGCCCTGGGAACCAACATGGCCGCCAGGCAGCCCCGTGCCCACAGCTCCCGCCATGCCCCAGGAACAAAGATGGCAGCCCGGCACCCCTGGGACCACAGCTCTTGCCATGCTCTGGGAAACAATATGGCCACCAGTCAGCCCTGGGCCCACAGCTCCTGCCATGCTTTGGCAACCAACATCGCCGCCCAGCAGCTCCGGGCCCACAGTTCCCGCCATGCCACGGGAACCAACATGGACGTCAGCAGCCCTGGGTCATCATCTGCCGCCAGGCCCTGGGAACCAACGTGGCGGCCCAGCAGCCGTAGGAGCAAAACTCCCGCCATGCCTTGGGACCCAACATGGCCGGCGATAGCCCTGGGCCACAGCTCCCGCTATGCCCCGGAAAACAACATGGCAGGCAGCAGACTCGGGCCCACAGCTCCCGCCATGACCCGAGAACCAACGTGGCCGGCAGGAGCTTTGGGCTAACAGCTCCCACCACGCCCCGGGAAACAACATGGCAAACCGGCAGCCCTGGGCCCACAGCTCCCGCCATGCCCTGGGATCCAACATGGCCCTCAGGAAACCCCGAGGACCACAGCTCCCGCCATGGCCCGGGAACCAAAATGGCTGCCGGCAGCCCCGAGCTCACAGCTCCCGCCATGCCCCAGAAACCAACACGGACGTCAGCAGCCCCGGGTCATCAGCTCCCGCCATGCCCTGGGAACCAACATGGCAGCCCAGCAGCCGTGGGAGCAGAACTCCCGCCATGTCTTGGGACCCAACATGGCCGGTGATAGCCCCGGGCCCACAGCTCCCGCTATGCTCCGGGAACCAACATGGCCGCCCTGAAGCCCCAGGCCCACAGCTCCCGCCATGCCACGTAAACCAACATGGCCGGCAGCAGTCCCGGGCCCACAGCTCCCGCCATGCCCTGGGAAACCACATGGCTGGCGGCAGCCCCAGGACCGCAGCTCCCGCCATGCCCCGGGAACTGACATGGCCGACGGCACCCCCTAGCCCACAGCTTTGGCTGTGCCCCGGGAACCAACATGGCTGGCAGCAGACCCGGGCCCATGGCTGCCGCCATGCCCAGGGAACCAACATGGCTGGCGGGATCCCTGAGAACACAGCTTCCATCATGACCCGAAATCCATCATGGTCGGTGGCAGCCCCAGACCCACAGCCCCCGCCATGCCCTGGGAACCAACATGGCCGGCAGCAGCTTAGGGACCACAGCTCCTGCCATGCCCCGGGAACCAACATGGGTGGCGGCAGCCCTGGGGCCACAGATCCCGCCATGCCCTGGGAAACAACATGGCCGCTTGGCAGTCCATGGCCCACAGCTCCCGCCATGCCCCGGGAACAAATATCGCCTCTTGGCAGCCCTAGTCCCATAGCTCCCGCCATGCCATGGGAACCAACATAACCGGCAGCAGCTTCGGAACCACAGCTCCCGCCATGCCCCGGGAACCAACATGGCCAGCGGCAGCACCACACCCACAGCTCCCACCATGCCCCGGGAACCAATATGGCTGGCAGAAGCACCAGACCCACAGCTCCCGCCGTGCCCCGGGAACCAACATGGACGTCAAGCAGCCATGGGAAAAAAGCTCCCACAACGCCTCAGGAACCAACATGGCCGCCCGGCAGCCCCTGGCCCACAGCTCCGAACATGCCCTGGGAACAAACATGGCCGCATGACAGCCCTGGGCCCACAGCTCCCGCCATGCCCTCGGAACCAACATGGCCAGCAACAGCTTCGAGACCACAGCTCCCGCCATGCCCCAGGAACCAACAAGTCTGGCAGCAGCCGTGGGCTCACGGCTCCTCCTATGCCCCGGGAACCAAAATGGCGGTCCAGTAGCCTCAGGCCAACAGCTCCCGACATGCCCCAAGGACCAACATGGCTGGGGGCAGCCACGGGCCCACAGCTCCCGCCATGCCCTGGAAACCAACATGCCCGTCCGGCAGCCCTGCGATGACAGTTCTTACTATACCCTGGAAACCAACATGGCCGCCCAGCAGCCTTGGGCCCACAGATCCTGCAATGAACCGGGAACAAACATGGCCGCACGTCAGCCTTGGGACCACAGATCCCGCCATGCCCCGAGAACCAACATGGCCACATGGCATCCCCGGGAGCACAGATCCCTCCATAGCCTGGGAATCAACATGGACGCCTGGCAGCTCCGGGACCACAGCTCCCGCCATGCCCTGGGAACCAACATGGACATTGACACCAGTGGGCAGACAGATCCTGCCATGCCCCGGGAACCAACATGGCTGGCGGGAGCCCCAGGCCCACAGCTCCCGCCATGCCGAGGGAACCAACATGGCTGACCGGTAGCCCGGGGCCCACAGCTCCCGACATGGTCCAGGAAAACACATTGCCGGAAACAGCACCAGGCCCACAACTCCCGCCATGCCCTCGGAACCAAAATGGTTACCAGGAAACCCTGGGCCACAGCTGCCGAAATGCTTTTGGAACCAGCATGGCCAGCGGCACCCCAGGCCCAGAGGTCTCGCCATGCCCCAGGAACCTATATGGCCGCCCAGCGGCCCCGGGCCCACAGATCCCACCATGCCTTGGAAACCAACATGGCCAGCCGCCAGTCCTGGGCCCACAGCTCCCGCCATGCCCTGGGAACCAACATGGCTGGTGGCAGCCCCGGGTTCACGACTCCTGCCATGGCCGGGGAAGCAACATGGCTGTCCGGCAGCCCTGGGCTGACAGTTCTTACCATGCCTTGGAAACCAACATGGCCGCCTAGCAGCCCCGGGCCAACAGCTCCCGCCATGCCCTGGGAACCAACATGGCCGCCTGGCAGCCCCGGGCCCACAGCTTCCACCATGCCCTGGGAAACCACATGGCTGGCGGCAGCCCCAGGACCGCAGCTCCCGCCATGCCCCAGGAACCAACATGGCCGACAGCACCCCCGAGACCACAGCTCAGGCAGTGCCCTGGGAACCAACATGGCCGCCAAGCAACCATGGGAAAAAAGCTCCCACAATGCCCCGGGAACTAACATGGCCGCCTGGCAGCCCCTGGTCTACAGCTGCGAACATGCCCCGGGAACAAACATGGCCGCCTGGTAGCCCTGGGCCCACAGCTCCCGCCTTGCCCTCGGAACCAACATGGCCGGCAGCAGCTTCGGGACCACAGCTCCCGCCATGCCCCGGGAACAAACACGGCCGGCAGCAGACCCGGGCCCACGGCTCCCGCCATGACCCGGAAACCAACATGGCCAACAGCACCCTTGAGACCACAGCTCCGGCCATGTCCAGGGAACCAACATAGCCGCCAAGCAGCCGTGAGAAAAAAGCTCCCACCATGCCCCGGGAACCAACATGGCCGCCCAGCAGCCCCTGGCCCACAGCTCTCGGGATGCTCCGAGAACCAACATGGCCGCCCGGCAGCCCGAGGCTCACAGCTCCCGCCATGCCCTGGGAACCAACATGGCCGCCCGGCAGCCCCTGGCCTACAGCTGCGAACATGCCCCGGGAACAAACATGGCCGCCTGGTAAAACTGGGCCCACAACTCCCGCCTTGCCCTCGGAACCAACATGGCCGGCAGCAGCTTCGGGACCACAGCTCCCGCCATGCCCTGGGAACCAATATGGCCGACCGGCAGCCCTGGGCTGACAGTTCTTACTATGCCCCGGAAACCAACATGGCCGCCAAGTAGCCCCAGGCCCACAGATGCCGAAATGCCCTGGGAACCAACATGGCCGCCAGGCAGCCCCGTGCCCACAGCTCCCGCCATGCCCCGGGAACATAGATGGCCGCCCGGCACTCCCGGGACCACAGCTCTTGCCATGCTCTGGGAAACAATAAGCCACCTGTCAGCCCTGGGCCCACAGCTCCCGCCATGCATTGGTAACCAACATGGCCGTCCAGCAGCCCCGGGCCCACAGCTCCCGCCATGACCCGGGAACCAACATGGACGTCAGTAGCCCCGGGTCATCATCTGCCGCCATGCCCTGGGAACCAAATTGGCGGCACAGCAGCGGTGGGAGCAAAACTCCCGCCATGCCTTGGGACCCAACATGGCCGGTGATAGCCCCGGGGACACAGCTCCCACCATGCCCTGGGAACCAACATGGCCGACAGGGAGCCCTGGGCCCACAGCTCCCACCATGTCCCGGGAACCAACATGGCTGCCCTGAAGCCCCAGGCCCACAGCTCCAGCCATGCCCCGGGAACCAACATGGCCGCCCTGAAGCCCCAAGCCCACAGCTCCCACCATGCCCTGGGAACCAACATGGCCGACAGGGAGCCCTGGGCCCACAGCTCCCGCCATGCCCCCGGAACCAACATGGCCGGCAGCAGACTCGGGCCCACAGCTCCCGCCATGCCCTGGGATTCAACATGGCTGACCGGGAGCCCCGGGCCCACAGCTCCCGCCATGACCCGAGAACCAACGTGGCTGGCAGGAGCTTTGGGCTCACAGCTCCCACCACGCCCCGGGAACCAACATGGCAAACCGGTAGCCCTGGGCCCACAGCTCCCGCCATGCCCTGGGATCCAACATGGCCCTCAGGAAACCCCGAGGACCACAGCTCCCGCCATGGCCCGGGAACCAAAATGGCTGCCGTCAGCCCCAGGCCCACAGCTCCCGCCATGCCCCGGAAACCAACACGGACGTCAGCAGCCCCAGGTCATCAGCTCCCGCCACGCCCTGGGAACCAACATGGCAGCCCAGCAGCTGTGGGAGCAGAACCCCCGCCATGCCTTGGGACCCAACATGACCGGTGATAGCCCCGGGCCCACAGCTCCCGCCACGCTCCGGAAACCAGCATGGCCGCCCTGAAGCCCCAAGCCCACAGCTCCCGCCATGCCACGTAAACCAACATGGCAGGCAGCAGTCCCGGGCCCACAGCTCCCGCCATGCCCTGGGAACCAACGTGGCCGACAGGGAGCCCTGGGCCCACAGCTCCACCCATGTCCCGGGAACCAACATGGCCGCCCTGAAGCCCCAGGCCCACAGCTCCAGCCATGCCCCGGGAACCAACATGGCCGCCCTGAAGCCCCGAGCCCACAGCTCCCACCATGCCCTGGGAAACAACATGGCCGACAGGGAGCCCTGGGCCCACAGCTCCCACCATGTCCCGAGAACCAACATGGCCGGCAGGAGCTTTGGGGTCACAGCTCCTGACACGCCCCGGGAACCAACATGGCCAACCGGCAGCTCCGGGTCCAGAGTTCCCGCCATGCTCTGGGATCCAACATGGCCCTCAGGCAGCCACGAGGACCACAGCTACCGCTATGGCCCAGGAACCAAAATGGATGCCGTCAGCCCCAGGCCCACAGCTCCCGCCATGCCCTAGGAACAATCATGTCTGCTGGCAGCCCCGGGCCCACAGCTCCCGCCATGCACTGGGAATTTACATGGCCACCAGGCAGCCCCGTGCCCACAGCACTTGCCATGCCCCTGGAACCAAGATGGCCGCCCCGCACCCCCAGGCCCACAGCTCCCGCCATACTCTGGGAACCAATATGGCCACCCGGCAGCCCCTGGCCCACAGCTCCCGCCTTGCCCCGGGAACCAACATGGACTTCAGCAGCCCCGTGTCATCAGCTGCCGCCATGCCCTGGGAACCAACATGGCCACCCAGCAGCCGTAGGAGCAAAACTCCCGCCATGCCCTGGGAACCAACATGGACGTCAGCAGCCCCATGTCATCAGCTGCCGCCATGCCCTCGGAACCAACATGGCCGCCAAGCAGCCCCGGGTCAACAGCTCTCGGGAGGCTCCAAGAACCAACATGGCCGCCCGGCAGCCCCAGGCTCACAGCTCCCGCCATGCCCTGGGAACCAACATGGCTGGTGGCAGCCCCGGGTTCACGACTCCTGCCATGGCCGGGGAAGGAACATGGCTGTCCGGCAGCCCTGGGCTGACAGTTCTTACCATGCCTTGGAAACCAACATGGCCGCCTAGCAGCCCCGGGCCAACAGCTCCCGCCATGCCCTGGGAACCAACATGACCGCCTGGCAGCCCCGGGCCCACAGCTCCCACCATGCCCTGGGAAACCACATGGCTGGCGGCAGCCCCAGGACCGCAGCTCCCGCCATGCCCCGGGAACCAACATGGCCGACAGCACCCCCGAGACCACAGCTCAGGCCGTGCCCTGGGAACCAACATGGCCGCCAAGCAGCCATGGGAAAAAAGCTCCCACAATGCCCCGGGAACCAACATGGCCGCCTGGCAGCCCCAGGCCCACAGCTGCCGAAATGCCCTGGGAACCAACATGGCCAGTGGCAGCCCCAAGCCCACAGCTCCCACCATGCCCTGGGAAACAACATGTCCGCCCGGCAGCCCTGGGCCCACAGCTCCCGCCATGCCCCGGGAACTGACATGGCCGACGGCACCCCCGAGCCCACAGCTTTGGCTGTGCCCCGGGAACCAACATGGCTGGCAGCAGACCCGGGCCCATGGCTCCCGCCATGCCCAGGGAACCAACATGGCTGGCGGGATCCCTGAGCCCACAGCTTCCGTCATGACCCGAAATCCATCATGGTCGGTGGCAGCCCCAGACCCACAGCCCCCGCCATGCCCTGGGAACCAACATGGCCGGCAGCAGCTTAGGGACCACAGCTCCTGCCATGCCCCGGGAACCAACATGGGTGGCGGCAGCCCTGGGGCCACAGATCCCGCCATGCCCTGGGAAACAACATGGCCGCTCGGCAGTCCATGGCCCACAGCTCCCGCCATGCCCCGGGAACAAATATCGCCTCTTGGCAGCCCTAGTCCCATAGCTCCCGCCATGCCATGGGAACCAACATAACCGGCAGCAGCTTCGGAACCACAGCTCCCGCCATGCCCCGGAAACCAACATGGCCAGCGGCAGCACCACACCCACAGCTCCCACCATGCCCCGGGAACCAATATGGCTGGCAGAAGCACCAGACCCACAGCTCCCGCCGTGCCCCGGGAACCAACATGGCCGTCAAGCAGCCATGGGAAAAAAGCTCCCACAACGCCTCAGGAACCAACATGGCCTCCCGGCAGCCCCTGGCCCACAGCTCCGAACATGCCCTGGGAACAAACATGGCCGCATGACAGCCCTGGGCCCACAGCTCCCGCCATGCCCTCGGAACCAACATGGCCAGCAACAGCTTCGAGACCACAGCTCCCGCCATGCCCCAGGAACCAACAAGTCTGGCAGCAGCCCTGGGCTCACGGCTCCTCCTATGCCCCGGGAACCAAAATGGCGGTCCAGTAGCCTCAGGCCAACAGCTCCCGACATGCCCCAAGGACCAACATGGCTGGGGGCAGCCACGGGCCCACAGCTCCCGCCATGCCCTGGAAACCAACATGCCCGTCCGGCAGCCCTGCGATGACAGTTCTTACTATACCCTGGAAACCAACATGGCCGCCCAGCAGCCTTGGGCCCACAGATCCTGCAATGAACCGGGAACAAACATGGCCGCATGTCAGCCTTGGGACCACAGATCCCGCCATGCCCCGAGAACCAACATGGCCACATGGCATCCCCGGGAGCACAGATCCCTCCATAGCCTGGGAATCAACATGGACGCCTGGCAGCTCCGGGACCACAGCTCCCGCCATGCCCTGGGAACCAACATGGACATTGACACCAGTGGGCAGACAGATCCTGCCATGCCCCGGGAACCAACATGGCTGGCGGGAGCCCCAGGCCCACAGCTCCCGCCATGCCGAGGGAACCAACATGGCTGACCGGTAGCCCGGGGCCCACAGCTCCCGACATGGTCCAGGAAAACACATGGCCGGAAACAGCACCAGGCCCACAACTCCCGCCATGCCCTCGGAACCAAAATGGTTACCAGGAAACCCTGGGCCACAGCTGCCGAAATGCTTTTGGAACCAGCATGGCCAGCGGCACCCCAGGCCCAGAGGTCTCGCCATGCCCCAGGAACCTATATGGCCGCCCAGCGGCCCCGGGCCCACAGATCCCACCATGCCTTGGAAACCAACATGGCCAGCCGCCAGTCCTGGGCCCACAGCTCCCGCCATGCCCTGGGAACCAACATGGCTGGTGGCAGCCCCGGGTTCACGACTCCTGCCATGGCCGGGGAAGCAACATGGCTGTCCGGCAGCCCTGGGCTGACAGTTCTTACCATGCCTTGGAAACCAACATGGCCGCCTAGCAGCCCCGGGCCAACAGCTCCCGCCATGCCCTGGGAACCAACATGGCCGCCTGGCAGCCCCGGGCCCACAGCTTCCACCATGCCCTGGGAAACCACATGGCTGGCGGCAGCCCCAGGACCGCAGCTCCCGCCATGCCCCGGGAACCAACATGGCCGACAGCACCCCCGAGACCACAGCTCAGGCAGTGCCCTGGGAACCAACATGGCCGCCAAGCAACCATGGGAAAAAAGCTCCCACAATGCCCCGGGAACTAACATGGCCGCCTGGCAGCCCCTGGTCTACAGCTGCGAACATGCCCCGGGAACAAACATGGCCGCCTGGTAGCCCTGGGCCCACAGCTCCCGCCTTGCCCTCGGAACCAACATGGCCGGCAGTAGCTTCGGGACCACAGCTCCCGCCATGCCCCGGGAACAAACATGGCCGGCAGCAGACCCGGGCCAACGGCTCCTGCCATGACCCGGAAACCAACATGGCCAACGGCACCCTTGAGACCACAGCTCCGGCCATGTCCAGGGAACCAACATGGCCGCCAAGCAGCCGTGAGAAAAAAGCTCCCACCATGCCCCGGGAACCAACATGGCCGCCCAGCAGCCCCTGGCCCACAGCTCTCGGGATGCTCCGAGAACCAACATGGCCGCCCGGCAGCCCGAGGCTCACAGCTCCCGCCATGCCCTGGGAACCAACATGGCCGCCCGGCAGCCCCTGGCCTACAGCTGCGAACATGCCCCGGGAACAAACATGGCCGCCTGGTAAAACTGGGCCCACAACTCCCGCCTTGCCCTGGGAACCAATATGGCCGACCGGCAGCCCTGGGCTGACAGTTCTTACTATGCCCCGGAAACCAACGTGGCCGCCAAGTAGCCCCAGGCCCACAGATGCCGAAATGCCCTGGGAACCAACATGGCCGCCAGGCAGCCCCGTGCCCACAGCTCCCGCCATGCCCCGGGGAACAATCATGTCTGCTGGCAGCCCCGGGCCCACAGCTCCCGCCATGCACTGGGAATTTACATGGCCACCAGGCAGCCCCGTGCCCACAGAACTTGCCATGCCCCTGGAACCAAGATGGCCGTCCCGCACCCCCAGGCCCACAGCTCCCGCCATACTCTGGGAACCAATATGGCCACCCGGCAGCCCCTGGCCCACAGCTCCCGCCATGCCCCGGGAACCAACATGGACTTCAGCAGCCCCGTGTCATCAGCTGCCGCCATGCCCTGGGAACCAACATGGCCACCCATCAGCCGTAGGAGCAAAAGTCCCGCCATGCCCTGGGAACCAACATGGACGTCAGCAGCCCCATGTCATCAGCTGCCGCCGTGCCCTCGGAACCAACATGGCCGCCAAGCAGCCCCGGGTCAACAGCTCTCGGGAGGCTCCAAGAACCAACATGGCCGCCCGGCAGCCCCAGGCTCACAGCTCTCGCCATGCCCTGGGAACCAACATGGCTGGTGGCAGCCCCGGGTTCACGACTCCTGCCATGGCCGGGGAAGGAACATGGCTGTCCGGCAGCCCTGGGCTGACAGTTCTTACCATGCCTTGGAAACCAACATGGCCGCCTAGCAGCCCCGGGCCAACAGCTCCCGCCATGCCGTGGGAACCAACATGACCGCCTGGCAGCCCCGGGCCCACAGCTCCCACCATGCCCTGGGAAACCACATGGCTGGCGGCAGCCCCAGGACCGCAGCTCCCGCCATGCCCCGGGAACCAACATGGCCGACAGCACCCCCGAGACCACAGCTCAGGCCGTGCCCTGGGAACCAACATGGCCGCCAAGCAGCCATGGGAAAAAAGCTCCCACAATGCCCCGGGAACCAACATGGCCGCCTGGCAGCCCCAGGCCCACAGCTGCCGAAATGCCCTGGGAACCAACATGGCCAGTGGCAGCCCCAAGCCCACAGCTCCCACCATGCCCTGGGAAACAACATGTCCGCCTGGCAGCCCTGGGCCCACAGCTCCCGCCATGCCCCGGGAACTGACATGGCCGACGGCACCCCCGAGCCCACAGCTTTGGCTGTGCCCCGGGAACCAACATGGCTGGCAGCAGACCCGGGCCCATGGCTCCCGCCATGCCCAGGGAACCAACATGGCTGGCAGGATCCCTGAGCCCACAGCTTCCGTCATGACCCGAAATCCATCATGGTCGGTGGCAGCCCCAGACCCACAGCCCCCGCCATGCCCTGGGAACCAACATGGCCGGCAGCAGCTTAGGGACCACAGCTCCTGCCATGCCCCGGGAACCAACATGGGTGGCGGCAGCCCTGGGGCCACAGATCCCGC